>NC_045151.1:5893070-6598070 GCF_008831285.2 Nymphaea colorata | reverse complement strand
TAGCCACATGGAGAAGGAGGTGCTGCCACTTGGCAAACAATTCATTATGCTAGAGGGAAAGCTGCTCATTTCTCTCAATCTCGTCCTACAACTTTGGGAAGGAAGATCATGGCCCAAGATACATTGAACCTAGACACTAAGGTGCAGTGGTGGGGTCATATCCAAACGTGGAGGCGATCTACACCATCGATCTTGCTAAGGAAGGAGGCGCACCACCAAAGGAAGCATTCCTACCTAATACGGCCTACACCAATTAAAGAGGAGCTCATCAAGCATGGCAAGGAACAGCAACAGTCCCTTAGCAGCAGCTCAAGGAGGGAGTCAACACTAGCAGCCGGATTCCGATCAACATCCTATGCCAGAGGAGAACTTGCCACCAGAATCTCGGACGTTCACCGGAAAAGGAAGACATGCGTGCTTGGGCGCTTGCCTAGCTTGCTTCCCCCATTTGGCTGTCACTTCCTTGGGGTTTACATCATAACCGGTGAAGTGCACTACCTTCAAACTCATCTCTAATTCTCGATTGAATCTTAATTGCTGCTATCATTTGTTTGGAGACTGAGCTTCCTACATTTGCACATGAGCTCGTGAGGAGGACTAAGGCTGAGGCCTACTTGCTGCAACCGGTGACCCTTATATGCCGGAAGTTGGAGGCTTAGACGGGAAGAGAATGAACCACATCCCCCGGGCAAAATCGGCGATTGCATCCCCCAACTTCTATTGAAATCAACTTGGGTTAAACGGCAACCGGGTGACTAGATCCGCCACTCTCTCCCTTGCTGTCTTTCATGATAAGAGCTTGATTACTTTTATTCTTGCTCTAACAAAGGGGGATTGAACGTGCTTTCGTGAGGAGGAGGTTGCTGAAAGTATGAAAGGGACAGACTTCTATTGCTGACAGCCTTTACCTTTGGTAAAACACGTGGAGTCTCCGAGCGTGGCCTCAGGAGGTGAGCACTTGGATCACCCTATAGAATAGGGAGGGTGTTCTTTGTTTTCAAACCAGCCGTTAGGCTAAGAAAACTGGCTAGAATCCCTTCGAAGCACCTTGGTTAGGACACGATTTTCGGGTTGTAGACCACCTAAGGTGACGGCTGTGGTTTGCATTCACCTATGAATTGTATGATAGGGTGGTTTGCATGGATGAATGTATGGTTGAGTGAAGAGAGTGTTCAAATGTATCGCTGTGATTTGTACTAGCCTCATAGCCCTTGTAGTTCATTGTAGTAGGATTTGGAGACCTCATGGGTGGATTAACCCCTTCTTGTACTCCATTGACCTATTATTTGCACTGAGGTCCTGTCCAGCCGGGAAAAACCTCTCATGTATTAAATTTTAATACCTATCATCGCTGGAATCTCCAAGGTCTTGGGAGTAGGATTGGTGGTTGCAAGGTTTACATCTACCGCAGCCAGGGCTGACCCTAACACTTTCTTTCTCCAATCTCACTAGATTGGGGATGCATTACTCATGTTATGAACCTGTTATTGGACCAATATTAATCCATCTCATATACTATATGGGGTAATCATATTCCTCAAGAACATTGCGATAGTGGATTGTGGGTGCCCCAAATAGATTCATAGCAACGGATTTAAAAATGGACCATTAGCCTTATTGGGTATCTCAGAGTTTTGTTTACATTCCATAGTTGAACCTTTGTTGCCAACCTATATTACATAGGTATGAGTATGGGTGCTGGTACAGGTACGAGGAAGAGGGTACAAGTACAGTGTTTTCGCCAATCTTGATAAGGTGGTATGACAATAATTATATATTTTTAATTTCAAAAAACAAAATTGATATCATCATATCTTTAAGACAATATTTCTTTCATAGTTCCTACATATAATCTCATAAAAAAACATAAAATAGACTAAGGCAATGTTTTTTTGTGGTTTAGATTAGTTTCAGGTCTCGACCCAGAATCGATCCAAACGTACCAAGCCATACCCCCATTACCGGTATGCCGGTACGGGTATGTGGGCATCCCCCACGTACTATGTGACTTAATTGCCAATAGTGCAGCATGAAGTCAGTTTTGACTTTGACCTTTGCACTGACCTAAAAAATTTTGATTTGTTTCCTTGGCAGAAGGGGCTAGTGATAATAAAAATTATGATAATGAGTTTCCAGTGATAATGTAGATTGAGAGACCATGGCAGAGATTGCAAACAGTTCATTATGTTTGACATTCTGAAGCACTTGTGCTTCGATGAAGGATATTCATCCCATTAATGCCAACCTTATGTAGGAAATGAGCATACTTCATTATTTTAGATTTATTTTATTTTCCTGTTCTGTTTTTTCATGGGACAGTTTTTATTATGTTTTCAGTACGGAAGCAATTGCATGAGATGTATAATTTGCTGTCATTTGCAGTGTTCCATTGCAGAAAAGGGTGGCACCAATGACCATGATAGCTTTGAAGAAACATTTATATTGTTGGCTGAGTGTGTTTAGTTGTAGATGCCTATGTTAGAAGGATACAAACTCCTTATCAAGTCATTGTCCACTGCCAGTGATAATTGAAAGCTTGTTTCTCAATGTCTTTTTTGGAAATGCAATTCTAGATGATCAACATGGTGAAACATAATGCATTGAAGCATGTATAATTTTCTATCACACACTCTTGCGGTTAATTATGGACTTGATTGATGTATGTCATCTGGTAATTATATGATTAAGGAAATAACTGCTTGTGCCCAGCAGAAATTAACTGTTGTTATATTTCAACAGTCGTTGAGTTTCTTCGGCATATTGTTTCAAGATTTTGTGCCTTTTATTGCATATAATAGTAGGATGGAAAAAACCCCCTGCTACTTGGAACCACTTCAAGTCCGTTAATTTATGTGTTTAAATAACCAGATTTACATTCAGTGGTGGAAGCTTTTTTTTTTGGCATGTACATAGGTTTTGAAAAACTTCAGAACAATTAAAGTGGAACAAATGTGACGTAGAGCTAATCTATTTAATTTGGATCTAGAATGTACATGTTTTGGTTTGAAATTGTTTATTTGCTTCATTTATGTTATATCTTTGGACCTTTAGTTATCTATTTAGGTTTGGATTCAAGATCCAAATTATTTATGAGTCCCTATTTAAAGGGCACCTATTGTGCATTTTGGGCAGAATGAAGATTGATTGATTAACAAAGGATATAAAGAGGTAAGGAGTGTGATAACGTGTGTGTTCATCTATGGTATGGGTTTGACCTTTCTCTTAGTAGCAAGGGGTTGTTTCCATCTTAAAAGAAGTTACTATAGGAATCATGTCCAGTCCCAACATGAGTAAGATGTTACAAGAAGTTCCAAAATTGTAAACGACTAGCATATGTTCCTCTCCCTCTCTCTCTCTCTTTCTCTCTCCACCCCCTTCTCTCTCTCACATATTACATTAGAAGTACGTCTAATGTAGCATCTTGAAGCAGGGGGGCTGGCAGGGGCCATGGCCCCCTCCCTTCAGATTTTTAAAAAACTAAAATTTTACATATAAAATTAAAAAAATTTTAGTTTAACCTATATAGGATTTTTGAAAAATTATATTTCAACTCCGATCAAAATTTTTGGAACTATAGTTCTGTCCCTGTAAGGAAAAAATTATGGCCTTGCCCCTCGTCTTGAGGCCATTGGAACTATTGAATCTGAAATCTAAATTGAGGCATGTTTTTATATATTACAATGCTATATAACTATAGGTCCACATTATTCAAATAAAGATCAGTCTTTGCCTAATTGATTTACTAGGGAATATATTTTGGCAAAATAGAATTTCTTGGCCTGGATTACTCAATGGAGAATTTTTAAGGGTCACGGTGGGCATAAACATCAACTCATTGTAGGCACTACCGGTCATGCTATTTAATTTTGGCCCGCTCAGAACGCGATAAACCTTTGCCCATGCAGCCATTCTTCATTGTATTCTACCAATCAAACCGGTTGTAGTCCATTGATAGTAGCATTTTGAACTAGTTAGGCTATTGTTATATCTGTCTAATGTTATCTTCTTCTTCTTTTTTCTTTAGATAAGCTGGCTGTTCTAGTAGGTGCCCGTCTACAGAACAAAAATAAAAAAAAATAATTGAAAATTCCAGGAGGAGGTAAAAATATGAACAGTGAAAGCACCAAAGATAGGATTAAAGGTCCAAAGAAAAAGAAAAAAAACTGTGTGCCCATACCTGCCAAAATGTGGGGTGTACGTTGATGGGCAATGGCGGGCAGGGTGGAGCCAAGAGGAACTCGTATGGGCCCTAGCCCCACTTCAATTTTTTTTTAAATTTACATGTAAAATTTAAAAAATTTCACTTTTTCTATATAAAAATTTTGAAAAATGATAATTCGGTCCCAATCAAAATTTATAAACTTTATTTTGGCCCCTCTCATGAAAAATTTCTAGCTCTGCCCCTGACAGCGGGAACAACAAACACTAATAAATACATCTCTCCTCCGCATTTTTTACCCAGCCTCGGTCCTCTCTAGTTTTAGTTGTCCTTTCCCTTCCATCCCGTTTGGAAAGAAAAAGAATGAAGACTGTCACTACACCCTTTATCGCCTTTTTGGCCATAACATGGACCTTCTCTTCTTCCGCAGGTATGGTTTATTTTATTTTTATCTTTGTTTTCTTTCTTTTATTTCGATTTAGATTACCATAATTTCATATGCACACGCCATTGGGGTCTAGTCATCACAGGTCGGCCAAGGCAGTTTTTGTCATACAACACAACGTGCCATATGTACGGGTGTAGGTCTTGTTCTTGAATTGATTTTACTCATTTATCTGCAAATTATACGTGAAAGGGACCATCCTTGTATACAAGAGGTATTCTCTTTCCTAAGAATAAGTGCAATTTTTTTCTTTTTCAGTTTCCAAGTTCTCTGGTTTAAGCTTTAGATTTTCCACCCTGTTTTCTTTCTTGTGTTTGATTGAATGAGTAGTTTGATTTCATGGTTTTCATTTGGATTTAGAGAGTCCTTTTAGCTTTCTATTTGGTAGTTCATGTTGTTGAGGATGTTTTGTTCTTGCGCTTTGAATAGATCAACTACGATCTCAAGGAACCGAGCTTCCGATAGCAACCGAATGAGACCGCGAACACCATGTTTGATTTGAAGCTCCATACGTGGTAATCAATATTTTTGCCACCATCTTCAATGATCCTTTGATTATTTGGTTCATATTTTTAGTATTCTATAAAAGTTTGAAACGTCTTACATCGGAAGCCCATGTCTGCTATTGTTTTAAAAAATGTAATTTTCTTTCTCTTTGTTTTAAATGAATTAAGAGAAGAAAAATTGCCCTAGGAGGATAAAAATGGAAAAGAATTAAGGACAAAACAAAAATAGAAAATAATCAAAGATTCTCAGGGTGTAAAAACTTGAAAAAAAATCACCAATGGTAAAAAGGAAAACAAACTAAATGCCCCCATGTACCAAACCAAAGAAAGGATTAAAGGTTAACAAAAAAAATAGCGTGCCTGCTTCTGCGCGCGCCAAAATGTGGGGCGGACGTTGATAAATACCTCGCTCTCCCTCATCATTTCCCCACCCCTTCAGTTGTATCATAGTACACCCCTTCAGTTGTATCGTAGTAAAAAAAGTAAGAAAATTAATTGTCGTCTAAAACTTAAAAAGCACATTTAAAAAAAAAAAACGTTAAAAACCAAAAAATGTATTTTTAACTCGTTTTTTGGCTTTTTTCTAATTTTTTTCATTTTTTTATTTTTTAAATGTCAAACAGTTTTTTTTATTTTATATTTTTTATTTGTCGCAAATCTACTTATCTTTTGATGTTTGTGTTATTATTTTTTTACTTATTCTATTTTTTTATTTTTTTAATTTTAAAAATTTACCGTATTTTCTCATTGTTTTCAAGTTCACTATATTATACCAAAAAAAAGTTTGGTGTTTAAAACTTGAAAACGTAATTTGCGACTATGGTTATCATTCCTCCCTGCCCTTCCACCTTGTTTCAGAAAAATAAATACTATCGCTACGTCCTGTTATGGTCTTCCTGGCCATAACATGGACCTTCTCTTCCTCAGCGGATATGGTTTATTTTATGTTTATCTTTGTTTTCATTCTTTTTACTTCTATTTATACTACCATTCTTTCTTATGCAGACCCCATTGGGGTTGGGGTCTGGCCATCTCTGGTCGGTCAGCCCGTACCAATGAATGTGCGCCATACTTATGGGTGTTGGTCTTCTTCTTGAATTGATTTTCCTCATTCATTTAATTTTCCTCATTCGTTTACAGATGTGAGGGAGACTGTCCTCAGATACAAGATGTATTCTCTTTCCTAAGAGTAAGTGCGAAAAGAATATTTTATTTCCAAGTCCTCTGGCCTAGATTAGTGGACTTATTTGATTCAGAAATAATTGCACCTGTATCATAATGATGAATTCCTATAAACACTAGGTCTTCAACTGATTGGAAGTTCTGTAAACAGTTTGCATTAACCATTTCTCTTTCTAAGAACAGACAGTATATTTCCAACAAATTTTTTATCCAAGAATTATTGGATTTGGATCTTGTTGTGCATCTGGATCAGTGGTCTTGTCTGATTTGGGTTTGGATCTCATAGTGGATCAGGACCAATTGACTTATCTGATCCTGAAATTTTCGAGTTTGTTCATGTTGTGGTTGAGCATTCAAACTTTGTGGAAGAACCAAATGCAAAGTCAAATTCCTAAAAGCATGTTCACAAGACTGTGTCCTGATCCAAGACTTGAGATGGGTTGATCGAACAGTTTCTCATTTTGTGCTAGTTGAATAATTTGCACATTATATATTGTTGGTCTATCTTATTCTTTCATAAAACCCTTTAGATGTATCTTCTTGACTTGGATTGTAAACCTAGCTTTGACCTTTTCGAAGAGTGATGGCCATTGAGAAATGGACCTGATTGTTTGCATGGCAGTGATGGCCAAGGCCAAACTGTGCCAACACCCTTGGGTCTATGATGGTGGCTTTTTGTAAACAAGATCCTGATTCCAACTGTTCACACCACAAGAAACATGACTTTTAGTCACGCAAGACAACTTTGCGTTGCTATTTGTTTTGCTATTTAGTAACAAACAAAGATTTCGTTGCTAATCGGCTGAAGGATGATACGACCAGTAACAAAATGACCCATTCGTGACAATGAGTTTTGGTGGTTTCATCATCACGACTTTTAGTAACAGGCTTTGTCAGGTAGGTTTTTCGTTGGTAAAAGTTTTTAGTGACCAAAACCATGCATTACTAAAAGTTGATTTTCTTGTAGTGTCAATTTATTTTTTTCCATTATAGCCATGTAATCTCTTGAGGAACAAGAAGAGGGAGAAGCTTCACTAGAAGAGGAAAAAAGCCCGACAAGACAACAAAATTAAGTTAAGATCACGAACTAGTTAGATTTGGCACACCCAACCATAATCTGATTAAGCAAATCAAATCTGACCTAAGGACACACTGAGGCCCTTATCTTAGGGTCCTCATTTGGAAATATGTGAGATTCAGATTGCATATTCAACCAAGTTTAATAAGATAGCCTTATTGTCAAGCTTGAGGGATATTGCTTAGTGAAGAATGAGGGCAAGTTATAAAAAATGAAACAAATCAATCTGTATCAGTCTATGTATTTCCCTTTCAATCAACTTGATTGATATAAGATCTCGATTAAAATTCTGCCTCAAATCATCTTACCCACGTTTAGTCATTATTTATAACCAAAAACCAGGGATGATAAATAGTTCTTGAGTTTTTCAAGAACATGATTTGTCGGGCAAGAACTGTCATATATAATCACAAATGCCAACATTCCTAATCTACATGGTGTGATTTTGACTGAAAGGTCATGAATGGTAGGCACAAAATCTTGAAACAATATATAGAAGAAACTCAAACACTGTTGAAATATATCAAAAACAATCAATTTTTGTTTGGGACAAGCAGTTATTGACCCCTTCTATTGTTTCCTTAATCATATAATTATCAGACAACATACATCAATAAAGTCTATAACCACAAAAGCCTGTGAGAAAATTATACTTGCTTCAATGCATTATGTTTCACCATGTTGGTCATCCAGAGTTGCATTTCTGAAATCACATTGAGAAACAAGCTTTAGTTATCACTCACACTGGCAAATCACTCGATAAGGAGTTCGTATTCTTCTGACATAGGCATCTATACCTAAACATTTTCAGCCAACAGTATGGACAACTGACTTTACATGAAGAAACCTAGCAAGAAACAATAACATGAGAAAATTAAATTCATTTCACATGCCACATGTTTTCATCTCTCGCACATGTGCATGAGGAAGCCCGTTCAATCATCTTAAATTGGACAGGCAAGATTTATCGACATTGTCCGGCCACGTATATGGCTGGCTGATTTCAAGCATATATATATATATATATATATATATATATATATATATATCTATATATATATATATATGTGTGTGTGTGTGTGTGTGTGTGTGTGTGTGTGTGTGTGTGTGTAATATATGATATAGATGAAAAGTGCTTATATATAACATTATCTACAAAGGCCAATGAGAATTTGGTCACAAATCACAGGGGAAAACTAAGAAAAAAAATGCTATTCAAAGGATTAAAAAGATGAAGAATCCTCTATGAAATGGTCATATAACCTTGGCAGCTCACTGTGGCACCCAGCAAGATCCCATTGCCAAATATTTAATGTCAAAAAGGATGAGCAGCTCCAAACGTTGAGGAGAGAGTGAATACTCCTAACAACAGACATTGTTTCTAGCAGTCAAAATGTGCCACCAAGCAGTGAACAGCCATGAAATCCACAAAAGCCTCCATTGCTTCTATATCTACCAATCAAAGGGCCAAGAATCACATCCCTAATCATGGAACTTCCATTAATGTCTATGGTGGGGACTTTCCAAGTCTCATGATAGATCCACTGCATAACAGGGCATGACCAAAATAGGCAGTTTATGTTTCCTCTCATCTGCAGCATAACACACATCGACTAATGAAATGGAAGCAAGATTTCTTGAGGTTACTTTGAACTTGAATTTTGTCATGTAAATTGGAGTAAGCAAGTAGATAAAAATCTTGACGTCGACCTTGTATATGAATTATCTCAAAGGGAAAAGAGTCCATTCCTGGACGTTGAAACAAGGAGTAAATCTTAGATACTTATGGTTTGGTATCCCCCTTGCAATGCCAATGGTAGGTTTGGGCAGCCAAAAGGAGAGGCTAGAGAAAGATAAGACTAAAGTATAAGAATGCCATAAATAAGCATGTGTTAATGAGGCACAATTCACTGCATATTCCCTCAGCATACTTGTGCCTGAGGCCAACAACACTTGGCCACTGCGAGTGCTTGATGAAGAACCACCCTTTTGATTGAAAGAAATATTCCAAAAGTGCAAGTTTAGAACACCAATGCCACCTCTTGAGATAGGAAGAGAAGCTGTTCTACAAGTGAGAAAATGCCTTTTATTGCTATTATCTACCTCATACCATAAAAAGCAAGTAATATATTTGTTGATATGCCTGTTTACTTTGCTTGGCAAAAATGACACTGACTGAAATAAGAGGAGAAAGCAAATAACATGTCTGATTAAGGAAATTCTTCCTACCAGTGGAAAATATCCAGCCTTCCATGACATTAGGTTCGATGTCATTGCTTCATAGGCACTATCCCATGCATGAGTTGGCAATTTAGGCAACCCAATAAAAAGGTCAAGATAGGAGGGTAGGAGTGGTTGAACTGAACAACAAAAAATCTGAGATGCAGCATCTTGCAAATTTGGTTGCCGCATTAAATAGGAACTAAGCACTCGCCTAAAATAATGTACAAACCAAATGCAAATGAGAGGGATTAGATGATGATGAACATCATGGATATTTGCTATAAAAAAATCAAACCGGATAATCTGCATATTGACTAAGCTATGATGAAAATCCATCTAGACGAACTGGATTGAGATGCCCAATGCCTAAAGCCCTATTAATAATTATTGTGAGTCATTCAAACAATGGTATTAAAGAGCATTAGGGAAAGAGTACAACCCTATTTGAGACCTCAGTGGACTGGGACACATCTCACCAAGTGCCATTAACAACAAGAACTGCAAAGAATTTTGTGAGAAATCTGTGCATCCAATTCATCCACCAATTCTCAAACGGCATAACTTGTGGATGATAATAATTAAATCAAAAGCCTTCCACAAATAAGCTTCCAACATGAAACAAGGGCATCTAGAAGCTCATTATAGTGTGCTAACTCAGTAGCCAAAGTGAAGGCATTCTTGAAATCTCTATCCGGGATAAATGCAAGCTGCTGAGAGGAGATGTGAGTTTGGTCTAGTCTCAAGTACCTATTAATCACATGATATAGAGTCTCCATCTCCTTTCTTTAGACCCAAAATAATTATAAACCAGTGGAAATACATTAGTAGCTAAGAATTCCAATAAAATTCTTTGAACATGTTGCAAACATCCTTTTCTCAGAACCCCAATTCTATCAAAAGAGATTTACCAAGAACCTAACCCTTTAAGGGTGGTGCTAAGAATATTTTTTTGCAGGTGGCGAAGTATAGTTTCAAAACAATGCAAAATTTTTTATTATTGAAAAGGTATTTGAAGAGCAAAATCTTTGTCCTATGAGAGGTATTTAAAGTCCAATCCAGATATGTTGCATAGACATGGAGTGTGCTCAGTGAAGAAATTGTAAAAGAAATTGGTAACTGCCTGCAACAAACTAGCTCCTTTTGATTTGACCAAATCTATGTTAATTGTAGGTATTCAAGAGAGCTAGACATAATTTAGTGGTAGAGTGCATTAAGAAAGTGTTATATGTCACCCCAACAGAGAATTTGAGACAACAGTAATCTAATTCAATACTATAGAAATTTCTGCATGCACTTTGTTGAAAACTCAAATTGTTAATGGTGGACAGATCTTTGACTTATTTCTGCACGTAAATTGCGCAATGTTATATCTACATTGTTTGCCTCTCCTTCAACATCATTACTACTTGCTACTCAGTTTAATTTATGATTAGTTAATCTCCATTAAAACATTGTTTGCTCTATTAACTAGCTCTACTATTGGCATAGGTGATGCTCATTTAGATGGTTGATCTGAATGAGTCTTAGGATAACCAAGGACCTGTGCCATTGAATCTTGTACCATAATGTTTTACTAAAAACAAATTTGCTGAAAATAATTTTACCTTTTTGTTTTACTTTGTCTTCATACAATTGTTCAGCGTGATTGTGTGACCATCATCATCTTCCATATAGTCATCCACTGACATGGGCATCTATCTCAAAATAGCCATGTTCAACCTATTGCTTCCTCTAGAACATTATTATTGCCTTTTGCCTCTTTGGATCCTTGAGATGTGCCAAATCAGCTTTTGACGTATGTAAGTGTTTCATTTTTCCTATCATTGCAACCTATACCTAATCTAGACATGCTATGAGTTGTTGTGATCAAATTTTGCCTTGTTTTGTTTATCAAGAAAGGGTCTTCAAAAGGTCGGTTCTTACATCTATATTGTGGGGTGTAACACAGTAGAAGGTCTTATATCTTGAGATATTCATGTTCTCATGCTATTGTTGTCACCATGAAGGCTTCATTTTTTTGGACTTTCACGCTTTTGCTGAGGTTTTGAAACATCAGTAAATGAATATCTTTGGGTTGTTCATTTTCATTAAGATATTTCCTTTATAAGAGGAAAGACGACTGAAAGATAATGTAGCTATCGTTCTTGAATCCAACTCTCATTAATGGCTAAATACTTGACTAGAACTACAGCTCTTTGGCTAATGAATCCATGTTTTTGTGGTTTTCCATCTTAAAGTTGTAGAAAGCTATACTAATATAAACAGCTTTTTTAATATACCCTTGGTGTAAAGGCAAAAATAGAAAGATTCCCTTCCATTGTTCCATTTTCTGAACTAATTTTTAGACTGTTGGGTGGATGCGGTCAACAACATACACTTTTTACCGATTTAAACATAGGAATCTATTTGAAGCTTCTATTGTTTTTTAAGTGACCCTTCTTGTTATTTTTTACATATTTCCATTTATTGAGTAAAAGGAAAAAAAAAACATCCAACAACTATGCTTTGGTAGTTTTTTATGTTTTTATATTTTTGCTTTTCACTTCATAATGCAAATTATGATGCAAAGGTTGTAATATAAAAGCAAAAATTTGAGGACAACTTTCAGAATGTATATTCAGAATATATTGAATATATATTCCAACTTGGACTGAATATATTGAAGAGATGTCTATGGGCACATGTATAGAGATTGCAGATGCAATTTTCTCTAAGTGATATAGATTGGTGGTTACATTTTCTACAATGTTTCTACATGGCTGCATTAACATTATGAAGCAAGTACTGCTGGTTGTGTTTCTCGAGCCTGTTGTACTACTTGAAAGTTATTTGGTGTTGCGTGAAGCAAAACACAAGACCTGCAGGCAAGTGGCCTTTTTTGTTACTTTATAGGGCCTTTAATGTCTAAATTCCATAATTAGATCTTCTATAAGTATTAATACAATTAATTTTTTTTAGTTAAGTGTTTCAGGAGTTGATTTCATATTTTATCTATTTTTTTCACACTTTTTTGGCCGTGAGAGTGCAGCAATACTTGTTTGGATAAACACTTTTACATATAGCTCACACTTATAGCTATAGTGAATGCTACCATATGTCATTCAAAAAGACATACCATATCTCATTCAAAAAGACACATCTTTCCCTTCTTCCAACCTTTTCAAAAGACATTGAAAACATTTCCATCAACTGATCTATTTTCCTCTTCCAAACATAGACAAGGGAAATATTATTTACGCATTGTGTAGTTACTTTGCATGATCGAACTACATGGGCCTTATTGAGTTGACAGATCAACAATATGTGCTTCTCAGTGCAGGTTATCTATGGCAAATTGTGTAAGCAAGGGAAATACATTATTGCAAGTTTTTGCTTCATTAAATCATAGTTAACTTTATGTGATGGGCAACTCACATTAATCTGCATGATTTAGTGGAGGGATGAAGAGCTATAGTATGTATGGTATGTTTCGGCTTTATAATTTTCCTAGGGCCTACAATAACTTATTTTTTCTACTGTTTGCAGATTATTTGTGTTAGAATGGAAGAAGATCCAAACTTACTCAGTGTGAGGGTTGAGAAGAGAATAAGAAATTGTTGCGTCTCTTCAGCAGCACCACAGCGTCCTTTTTGTCATAAAAAAGTATCATGCCCTAATCCTCACTTCCTTTTAATATAAAACTTAGACTAAAATATAACAGCTTTTAAACAAAAAATTACAAAACATGCCACCATACCCAGCCCTAAATCTGGACTACACGATTTTAATATCTAAAACATATTGGATCTGGATACGGATCAGATCCATATGCTTTTTCACCATCCTTTCAAGTTGTACATAGTTTTGAACCATGAGCAACTTTCTTTTTAGCATCCAAAATCAGTCGTTATTGAGGTCTTTGGTGAAGAGATCGGTTATTTGATCTTGGGTGCAGACACACTGAGGCTCAATCTCCTTTTCTTCGACCTTTTGTTGAACAAAATTTTGATCAATCTCTATATGCTTAGCATGACTATGATGAGCAGGATTGAATGACATATTTACAGAACTTTAATTATCACATAGAAGAGTGCAATTGGAGATCTTCTCTCCAACTTAAGTAAAACATGTCACACCCAAGTTACTTTAGTAATAGCTACAGATATTGACCTATATTTTGCTTCAATATGGACTGAGCCACGGCCTTCTGCTTTCCAACCTTACTCTTATATTCAATGGGGGTCAGGATAAGTATCACCATCCCATGTCCCCCTTTTGTGGTGGAGGATACTTGGCATAGCTATCGGTTTGCAATTCTTCATCTTTGCGCTACGTAACACATCTAACATATATATGTGTTGAGTGAACGACGTCCTGTCTTTTTTTCTATCAACTTCAATACCAAGAAAATAACTCAAAGTCCCCAAGTCCTTTCATTTTGAACCTCTTATTCAACAGTTTCTTCACAACATCTATATGAATTTGTGAATTTTTCTTGTAATGATAATATCATCAACATAAATTAAGAGGAAAGTGCCACACTTACTGTAGATAGTGGATGATCAAGCTGTGATATTCAAAAATCATAGCATTGAATCTCCATCGAAAAGCTGTCAAACCAATATCTAGAGGCTTGTTTAAGCCTATATATAGTCTTTTTTGGCTTGCACAGCTGTCCTCTTGAATCACTTTTCATGTACCTAGGTGGTTGTTCCATGTATACCTCTTCCCTCAAAGACTGCGAATGCAGAGTCCTAGTTGTGTTGCTCAGGTCGTGGATGGGTCTAAGAAAGTTGGATTAGGTGCGTTAATGATTTATTTGCTGCTATTTAGAGTAACCAGTCATTGGCTTCAAGGTGGTGCATAGAGTGGCTTTTTTTTTTTTACTTTTTGTGGTTCTCTCTTTGTGATTGATGCAAGTTTTCCTTCGGTTCCATGTTGCTGGAGTGTGGTAAGTCATCCGATGGTCGTTGTAACACCCCAGAAGTTTAGTCTCGTATCGAAGATTGTGAGGGATCTTCAAGGGCTTATAAAGGGAGGCTTTAATGAGATGATTGTTCTGGTTCCTAACCTTTTTGAGGTTGGAGCCAAAACTGCTAGGGGTGGATTTAGGATCCGTCGAACCAGGGGCCCGAGCCCGGGAGTAGATCGGGTTGTTATAGTGGTATCAGAGCCAGTTCAACACTCGGACCTAGGGTCCCACATGCGCGGACGCGTGTGCCTTCACAGGGGTGGATTGTAACACCCCAGAAGTTTAGTACCATCGAAGATTGTGAGGGATCTTCAAGGGCTTATAAAGGGAGGCTTTAATGAGATGATTATCCTGGTTCCTAGCCTTTTTGAAGTTGGAGCCAAAACTGCTAGGGAGTGGGTTGGGATCCGTCGAACCAGGGGCCCGAGCCCAGTAGTAGATCCGGTTGTTATAGTCGTGATCTAGCTGAAGAATGGTGCAGTTTGGCTGAAAAAAAAAATCGAATGGGGCTGAAGACTGATCTATGGTCTGTTTGGTTTTTAGACTCCTTCCTCCCAATTGGTTGGTTCTGGTTTTTCACCTCTTGGCCACAAATTTTGCTTATTCTCTGTAGATTTTCTGATCACTCTTGTTTTGGAGATTCGTAGTTGACGTCTAAGGACAGGGTATCTCAATAGCACAGCACTGATAGGTCGGGAAGGTTCCTTTCATGACTGGACTGATGTATAAAAGCTGGCAGTCCTTGCAGGTGCACTTCTTCCAAATCGGCAGGCCTCTTTTTTCTTTATTTTAGAAATTTCATTTCATTTCCTTGTTTTGCAATCTAGGAGTTTAGTTGTATTATTTATAGTTTAGTTTAAGTTGTTCTGATTTTTACCTGCCGAAGGTTTTGTTGGAGAAAAAATATGTTAATATATTATTTTGAGGGAGTTGAGGAAGAAGCCACCCAATTGTGTCAATATATATATATATTGGTTGAGACATCTACGGTTAAGAGAGAAAGCAAAACAAAAAAGTCAGAATATAAAAATCTAAACACAAAAATAGAAAAAAATGAGAGAAAAAGAAAGAAGTTTGGGCATAATGGGAGAGAGATTCTACAATGAGAAAGAAAATCACAAACGAAAAGATCGGAGTATATAAATCTAAAACAAAAAAAAGGAGAAATAGAAAGAAGTTTGGGCATAACGGTGTAGAGATTCCATAGGTAATAGATAAAGCAAGAAGAAAAAGATTGGAGTTACTTGAAGAGTTTGTGTAGCGTGTATTGTGAAAATCTGCCATCAGAAAAAAAAAAAGTGAAAGGAGGTAGAGGGAAGTGAACCTGCAACCTAAACATAAATTATGAACATTAAATGCAGATCCCCATGTCTTAGCACATTTCTACACTAAAAAATTCACTTAATCCTTATGCCGGCAGATTAGGCAAGAAAGCAAAACAGACAACAAATCAAAAACGGTAAACCAAGAGCCTCAGCAGCATGCAGAGCTCGCCTCTCTTTTGTTTTTGGTTGTTCAAATAAAAAAAAAATAAAAAAGACAAAAAAAAAAAAAGCAAAGGAAACAGGAGAGAGAAGTCGGGCCACTGTAGAAGGGCGCCGAAGGCTGCCAAAGCATTTTCCTAAAGAAACGTAAAGAAACCGAACCCAACAATAAAAGGAAAAACAAAAATAAAAAATAACACAAAAGAGGAGACAATTGTACACACCTGATCCGTCCCTTGCACCTTGTCACGAGGGCTTGCTAGAAAATAAATGAAACCAGACATGCATAAGCAGAAAAGAACTAGGAAAAAAAAAAAGAGGAAACAAGAAAAGGAAGACAAAAAAAATCAAAGCCTATTGAGTGATGCAGCTGCAAATTAGAGAGATCATAAAAGAGAGCTCTTAAAAGTTAAAATGTGTTTATATGATAACGAGCTGCACAGTTGCTCAGATATGTAAAGTTCATCTAGAAAGGAAGGAAGATTATAAATCAGAGAGAGAGATAGAGAGAGAGAGGCTTACATGAATGAAAAATCGGATTCAGATTAATCAGTGTGGGTGAGGAGCATCAGACTAGTGCCATTTAGTAGCGGTTTTCTATGCTAGCAATCCACAACAGCTGATGGGAGAAGAGAGGATGCTACGGTTAGAAATGTTGTCGATCTCTCAGTCTTCTTTTAACTCCTCTCTCTCTCTCACTCTCTCTCTCTCTCTCTCTCTCACTCACACACACACACACACACACACGGTCGGCAATGAATGGGACGGGAGAAGTTTCTCTTCATTGGTAATGGATGGCAAGCAAAGGAATCATATGGGAACCAGTTCTTAGCTCCTTTGACGGATGCTCCACTCCCTCTCTGATGACGAATGAATGTTTTCTGACTTTCAAACTGACGTTTCTCTCCCTCCGTGATGAGAAAGAACAGGTCGCCCCTGCCCTCAACTCTGAGATTGGTCTTTCTCACATCATCCCGATAAATAATGTGCCAAATTAAAAGTGCAGTTCAATGAGTCGGATTGGGTTCATCCGCTACAACCTTTTCTCTAAGTAGGTTCCCCAGGAGATAAACAGCTTTCTTCTACTGACATGATGTCAAATGACATGATGTAACATAATGTAAAAGAATCCAAGATGGCATGTTATTAATCAAGATTTGCACGTGGAACATAAAGAACATCTCCAAACACATGAAAAATACCTAAATGAATGATGTTGTGCTCAAATCGCAGCTAGCAATCATTGATAAAACTAAACAAGATGGTTCAAAATGACTTGTTGCGAGTTCTATTAGAACAAAACATAATATAACATGCTTGAAGACTTATACGACCCACCAAATGACTCAAAACCACACAAAACTCGACAAGACCTATCTATCCATGTTGAAAATGTCTACCCCAAAGAAAACATGTGAAAGTTTCTTTTAAAACACAAAAAGAATACAAGATGCACGTTTCCTACTTGTTATGGAAATAGAATATGTTAAGGCTTGAGTTTTGGGAAATGATTTAAGAGCACATGGAACCAACCTAGGCTAAAACAAGGGTTGGATGATGAATTGAGCTATTAAAATCCCATTTTCTGTAAAATAGAAAAACATGGAACATGACTCGGATACTTACTTTGGACCCTTCAAAAACCTACTTAATGTGGCTGATTTATCCTAAAAATTGGTATGGAGACTCTATACATCAAGCAAGCAAGCCTAGGTATTATGATGCACTAAAAAAAAAAAAGATGGTTTCACTGATGCGTAGAAAATATCACATTGATGAAAGTCAACTTTTACCAACGTTCGTAGCCAAATGTTAGTAAGTATGAATTTTCACCCATGTTCAGAAGAAGATATCGGTTAAAAGCAACATTCACTGACACGTAAAACTATTGTGTCGTATAAGTTGTAACTTTACCGACGTCCAAACCCATACATCAATAAGCGTAAAAAAAAGCACTCAATTTTGCTGACGTGTTACCGTTCTGCATCAATAAAACTTTTCACCATTCAACATTAGCAGCATCCAACTGCAGCCATCGGTAAAAAGTACATGTATTGATCTAGTTTTACTAACACGTGACTTTCCTCGTGTCATTGAAACTTATCTCCTATCAAAACATTATCGATAACTACAATCACACGTTTGTAAACTCAATTTTAATTGACGTGTTGACTCTGGACGTCGCTAATTCCTTTTTCACCGACGCACGTCGAACATCTGTAATGTTTACCATATTGACATTACCAACATTTTTAAGTAATGCCTTTAACGACATATTACGGGCATCAGTCAAGGCTTTCCTGACTTATTACCTCTGCCCAAACCCTTCTTCTCCTTTCTTCTTCATCCTCCCTTTTTTCTTTCCTTTTCCTCCCAATTGTGATTTTCCGGCAACTGCAAGTATTTATCATGTTTTAGGACTACTTGAAACTTGAAAAGGTTCGTTTCTCAATCTCTTCGACTACTTTTTCTATTTCTATATGATTTTAAGTTATAACATACTTGTAAGGTATATGCTTAAATTTTTTCGACAAGATATCACTGTTTTGCAATAGTATTTAGCTGTGAAACTTTGCAAGAAGGTTTGTTGAGCTTAGTGTCTTCAATTTGATATATTAATTGCATAAAATCTCAACACAAACACAAAACCTTCAATTTTTTCTTAATTTTTTCATCACTGGATTTTGACACATTATGGGTGGATTCCGACGTCAAATTTGGACCATGTATAATTCAAGTACATGTATACATATTCACAAAATATTAGTTTGACTAATTGTCATTTGAATGTTTGTTTGGATGTTTGAATGTTTTTAGTCCCTAACTTTTTTAGCTACCCACAAGTGTTCGACGAATTGTTTAAACAACTAAAAACTTATAATTTTTTTGAACCACTTGGATTATAACGTCATTCATGAATTATGTATTATGTTATATCACTGTATGGTACAATTAATCTTTTGTTAATGATATTTGAGTTAGGGATAAGGTGACATTTATGTTGCATATATGTTAAAGGTGTCACTTTATGGAGTTGTTTGAAAGATATAGGATTATCCAAAATAAATTGTTTAGGTACTTGTTTGAAAGATTGTATAACGAGCTACGCAACAAGTATTCATTTGCGTGAATTAGAAACCAAATGGTTAAAATATAGCATTTATGGTATGGAAAGTTAATCATATTGAAGTTGTTGTAATTGGTGTTAAGCAATTTTTTTACTATGTTATCACACATAATGCAATAGTAAATTGAAAAATGAGATGTCTTTGTGTAAGATGCAATAATGTCCTCACTCAAGCTACTAAAGATGTCATCGATCACATCATCTAATGGCTTTGTAACAAACATATGTTTGTTGTGAATGTCATGAGTAGAGAAGAATTTCACTTGAATGTGCATTGAAAATGATTGTGGAAACATTTAAGGGTTGTTGTTGGACATATTTTATGTACAACTAGATGCATCATCTTTTCAATTGGCAATACAGAAAATGGTCAAAACAATGATGACTATAAGAAATTGATTAAAGATGTTGAATATCAACTATACCCAGGGTATAACAGATTTACAAAGATGAGTTTTTTAATATGGTTGTTTTATATAAAAACTTTATTTTGGTGGACCGACAAAAGCATTGGTTTGTTGCTTGAGTTGTTAATGAAAAATTTTTCTACAATGGTAGAACTGCCGAAGTCAATTTATGAGGTAAAAAAATATCATTGGAGAGTTGGGGTTTGATTGCCAAACATATCTATCCTAATAATTATATGTTATTTAGGAATGAATATGCAACAAAAAATATATGTGATAAATGTGGTACTTTGCGATGCAAGGAAGATGATAAACAAAGAATGACAAAGACCGCTAAGTGCCAGAGGACTTCAATAGAGATTCTACGATATTTTTCCTTTATTGCATAGTTGAAGAGAATATTCATAATGACGAAAGTTGCAAAACATATGATAAGACATAATGAGCAATGTATAAAGGATGAAGTCTTTAGATACCCAATAGATGGTGTAGCATGAATAAACATCGTTGAGATGCAACCATGATTTGTATTTTAAACTTGGAATGTATGTTTGGGTTTGGTTAGTGATGGATTCAACCCAGGCAATTTAAGTTCAACCTATAGCATATGGTCTGTGGGGCTGGTGATATATAATTGGTCACCTTGGATGTGCAGGAAGCGACCATATATGTTATCATTAATCATCTCAGGACCAACAACTCTAAACACAAATGGCATGGATGTATGTCTACAACCCTTGGTCGATGAATTGAATTTGTTATGAGTTGAAGGAGATCTGTATTTGACTTTTCATAGACGACAACATTTTCAAAGGTTTGTGGATTTATTGTGGACCATATATGATTTTTCAAGATATGCATACATATCAAGTTAGAGTACAAAGGGCAAGCTAGCTTGTCCCATCTATTATAAAGATACATGTAGTTGCAAACTAAAACATAGCAAAAAGATGTGTTATACAGTCATTGTTGTTGGCTTCTATTAAGTCATAGATATCGAAAAAACAAACTCATGTTTGGTGGTATAGTGGAATTAAGACTAGCTCTATGACACATGATTGTCAGGTCAGAATTGTTACACGATATGGCATTGAACACAAATATGGAAGAAGGACTCAAATATAGTTGGAACAAAAAGAGTATTTTGTTCACTTTACTATATTAGGAGCAGTACTTTTTATGTCACAATTTATATGTGATTTATATAGAAAAGAACATTTGTGACAACATCATTAGTATATTATTAAATATACATAGCAAATCAAAATATCATTTGGATGCTAGAATAGACTTGAAGGATGTATGACAACATCCAAATTCAGAAAGGTGGGTACTTCTTTTAGCATGTTGCAACATGAACAAGAATTAAAAGATATATTTTGTAATGTGTTGAAGAATTTAATAGTTCGAGATGGTTATTCAAGCAACATATCATGCAAAGTCATTGTGAGAGGACACAAGGTCTCTAATTTGAAAAGTCATGATTGCCACAAACTCGTACAACAATTTCTTCCTTTGGCTTTGAAAAGATCTCTACCCAAGAAGGTCTATCGTGTCTTGATGAAATATTGTGAGTTTTTCAGAAAAGCGTGTATGAAGATCATAAAATATGTTGAGTTATGAGAATTAGAACAGCAAATTAGCATGACACTTTGTCAATTAAGCATGATATTTCCACAAACTTTTTTTGATGTGATGGCACATTTGACAATTCATTAACAAATGAAGTTCCATTGGGTAGACCAGTGGATGTATTTTATTGAGATGTATGTTTTTATTTTAATTTTTTATACAAAAAAGTTGTTAACAAAAGTACATGTCTTCACACTGTTACTTGATGCTTGTATAAAAAAACTATTTCAAACTAAAACATAATATGAAGACAAAACCACGATAGAAATCATACATTGCTATAAACAAAACAGTTACATCTAGCAACATGTTATATTCTAGGTGAAAGAATGGAAAAACTAAAATTGAAAAAAGAACTATGAAATAACAAACTTAGAATGGAAACTAGTTGAGCAGAATATGCAAAAAATTTAAGTAGAAAATATACTTCAATAAATTGATTCAATGACCAAGCAAAACACCATAACTAGTTGTAGCAAACTAATGGATTTTACATAATATAAAAACAATTCATGAAACATGAGTTATTGAGTTTCTAAGTTGATGAAATTTCATAACTATATTTATGAAGCTTGTGAATTGCAAAATAAAAATAGTTTCTAAGAAATTATTCAAACAGGCAACCAGAAAAACTTGGGTTCTCATAAAATTTGGTGAGAACAAAGCAGACACATGAAGAAACCAACCTCTTTTAGAACAACTCATCGATGAGGAGAAATAGGTTTCCAAATTTGGGTGAAAATATGGATTCTTCAGAAAACAATTTTTACCTTAACTAAGGAACATATGTTCTCAAAATGTGGAAACCTAATGAAGGCTCATTCTAATTACATGGAAAACTTTCAAAGCATCAAACAGAACACATTTTAACCTATTATGTTTGAATGAATATGATGCATGTATGCATGCAAAAATAAAAGATTACATAAATGGGAGAAACTAACAAAGATGAATGCATGAAATGGTTTTTCATGCATCACATTAATGACAAGAAGATTAATAAAACCATGCAGTGTGTAACTCGTAAGGAAGCAAACTCCCATGAAGGTACCCTCATCTGCTCTACTACAACCACTAGCAAGGTAAAAGGATGAAACTAACGATAAAATGAAACAAGATATCGCCCTTGTGAAGGAGCATCATGTGTGAAGATACACTCAAGTTTTCATTAATGGTCTTGAAGAAGAATTAAAATCAAAGAAATAATCCTATGTGGAAACATGGAACAAACAGAGGGGAGAAGAAGGGGGAGGGAGAGAGAGAGAGAGAATAAGACCATTCTTCTCCTCTTCTTTTCTTCTTTGCTTCTTCATCTCTTCTTCTTCTTCTTCTTCTTCTTCTTCTTCTTCCTCTTTCTTCCTCCTACTGGACATCCAAAGTTGGTGCTGCTAAGGGGTGGCATCTCTTCCTTGCAGTCTTATAAAACCTAGAAAAGATGAATAGGTCTTAGAATTATCTAAGAAAGAATAAGAAAACTAGAAAATGAGAGAGAAAACATATCTGAAAATTTGACTAAGTCAAAGGATGTAGCGCCCCTTCATCCGAGACCTCTATTTATAATGTTGAGAAATGGCTTTTTTGAAAGACTTCCAGTGGAGGTGGAGCCTCTAGTGCACTCAAGGAATTAACAAAATTAGTAGGATGCTATACTTAAATTAATGGCTGAGAATATCCCCATGAAAATGGTATCATTTGATTGATTTAAATTTTAGACATAAATCTAGTAAAATATTCATTTGGAAATCTAGATTAAGATATGGAGCGAAGATTTAGGTCTAGTATTGATCTCAAATTGAGATTGTATTGTAGATCATAGATCCAGATTATAAATCTAGGTTGAAATTTGATCTGGAATAGGGAAACATCCGCTACTGGGTCCCAATTACTTAGGTGGGTCTGGTTTGGGTTTAGCTGACTATGCCTAGACAAGTCAAGTCATTTTAATAAAATTAAACTCTGTTGGCCAAACTTGGGTTGGGTCTAGTCAAAGTGAGACTGGTTTGATATTGGGCTCAGTAGCTTGAAACTACTGGAGCTGGAATTGAGTTGGGTTTGAGCCAAGGTGAGATCTGGGCTCGACATGTCTTGGGCTGAGTCAGGTTATTTTAGGCATGTCTAGATGACAATGGCTGAGCTGGGGGAATCTGATCTAGAAAATTGGGTTTATTTGACCTAGCAAGGTTTAATTACGATGGAACTAGTGAGCATGTTTTAGAACACAACATTATGTGGGTCCTACTGGCTCTAAATCAAGAAGGTTTGGATGGACTGAGATCTACGAATCTTGCTAAAGATGTTTATGGTAGTTTGAGGAAACTAGGATTTGTGGGCCTCATCAGGTCCATATCTGATAGGTTTATAAATATTAGGCTCTATGGCCCCTGCAAAAACCCTTTCAAACAAAGTTTGGAGAAAATTGGGTCAATGGGCCTTACTAATGCTATTTTTGGCAGCTTGGGGATCAACGAGCTATATTAGGCAAGTCTTGGCTAAAATAATGACTAGCGGATTTTGCATCCCAAATTTGGTAGGGTCAAGCATCATGTCACAAATCATAGCCTCCTTCAGATAAAAGCCAAAAAGCCCTTTCAGTGTACTTAAAAAAGTCAATTTTTTTGAAAAGCACTAGGCACAAACTGAAAAGAGGTAGAAAAACTAGGGTTAAAATGGAATAAAGGCAAATGCAGCTTCTTTTGGGTGTAGTTATGATAAATTGAGATGAGAGAACTCAAATCAATGGCTCTCATACTAGTGATCAATCCAGAAGTTAGGAAATTTTATTGAAAATTAAGTTGAAATGGGTTTCAAATATAAATAGAAGTGAAGTGACTACATAGGTGAAGCAGACTAGGTTAGGGAAACCTACAATTGTGTTTCACTTTGGATGATGTAATTGGAATTAAGTTGGGGGAAGTTAGATCTACTATGAAGAAGATGTTCTTAGTTCAACAGAGCTAACATAGTAGGATCAAGATAAAAGTAAGTTTGGACATCAAAAAAATAGAATGACTAACAGTAGGTGACTGACCTCCAGATAATTTGGAAAATCAATTAAAGTAAATCTAGAATGAATTAGTTAAAACTCAGCTAAGATGAAGTTGTTCTTAGCATGACTAACATACCTTATGCTTGGGTTTACTCAAGCTAAGTGAGGTAGAATTGGGCTAAACCTGCTAAAATAGGAAGCAAAGTGACCTGTCTTATAAGTTTTGAAGTCAATAGAAATAAAATTTAGTAGCTGTAATTCCCAAGCCACTAACTAGATGGAGTATGAGGAGATAGCTCTTTGTTTGGTTTAGGTTGGGGATGAGAAATGTAGCAAAAAATGTGCCATTTTTTGCTGAAATAGGGCTCTTCTAGCTCAATTGTGTAGTACTCCAAAAGTTTAGTCCCATATTGAAGATTGTAAGGAATTTTCAATGGTTTATAAAGGAAATTGTTAAGTAGTTGGTTATCTTGGTTCCTAGTCCTTTTAGATTGAACCCGAAGTTGCTAAGGAGTGGGTTGGGATCCGACAAACCAAGGGTTCGAGCCCGGTGTAGGAGCTATTTGCTACATAGGTGGTTCAATACTTAGACATGTCTTCCCACACGCATGCACATGTGCCTTAAGGAAAGTAGATTGTACACATATAAAAATTTAGTGTCACATTGAAGATTGTAAGGAATCTTCGGCCTCTTATAAGAGAGGTTGTTAAGTGGTTGGTTGTCCTGGTTCCTATCTCTTTTAGGCCAGAACGAAGTTGCTAAAGAGCATGTTGGGATCCGTCAAACCTGGGGCACGAGCCTAGTGTAGGAGTGGGGGTTCGGTTGTTACAAACTGAAATCCTTTGAGTTATAATGAGCAATGGAAAAACCAGTAAGCCAAAAATGAGGGTCTTCGGAGCTACTGTAAGACTGACAATGAGTTGGCTGAGTTCAATTTACCCAAACTAACTCATTTCTAGGGATTTCCTAATGTTAAAGGATAGAATAGTAAAAGTGCACTAGCATAATCTCAAGGAATTAGGGTTTTGTCTATGCTTCTGGGTACTAAACTTCTAAGGACAATGAGTTTTCTAGGGGTGACCTAGGTCAAGAACCTACTTTTTGGGGATGTAATCACTAGGGGCAAAATAGTAATTATGAGGGTTGAAAATTTTGAGGTGTAACAATAAACAAGGAAGTAGGGAAGAGCAGAGAGAGGGGCAGAAATGAGAAAAAATGTTTTATTACATCGCAATCCCACACAATTACAGGAGTTGATAATGGCTTGTTCGATCTATTTAGATCAGTCGGCTCTGTGCCGTGGATGCATGATGGAATCGACTCCTTCTATTATTCTAGTTAGCTACAATGAGGTTGTATATAAATTCAAGTGCAACCAAAGTGTTATTTAAATTTTCATTGTGTGTATAATTGTTATCTATTGTATTTATTTGTTGGAGTGTTAGGAAATGTTTGGGATTAATTTCCCATCTAGTTTTGTAGAGTTTTATTATCTTGTTATACTTTGTTTGATTTAGTTAGGCCAATTATTGCTTCCTTTGTCTGTGTTGGGTAAATTTTCAATCTTTGGTCTGCAATTTAGTCTTTTTATTGAGGATTGAATTTAGTACATAGTTGGATTGCATGCCTTTACCTTAAAAATTAGGTCACTTTGTTTAAGTATTTACTATTTTGCTTTAGTTACCAACTATTTTCTCTCTTTTAGGTGTACTTGGGGTTTTTTGCTTCTTAAGTGGCAGACTATAGTTTGAAAATATTATTGAAGATTATTTGTTGAGTTGTTTGTCTGCTTCGATGCAAGTCATTAGATTGCTTTTTATTTTTATTTTTCCTTGTACTTAGACATCAATTTGTTGACATTGATGATTGTTTGAAGCAATAAAAGTTCAATTTCAGCATTTATGTCTCGTCGCAATGATCTCTACCTTAAATTCAACTTGGTACTCACTAGTTGTGGTTCCAGTTAAATTATTATTTGGTGTGTGATGTCACTTAGTATGGCAACAAGAAAAATCGATTTTGAAAGGCAAATTTCTTGGGTTTAAAAGCATATTTACAAAAATGCATAAAAATTTTTGGCACCATCATGGGGGAACGGCAAAGAAGAGAGTAAACTTTGGAGTTTGCTTTTACCATTTCTTTGTTTTGTGATTAGCTTATGTTTTTATGTCTCTTAGTTAGTAAATATAGGTTAACCATATATAGCGAGTAAATATATGATAGACCCTTTGTTAGTAAATGTAGGTTAACCATAGTAAAGAAAGATGGGATACATTTTGGTGTGCTTTAGGATTGAGTTGATCTTATTTTGTTCCTGGTGTGGAGCGAGTAGATGCACACGTGAGTTTTTGAAAAACATAGATTTGGATTTTTATATTTACTTGTGTTTTTTTGTTCTTAGAATATAATTGTTGCCTCTTTTGCGTTCATCTAATTGCTACCTTGTTTTAATTATATTTGTGCATTGTTTTGCATGTTAGTAGTATTGCATATGTGTTTTATTTTGAATAGTTATTACTTTGATTGCTTAGCCTTTCTTCATGTGCCAGAGTGTTTGAAGTGCTATTTGCTTTGGTTGTAGTGAGGCTAGACATGCTTTTGGTGTTTTAATTTGATTTTCACGCTTTTGGATTAAGGATAGCACGTGAATTTTAAGCACTGCAGGATCTGGTTTTCCACTATCTTTGCTGCCTTCCCAAGATCTGTTTAAATAGCCAAACAAGCTTCAAAAATTCTCATTTTTGGTCTAAGCACACGCTAGCATGTCTAGGACTAGAAAACAAAATTTTGGCAAAAGAGGTCATTGGCATTGTCTTTTGGAAATAGTTTTGTCTTCCGTAAGTTCGCCTCCACCAGTATTGACAGTCTACCGGTGTTTTTATATCCAAGTATATACCGGTGCCCATCTTCACATATAGATTTTCCCGCCTATTGGTCTCTATAAATCACATAATTTATTTCACTGGGTTGGCCGGTGTTCTTTATCACGTATAGGCCTCATTTTTTGTAGTTTAATGTTTTAGATCGACATTTTGGAAACAAGTCTAAAATCAATTTAAGCAATCTGCTGCAAAATCCAATATTTGTACCAGTGCCAGCTAAATATATATAGTCATTGGTCACTTGGATAAGGGATAAAAATTGGACCTCTTATACTCATGTTAAAAACTATTTTAAACAAAATATGGACTTTCTAATATGTTGATAAACGCTAATTTAATACAAATCATGCTTTAACTTAAGTATTTTTGGATAAAGAATGGATCTTTCTACTTTCCAAATTTTGATGTTATAAGAGAGGTTTAGTTTTGTATTATTAAAAAAAACATTGTTTACGATAAAAAAAAACAACTAACCTAATATACGTTTCTCACCAAAACGCTCTTTAGATCATATCAATAAGGTTAGATTGTAAAAATAATAATAATAATAATAATAATAAATTTTAATAGGTCTGGTGGCAGTCGCCCCTTTAAGTTTGACGGGACAGACAAAGGTAGATGGAGAGGATTCGGCAACAACAGGGTGTGTCTTTTTGTGCATATAGATGGGTATTTGTTTAGAATAAAGAGAAGGAGACTGTAAATCTCATGCTTGCTTCTCATAACTGCATATTCTATTGGATCTCCGCAGTAAGCAAATGCACATTCAGCTTATAATTGCTACAACCTTTGATCTTCCACATCTTTTGGCATTACATACAGAGTGGAATGATTTTATGGAACCATACTGCTTTATCGTTTACAAAGAAAATTAAATAAAGTAGTAAACTTGCCATTCTCTTTCGTATCTTCCTGTGATTCATGCGTACGTAGAGACGAAGTACTTTGTGTTGGAATTTCTCCCCATAACGCATATACAAAACCAAACGTATATACCCTAAACAGGATCATGCTCATGCTAAATCATTGAAATAAACGAAACCTTAAACTGAAGCGGAAGCGTACCTGAATCCATCTGATCTGGTGCACGGAAAGATCGCAGCAGGGTCTTCCAGGGTACGTGCGGCGCGCTTGAGGTCTCTCTCAGATGGGGAAGAGGAAAACCCTAGAAACCAATGTTTCAGGCAACCATTGCACGACCCCAAGGACCACTACCATTTTATAATAAGGACAATTACGGATTCCACCCATCAAAGAGTCCGTAATTCTGTACTGGTATCTATATATTTCAAAATTACCTCATACCATCTAAAATGACGTAATATCCCAAAACGCAATCACTTAAGCGGATATTTACGTTAAGACAGCCATAATGTCTGAAATTCCTTATGGACATATGTCTCCCACCAAATGATCTTACAATCTCCCACTTGGGCCAAATATGTCTTTATACATTCAGACATTACATAAAACCTTAGGAGCTCATAATTGCTATCTTATAAATGTCATTTTCACCAATCTCGTCCATGACCATATCAACACAGAACCAAAGCGGCTTTCGCTATAATAAAAATTAGCTAAACCTTCAATGATCACAAATGTTAACATAATCAATGATATAGATCTGATATGGATGTATAGCATGAGAATTACATGTAATGTGATTAAAACATGTCTATTCTCAACTGGTCCAACTTTAAAACCTTATGGAGATCAAAACATAAACACAGAATGGAACCGAAGAACTTTAAACTTTATTCTGCAGAAAACTGAATACGTGTCCATACATTAGAGCAAACAAAATACAAACTCCCACTAAACCAGCACATCATCCAAAGGCAATACCCCCATACAAACAACATGTTCGTGAAAGACCTTAGGTGTTAAACCCTTAGTAAGCGGATCCGCAATCATAGAGTTTGTCCCAATGTGCTCTAAAGACACCTGACCATTCTGTATCCCCTCTTTAACAGCCCAAAAACTTAATGTCGATGTGCTTCGACTTTGACAAACTGTGGCTGTTATAAGAGTATATGACTGCTGAATTATTGTCACACAACAACCTAAGTGGTCTTTCTATACCATACATAATGCGCAGCCTCGTGACAAAATTCTGCAATCATAGAACCTGATTGAATGTCATTATCTTGGCACCCAGCAAAGTCAGAATCTGAATACCTAATGATCTCCCACTGGTCTGACTTCCTGTATGTGAGCATAAAATCTTATGTTCTTTTTAAGTACCTCAAAACTCTTTTGGCTGCTTTCCAATGACCCATACCAGGATCACTTAAGTATCTGCCTAACATTCCAATGATAAATGCAATATCCAAACGAGTACAAACCTGAACATACATAAGGCTTCCCACAACAGACAAATAGGGAATCATTTCCATTTCTTTAGATTCGATTTTACTTTTAGGGCACTGTTTAAGACTAAACTTGTCTCCTTTAGCAACTGGAGTCTTTCATGGTTTACAATCCTTCATGTCATATCGCTGAAGCACCTTATCAATGTAGGCCTTTTGTGATGATCCAAGAATACCCCGAGAACGATCTCGAAATATTTGGATCCCCAATACAAAAGATCCACAACCAAGATCCTTCATGTCAAACTTTGTTGACTAAAAATCTTAGTTTCATGCAATATGCCAACATCATTACTTGCCAACAATATATCATCGACATATAAAACCAAAAAGATAAATTTACCCCCACTAAACTTTTGGTATACACATTCATCAACCATATTAATTTCGAAACCAAATGAAACTATAACTTGATGAAGTTTGTAATACCATTGACTGGAAAACTTGCTTTAGTCCATATATGGATTTCCTTAGTGACACCTCTAGTTAATTTTTTTGAGGTTGTTGAGTTTGTTTTTCAGTATGGAGATCGACATAATTGCCTTCTTCTGAATAGAGTGGACTCAGGTCCCTCTTCAAAAGCAATGTTCATAACCTGATCACCTCCCAAACTCAATATCCTCAAAGAAATGGGCGTTTCTCTTTCAAAGAAAGACTTACTGAATGGATTAAATAAAACTTATAACCCCTTAATGTTTGTTCATTTTCCCTTTATACATTCAGTACAGACATTAAAGTTTACAAAATCAATGGACTCAAGAATTCCTTTTGACATAAGCCTTTATATTCTCTTTTCAGAGATATGTCCTAAGCGCCAATGTCATAACATAGCAGAATTCTCTTTGGCTAATTTTCTTTTAGTACCACTAAACGTAACATGCAAGGTTTCATTATATGAAGCAACCGTATCAAGCAAATAAAGGTTATCGCTACTAGACAAAGAACCAGTGGAATTCAAATTTGAATACAGAAACTACTTAAATTTATTTCCTCCAAATGAACAATAATAACCAAATTTGTTCAGTAAGGAAATAACAACCAAATTCCGTCTAAAAGGCGGTATTACATAAGTTTCTATCAAATTCAAATAACAACCAGTCTTTAACAATAACTCAAAAAATCTGCTATGGCTTCAATCTTCGCCTTCATGTCATCGCCCTCATAGATGAATCTTTCAGCATCAATTGGCGTCCGACAATTTAAGCAGCCCTACACAGAAACACTTATGTGAGTAGTAGCAACCGAATCTACCCACAAGTGCCTTGGTACTGAAATTAAATTAACCTTAGAACAAACCAAAGTAAGAATCGTACCTTTCTTTTCACGTCATGAGTGATACTTAGTACAATCCTTCTTCATATGACCTTCATCCTTGTAAAAGAAGCAGCTTGATTTGCCTTCCTTATGCTTCTTCTGTTTCTTAATGGATGCGTGATCAACTGCAATTTCCTTAATAGCCTTCCTTTTCTTACTTTTAGGCGTAGTAGCCAAGTGAGCACTTTCTATCCTATCATGCTTCAATCTCTCATCTTCTTCCACACAGTGTGAAATGAGCTCATTAAGAGTCCATTTCTCCTTCTGACAGTTATAACTAACTTTAAACTGTCCAAACTGTGGTGAAAGAGAAAGAAGAACCATATGCACTATAAAGTCTTCGGGTAACCTCAGACCTAGCACCTGTAATTTTGAAGCAAGATGAGACATTTCCATAATGTGCTCCCGTATGTTCCCCTTATTTTTATACTTCAACGTCACACGTTTACTCAAAAGAGTGCTTGTTTCAGCCTTTTCATTTTTAGCAAAACGTTTTTCAATCTCTTCAAGGAACGCCTTGGCACTAGCCTTTTCAGTAATAGAGCCCCTAAAATTTTCTGGGATTGATCTCTTCATGATCATTAGACACATGCGGTTTGAGCGTTCCCACCGTTCAAAATACCGCTTATCCTCCTGGGAACTTTGATCTGTTGGATGAGGTGGGCACAACTCCCTAAATGCAAGGTCAAGATCCATACAACCCAGAACAATCATGACAGTTTCTTTCCAGTCCTTAAAATTCGAACCATTTAACTTAGGAACAGTACTCAAATTTGCAGATATCATAGAAGCAGAACTCACTGTACAAAGAACAAACCAAAAATACCAAACATGCTCACAATCAATACATGTACAAAGATGAAATAACAAATATAAATGAATTTAAACACAATGGCCCAAAACCCATCACAAGGTACTGGTGCAACGCTAATATCCAATCTTTGGATTGAAATATTAACTGTAAGTGGCATTCTTGGTCAACAATGAATATAGATAATTAACCCTGTCAAACAACGAACCTATCTTTGGATTGACTCGCTATTCACATGGAAACCTGAAAAATTATCACACATTCATTGCCCTGTATACTTAAACCTGACCAAACAACAATCCTCCTTTGAGCTGATCATTGTTCGCATGGATCAAGTATACTATCATCTAATGTTTAAAACAAGCAAATTCGTACAACAGAGGTCACTTTGGCGACATAAAATACAAACTTACTCATTTCAAACAACAGACATGGCCAAAGATCAAATTCATAATCCAAACATTCATCTAAAGCACATATATAATTTTAATAACATGCAAAACATGAATTAAAATTTACATACAAATTTGCCCTATATTGATTCCAAACCAAAATGATCCAATAAAAGAGGCCCAAAAGTGTCCAAAATTTTATAAACCGATACCATAATTGTGTTTAAGTGAGTCAAGAACCACTGAATCGGCCTTAAAGTGGCCCGTATTGTTCTTAAACTACAACAAAAAAACACCCACATGCCCCTAAATAGGGCTGAACCGGTCAAAAATTGGACGAACCGGTCAATAAATAGACCGTATCGGTTCTGAAACCCACTGACCCAGTCTGAAAACAACTGAACCATTCTGAAAAGGATCCGAATCGGTTTTAAAACTGAATGAACCGGTCCCAAAATGGTCCGAATCGGTTTTAAAAGGTCTGAACCGGTCTCAAAAACAACTGAAGCGGTCTGAAAAGATCTGAATCAGTCCCCAAAAGGTCCGAAACTGTCTGAATCGGACCGAATCGGTTCTGAATCAGATTGAACCGGTCTGAAACCGAATGAACCGGTTTGAGTTTTTTTCAAAACCGGTTTTAAAAAATGAACCGATTTACATAACTTAAACCAAATGGATACGGGTCGGGTCCGACGAGACCCGACCCGGTCCGAAAAATTAACATAAACGCGCTCGAGCGGGCGGCGGCAAAATTTTTTTTTTTTTTTAAATCACGATGGATCCGGATCGGGTCTGTCGAGAACCGACCCGGTCCGCCCGCCAGCGCGATCGCTCGCGGGCGTTGCCTCCACCGCTCGCCTGCCGAACAGCAGGCGGGCGGTGAAGCTCCACCGGCAGGCCACCCATCACCGTGGGTGGCCGTCGGCGGGTGCCGCCAGCGTCGCCGGACGTCGGCTGCTACGATGGCAGGCCAACGCCCAACGGAAACCGACCGATTCTGGCCGGTTTCCCCACATCGTCATTCTGCCCTATTTGCAGTTCTTTCAGAAAAAACGAAATAAAGGAAACGAGCCGGACGGAGGTGGGATGGCGCCGGCCGTCGCCCGAACCGACGGTCGCAGCCCGCCGTGCCGCCATAACGGCCGGCCCCGGCCGCTGCTCCTATCGCCAGCCGATGCTCCTCCGTCGCCCCTCCCTGCCGTCCCCGTTTCCTTCCTTTTGTGTCTTCTTCTTCTTTCGTGGTTGCGACAGGAGCCCGACGGCTTCTGTCGCCCACGACCGAGGCTCAACAGCCGGCGGGTCACACTGCCCCTTCCGGCGACAGCGACCTCGCCGGCCGTTTCCCCTCCCTTTGTCCCTTTCTCCGGTTGCGACGGAAGCCGACGGCTTCCATCGCCTACACGATGGAGGCCGTCTACCCCTGTCCAGTTTTTTTTTTTTTTTTTTTTTGAAAACTTGCAGCCGAAGAACAAGAACATTCAAATGGGAAGAACGCCAAAAAATCAACGATTCAATAACGAGCATAGGCTCTGATACCAAATGTTGGAATTTCTCCCCATAACGCATATACAAAACCAAACGTATATACCATAAACAGGATCATGCTCATGCTAAATCATTGAAATAAACGAAACCTTAAACTGAAGCGGAAGCGTACCTGAATCCATCTGATCTGGTGTACGGGAAGATCGCAGTAGGGTCTTCCAGGGTACGTACGGCGTGCTTGAAGTCTCTCTCAGATGGGGAAGAGGAAAACCCTAGAAACCAATGTTTCAGGCAACCATTGAACGACCCCAGGAACCACTACTATTTTATAATAAGGACAATTATGGATTCCACCCATCAAAGAGTCCGTAATTCCGTACTGGTATCTATACATTTCAAAATTACCTCATACCATCTAAAATGACGTAATATCCCAAAACGCAATCACTTGAGCGGATATTTACGTTAAGACAACCATAATGTCTGAAATTTCTTATGGACATATGTCGGCCCACCAAATGATCTTACACTTTGATTTTCTTCAAATGCATAATTTGTTAATTTAGTTTTGCTATGGTTCATCCAGAACTAGAGGAGCAAAATTAGCGACTTATGAGAGTTTAATCTGAATTGAATTTGAATTGATGCGTATGAATCTTTCCAAATTCAATTCAATTGCAAATTTGACATTTCCTTTCTTTTCAGCATTTTGTCGTTGTCAATAAAGATGCATATAGATGAATTAGCAGTCAGCGAATGGTAGTCATTCTTGGTTTGCCTTCAAGTGGCGTTCACAGATTAGTGACAGCTTGTGTATATCAGAATGATGAATTCCAACCACTGTACAGCTTATCGATGGCAGTCATGTCCATCAGAAGCTTTGTGATCCAACAGCAAGAAAAGAAAATATCAAGAATTTCAATTTTTGGGTTCATCAGACAGCACAGTTTTAATCCCTCAAATGAAAACATCCAGGCCATCAAACACAACAAAGAAATGGAACATGAAATTTATATTTTATTCCGGTTTCAATTATGATCATCATGAAATCTTCTCTCAATTATTTTAATTGTGGAGCATGAAAGGCCCCCTTAACTTTGTCACAAATAACTGCACCATGTCTTTTGAGTTTTGACCACATTAAATGATGCTATATTCTCCATTTTCCAATCAACTGCACGTATATGTCCTTTTCAAAATCTCAGTAATTCGTTTTCCAATTCTTATGGTAATTTATGAAGAATCGTGAGCCAATTAACGGGTTGAAAAATTATTTTATTGGCATGTCTCATCTTATTTACATTCTTTAAATTATGTATATTAAACTTATTTTTATTTTAAGAAGAGACATCTGGAATAGGCTGAAGTTCATCATCCTTTTTCTTACCTCTCTAGCTGGCTTAGGGCTGAATTAAGACCTTAATAGGGATCAAGATACCCATCAATTAAAGTATCGTGTATCTACTATTTTATGGTTCAAATGAGTAGTAACCACAACAATAGAACTGATGACCGTACTTTCACCAACACATTTGTTCGACCAGCTATGCTATGTCTCAAGACTTCGTTTATACATTAGAACCTTGTCACTTTAGCTCTCTTATTTTTTTTTTATTCAAGTTTATTAATATTTGGGGTTGGCAACCAATACTTGATTCCAATTCAATCTTCCCTTCATTTTTCTATTCAAGTTTAATAATATTTGGAGTTGGTAACCAATTCTTGATTCCAATCCAATCTTTAGGGTGTTTGCTTATTTGTAAATAACTCAAAAAGTATAATTCAGTAAGGACAGGACTCCTGGTCGGTCGTCCCGATTGGTTTGTGCTGGGACGGGAACGCACCGGATGCAAACACATCTGGCGTGCAGACACTGGCTGACACCTCTGCGGCGCCCCACTCCGGTTGTCCCTTAGCTTCGGAGGAGGGGCGGGGACGTTCCTCAGCGTCTTTTGATGTAGGAAGGAAGGACAAAATGGTACGTTCAGATAAGAAGAGTAGGACATAAAGACCCGGACCCGTGGCCACGTGGGTATGTCCAACTTCAGTTTCTTTTGCCACGTGTTCCTTCTGTCGCCTCCTCTCTGGACCTTCCACCTCTTAAGGGACTCGGGCATCTTTTGTCTCCCGCTCAACTGAAGCAGAGAGCCATCCCGCCGGTAACCCATCAAATTCCGGCCAACCCCTCTGGAAGCCCCCAGAAGATGGAGGAATTCCGACGAAGGAAGGAGGAGCAGAGGTCAGCCGTCGACTTCGGCGACGTCTTCGGCGGGCCGCCCAAGACGCTCTTCCTCTGGCAGTCTGGCCATTCTCAGCCCCAGAACCGGTTGCTGTTCTACGACGAGATCTTCCGCATCGGCGACGACGACGATGCCGTTGATCATCATCGCACTCGGTCCGATACCAACGCGGTGCCGCCGCGTAGGAGTCGGCATCTTCCGGCGTTCATGATTCCGGGAGGCGGCCGCAGGGAGTCGGTCCGCGGGAAACAGGGGTTCTACGACGACGTATTCAGTCAGGAGGCGCGGAGCCCCAGCGCCTCGGAGTCTGGATCGCGTTCCAGATCAACGTCGGGGAGCACGAGCCCGCACGTACCGTCCATCCACGATGACGTGGCCTTATCCGCGGTCGCTTCCATGCTCAAGTAACACTCTGTCTCTCTCCCTCTCTCTCACACACACACACATTCGCAAACACCCACACGCACAGGCACGGCGGGCGTTGGCTTGTGGGTGAGACGATCGTTAGAGCGTGATCGAGTTCCTGATCTGGACGTTCTCGATGTCGGGAAGCATGAATTTGGTCGCCCTTAATCTTGGAAAACTAATTAATGCTGCCGACCTTCTAATCATCTCGTTTGCTGTTGAATCTGCTGTTTTTTTGTTTGATTTTTTTTGTTCTGCAACTTTATCCTCAAATCTGTTTGTTTGATTTTCTCTATTCGGTTCAACTTATTCTTAGTCGTAGCGTTTCCAAATAATTTCGTCTTTCTCCAAAGTATGTTGTCCCTTTTTCCTTTTAAACATTAAAAAGCCGGTTCAAATTATCTATGCTCAACAAGGCTGACAGGAATTTGGTTCTTTGTTTGATTTTCTCTATTCGGTTCAACTTACTTTTAGTTGTAGCGTTTCCAAATAATTTCGTCTTCACTTCTCTGCTTATACGATCTTCTCCAAAGTATGTTATCCCTTTTTCCTTTTAAACATTGAAAAGCCGGTTCAAATTATCTATGCTCAACAAGGCTGACAGGAATTTGGTTCTTTGTTTGATTTTCTCTATTCAGTCCAACTCTTTTTTAGTTGTAGCGTTTCCAAATGATCTCGTCTTCACTCCTCTGCTTATACGATCTTCTCCAAAGTATATTATCCCTTTTTCCTTTTAAACATTAAAAAGCCGGTTCAAATTATCTATGCTCAACAAGGCTGACAGGAATTTGGTTCTTTGTTTGATTTTCTCTATTCAATCCAACTCTTTTTTAGTTGTAGCGTTTCCAAATAATCTCGTCTTCACTTCTCTGCTTTTACGATCTTCTCCAAAGTATGTTGTCCCTTTTCCTTAAAAACATTAAAAGGCCGCCTCAAAATAAGTAACTTATATTACTGAAAGAAAGGACAGAGGGAACGTGTCGATGACACTCATGGTTAAGGGCAAAAGATTAAAAAAATGTATCTTGTCCTCCCAACCAACTCATGTTTGCCGATTATGATTTTGATCGTAGCGTTAAAAAGAAAGCGGGGATAAAATGTGGAAAGCAACCAAAGAAGAAAAGGTCGACTTTAAAATTTTTATCAGCCTATTGACCTGTAGTACCAAATAACATTATTAATGCGTTACAAGTTCCTCAAACTAGCTAGTTTTTACTAATTGGAAATCGGTTACGACATCATATTTTTTCATTACTGCTAAAAAATTGCGCAATAAAAAGTCCAGTTGCATCTACAGAAGTAAATAAATTTTTCATTCACTTATAGGGGAAATAGCATATTTCTATTAAATTAACGGTGGAATTGACTAATCACGAAAAGAAAGCTTAAGAAAATTTGGTGTACTTTTGATTATTGTTGTTTTTCTTTTAAGTGTGCTCATTAAAACTGTTGGTAGGAGATGTCGGTGGAAGCTTTCAGCCCGTTTGGTAAATTGAATAGTTAACTATACCTGTTACATAAACTAGTGAATTCATAATGTTCTATAAACTAGTGAATTCATAAAACACTTTTTAATGTTTTAATGGGTTCCACCATTTTGCTCTAAGCTTTGGGTGGTGTTAAGCAGTTACATACCGTTATGCTTCCCAAATGATCCTTTTAGAGGAATCCAAATCATATCATAGTCAGAGAAACACGTTCTTTCCAAAAAAAAAAACGAAAAAAGTTAGTTAAATAAAATGACCATTTAAAAGTTAAAAAACGTGTTTTTTAAAAAACGTTAAAAACGAAAAAACGTGTTCCTTTTACTTTTTTCAGTTTTTTTATTGCCAAACAATTTTTTTCATTTTTCATTTTTTATTTGTTACAAATATACTTATTTTTTTATGTTTATGTTTCTCACTTGTTTTATTTTTCTTTCATTTTTAGTTTTTTAAAATTTTTAAAAATTATCATATTTTTTTATTTATTTCAAGCTCACTATATTATACTTGAAAAAAACCTCACCGTGAGACGTTATTTATGACTAGATCCAAATTAAGATGCAACCCCACTGATGCTAGCTTCCCGCTGTTTTGCTTGACATGTTAAGCCCATTAAGCAAGAGAACCTACCGCCAGGGGCATAAGGAAGGTAGGCTTGCATGATTTTTTTTGAAAAGAATGTACATGTAAATCTAAAAAAAAAATCATTGGTTCTATACAAAATTTTGAAAAATGATATTTAGGTCCTAATCAAAATTTAAAAACTTTAATTTTGTGTTGCTTTTTAATTTCGCTCCTGCCTACCGCTAAGCTAAGCGGATGGATAGGCACTCTATCTCTTATCTATCTAAGGCAGCCGAATTAAGTAGCTTCTTTTTAGGGAGGGGCCCTTGGATGTTAGTGTATGTCCACTGCCACCACCCTTTGAGTGGATCATATTGTTAGGGGAGTTTATTTTAATTCATGTGAGCATGGGAAGGGAAGTGAAGTGCAACTCGGCAGTCCAAGAAAAGGAACATTAATGGGAATCGAAGTGATGATATACCGGCCGACCCAGTCCAGTTATGCAACGGCTGAGATGCCACTTTATGTTAATTGGTTGTAACAGTTTGAACAGTGTTGTTCAGATGCACTTCCACATGCTGAAGAAAAAAGAGTAACCGAAAATAATTCTACAGAGACTGAGAGTGTGGTAACCCATCCGAGAAACAAGCTCCATCATGGAAAAGTAGATCTTCAGCGACTTTAAATATTTCTACTTGCACTTATTTGTCCATATCACGTGGCCTGGTCCAGAGGAATAGAAACGCTTTTTTGAGTCACGCCGTGTCGTCTTCGAGAGAAGTACATTAACGTGATGGAGGCCTAATTTTTCTTGCCTCAGAAAAGGTTATGGTGGCGTCGCCTTTAGTTTTTTTGACTGGGAGCCAGGGGGTATGAGTCTTGCATTTTGGCCTCCTAGTGCATAATTGGGGGGTGGCTCACACCCTTGTCGTCTTCCGCACCGCACCTTTTCTGTTGTAATTTCCTTTCGTCCCTCTTTACTTGTCATTTTGCTTTGCGCCTACTGTATGGGCTGTTTTAGTAATTTGCGTGCCCAGATCGTATCCTTTCACGTAGAAAAAAGGTGAACAACCTATTTTAATAAAGATCACATTTTTATCAACTTTTTTTTTTTGTTGAGAAATTCCTATCTCTCTTTCTGTCAAAGTCAACGACATCATCTAATTAGTTGACATAAAAACAATGAGAAAAAGTTATAGATATTTTCCATCATTTGGTATTATTAGTTTATACCTTTTTTTTGTGTTCACACTTTTTTCTTTTTATTTATTTTTCTCTCAACTGACCATATCATATCAAACGACTTTTGTAAGTGAATTGCATAATTTTTATAACCAAAGTCATCATTCATTCACTTTATATATACATCTTTAATTTTTCAAAGTTATTCAACCATCTTATCATGGCTTTGTGAGCATTTTCATTATTAATGTGAGTCATTATTAATATGAGTTATACATTTTTTTTCTTTTTATTTTCGTTCAACCATTTATCTGCTATATATATATATATATATATCAACACTCCGAATGGCTAAATTTAATTCCAAGCTTATAAATGGCATGTGCTGTTTTTCAATCGCCTTGTAGCACGTCTCAGCAGTGCATAAATGCTATATAAGTGCTTAGCAAGACGACCAGCTATGCATCACCTGATGAAAATCTGCTAGATATCATAATGTTCCAGTGACGATCGACAAGATTGATAATATGGTGTATGAGAATGCGACAAATATGAGAACTGAACGTGTAAAGCTTCGTAAAATTTGTGCAGGCCGATCATCGTTCCAAGTCAGGGGCACCGGCTGCGGATGAACGAATCGAGCTCGGAGCAGAACACGCATGGAAACATGACAGTGGCGAGCCTCAGTTCCTACATGGACTTTGCAGAGCCATCAAGCGGTAGCTGTAAACAGGGTGTAGGAAAGCTTGTCGAGCATCCTGCGAGTTTGTCTGCCCAATCCCTTCACATGATGAAAAGCCCATACGACAAGGCGAGCTACTGTAATCAGCTGGAAACTAATACCCCTTCTTCAGTGACAATTTCTGTAGTTCATGAGCCTGAGAGCTTCATGGAGATGTCAGACAAAGGATTCAGAGATGATGAAGGCGACACAGACTTCATGGGGAAATGCTTGATTGAGATTGTACCTGAGAAGAGAGAAGTCTCTGAGACAGCTGGTGCTGTTGATGATGCCATCGCATGGGCAAAGGAGACGTTAAGAACAGGGAATTTGGAAAATTTCTGAGATCATAGAAAGGTGACCTGCAGGCAGCTGGAGGAGATTGATCAGACGCCCAAAGTGAAGTTGTCATGCATGATGAGCTGCATGCCCACTTGCTGAAGGTAAACTGTAGTGCTGCTCATCATGGGCCTAATGCTGGAGAGAAAAGAGAGAAGACAAATAGATTGAATCCAACCTTGTAATTATCTATGCTGGCTCGTGTTTTTGACACGACCAATGTAATTTTGCAAATTCCGTCGTCTTCGTCTTCGATCGCGTGGTTTACATTTAGTTAATCGTGAGCTTTGTGCCTTGAGTGAGAAGTTTAATTGAAATGGTCTCGAATATTTAAGAATTTCTTTGGGCTGTAAATGTACTTGGTAGATATTTAACTTGCGTCTTGCGATGAAATCCTTGAACTACATAAGGTTCTGGTGTAATTATGTATTTGGAACTCATATTTGTGGAGTCGATTGGGAGATCTAGACTGTGAAGACATGCACAAATTAGTGAATCCCCTGATGTGTTCTTTAGCGTTTATGTATTTGGTACATTTATAATAACTAATTGACCTCATGTTTGTGGTTCTATGTTCTGTATAATTTGAAGTGTTACAACGTACAAAATGACAGCTTTACGCATGTGCATGTCTATATATAAGCATCCTGTGCTTATCGACATCCCTACAAGCTGCTATGTCAATGAGGATGGTTTCAGGTTTAATCCAGAATCAAAGATATGCTTGGAACAACATAGATGGGCGTTGGTAGGAGCGTGCTTGAATCGATAGACTTGATTAACTACAAATGAAATGTCAGGCCAGGTGATCATAGCGACACATTGGAGAGTTCCAATTGTACTTTTGCAGAGAGAGAGTTGGTTTATACGGTTCTAAAGATCAATTTGCTTTGCTCTTTATTTTGAACACCTATTTGCATTCTACAACATATTTGGCATCTTGTGAAAGGAGAAGAGAAGGGAATAGAGACTGACATCATACTTGGTTTTCGCTTCATATCATTTCTCATTCAGAAAACATGCTCTAAGATTGGTAAGTTCAATTTCCTGAATCATAGTACAGATTAAAGCATTGGGTATCTACTAGATAAATGGGTGAAAATCGTTGAACTTTAGATGCAGTTTCACATTCCGACTTTGGAATAGTCACCATGCTACGAGTCACTACAACAAACTTCTTCATTGCCCACGGTTGGTGCCCATGGAAATGACCAAGGCTAAAAAGCAAGGACATCGCGACCCTGACCCGGAAACCCTTTTTTTGGGCGACCGGAATATGGAAATATCGGATCTTCTCGTCTCGTGAATTCTCCCCTTCAGCAAAGAGGTTGTTGAGGGCTTCCAAAGAGTCCCTCTCCTCCTCCTCCGACCTCTCTCGTCTCTTTGTGCTGTATCAGATTGCCGGTTGAGGAGCTCCTTCACCAGGACCGACCTTCCTAGCATGTGATGCCTTGCATCCATCACAACGACCTGCGTGCAGATGCCTAACCCGCTACGATCTATCTCCAATTGCTACTACTTTGTTGATGAAATCACTAGTCAATGCATGCATAAGAGAGAGAGAGAGAGAGAGAGAGAGGTTTAATTGATAGTGTTCGGGTCCTCTCTTGTTCATTTTAACGGATAGTTTCAAACATTTACTCCTCTGGATTTGGAGAATGTATTGTTTTCAAATAATTGTCGACTATGCTTTGTTTGAGTGGTTATTACTTCCACTTCCATTCTTTAGGTTCAATTGCTGATCATGCAGTCTCATTGATGGATGTCAAAATTTTATGTTATTTCTGTCAAGAGTCATCACCGACTCTCTCGAACAGTCTTGAGTCTCCTTTAGTAAGTCGGTGGATGTCATAGTCGGTGCTTGTGTTTAAGTCGGTAGATGTAATGATGAAAGAAAAATTAAAAAAAAAAAAATGAATGAGAAGTAGGTGGAAGCATCCACCACGGACTTCATCTCCCTATAAATAGGGACGTTGGGCCATGGTGAGAGTATGTGAAAAAGAGTGAGTGTGTGTGAAAAAATTGTGAGAGTGGTTGAGTCATTTATGTGCTCACTTTGTGAGCTTGTGAGGTGTGTGAGCTTGTGAGGTGTGTCAGAGTTGTGCTCAGTGCAAGAGCGTCGGGCTTGGAGGTATTTAGGTGTGAAAGTTCACTACGTGAGAGAGATGAGTTTTTCTTGAGCCTCCTTGTAATATTTATTTTGATGAATGAATAGTTGATATTTTAAAGTATACTCTTTCAAAGTTATTATTGAGTATCATTTTGGACGTCGAGACTCTGCTAGATTTTCTCCGCATAAATTTGAGTTTGTAGCTGAGTTATAGGGCCCGCATTACGTTTTCCAACAATTGGTATCAGAGCCAGGTTCTGTCCAAGGGCCGATTTATTGGAATAGATATATCCTGAAGTTATGGCGGCATTAGCGGTTGCATTAAACAATATTGAGAAACTTAACAATAGCAATTATGGCTATTGGAAATCATGTATGGAGTCGTATTTTCTAGGACAGGAATTATGGAAGATAGTATTAGGATCAGACACTAATATTCTTGTCGACGAGGAAGCGAAGAAGAAATGGATGATCAAAGCAGGAAAAGCTTTATTTGCAATTAAGGTATCAATCGAAAAAGATTTATTAGAGCATATACGAGATGCTACGACTCCTAAAGAAGCATGGGATGCTTTTGCAACCTTATTTTCACGAGCTAATGATGCCCGCCTACAATTATTAGAAAATGATCTAGCTACATTAACTCAGGGAAGCATGTCGATAGCAGAATATTTTATGAAGGTTAAAAATATTTGTAGAGGGATATCCCAAATCGACCCTGAGTCTAAAATCAGTGAGGCCCGTATGCGGAGAATACTTATTCGCGGACTTCGTCCAGAATTTGACAGTTTCATAATTGGTGTTCAAGGCTGGTCAGTTCAACCAACTTTGTTGGAGTTAGAAAATCTCTTGATCAATCAAGAAACATTAGCAAAACAAATGGTCGGGCTTTCTCTCAAGGGAAATAATGAGGAAGCTTTGTTTAGTAAGGGTCAGAGATCACGTTGGCCAGCTAAGCCAGTCATTAGGTCTCCAAGTAGGAACATTGATGACAAGAAAGAGAAAAATGTACAAAAGAAAACAAGAGAAACTACACAGCAGTGGAGACCAAAAGTGAAATGTTTTAGATGTGGGAAGTTATGTCATATTGCTCGTGACTGCAGAGTCAGAATAAATGAAGGAAATACAGTCACGACGAGTAAGCAAAATGGGGGAGCTAATGAGACTGTACAGAAAAATTCGTTTTTGTACTCAATGGAGGTAAAAGAAAATATTACGCAAGAAGGATGCAATTCTGCCCATATAAAACCTCCAAAAGAAAAAGAAGAGAAGATCAATTATCAAACTGATTGGATAATTGATTCTGGATGCTCAAATCATATGACCGGTGATGAGAGCAAGTTCGTAAGTCTGAAAGAATATGATGGAAATCGAGTTGTTGTTACTGCTAACAACACAAAGCTCCCAGTGGCACATATTGGAGAAGCAGAGGTTGTAGCCAACTTTGGCAAAGACTGGATTTTACGGAACGTTTATCATGTTCCAAGAATGACTAAGAACTTGTTATATGTGCCATAACTTACAGCGTTAGGTCACTATGTCGTGTTCGGCCCAAATGATGTGAAAGTTTATAGAGACAAAGATGTTCAAGGAACTCCCATATTTGAAGGAAGGAAAATTGAGTCAATATATGTTCTGTCAGCAGAAACAGCATATATTGACAAAGCAAAGAAGCATGACACTGCAGATATCTGGCATGAGAGACTCGCTCATGTTGGATACAACAAACTTTGGGAGATGTCTAACAAGGGGCAGTTGATTGGCCTGCCCAAGCTTGAGGTACGAACTGACAAAGTATGCCCAGGATGTCAGTATGGAAAGGCGCACAGGAGGCCATACAAAGAATCAAAATATAGAGCTAAAGCGCCATTCGAACTTGTGCATTCAGACGTATTCGGCAAAGTACCAGACCCATCAGTTGGAGGTAAGTGGTATTTTATCACTTTTATTGATGATTTTTCGAGATATACTTGGGTCTATTTTATGAAAGAAAAGTCTGAAGCACTTGAAAAATTTAATGAGTTTCACCAGATGGTGAAAAAAGAACTTGGGCATAAAATTCGGTGTGTACAAACCGATAATGGTGGCGAATATACATCCAATATGTTTATGGCATACACGAGGCAACATGGTATTCAAAGACAATTCACATGTGCCTATACACCACAGCAAAATGGAGTGGCAGAAAGGAAAAATCGCCACATAGCAGAAACATGTCGAAGCATGATGCATGCAAAGAACATGCCACCAAGATTTTGGGCCGAGTGTGTCAGCACCGCTGTACACGTAATCAATCGACTACCAATGCCGATATTTAATTTTAAATCTCCATATGAAGTACTCTATAAAAGGAAGCCGTCTGTAAGTTATTTTAGAGTATTTGGTTGTGTATGTTATGTTTTTAATCTGAGCAGCACAGGACTAAGTTCGACAAAAAGGCACAGAGGTGTGTCTTTGTCGGATATGACCCATATCGGAAAGGATAGAGATGTGCTAATCCTAGCACAGGACAAGTTTATGTTTCTCGCGACGTCATCTTTGATGAAGCATCGTCGTGGTGGTCAGAAGAAAATAAGACGCTTTCAGACTCTCCAGTTCTTGAAAGAGACGTTCAAAACAAAATACAGTTTGAGATGAATCAAGGAGAGCCTCAGTCTGAAGACATAGAAGCAAGACAACTAGAGAAGCAAGTTCAGATGCCTGAACATAGTCCAAGACGAGAAGAACGTGCTGATCCATGGAGAACAGGAGTCAGTCCAATCCGACAAAGAAGTGCAGAAGAAGAAAGATCATCACAACTCGTAGAGCCAGAAGGGGCTCCGATAGCACTAAGAATATCAACGAGAATACCAAAACCAAATCCAAAGTATGTAGATGCAGACTGTGCCATCATGGAGGAGATCGAGCCAGCTTCTTTTGAAGAAGCAAAAGATGTTGAAAAGTAGCAATCGGCAATGAAAGATGAAATAAAGGCATTGGAGCATAACGAAACCTGGGAGCTTGTACCAAAGCCTGCAGGAGTAAAGCCCATTACTTGTAAATGGGTTTACAAAATAAAAAGAAAGACAGATGGCTCAGTTGATAGATATAAGGCTCGACTAGTAGCGAGAGGATTTTCTCAGCAGTATAATATTGATTTTGAAGAAACTTTTAGTCCTGTTGCGAAGATCACATCCGTACGTATTCTGATAGTCATTGCTGCAAGCAAATCCTGGAAGTTATGGCAAATGGATGTGAAAAATGCTTTCTTATATGGAGATCTCGATCATGAAATCTATATGGAGCAGCCTCAAGGATTCAAATCTCCAAACAAGTCAGACTACGTCTGCAAGTTAAGAAAAGCACTCTATGGACTGAAACAAGCACCAAGAGCATGGTACGGGAAAATAGCTGAATTTTTGGTGTTTAGTGGATTTCAAGTCTCCTCAGCAGATTCAAGTCAAGAGGTACGAAACTTACTATTTTGTTAATTTATGTTGATGATTTAATTATTACTGGAGATGACAATGAAGAAATTAATCTCATTCGTGAACATCTCACGGTGAGATTCGAAATGAAAGAGCTAGGGGAGTTGCGACACTTCCTTGGATTGGAAATTGATTACGAAACTCAAGGATTATTTTTAAGTCAAAAGAAGTATGCTCATGACTTACTACGTAAGTATGGTATGCTCAGTTGCAAACCTATCTCAACACCAATTGAGATAAATGCAAAACTTAGAGTTGATGAAGGAGACAGGCTGGACGATGTTACTATGTATCGACAACTGGTTGGAAGCCTAATCTACTTAACATTATCAAGACCAGACATTGCCTATGCAGTTGGTGTTGTAAGCAGGTTTATGCAAATTCCAAGGAAGACACATCTAGAAGCAGTAAAAAGAATATTAAGGTATATCAAAGGAACTCTTGACTTTGGTATACTTTATGAAAGAGGGACAACTTGTCAAGTTGTTGGTCATTGTGACGCGGACTATGCAGGAGACTTATCAACACGAAGATCAACCACTGGATATACATTCAGTCTTGGAAGTGGTGCGATTTCATGGTGTAGTAAAAGACAACCAACAGTTTCACTATCTACAACCGAAGCAGAGTATAGAGCAGCTTCTCAAGCAGCACAAGAATGTGTGTGGTTGATGCGACTGTTGAAAGACATTAAACAAAACGTGGATTATGCAGTGAGACTCTACTGCGATAATCAAAGTGCAGTCAGACTTGCAGAAAATCCTGTCTTCCATGCTCGAACGAAACATATAGAAGTGGAGCATCACTTTATTAGAGAGAAGGTACTCAAAGGAGAGATTCAGTTGCAGCCAATCGCTTCAGAAGATCAAGTCGCTGACATCTTTACCAAGGGCTTACCAGTACAGACATTCATGAAACTTCGAAGAATGTTGGGAATCATAAGTAGAGAGTCGGTAATGAGGGGGAGATTGTCAAGAGTCATCACCGACTCTCTCGAACAGTCTTGAGTCTCCTTTAGTAAGTTGGTGGATGTCATAGTCGGTGCTTGTGTTTAAGTCGGTAGATGTAATGATGAAAGAAAAATTAAAAAAAAAAATGAATGAGAAGTCGGTGGAAGCATCCACCACCGACTTCATCTCCCTATAAATAGGGACGTTGGGCCATGGTGAGAGTATGTGAAAAAGAGTGAGTGTGTGTGAAAAAATTGTGAGAGTGGTTGAGTCATTTATGTGCTCACTTTGTGAGCTTGTGAGGTGTGTGAGCTTGTGAGGTGTGTCAGAGTTGTGCTCAGTGCAAGAGCGTCGGGCTTGGAGGTATTTAGGTGTGGAAGTTCACTACGTGAGCGAGGTGAGTTTTTCTTGAGCCTCCTTGTAATATTTATTTTGATGAATGAATAGTTGATATTTTAAAGTATACTATTTCAAAGTTATTATTGAGTATCATTTTGGACGTCGAGACTCTGCTAGATTTTCTCCGCATAATTTGAGTTTGTAGCTGAGTTATAGGGCCCGCATTACGTTTTCCAACAATTTCTTAAAATCTGATGGCCCTCAACAGTTATATGTTACTAGTATGGGATTGTCTGATGTGTCTAAAGTTTAGAATGAACTTTTACGTCTTGCATACAAAGGGTCGTGCTCTTCATTGATTTCTGCTTCTAAGAATCTTGTTGAAAGAATTGCAGCAGTCAGAATAAACATTCTACACTTACGGTTTTGGCTTTCAGAAATGTATGCACTGCTAACAAGCTTTTAGTCGGGTATGGGATGGATATGCTTTTGCAATAACTCCATCGAAGAGGTAGAAGACGGACCAACATGCAGGCAATTTGGTTACATATCCATATCAAAGAGGTAGATATGGAGATACGGATGACTTCCAATATATATATATATATATATATATATATATATATATATATATATATATATATATATATATATATATATATATATATCTTGCTAATTATGAAGGCTCACCTATCTTTCTCTGGTCATTGGAATTTAGTCAATGTCATGACATTGAGGAAGAGTATTCTCGAGCTGCTTCACAAGACTCGACGGGGCGAATAGTGATCACTGATCACGGATTAGTTTGCTACCATTAGTTCCATACACTGCTTTCTTTTCCACGTGCATGATTACATGTGACTGCACTTTGGTTCAGTAGAAGTATATTTTAGCATGATACTTTTATTTTCTGATCCTTTATTAATGTCACTCTTTTTTGGGTTCTAATAAAGTAGGGAAGTCCCAGCTTTATGTTGTTATCTAATATGGAGACCAAACTTGGGAAAACAAAGTTATTCAAGGTAAGCTTTCTCAGGCACATGGATTTACTAATTGAACTGGCGTGTTTGCATTTACAATATCCAATATTAAGGGATCGGTTCCAGTCTAGACTCTACTATTTTGTCATTCAAGCCTTTTCTACCGGCGGCAGAAGATCAATTGATTCCGGCTGGTGAGAGAAACGGCAGCGTTCGAGCTTGGGCTCGTCGAAATCACAGGAGGCAGAGGATGTGGTCTAAGCTTTGGGTGGGGGAAAAGACCATTGGAGTAATCAGCAGTGGGCGTTTAAACAGATCTGCCAGAGAGTCTCCTCGCCAGGAAACATGGAGCTATTTTCAGATGAGGAATGGAGTGGACTTGTGCTCAAATCGACCGTGGATTGATCCTTAGTTTTTCAAAATAGATCGAAAGCTCCCTCCATTTCTTTGTTGATTGAAGGTTTAAATAGAGGAGGAGAGACGCTTGCGTGCTCTGCCTGTCTCCCACGCCTGAAGCTCGTGCAGAAGCCGGAGACCTGCAGTTTGGTCTCTTGTTGTTCACACGATGCCACCTTACTCCCCGTTGTGCTGCGTTGGGACTCAGCTTGTTGGAACTCAGGCATCGCCTAACAGGATGAGTCTTGCAGCCTGCCGGACGATCACTCTTCCCATTTGAAAACCTTTCTTTTGCCCGATGGTCGCCGCCGGATTCTCATGCAGTCGCTCGCTAGAAACGGCAGCAACGGTGGTTGGAGCCTTTTGTGCGCCTCCTCTCCTCGTGCAAAGGGGTCGAATCATCGGCCATTCCTCCCTCGTATCCAATAGCAAAAGCAATTGAAACATTGTGAAGATGGAAACAGAGTGCGTGAAATACAGAGAGAGAGAGGGTGCGGTGCTGATTAGATTGATGTTAAGCAATGGAGGCAGAGAGACATTGATAAGAGATAGAAAAAGAGAGGGAAGAGAAGCCATAGACGACATGCATTGAAGACAACCATAATCCAGATGATGATGTTGGAAGCGGCGAATCAGAGACAACAACATAGATGAAGCAATAGAGCACAGATGCTCGAATGAGAGTGAGAGAGCTACATGCATTCATGTCCCATATTAACCGTGGACCCATTCCAACATCTCCTATTTGTTGGTAGTTCTGTTATGGTTAATTTTTTGTCAAGGGATCATGCGTCTTCTTTTTTACACACAAAAATTTTGGGGGACAACCCAGGGGCGGAGTTAGAAATTTTTCATGAAGGAGGCTGAATTAAAGTTTTTAAATTTTGACATGGGCCGAAATATCATTTTTCAAAATTTGTGTACAAGACAAGTGAAATTTTTTAAAATTTACATGTAAATTTTTTTTTTTTTTTTGAGGTGGGGCTAGGGGGCCCTTGTGGGCGCTACCTTGGGTTCGCCCTTGGAAAAACCTTGTATGTAAGTCTTTCATAAACCTAGTTCACATGTGAGATAGCTTTTTGTAGTTGCATTGAGAACCCACTTACTAATCCAGTACCCATCTAGTAATTTCTAGGAAAGCAGTGTTGTGTGCACATATTCATGTCGTCCCTTTGGTGAAATTGTATGCAACCCTTATAGAAATTAAGCTTAAAGAAAGACCTAATTAGACCTAAGCAAACGGATTTGGTACCCAGGAAATATTGTTCCATCTCGAATGAATCTAGATCAGAGGTTTGGCCCAGTTCAAAATAATAAATTTATAATAGTTTTGGGTTGTCTAATCCGAAAGAAGTGCGTCATTGCATCAACTGGGATTAGGATGGAGTCTTATCTGATTCAGAAGGGAAGGGAGTTGAAGTCTCTTGCACATTGTGGATCAGAGGTCTTATCTGATTCAAAATGGAGAAGTCGAGGATTACAGGTCTTATTTGATCTGAAGAGGGGAAGCTGCATCTATCTGATTGATTTAGAACAAGGGCTTGTCTGATCCGAAAAGAAAGTCAAATCCCAGTTTTGCATATCTAAAATAGAAAATAGATGATGAATATTTAATTTAATTTGTAGATTGATTAAAATCCCAAATCCAAATTGAAATTTTGGATATAAGATTGGATTGAGATATGATATTAATACACAGATCTGAATTAGAGAATAGGCTGGGGATCTGAATTTGAGTTGAAACTTACCATTTCTAAAACAATGGGACCCACTAGTAGGGATGTCCAAGGATCAGATATATCCTTAATTATATTTGCTTTTTCGGATATTATACATATCCGGGTTTGAATTCAGATTCAAATGTGAATAAAGAACAGTCATATCCGAATCCGAAAACTAATTTTACAATTTGAATCCGATCCGAATCCAATTTTCATATTTATATATGAATTTGAATCCAAATTTTGTATCAAATTTTGCCAATTTACAAAATGTAATGGCCTTAGATACAAAATATTTGTCTAAAGTTGAATCTGATCCGAAACCGATCAGATATTTATGTATATCCAAATCTGAATCTGAATCCCATCAGATGCCATTTATTAAATCCGAATCTGATCCGATTTCTTAATCATATATTAAATTTGTTACCATATCTGATTTTTTTTATCGGTTCGGTTGGATCCGATTCAAATCGGATATATTAACATCCTTCCTAGCTGGGCTCCATTGAGCTAAAATGAGCTCCTTCTTAGCGAGCTTAAGCTCACATAAGCCAAAAATGATAATTCAAAGAGCTAGGTAGGATTTGGAACATGGTAGGTTGAGGTCATATTACCCTTGAACAATTGATTTCTAAGGTTGCTCTAAGGATTAGGGGTGAAATGGTAAAAGCAACCTAGGTTAACCTACAATGCTAAGGTTTTTCTAAGAGTGGGGTAATGGTGGTACAAAATGGTTGTCTTTGTTCTTGGGTTACAGGCAAAACAAGTTGGAAAATGGTTTAAAAATAGTAATAAAACAAGTTGGACAAGGGCAAAATATGTTTGTCCTAAAAGTTGGTTATCTACCTCTCAAACAATTTTGTCTTCTCCATATTACCATACCTCGAGAGACAATAATTTTATATGAAGAATCACTGACCTCAATCACCTGTTGTCGTTACTCTTTAGTTTTCTATTGAGGTCTATCCCGTAGAGGTACTCAAATTGGATCAGTGATCGATTTCTATGTTTTGTCGTAAACCTAATTGGTTACTTCTAATTACGTAAATCAATAGTTTAAAGTGCACTCAAAGGTAGACATTTCTCATTGATATACGAATTTTTGTACAAAAAAAAAATGGTATCTCCAATTATAGCCCCTCTGAAATGTAAAATATATCTCTTCTCACCATCCCCATAGTTGTCATTTTGTGATGTGGATAATTTGAGGTGTTAGTGGGATGAAAGTTGCTATCCTATTATACATACAAAAACAATAAAGTTTGCGGCTTCATTAGAGCTTTCATTTGACTAGTACAAACAAAAGAAATTGGCATAAATTAGGGATAGAAGCAAAAAAATTTTATGAGGGGGGGCGAATTAAAGTTTCTAAATTTTGACTAAAACCTAAATATCATTTTTCAAAATTTGTATATAAAACAAGTGGAATTTTTTAAAATTTACATGTAATTTAAAAAAAAATGAGGTGGGGCCAGGGCCCATGCTGGCCACAAATAGATATCTTGGATGAAAAAATGGTGCAGGTAGCATAATGTGTTGAACCATATATTGACAAGAATTGCAAAACAGTATGCCAAAACTGTCATCAAGAAAAGGTTTCATCATGTAAATGACTTGGTAAAGAGATCAATAGCTCCACTCTGAGGTCGATCATGAAGGAGCACCAAACTGGAAATGACCACGTCTTCAAAGAAATCTTACCTAATATAGCTCTATCAGCTAATTGTTGCTAAGTCGAGATTCTCAATCGAGTCAATGTTCTTGATCTCAAGAAATTTTGTACTTGAGTCCATTATATTCTCAACGTCAAGCATTTAATAAATGATCCTTTGGAATACATCTTTGAACCTGTTAGTAACAATAAACCAAAATTTATTAGGGGCACGTGCAAGCATGATAAGACCTCAATTCTACTGAATTGCCTTTTAAAATGAATTTGACAACAACTCTAAACAACTTTTCAAATAAATTTTTACAAATTTGGCGTCCGAGTTTTTGGCCGTTGAACCAAGGCACTACTTGCAATGGAAAGTTACAAGAGAAAACAATTTGAACGATGAAACACAATTCAATGAAGAAGAATGGAATCGAAATTGAATCTAAGAATCAAACACTTGCAAGGATCTAGCAAAAGATGTGTGAGAAGGAAGCAAGAATCATAACAAGTTACAAACAAGAACATCAAGGACAAAATCAAGAAAATTGAGTTGAGAGATGGGGTCGAAGCAAGTGTAGTAGTTTCTTTGAGTCATTAATATATGGTATCGAGTGAGAATAAAGGTTGTTTGCATTCACTCTGCAAAGATTAGGCCCTATGAATGTTTTGTCTTGCTAGAGACTCGTGAGGTGAAGTGGGTGAAAAGAGAGAGAGAGAGAGAGATTACGTCTAGGGACTGAGCTAAGGGGGGGGCCTTGACCCCACCTCAATTTTTTTTAAAAAAAAAAATTACATGTAAATTTTAGAAAATTTTACTTGTCCAATATAAAAATTTTAAAAAATGATATTTCAGTCCATGTTAAAACTTTAAGTTGGTTCCTCTCATGAAAAATTTCTGAGTCAGCCCCCTGATTACCTCTAATTAAAGAGAAAGTCACTATGTGGAACACCATTGTTGTGGCAGCCATGAAAAAGCTAGTTCAACAAATGCCACCACTATTGCATAACCATGCGGAATAGGTGAATGTTGTAAAACAATGCTTTAACATGCAAGAAAAATTTACGAGTGTGAAAAGTTGGACCGTCTGACTTTTTGCCTCAATAGGTTTCACTCCAAATCATCATATTCAAGTGAAAGTAGGAAAATTGTACGAATCAAGCCAGCTTGGACGACCCGATGATGAACTCGACTCAATTAAACTCTTCTAACATTAATACTTGTTTTTGTAATTTAAAAAACTTAAAATAGCTTAAATAAAAAAGTAGAAATTTAAAGCATAAAATATATATTAAGGGATATAAGCTTAAGCAAGTCAAGCTTGAGCTTACCTCAAAAAGCTCTAGTCTAGTCGAGCTTGAGCCAAGCTATATGTGAGTCAAGTTGAGTTCAAGCTGGCCGAGCTCAATCTCGGCTTCCTCGCTGTACCTACCTAAGTGAAAGCGTTACCCATGTTTAGTGGATATGGAGAAAACCGTACCATTCCCCTCTCCTACAGTATTTGCCTGTCTCAACAAGCACTTCCTAATAGATGATTGCAGTAAAATGGTAAACTAGGACTAAAGAAGCGACGAGGTCGTGATAGTTATATCTTGTCATACTGGGCGCAGACTAGGACTTCATTCTACAACAGGTATATGGTTTAGACAAGGCCGAGCGACGAAGTGGGTCGGGCAGCTCGAGTCTTTTCACTTTTGGGAGTAAAATGAAAACGAACGGCTGAGGCCAGGGCGCCTTCGGGCATGAATTTTTCGGCAGGGCTGTTCAAGGAAAATAAAAGATGGAATGAAATTTGAATTTCAAAACAGCAACGGCTAACTTTCCCTTTTATTCTCTCATCTTTTTAACGGCAAGATAATAAAGGTGTTTCTTCAACTGTTCGTCGTCGACCCATCTCGAGAGAGAAGCGCCAACAGACATCTTCCTTTTGACAGCCTCAGAATTCTGGTTTGAACTCCTGCGCTCTCGTCTTCTGCTACATAATTTTGTTCACTTTATTGTTCCTTCCAAACTCTGCGATGGCGGGCAGTGGCGTCGATGACGCCCTATTGGCGGATGCTGCTTCTCAAAGTCAGACTTCAGATAGCACAAGAATGCCTGATTCTGTTCGTGAAGATGAGAAAAATGCATGTAATAGCGTCGGATTCCCTCTCCTTTCCGTTCTTTCTTTTGTTCTTAAATTTGTCCGTCATCATCTTGGGGTATCTAGGTTTCCTACTTTTACCTCTTGGTGGAATTGCTTTCTAAAATATGATTTGCTTCTCCTTCTTCTTCTTCTTCTTCTTCTTCTTGTTCGGCGGAGTTGGCTCTCTTAGTATTTTCTTTGCATGTTTCGTCTTATCCCCTTTCTTTCCCCAGGTACAGTTTTGGGTTCTCTTACTGCTCCAGATTTGGTCATCTGTAAAGGTTCCCCTGAAATCCACGTAGAAGGGTTCTTGCAAGATACCCCAGAATCAATAACGAAGCGTCCTCGAAGGAACCGGATCTACTTCAAGGATGATTTGCCGGAAAAGGTCATGGGGGAACCAAGAGCGCAGCAGACCTTGTCACCTTCCGCTGCGGATGTGGCATTTTCTGAAGAGAGATCTCTGGAAGCAGGAATTTTGGATGGTGTGAGTGGCGTCCAAGAGATCCAGACGAAGCTGCAGAATGGCCAAAATGGGTTTCCAAAAGTAACAGAAAAAGGATCTCGGCCAGTGATATGCATAAATTCTGGGGGAGATTGTCTTTCACTGGCTTCCGGCAGCTGTGATTTGAGTGCGGATGCGTTCTTCACTGGTGGAGAGGAGGAAGGTCCTTCTGTATACCAAACTGCTACATCTGGTCAATTTTCTTACAAGCTCAATATAAATTTTGCTCTTTATTCCATATGAATGCTTCGTTTGCTGTGCTGAATATGTTAGTTTAAGGTGCGCCAAGTTACTAATATTTTAGCATCACGACTGTAGAAGCTAATTCAGAACTTACAACCTGCTCAAAACAATTTTCACGGCTTTGATGCTTGATTACAAAGAGAAGTAAAGATCAGTGTAGTATTTGTTGCTGCATCATCTTAGTTGCTGATTTCTGTACAAAAATCATTTGATGTTTCAGGTGAAGGAAACACTGACATTGGACTAGCACTGCAAGCACATACAATTAAAGAAAAGCAAGACCTACTGCAGGTCAGAATGTCACTGAAAAGTTTTTTCCAGTTATTTTTATCTGCTCCATATCTGATTTGAAGTTTTTCAGGATAACTGCGAACAATGCACTTGTAATGCACAAAAACAAGTGAGCAAGTTCAAGGAAGAGTACGAGAGACTGCAGAAGGAGCAAGAAGAAAACAACAGAACTTTGGAAAAATTGAAAAAAGAGAATGAATTCAAGGACAGAGAATGCCAAAAAGCTCGAATGTCACTCCAAGAGCTTCATAACGAGCTCATGCGCAAGTCAATGCATGTTGGCTCCTTAGGTACATCCTCTCTGTGGTAGAATCATAAATTTAGGGGGCCCATTAGTATTTTGTCAAAATTTGGAGCCTCCCTGGTTCTGCCCCTGCTCTCTTCACATACATAACATTGTTGATCTGGTGGTCATGTGCTAATCAAGGTTTTTTGCACCTACTGGATTTAGCTTTTGCTGTTGAAGGACAGGTGAAGGAGAAGAGCCTTTGGTTTTCATGTCTTCAAGAAATCAGCAAAAAATTCAAGGTCGCTGAACTCGTTAAATTTATGAACATAATATCATTTGTTGTATAAATTGGTAATTTGTATTCAATTTCTGGTCATATTCAAGCAGGCTTTGAAATTGGAGCATCAAAACCTGTTGGAGGAAGCCCTAGAATGCAATAGGTGTTTCAAAGGTGTATCAGATTTGGCCTCCAACATCAATTCTATTGGTAAATAATTCCGACTGTATAAGCTCTTGTTCTCTTTATTCTTCTGATTTATGGAGGAAGACTAGGCAAATTTTCTGTTGGACAGTGAGCAGGCATGCTGATTTAGGGCAAGAACATGAAGATCTCAAAGCTAAATTTGTGAGGGCAACAAGGGAGCAAAAGCAGCTATACAATAAAATTGTGGAGATGAAAGGTAACTGTAATTCATTCAGAATAATGTCACTGAACCAGGAAACACAGTATATTGCATTGTGGCAAATATTTTTCTCATGTTGCTCTTCGGTTTTATCAGCAAAAACCATTTTGAGTATTAACCAGAGGGTTAATTTTTTCTGCTCTAGGAAAATCTCGGAAATTTTGAAAAAAAAAGCTAAAACATAAAAAATGATGAAAATTATAGCTTTTGACTAATTTTCTTAATAAAAATTTGATAAAAAATAAATTTTTATTAAAATGTTCAAAGAAACCTAAAAGAAAGTAGAATATATGAGGAAACAAATTTTTTTTGGAGAAAGTGCGGAAAACACGGGACTTTTCATTTTTGGTGTTTTTTTCTTTTTTATGAATTCGTGTTTCCTTTATTTGCCCATTTATTTGCATTCCTTTGAATAGAAAAGGAAATATTTGTGACAATTGTTTATTGTTATGCTCTGTATCTTTCTCGTTGTATTCAAACAACTTGTGGTCTGTTTCTTGCAAACAGGGAATATTCGAGTATTTTGTAGATGTCGGCCTCTAAGCAAGGAAGAGATTGAAGCTGGATCTTCAACAGCAGTGGAATTCGAATCTGCCAAAGATGGTGAAGTTGCTGTAAGAACTAATGGGGGGACAAAGAAACTATTCAAGTATGATGCTGTTTTCAGCCCACAAGCTAGCCAAGGTATGTATAGTTTGCTCACAGAAGGTCTGTATATAATTTGCATGGTTCAGATTGACATTTTCTCCTGAGATACGTCTGCTTCTCCTATAAGAGGCATCTGTAAGCTCTAGTTGTCTATCAAGTAGCCTATGGGCTATCTTAGATTCTACTCTAATTTCTAGTTAGTAACTTGTACAAATTCATTCATTCATGAACAGCTGAAGTTTTTGAAGAGACGGCTCCCTTTGCTGCATCCGTACTGGACGGCTACAATGTTTGCATATTCGCCTATGGGCAGACTGGAACTGGAAAAACTTTTACCATGGAAGGAACTGAAGAATCTCGTGGTGTAAATTATAGAACGCTAAATGAGCTATTTCGAATAATTGGTGAACGAAATGGTCTTCTTAAATATGAACTAAGTGTAAGTGTCTTAGAAGTATACAATGAGCATATACGTGATTTGCTTGCATCTACATCTCAGCCAGGACAAGCTGCAAAGAGGTAAGTTCAAAACCGGACAAGAATTATATAATAACTTAATTTTTAGCAGCCTTCTTCTTTTGTATTTCCTATATTGGTGATACTGTTTCTTTATCATTTTGATCTGTGGTAGACTGGAAATACGCCAGGAGGCTGATGGGATTCACCATGTTCCTGGATTGGTTGAGGCTCAAGTGAATAACATGGATGAGGTTTGGCACGTGCTTCAAACAGGTAGTAATGCAAGAGCCACTGGATCTACAAATTCAAATGAACATAGCAGTCGTTCACACTGGTAATATTCTTTATATTTTTCTTTCTTCAAGGACCCGATAACCATAACTACAGATACACACAACACCTTTTTACTCGCACACACTCTGCCATATTTGTATCCACAGACACACACACACAGATTTTGTGTGTGCGTGTGTGTGTGTGAGAGAGAGAGAGAGGTATTTTCCTAACCGACCAGATGCTTCTCAATTCATATACGTCACATGCTTTGCTCGTCAGTCTATGTGGCCGTGGTCTCATAATCGACTAATACAAAAAACATGTTTCATTTGATAATTTCATGCGTAGATGTATTATTTATTCACGTAATAAAGAAAGCTGACTCATATTACACTAAAAAACTTGAAATCTTAGAAATCAAGTTCTTTTTTAAAATATATTCAACCAAACTAAAAATTATGAACATGTATATCTCTGCAGTTTAAGTAAAAGCATATTCTGGCATATTTCTTGTGTCTGGAGTAACTGGTAGAAGTACGAGCAATTTGATGCTCCCAGATACATCAACATTCTTTTACTTGCTTCTGAGTACATACGTTCATTATGATTTGTAATAGAAATATTAAAGCATGTTCTAGTCTGAATAAATTTTACGTCAGCATCTTGATGATATATTTTGTTGTAAACCATGCTTTGGTCTGAATAAAATTTACATCAACTTTTTGGTGATATATGAGCCTGAAATTTTACATTGCCTTTATATTACATGTTTCCTTTACAAAGTCGGTTATAAAATCATATCACCTGGGTTGGTCTAAATACAGAAGTGTAAAACATAGTTTAAAAAGGGTGTTTGAATCTGTTTGGGAATACTTACACACACACACATCAACCACTCTTTTAATGTTTTTCATCTTTTTTTAGCTTTGTTTCCATAGTTCTCGGAGATTTATTCCAGTATCATGGTACTTCCATATAACATGCATTCCACTATGAAGCAATATTTCTCATTTCCTTTGGAATAATAAACACTACGCTTTATAAACCCGCAGGGGATTGGTGCAGTGGTTTGGCCTTTGGCTGTCCGGCAGGCAGTCAGGCTTCAAATCATTTTGAAACCAACCTCTGTGCAAGCTTAAAGAGGCATGAGCTCTAGGGTGGAAGGGATAACTTTAGGAGTTGATGCCACTGGCAATCCTGGGTGCAGTTTCGTTGTGTTCGAAATGAAAAAAAACACAATGGTTTTTAGATTTTTGATTTTCAGCATTAAGAAAAGCATGACTAGATACCAAAATTTTGTGATCCAAATCTTGCTCCTTTTATACTACATGATACCACATGCTAGTAAATAAATCCATCCTACTTCATGGGGCTGGAGATGTTACCTCTTCACCCTCTCAAACTCTATCCAACTTCATGGGGCTGTAGTTGTCACGTCTTACCTCTTTCTCTCTCTCTCTCTCTCTCTCTCTCTCTGAATATGCACAATAGATTGCTGACCATTAAACGTTTTGAAGACACCATCAAATCACATCCTATGAGTTTCATCATGCATGTTTTAGGAATCCACTATTACATTTGTGCTTGATTTTTGATGCCCCATAAAAGCCTGTTTAGATGTCATACATGGACAGTCCAAAAGCCAATCAAGTGTTGGAAAGTCAACTTTAAAGCTCAATTCAATTGAAAAATATCCAAAGGGGAATTATTCATCAACTTGTATTGGTAGGATGAACCAAGTGCCCACCATGGATTTGAGTTCATGGATTTTTCCTAACAAGAGTGATTCAGCTACAATTCTGGCCTGCAAAAGTTCCTGGTTTGATCTTACTTGCATGTAAAATGTCATGCAGTGTCCATTGTGTTACGGTAAGAGGTGAAAACATGATGAATGGGGAATGCACAAGAAGCAAATTGTGGTTGGTTGATTTGGCTGGAAGTGAAAGACTGGCTAAAACTGATGTCCAAGGAGAGCGCCTGAAGGAGGCCCAAAATATCAACAAGTCCTTGTCAGCACTTGGTGATGTGATATCATCTCTTGCAACTAAAAGTCCACATATTCCTTACAGGTAAGTTGGAAGACTATTTATATTTATCTGCTTCTGTGCTTAGGCCTTGGGAAGTATAATGTGCTCACCTGATGTTCTATGTAGGAATTCAAAACTTACACATCTGTTGCAAGATTCACTGGGTAATGGTTCTTTTCATTCTTCCTCTGTTTCTGTTATCAGATGCAAGATTTGCCAAATGATGTTCATACAAAAAAATTATGTGTGAATTCTCAGGTGGGGACTCGAAAACTTTAATGTTCGTGCAAATCAGTCCAAATGAGAATGATGTGAACGAGACATTGTGTTCTTTAAATTTTGCAAGCCGAGTGAAAGGAGTAGAAATGGGTCCTGCTAGAAAACAAATGGATCCCAGTGAATTATGCAAATACAAACAGATGGTAGCCTATTTTATTTCTTTGTTTTCCTCATTGACATCGTAATTGTGTGCAAGTTGGTCTAAACAAGATTTTATTTGAATAGGTTGAGAAAGCCAAACAAGACATGAAGGCTAAAGATGATCAGATCAAGAAAATGGAGGATACAATTCTTAGCATGGGTTTAAAGATGAGAGCAAGAGATTCAACCAACAAGAGTCTACAAGAGAGGGTGAAACAATTATCCATGTGATGATCCTTCAAATGATTTGAGCCTCAGGACACAATTGATTTTTTTTTTTTACTTGGTTCATGGTGCAGGTAAAGGAACTTGAAACCCAACTTGTGATTGAGAGAAAATTGTCGCGGCAGCATGTTGATAGCAAAGTGGCAGAACGTCAAGCGGTGCAGCAACAGGCAGTCAGGCCGCCATTGCCAGTCAGACAATTTGGAAACCAAAAAGCAAACGAATCATTTCCACTGAGCAGGGATCTTCTCAATGTCATGCAACCTTGTTCAGAAAATAACCGTGGCATGAAACAGCTTCAAGAATCTTTAATTGAATCTAAAACTGGTGATCTAAAATGGAACCTTGCAAGGGCCTACGCAACACCCATACAGAAAGAAAACAAAGTAGATATACTTGAGCAGCAACCTTTTATCAAGAGGACAGGTCGAGCTTCAATATGCGGCACTGCACAGCGCATTCCGATGGTGCGAGTACCACGGCGTACTTCCCTGATTCCCTTGCCTTCTGTGAGAAATACTGGGCTACCACTTCTACCTATCACCACTCCACAGCGATCAAGGGTTCAACTGACGCCACTTCGAAAGATTGATCCCATCGAGGAGTCCACACCTCGCAGTTTCAGGGGAAATAAAAATAACCACAGACTGAGCATTGTTCTGAGAAAAAGCATCCAAATGAAAATGAAGTTGAAGTCTCCTTTGCATCATCATAAGGAGATGGATAAAGCTCGAGTCTCAGTAGGTGGCAAGCTCAGGCTAGCACAGAGGGTGCTGGTCAGTGATTTGAGGGGCCCAAAATTTGTGCAGCAGAGGCAGCAAGAAAAGGTTAAGGAGAGAGGATGGAATCGTAGAGCCTCAATGAAGAACCTGACCGGGTGAATTATGGAGAGGCTATCTCTGCTTTCGTAAGAGAAAGCTCTACTCCTAACTACTTCAGCAACTGCTGAATATGTACCTACGGCAGCATCTTCTTCTTCATCCAATTAGTCTATATACAGCCAACAAAGACCTACGTCCTCATTGAGTTCTTTTTAATCACAATGAGTTCTTGCGTTCCAGCATTTAGCTACTATATTCATGAGTGTGTGGTGCTTTTCCATGTAGTTTGTGAAAAACCAACCATTCTGTCTTCCATGTTACAGTCAATGATGCTCTCACGTATGTAATGTACATCAAGCACATTCACAGGTTTACAAGGTTAATGGAGATTCAAAATCATTTTACATTCTCAGCAGTTCAATTGTATAGTAAATGGGAAATGCTTTAATAATGTTGCAACAGCAAGCACTAACTCAATAAACCGTCTTAACTCGGCCCGCAATTTTAATGGATGATAATCACGAAGTCATTCAACATGCACAAAAGCTCACAAATCCGACGGTAGAAATTAATATTATACAAAGAAGATCAACAGCACAAAATTTTTGTGCTCATTAAGAGAATCATTAGGATTAAAATCTTGTGAATCTCCTATTTGCCTCCTCAATGGAGCTGCACCGAACCGTTGATGCAAACATTGCATAGCCTACAAAGTTTTTCCTTTGTAAAAGAATGTCATGGCCTCCTGAATGGCGCTCGTTTGGTACAAAGGCATCTATAGTACCACATAAGAAAAAAGAGTGACACAAAATACAACAATCGAGGTACTGATCTGGCCTATAATCCCATCCGACGCGAACTATAGGTCGTCACTTGATTGCAAAAATATGGACCAAGATGAATAATGACAATAAATTGATTGAATTTGGAAAAAAAGTCATGATAAGCAAACGAGCACATAAAGCAACTTACAATGAAAAGTATCCACAAATTGGATCCACATAGCTTCCCAATTTCTTTTTATTCCACAGAAAAAGGTTCTCTCAAAATCGTGAAAATCAACATAACTGAATCAACATAAGCTTCCTTATTCCCTTCCTTTTTCTACGTTTTGGCCAAAGTCTTCAAGAAGCACCCTCATCCCGGCAGCAAGAAGGGATGTCTATTGATTGAATTTGAATCGGATATAACCTTAATCATATCTACTTTTTTTCGAATATTCACATATTTGGGTTCAAATATGAAGCAAAAAGGTAATATCCAGATCCAAATCTGATTCACGATCCGAATCTGAATCCAATTTTTGGACCGAATCTGGCCGATTTCCAAAATGTAAGAGCATTGGACATATGATATTTATTTAAAACTAAATCCGATAGGATATTTATGCACATCTGAATCCGAATTTGATTGGATGTAATTTATTAAATCTGAAGCCGATTTGATTTCTTAGATGGATATTAATTTTTTTTTTCTCTATCCAATTTTTTAGGAACGGTTTGGTTGGATATCCGATCCAGATTGGATATATTGACATCCCCTTGCGGGAGATAATCTCTGGTCATGTGTGCACGGCCACGAGGAGGAGATGACTCTTACTTAAACCCACTTGGATGCAAAATGCTCCAAATTACATAGTTAAATTTTCGTGCAGCGCCTGCACGTCGTGTTTGGGTTTTATGCATGTTAGCCATGCAAAATTCTGTTTTCTTTTACTACTTTGTTCATATTTGTGCCATGTCTGTGATCTAATTGATATTTGAAGTAGATGTGGATTTGAAGTTTTAATTTTAAAACTGTCCTTAAAAGCAAGGCACCAGCAACATCAAACGACTCCCCAACCGCCTTGGAGCCAGCAGCAACCTGCTGACTACTTAGTTGAAAAAATTATCATTTTTCTAAACATTTGGTTTTTAGTTTACTTTAGTTGTGTTTTATTTGAGTTTTTCTTGTCTAGAGTAGAATAGATGGTTATTAGGGTTCAGGCTCTATTTGACATGTGCAAGTTCTTTATCTTTTGGTGTTTAATATACTTTTCTTCACTGTATGGTTACTTTTGTTGTGTTTTTGGAGATTGTCCAGCCAGTTTTAGGGTGCCTTTGGGCAGAAAAGCAGCCAGAAACCTGCTTGCTAGCATTAATTTTGGTTGTTGATGCATGCAGTACTTTGATGTTTTTCAATCATTCCTCCATATGACTGTTTTGATTTGGTGTTAAATAGGGCTAAAATGAATAAGGCATTGCATTTTTGGTGTTTTGGAGCAGAGCTATTAAAAAAACATATCCATATCTAAATCCAAGAGCCAAAACAGATACAATAATGAATCCGACCTCAGATCGAAAGCCTACTCCTGATCCACGATGGGAGATTTGAAAAGTTATTTACAAGTGCCATTCACCATTTTTAAAATCCTTTGAATTGTTTTGCAATTTCATTGTCATTCTTTATTTATTCTGAAAAGTTCGTTGAAGAATTCGATAAAAACTTAGAGAGACCCTGTGACATGGAGTTGCATGCACACGGGCGTGCAAGGATAAATGTGCACCAAAGAAAGAAAGAAAAAAAAAAAGAGTTGGGGGCTGGCGTATTCTCAAAATTTGTTTATAAAGAAACTATACTTTAGACTTTTAACTCTTTTATAATATTTTTGACCTTTTAATTTTTATTTTTTTTTAGTATTTTGGTCATCAGACACTATAACTGGAAGGCCTCGTAGAGAGGTCATCCACAGTTCCCTGTTCCAAGAGGTTCCATCTTCTTCACTTTTCCATGATCCACAGTAGCAGAGGATTCTTGTTGGTGGATTGTTCTTCCGAGGGCGCTCTTGACTGGGTAACTTCATTTCACCCCTCATCCTTCGCACCTCTCCATCCAATCTCTTTGATGTTTTCACTTCTGGTCTTACTGGTTTTGCAGGTGTACGTCAAAGAACGGGAAGAATATCAAAGCCAGTGGGGATTCTCATGCCCTCGATCCAATGCGGGTTTTTGTGATCAAGAACGGCTACATCTCCTCGTAGACCTTCTTCCTCGAGATGACGTGTGCAGAAATTTTGAAAAATGGGCGGAGCCGTTGGCAGGGGCCTGACCCTTTCATTATTTTTAAAAAAATTTATATATAAATCATTGCCACAAAAAACAAAAACGTGCATGGGTATTATATTATAGGTAAGAAATTTCTTGGTATAATACGACAAAGTTGTATATCTTAAAAATAAATCAAGAAAATCTCGATAAATTTTTTAAAAAAATAAAACATTGTAAAACGCGTTTTATGTGACACCAATATAAAATTCACAAATTTTATGTACTTTATATACAAATTTTGAAAAATAATATTTTTGATCATGTCAAGGTTTGAAACTGTAATTCGGCATCCCTTACAAAAAATTGAGGGGCTCCACCCGAATACCTAATCTTGTAAACATACTATAGAAGTCCCTCCTCAAAGCCCTCTGCATTCATTGGAGCATTGGACTGGTACAAACTCTTTTCCTCATATCATCTCATCAACTCTATTGAGCCGTGTTGAGGGTCTTGGGTCTTAGTTTTCTTGCATTGTGTATTTCACTTAGAGCACGATTTGCATCTTCTCCTTTTGTTTCTTTTCTACTTTTTATGGCTTTAATTTCATCAAAGTTGTGAAGTCGATTCTTGGAGGATAAGGCAACCGGCAACTTGTGCCTAACCGGTCATGTCTCTCCTTTGTCTACAGCTAGATAGCTTCAGGTGCCTGCATGACTAGAGACAAATTTTTCCGTATTCTATGTATTTTATACGTAAATCTGATTGTATATTATATATGTCATTTGTTAGGTTTGAGAAAGAAAGAGAGAAGATAGCGGCATCTCCATTGCCGCTGATCGATTCTATTTTCTTCATAAGAAACTACTTACCTTGTGATTGCATTGTTTGTCTGGCCGCTCAAGAATAGTCATCGGCCGGCTAGTTTTCCTTATTTTCTTTGTCTAAAAGTAGATATCATTTCAATTTAATGTTTGTCTTCGTTCGACCAGCATAGGTTCTATCTTTTTCAATTCATGATTTGCATACATTATTTAAAGCAATATTTTACCACTATTACTAATATTTTGATTAACTATTACTAATATTTAAAATGTGGAGAATAGTAATATAACAAGCATAATCAACTTAAACAATAAAAAATTAATTGTTGAGTTCATTGAATATGCAAAATCAATAGAAGAAGTTTAACATTACTCATTAAATGTAATCTAATACAATAAACAAAAAACGAAAGCTAAATCTAATCCCTAGAAGAAGGAATGTAAATCTGTAGGAAGGCTTTAATTCGTTTATTCTTAAAAGAAAGACGTAATACAATAAAAAATACTAACAGTACACAATATTTTACGTATAAATAAGTACATAACGTATACATATAACAGGTATCACAATACTACATATTATATAATAGGTATAACAGACTATACATAACAGTACATACGTATAACACGTATTACAATACATATAACAGGAATAACAAATTGTACTACAATACACTTTAACATAATAGTATGTACATATAAGTTTATAACATGTATAACAAAGTAACAATGCATATAACTATATGAGATAGGTATGTAACATAACCATACTAATGTATATATGTAACAGGTATGAGGTATAACAATACTATATAACAGATCAAGTGACTAACAATATATACATATAACAGCATAATCAACATAAGAATACATAAAAATATGTAATCAATACAAAATAAAGTACATAACAATATATACTCAATTAAAAAACTTTAATTGAAAGAAAATGTGACTTTTCACTTTCCCATGGACTAGGCACATTGGCGCCAACACATATCACATCGCCTAAGTGGTGGACTTAAATGAAGGGCGTGGACTCACACTTAGTCGGCACGTAGGTGAGGCCTTAACAAATGTTTGGTAACAGTAACACTGTGTATTGTCTATGAACTTGCCCAAAAGACAGATATATAAAACATTGTGGCAAGTGTTCCATGAATCTATTCCATTTTTTAGATCAGAATCATAAATTAGTAACAATGTGTTGTTGTTGCCAAACGGACCCTTAGGGATTCCTTTGGAGGTGATGCCGGCTAGCAGGTGGGAATTTGTATATGATATCCTTGCCAAGTTTTTAAGAATGGCAAGAGTTGACAAATTGAAGTTGTTAGGGATAAAATTTAGTATCCCATTTTAATAGGAACTAATCATATTTTTTAGATTCTGTTTGGCAAATAAAACGGTATGTTCCCCTATGTCTGACTGTACAGTCAGACTGAAGGAGTCAGCCCATGACATGGTATGTAGTTGTTTCATGAATACGGTCCAAAGATTGGGGAACAATTACAAACCGCTCTATTTGCCAAACATATTCTTAGGCTACCTTACCATGCATTTAGGAGATTCTTCAAGTTGGTTCCATCTAGAGGAATTTCTCTAGAGGTTGATAGATGTGGAGATAATTTTGGTTAAGTAATATGGCTATAAATAGAGCTTAGTTTATTGATTGAGAGGATAATTAGAGTTTTGACCCAAAAAGAAGACAGGTCAACTTTGGTGATTGGGCCCTACCTAAGTTGATGTGTCATCCATGTGGGACAATCCTAGGACCTGCCCAATCCTATGTGTAATCCTAACGAGCAAAGTTTATGTTAAAGAACTTGGCTAATTAAATAATTTACTAGCATCTAATATAGTTACATTATACCATATACATGTGTTCACATAGAGTGAATTACTATCATGCATTAGATAGGGTATTAGCGTGTCACTCCTCATGCTCAAGCTATCCCATGCCACCCATGGATGCATCTCAATCATTATACATGCATACATATCATAACATCATATCATCCGTGTCATATCATGTAGTTATACGATTCATGCATCCGTAAATACATTATACCATTATATGCATGTCATCATGACATGATCATATATAATTTACATACATGCATGTTATGCCATGTTGTTATATATCATCAATGATGCATATGCATATGCATATACATTCATACTTACATGCAAACATACATGTACATATGTAATCACATGTTTGCACCATATGATATAGTATATGGATGTATGTCTTGTGTTATTAATACACTCATCATGCATCAACATCATTGTCATATCATTATAGGCATTCATTATGTAGGTTACATGGGATAGTAGGCATCCGTTCATGCCATACTTCATGCATTTAGATTGAAGCATGATGAGCATATATGTGACTTTATAGGCGTTCCTCCATAGGTTTGGCCCGGGTAGGTTAGTCTTATCACTTTGTATGTGCTTGTCATGCTATATTGTTCAAACATGTAAGCATGTTGGAGTTGTGTTTCCATTGTTGATTTCAGTTTGTGTTAAGTGTTCATATCTATAATGATATTTGTGATTCACTTTATTTATATATGTATTAACGATTGAGACTTGAACGGGCAATTTTTTTTTATTGTTGAAAGAATTTTTAACCATAGTTAGGTAATGTGTCCAGAGTTCCCAAAGCAAACATCATTAAAAAATGATCTGGTATACCTTTTATGACCCATTTTTTTCCCAGTTTTCAAATAGTGAATTTATATTTTTCATTCAAACAACCGTATCTCTTAAAATACAAATGATCAGTGTTATCTTAATGACCCATATCATGTCATTATAGTCAGCGGTAATACATGATATGCTTATGTATTGTAGGCATATCTCTCGTATCATGCTATATGAGAGTCATATTGTATTGTACGATGCGACCGATACACCCTTGTATCGTATGATACGGTGATAAAAAGAATTTTCTTAGGAAACCCACCCTCCCTCTTTCTAAACATGTCTAAGAGCTGTGGGAGGGAGAAGCTTCCCTAGTTTTATGTAAAAATCGCCTATTTGAGCGATAATCATTGATTTATGGAAGAACTTGCCGGTGGAGGAAAAGCTTTGCTCATGGCTTCGAGGGGACGATGGACCTTGATTGATGATGATCTTGATATATTATATGTTATGAAGTTGTAATATAATTTAAAACACATTTATGTGGATGCTTATTATGTTATTATGAATCTCTGATTGCTTATTTCTAAATGTGTTGTTAATCTATTATGGCTTATGAATGATGTGATGAGTTTTTTTTTTTTTTTATATGGAATACATTTTTCCTTTTTTTTTTAACTTTCTTTATGATACAATGTATAGCTCGGCCCGACCGATACCCATTGAGTTGTGCCTTTTACAACATTGCAAATGACATTTGAATTAGAGAAAACGAACTGGATTCTTTGGAGTGTCAACTTTACAGAGAGCCCTATTTTATGAGTTTTTGACACTGTTAACCCTCTGTCCCAGCAAAATTTGATAAACTGCTCTCAATTTCTACATTGCATAGTATAGGGGCATTTTCATCTTTTTTTTGTTTTTCTTGCATTTTTGTCGTGCATTCAAGAAAGATAAGACTTTGATACGAGTGTCTTGGGTTTCGTTTGGGATTAGCTTATTTCCGTCTCTCACGCATCATTTAGATGTGGCCTTGTCATTTATTTAGCATTTAAGAGTAGCGTGTAGTCTCAGGTGTATTTCATTGTTTAATTTGCATGGTTCAGATTTCTCACTTGCCTTTTATCATCCTTTCAGGTCGTGATGTGGTCAGGTGCTTTCCTTTATGCATAATTGAAGCTTTGGTTGATCCCTTGAGCAGAAGAACAGTGCTTGTTTTGTTTTCTTCTTTGAACTCCTAGCAAATGTCGAGGTGTTCGAATTGGTTGCATCTTTACGAGACATTCATATCGTGATTAACAAAGTTTATTTCTATAGTATCTATAGAATTCAATGCAACCTTTAGTCCATTCTCTGTCAACCTTTGTTAATCACTTGGCAAGAGATAAGGAAATTTTGGTTATTGGTGTCCGATTGGCGACGAGAGAGCGTACCAGGAGAAGGGGCGCCGGTGGCTGCTCAAGCTCGCCGTCGTTCATGAACTCGTCAAGTCGAGGAATGCAGGGGCAGAGGGGCTTAGAGGAGAGAGAAGACCGAGGAAATGAGGTGTCCCTGTCCGCTCGTCTCCATCGAGCGGGGTTTCAAAAAACTTTTTTCTTAAGTGGAATCGCGTCCGTCCGATACGATGACATCGGCTGGACGCAGCTTCATTCGTGAGATCCGACAGTCTGAGAGTCCGTGGAGACCGACTATAAACATTATATATATATATAATGTTTATAGTACAATCATGGTTTATGGTGCTTCAGCAACAGTCGATAGTGTTTTTGGGACATCTTAATTTTTTTTAATCATACAACATGCGACATATTAGAATTCACCTATATGTTGTCATATGACCAAAAATTAAAAATCATCTTTAAAAAACAAGAAATTACAAAATCAATCGTTAAAAGAATTCCTTTCTGACCTTTCACATATGCAAACACCATTTAGCTCACCAAGATAAGAACATCACTCAATTTTTTATTTATTAGTTGAAATTTGGCATAGATATAGATTCAAATATAAAATTCAAGTTGAGTTATAATGTTTGGCGAAGAAACGTTGCCACGAAAATACAAATTTATCTCGTATTACTCGTACAGCTTCGCCTGTGGACATTCGTTCTCAGCCCCTTCATTGCTAGCATCCGTTCTCCACACAATATCTTTCAGGCTCGTTGATAAATTCTTGTAGAACTGTAAAATATGGCAGAGTCAGCACATACGGGAGAAAGAAAGAAGGCAGAGGGAGAGAGGGAGAAAGAGATCGAAATTCAGCATTCGACCAGCTTAAGCGTTTGAAGTAAGACTATAAGTGTTCTTGCTAATGACGAATTACCACACAATTTAAAGACGGAAAAGTTAGCCCTATAAGGGCTAATTAAATTGATTACATCCCACAATGATTTCTCCAGCAGATAAGCAAGGACAATTATATGTTATGCTCACTATGTTCAAATGCTCATGATGCTCAGGAAGCGAGCTCAGTAGAATATACTGCAAGGCTAAACAAACATTTTCCAAAATCTTTTTGTTTTACCTCATAAATTTAAAGGGTTTGAACGCAACCGTAGAAAGGGATTCTTAGTCCGAAACTTATGATGTGCAAGTAGACTTTCTAAAGCTCTGAAACGCCAAAAAATCGAAATCCAGTTTTGCAATCATGAACGGGTGAGGTTTCGAGATGTAAATCCAAGCACACAAATTTATGTACATGTGCTACCCAGCCATTTTGGCTTGGTTCTTTTCTATTTTCTGATGTTGTGAGTTGATGTCCAATCTTCTGTTGGACGTTGCAATGTCATTAATAATTATCCCTACATGTTTATGTAATGCATATGGATTTGGCCAACCTTTAGAAAGTAATACGCGTGTAGACTATGCATTAGTCATGCAATTAGGGTAGATTACCTACCTCAGTCGCTTCCTCAAGTTCAACTGTATACACGAAGGCTCAATGTGAAAACTGCACTGCAATTGGAGATGCCGCCAAGAAACTACTATCTAAATTCCAAGACACTTTAATAAAAAATTGCTAGATTAACTAGGAGAAAACCTCGTTTTCCTCGATGTTATTCATGTTCTCTCTCATCTATTTAACCATGGATAAAAGCATTTCACATGAATGGCAGTTGAAGAGGACAATTGTTCCCTCAGTCAACAGGCAGGTCTAGCCCATCATAGGCAGGCCTGAATCATAAGGTCCAATATTCTATTGTACACATGATAAGCTGAGATCTATCACAACAACAAAGTACAATATCACAATTTTTTTGTGACGTCATACTGGCAAAATGGATCCTGTTGACCCGACAAGCACTATGTATCACAATCAAGATAATGCAACACCTTGTACCTATATTGAATTAACATTCAATATACGCTTCTGATACACAAAAAACAGTTTGCCATTCCCTATACCAATTTTATCTGAAAAGTATAGATATAACCAATCCCTCTGCATAAAATAGAATACCAAGGATACCTAGCTAAGTCTTTATGTCAACAAGTTTATAATTTATATTTCTAATTGTGCCCAGTTTCCTCATAAAATAACTCAATTTGTGCCTCAAGTTTGATAGCAAAATAACTCATATTTAATAAGCGTATATGAGAAATAATGAAATGAAGAGCCCAATTCCCCCAGAAGAATTGACTTGGCGTTCAAAGTTGCAAAATTTGCATTATGCTAATCTGAGTTTTCGAACCTGGTTTACCAAATTCATATAACTTAAGGCATCTCATGTTGTTCTCTAATATTAATCCAAAATGAGACCTCCTCCTCTATATATATATATATATATACACTCATCATCTGAGTTCTTTGATTTCTTCTACCGTCTCTCTCTCGCGCTCTCTAGCAACCATCCCTGGGTTTTCTTCATCTCTTCTCACTTTACTCTTCATTCAGTACCTGAGGCAATGAGTTTGTGTGTGTCGATGGATGATCTTAACATAATTGCACATTCATATAAATGACAATAAAATGACATTCATGAGATAACAAAATGATCTTCTTTCTCCACAGATCTCCTTTAGATCAAAGTTGGCTGCTTTCCTCAATGTCTCTTGTTAGATCGAATTAATTTGTGGTATTAGGTTCTGCACTACAGTAGCAACACTAACTAATCTCCTCAAAATATAATTAGAATTCAATTAACATCACCTCAATACAAGGTAGAGTCTTTAATATATATAAAAACTAACACAATTACACAAATGAAGGAGCATGGACACTTTAATTCACAATATTAGATCAATTTACTGCAAGTAGTGCAACAAACTTGATGTGCCTCAAGTGCTATAGCAAAATAACTCATTTAATAAGTATATACAAGCAATAAAGAAATGAAGGGATCAACTTCTCCCTCCTCTACCCCCCTCCCTCTGCCCCACCACCCAAAACAGAACAAAAGAATTGACTTAGCATTTAAAGTTGTCAAATTTACATTATGCCGATCTGAATTTTTGAACCCGGTTTACCAAATTCACATCTTATGTTGGCAAAACAATCCTAAATGTTTCCGAGTGGGCAAGTATACCTAACTTTCACCTTCAGACAGCGCTTTGATATCCCATCAAAAGACATTATGTGTTATATAGTAGATGTTATATGTATGTATATATGCCTTCAATAGATAGTTAAGTACCTTGTTGAATTCCAAGGTGTCGCCCTTGGACTTGCGAAGCTCCACCATGTATAGAGAAGGAGCAACCTCAAAAACCTGTCGAACTCAGAGCACATCCAGTAATTAAAGCTTGATATTTGCAAAACCAAATAAAAAGCAAGTATTGATTTAAAATTTGACCAAGGAAACAATCACAATAACCATATCACAAAACAAGTACTGATTTAAAATTTGACCAGGGAAACAAAAAATGCATACAGGAAATTCGAGTCACCAGAAGTTGACCAGCAAAGCCACTGGAGAGATAAATAACAGCTAGCCACCTAATTTTTCTGCTTCCCAAATAATGCAGCCAACAATCTATCATAAGAAACGACTAGTCCCGTAGACCAGTGTTTCAAAACTCGCCGAATAAATCCGCTGACTAGGCTCACTATCAGATTAACCCAGTAAAAGGACTCGATTTTATTCAAAAATCAAAAAGACTCACCTGAAACTCATTGAGTCAACTCATTTCTCTCGCTCAAAAGATAGATGTTATCTTGACCCTAATGCTTGGTCTTTGTAGAGAAGTTTTTCATTGATAAGATACTTGATACTCGATTACATGAAGTAACTTAATGGTCTTGTTTCTTGCTATTGCATGAGTAAATAAAACTTAGTCATGGTTTCACTTGATGTTTATAAGCAATCAGGTCATTCTACAAACTTTTTATGTTTCAATGACAATTGACAAGGTAAATATTTTTTTACTTCTAGAGACAAAAGAACAAAATATGGGCAGAGTAGCCAAGTTGACCAGCCAAGTCACAAGTTGATAATACACGAGTCAAGCCTGAATCACTGGCTATCAAAACGTTGCTGTTAACTACGCAGTCCCAAGACTGTTTTTCTGTTCTTTTCAATTTACATATCAGAAACTACTTTTAGGTTCCAGCCTTCTGATTGTTACAGGTCACCCATAATCCTTCAATGTTGTGACATGCAAATAGCAGGGTTTGGACTGATTCAGCTAAAACTATTCTTTGTCCAAACAAGACTATCTAATAATTACTAGGAGGAAACTACCTCTGTCGCAACCAACAGATGACCTTTCCTTCCAGTTTTGGAACCTTGCAATTTCATCTGCATAAGAAAAAGAACATTTGTGATAATTGGTTCAAACATAGTTCAAATGCACGAATTCTAGTTAACTCTTATGCATAGTTAACTAATAATTCTATGAAGAGCCTGACTTGGTGACTATGATATTAAGTGCTCCACCAGTCAACTTCGTTATTTCAGACTTAGCAAATCTCTGACCAACAGATATGGTCCTCTCCATACTAAATAGCTCCAGCTATTTTCCTTCAGGACATTGAATTCTTACTTGCAATAGAAATTTTAAGTTATGGAAGTCAGTGGTGCCAAGTAAACCATGCCCATTGACCAAGAGAATGAACCAACTATAAAAGAATTGATGCCAGCTCAATCAAGCCAAAAAGAAAAATGAGTGCAAAACAATGAGATGGGGCACAAAGGAAGAAAAGTGTATGGGGAACATATCTCACAGGTCATCATGTACTGCAGAGCAGCTCATACCTCGTATTACATTCTAGCCACTCACTAATAAGCTCAGGCAGTTACTGGACCTTGATGCATGTTTGTCATACATTTCACACCAATGAGACAGAAAAAATGAACATGTATAACTAGTATTTTAGGAAAAGTAAAGATGGTAAACAAGCACCACAGAAATGTTCTCAGAAAAACTCGAAAAACAGAACTCGATTGAGATTCAGTATCTAAATCACATGGACATGTCAAAAATAGCGCTGCACCCACATTGATGCAGGTGCAGGTATGGGTGTGGACTCACCCCGACACAGCACCTGACTCAGTTTGATTGAATCAGGTGCTGCTGACTGCACCATCTGTTTTATCTTGCATTTTTTTTTCCTACTTTTTCCTTCAACCATCTTTTCCTCCTAGGTTTTCCCTCCTCTTTTCTCTTTCTTTTTCCCCCTTTTTCCCTCTTATTTCTCTCTCTTCCCCTCTTTCTTTCTCATTCCCTATGAAGGGAAAGAGTCATTTTCAAAGGACAGAAACTTAATGTTGTTTTTAAAGGACATCAAATTTTATTTGTCAATATTTTATATTTTTTTAATGAAGGTCACAAGCCTTGTAAAACAGACCTACTCGTCCGTTCTAAAGGATGACTAAGGCTGTTGACTGTGCTCCTTTAGGGAGGACAGCCAGGCCTCTCATCCTTTCATTATTTTATTTAACAAAATTTTGAATGAGACTAACGTAACCTTAATAAAAAATAAAAATTACAAACAAATAAACCATTACAGCTTTAATTATTTATTTAACCGATTATTAACAGATTAGCCCTCGGCACACCAACACCCACATTTTTTTGGAACTTGCTGTATCCCAACCCGCATCCGGACTGTCACCTACACCCATGTGGCATAGTTCGTACATACTATGTCTAGTAACAACATGTATAACAAAGGTCCTAATTATATATGGACAAAGACACAAAGTTATTGTGAATGATCAACTTTTGCATGCTGGTTATGCAACTCATACATCAATACCATGCGGTTCCACACTTGGCATGGTTCCTGCTTATATGGGGACAAGCTGGTTCTTGAATCTAGGGTCAGTCACACATGGTGTTCACTTGACACTAATTAGACATGATGTCACCCTTTGATAATGGAGAAGTGTATTTTCAATAAGTCATTCAGCTGGCCAGTCCATAATGAAAAAGAAAAAGTCTACAAATTTTTGCGTTGAAAAGGACTGGTCACATCTTTGCTCAGAACATGAAAAATCTAGTATTGAATTCAGAATTGAATCTATCACCTAGCTTCTCATTTAAGAAAAAGTTCAATCAGACAATGAAACAAAAGTGACAACATTCGCCCACAATCCTGGACTGACTACTACCACACGTTAGTTCTATGTATTGAGAGTCATCAACCACTAATAAAACATACCGATTACGACAGACTAAATGAGGCCACCAATTTCTCTAATCCCTTCTTTGTGACATGCAAATAGATTTATTAATTAACTTTGCAGTATAACCTTATAATTGTGCTTCATTACATCAAATCCCATTGGTGTGGCAGCTTCTTCAATTTTTGAAATGATCTCTTCGGCAGGACATTTTGATGTAAATCTTGTCTGCCTCCTGACAACACCCTGAAAAAGCAAAAGAGATAAAAAATGAGATTCCTTTGCAATACATTTCTAATTGACCCACAGCAGCAAAAGTAATTAAGGCATCACACAACATGATGAGAGCTACTGCCATGGAGCTAAATAAGGAGAATAATCAGATAAAAATTTCATTATTAAATTAAATAATGAGAATAATCACAAAACAACCAGAGTTCTGTGCCTAATAGCACTTGCTTAGTAAAGGACAGATCGCAGGTGGGTTGCAAGTAAAATTTTTGAAACATAAGCTTTTGTTCCAACTTCCAAGGTTCAAGCTGCAGAAGATGCAGTGCAACCAAAGTAAAGGTCAGATAGGGTCAATCTAAGCAGAATTTTTAGTAGATGAAATACTTCCAAATCCAGATTAGGATGAAGACCAATTTCATTGTCTTGATCTATTAATAAATATTCTAAACACTAAAGCACCAAATTCCAAGCAAAGGATTATCTGTGTACTTAAATCCATAAAGATGATACATCAAGTAATCAACATAACAGGAAATAATGATATAGCAGAGACAATGAACACTGTGCACAATAAAATACCATAATAGCCACATATAACATTTTGGAGCATATATGCAAGTTTCCTACCTTTCTTCTAATGGAGATTACTGATGAAACAAAAGCCAATTTAAGCAGAAAGAAATATTGTCTCTTTCAAGTTTTAACAGAAAGAGAAAAGCAAAAAAGAAACATAACATGCTCGAAAGCTAGCACTAACAATTCAAAGCATACCATATGTTTCTCAAATAAACTGCTGAGATTTAATCCTTGAGAAGTTGAAATAAGTTGAAATGCATTCATCAACATTGGTCTTCCTTCCTTCCTCTCAATGACAAGATTTCCAGGGTTCTGCCATTGAAAACAGCAATCTTCTGATAAATTGAAACTCATTTTTCTATATTTTGTAATCAGGCAAAAAAAAATTACCATTGATTCATCAAAGACAGTGTCTACATCATCAAGACTGATATTAGTTTTCTCAAAGCTTGGTGGCTCGTATCCTTTCTTGAACCACTCAGTCTCCATGACCTCTGCAATCGTTATACGCTGTATCATATAATTCAACGAAAATTAGGAGTGCCAAAAGCTTGTCTTGTTCCATTCTTGTCTACATAACCAAACATTAGCTTGGAAAGTGAAAATCCACAAGACAATCAATGGAAACAGAAAGCACAGCAAAAATAAGACATACAGTCTTGACATTGGGGTCCAGGATTTTTTTGATCAGCTTCTTTGCACTCGTGGAAAACCACGGAGGACAAGTAAAATTTGCTTTGGAAATCTGCAAGTCCCAAATTCAACATATGCTAGAAGATAGCATCTTGACTAGTCAAAATCAACTCAAAAAGTTACTTGCCTTTTTGTATAGCTCCATAAGATTAGAGTCATCAAATGGTAAGTAACCTGCCATAAGAACATAAAGGATCACCCCACAAGACCACAGATCAGCCTTCGATCCATCATATCCCTTGTCATTTATTACCTGCCAATACACTCAAAAATGCAACTAAGAAAGTGAAACAAGAACATCATCCTTAGCATCATCAGATTTTGTCATTCATTTTGAATCAACACACAATTCATGGTACCTCTGGCGCAACATAATTAGGTGTTCCACATGTGGTATAAAGTAACCCATTTTCCTGGATCAAAAAGTTTCCGATTTTAGATGTTTGATCATACATTCCAAGAGGAACAACTTAGATATCACAAGGTTCTTCGTCTAGAACCTAATAGTCACAAAACATAAGGATAAGCATCTGAGAATGTAAAGATTATAAGCAATATTAAAGTTACAATCTAATAGTTAAGTTTATTCATCAATAGAGTTCCAACAGGTAGACATGGTTTGCAATTAAACTAACAAAATTTGCAATTAAACTAACAAAACTGTGGTCATAAAACAAAATCACTGCACTCTACAGGCTTGTCACATCTACTGAACCAAGGAAACCCAGTTATAATCATTTGTTTAGCATTCTGTGAAAGTACAAACTGTACACAAGGTGAATATTTTAGTAAGGTATAAATGTGAAATTGTAATATTAGCATTGCTTTTTTCTGGAAGATAATCTTTCATATCCTAAGATGAAGAAGATTCATCATGATTAGTTTACTTACTTGAACTTGCGGAGATAGAGCACTTAATCCAAAATCTGAAACTTTAAGAACACCATCTGAATCTAGTAACAAGTTCTCTGGCTGAATAATTACTGAAACAGGTTAAGCAGGAACCAACACAAAAGGATGAAACAATAAATAGTTAAATACAGCAAAGAAAATGCCTAAGGTTTAGTCTGACCTTCAAATCCCGATGATATACTCCTCTACTGTGACAATAATCCACAGCGTTGATGAGTTGTTGGAAGTACTTCCGTGCCTCATCCTCTTTCAATCTCCCATGATTTAACTAAAATAAGATAGAAAAAAGAAATAACCTTCTGAAAAATGGATTCTAGCACCCAGTTACACCAAACAACATGCAAAAAAATCAGGAAAATCTGGCTATGATTTTTATTCCAGCAAGAACACATATAAAGACAAGTGGTTGGCACTTGGGATGGCTAAATATCTTACAATTTTATCAAATAGCTCCCCACCAGTAACAAATTCCAAAATGATATAAATCTTAGTCTTGCTAGCCATCACCTGCATCAAGATCCAGTAACTTAAGTACATTAAAGAGTAGATACACAAAAGAAAAAACCTTCTCTTTCCTTCTAAGCTAATAAAAGATTACAAAAAACATTCTCCTAATTGCCTTCAAACTCAACAAAAACTTCAGTTTACCTCATGCATCTGTATGACATTGGGATGTTTAATCAATTTCATGGTTGAAATTTCTCGCTTGATCTGCAACAAGGAATGTGAAATCACTTATTGTGTAGCATTTACGGACTTGATACCAGACAGCATTGCATTTCAATTTTTGCTTGCATATCTCCTTATGATTCTGAAATATAAATATTTGATATAATGTTTTGAGCCTTTGTAATAATATTCTTCAATCTATCAACCATGGGTAAAGCTACACTGCCTAGCAATCTCATGGTTCCAGATATAGACCATTTCATGATAAAACATGTTGAAAATTGAAATAGATCTTGCCAGGAGGTTTTGAAATATCTGTTCTTCCACTGCATCACTCTAAAATTGTAGATAACAAAACAAGCCCACAGACTTGTTTTCTTAAGCAAACCATGTTGATGAAGGTGGTGCAACAAATACAAGAAAGATACATCTAAAAATATGTATCATACCTGGGCAATATGTAATGGGACTGACATATCCCATGAATGTGTAATATATATACAGAGACATTGAGAACCGCCAGGATGACAACTTTTGAAAAACAAAGGTCAACTTTTTATCAGGTCCACAGGACTCCCCTTCACATTTCCCCACACAATCAACAAAAGATGAACTAGGAAGGGAAATAGAGCAACTTTCCGATGCAAGCTTGCCTTCTACTTGAAATAACATGATAGGCAACATGCTTTTTGAATTTTCTAATGAAGGGCTAGGTTCTTCTGGTGTCATATGTGGACATGAATTCTCTCCAATAGAACTAGAAAATTCAAGGTGAATACTGCATTTGAGCAGTGGTAACATTCTTTTCTGCAAGAGATGTTACCTACTTTCGATTTCACTAAGATCTAATTAATCTGACACTTTAATATAAAAAAAAATTGAATGTTTTCCCAACTTTTTTGAGAAATAGCTATATCAAATAGAGCAAAGTCCTATTCCGTGTGGGCATAGCATGCAGGTGAAAAAAGTAAAGAGAATTATTTTATACCAAGCGTCTTAATTGCAGTAAAAGAGTTTAAAGTAAAAAATTAAAAAAAAATCAAAGAGGACCTTTTTTGGAAATAATATAAAAGAGAGGTCACAACAAAAAGATTATAGCAGACCCTAATCCCTAAGATGAGCTGGCTAGCATCTTCTTCTGCCACCAGGTATGTCTTCTCTATCTCCTCCTCCTCCTTTCTCTTCATCTTTTTTCCTTATGTGTCCTTTTCTATGTCACACGGGTACTGCTTTTATGGAGGAGCACCCATACCATATGGGTACGATACCGTTAAGGGACCCGCTACCCCCATGGGTACGTCCTGGGTACAGCCAAAGCAATACCGGGTATAGTCAACATACTCATCACGTATCCATCCTTTTCTGGACTCGGCCAATGTTGACCAAATCCATTTCTATTGAAAAATTAGAGTTGTCCATGTTTTTTTTAGCTTTAGTATGTTTGTTGCTTACATACTTTGTTCATTAGTTTTTTCTTAGTAATCTATACATTTTGAATCATGAATGTGCTATTTTTATTTTTTTGAATATATATCTATATACATATATATACACACACACCTCTGTATCCATGTTTTTTCTAAATAGTCCATATGTGTCCCCACACTCATACCCGTACCTATGTAACATAGGTCCCTTCACGTCCATGTATCATAAGGAAAGATGCTTGTCTGGGCCAGTAAATCTTATGAAGGGGCAATTTCCATTCTAATTTCTTTTTTATGACAATTCACCCATGGGTTTAGGCAACTGGATATAGGTGAAGAATTGCCTCATTGATCAAGATATTGAAGAATTTTTTTTTACTAGTTAATCAATAATCAAAGCCTGCTTACTTACTGACAGTTTGAGTAAGCATCAAAATTGGTCTACCACGCCAAATTAATCTGGTAACTATCACTATCTTTAAATTTTGTTTAAATAATGGCAAGCAATCATCTAAAAATCGGTACCATCCTTTCTCCTTTGAAAAAACATTCCTCATGGACTCATATTTTATCTCTCTTCTCAAGCCTTCTTAAGTTTTTCCACACACCTCTAGCTCACTAACCATGGGCATGGTATTCTAGATGATGCTACCTTATGTTTAGCTACTATTGCTCTGTGGTAGGTCTGTGGTAGTCTATGTCACATAGGTATGGGTAGCGAGTATGGTTATGGACTGTTTTCAAGCCATACATACATACATACATACATATATATATATATATATATATATCAAAAATAAGAATTCAAACAAATAAAACAACACATTCATGATTCAAAATTTATAGATTATGAAGAAGAAACTAATGAACAAAGTATGAAAGTAACAAACATACTTAAAATCCAAAAAAAAAAAAAAAAACTAAAATGGACTTGATCAACATCGACCTAGACCAAGAAAGGATGGATAAATACGGTTTTGACCGTACCTAGGATGTACTCATGGGCATACCAAAATCCATACCGGCACCGCACCCATGTGGTATGAGTACTGCTCCATAAAAGCAGAACCCGTGTGACATAAGCGGTAGTCAACATACAGCTATAGTAAAAATTATATTAAGTTGAAACACATATCCTTTAGGTTCACTCACTCTCTCTCCCCCCCTCAAACACACACAAGCAAACCTAATATGCAAGTATCACAAGCACAAAAGAGTTTTATTTTTCCACTATAACCAAATAGAACAAAATCTTTTATAGATTTGGCACTATTGCATAATTACGTAACAGGCCACTTAATTTTTTTAAGTTTGCTCTGAGTAGGGCCAATAGTTTGTACGAGGCCTTACAACCAAAAAGACATCCAGCCACTCTGCCTTGGGAGTTGGACTTAAAACCTTCAAAATGGACAATGGAAGGAGATCAATGTCCAGGGTACATCCATCATAAACTAATAAGGATATGCTTAAACTCCTTTTGCCTATTTCAAAAGATAGGGTAGGCCTATAAAGTAATTCACCTTGCCTATTTCAAAAAAGGAAGCCTTAAACTGTTTATTAATCAGAACTATTAGCTTGGACAGATTAAGAAAGAGGAAAAGGCATCTAGAAGAATATAGGAGATGATGCTTTTGGCTATGGTCAAGGAAAAGTGCACAGAAAAAAAAACCCTCTTTTCTCTTTTGTGTATGTGTGTGTGCATAAAAACTCATCCTTGGCATGGCTAAAAATATTTGGAAATTTCCCAGACAAAATCCTAGAGACTAGGACTTAATCAAGTTTTTTAAGTTGACAAAAATCACCTTTTTATCTTCTTTATTGTGAATGCACTTTCATTTGCCAGGGATGAAACTAGAGAAAAACATAGGGGAATGGGATATCTTGTTGTTTTCTTATGTAGAAGTTAAAAGCCGGTTGATTCAGAAACTGGTTCCACATCAGAAACGAGAAAGAAGAATGTCTAGAGAAGATGTCGACCACAAAAAGTCCCTCACTTCATCGAATACCAGAACCAAAGAACTTTATTTTTTGACACATAGTGGTCTGGGAAGCCACTATTGAAGCAACTTCGGAAGACCAAATGAGCAACATATAAGAACTCAACAGAATTCATAATAATAAAAAAAAAACCAAGACAATTCCTTCTCTAGCTAGACAACTGATGCTGAAATGAGGGGGAGGGAGTTTCAGACAAATTATTTGTGCAAAATTTTTGGATGCCTGAAGCTTCAAGGAATATAAAAAAAATTATAAGTACTTAAAGTATCACACACAATCCCATCATTAGCAAGCAGAAAAAGGGAAACTGCAAAAAGGCCACAACCCTCCCCACAATATAACACACCTGGCCGATCATCTTGTGCTTGAGCACTTTGTCCTTATCGAGTATCTTGATTGCAACGCTCTCCCCTGTTTCAACATTCCTTGCGAACTTCACCTTCGCAAAATTCCCTTCCCCGATCGTCCTTCCAACCTCATACTTTCCAACCCTTGTCCTGCCATTGGAGTTCATCTTCCCCTTACCCTCCCTTCCCAAACCCAGACGTCAAGCTCTGAAGTTATAACGTTATCCTTCTGAGATAAGCAGTTATGCTCTCTTCTTCTTGCAAGGTTGCCACACCTGAGACTTCTCCACCGCGTTCATGGTTTTTCTAGATATCGATTGAAGCCACCAGAGAAGGAAGAAAATGGCGACAAGGAAAAAAGGAGAAACAAAAGAGAACCCTCTAGTTTGAGATCACCAGTGAGAAATTGAAAAAGAATTTGTGGGCGTATCAGCGCAGACAGCTCCAACCACCATTCTGGTTCCCAAAGGAACCGGACAACATAGCACCACCAGCCCTCCCTCCCTCCTATGAAACGGAATCTCCGCCGCAGCTGTTTGGCACAAGGATAGAGAAACACAAGAAACCTTGTTCTGAAATCAGGTGGAAGCAACCAGCAAGGGGCAGAACTACTGCAACGAAAAGAAGAAAACCGGGTCAGAGAAAAATGACAGAGAAATAAAGGATAGAAGAAAACATATAGTGGAATCACCGAAAGCGGTGAACGCTACGGAGATTCCCAGAAAGCACTGGCTGTTGCTACCGCTGGAAGAAAAGAAAACCAAATAAACAAGCTTTTGCTGCAAGCACACAAAATCTACAAGTAAAGTTAATGTAATTAAAGGGGGGAGACTTCTCGACGAATTTGAACAACAGAATAGAAATCAAGCAACTCCACCCGTCCTCCTAGCCTCTATTAAGTCCAAACAAAAAAAGAAAAAGAACATCCAAAGCCTGCTGATAAACATTATATTTTCAACATGACCTAAAATCAAGATAACCCTAATCACGAGCGGCATGCTAATTCACAGCAACACGACATCAATTAGCTCTTGAAAGACAAACTCTATCTGAGAAGAAGAAGAAGAAGAAGCAGAAGAAGGGTAGCAAACCTGAAAGGACAGTGATTGCAGCAAAAGAAGTTCGGTGGAATAGGGTGGTAGACGGTGGATGCAGCAACGATCCGTGGAATCACTGGATGGAAAGGTAGCCAAGAAGAAAGAGAATCGGGTGAGGAGGCGAAGGTTGACTTCTCCTCTTTTCTTTTGGCCTTTGGTTTTTCTGCGTTCGAGTCGTGCCGATGGCGGCGTCATACGTATACATACGTAGACATGCTGAATGTATCCGGCAGACTTTGGTCAACGCGCGGCTTAACACTTCTAACCTTTTTCTGAGTCTCCATTTTGCCCTTAGAGACTGTTTAGGGATAATAACAGAGTTTCCTTTTCTCTTGTGTTCACCTTAAAAAATAACACAGATTCATCAAATATTTTTAAGTAAATGTTCTTACATTTTTTAAACTGAACAGATCGAATTTTAAAATTTAGATTCAGGTTCTGATATACATACGTAATCAGATTCAAATTGTAAAATTGAATTTTATATTCAAATTCAAATATAACTTTTTTTTTTATTCGTACTTGAGTTATGAATAATAAAAAAACAATTAATGACATATCCAATTAGAATCTGCAATTGTGTTCACAGGCCACTATCCCCATCATAGATAGTATAGAATAAGTGAATGCTCCGAGTCCGTCCTCAAGACGTCGTCGCATGGCCGTCCGATCTCGCTCGATCGGATAGCTCGCGTTTCACCCCTATTTAATGGCGCGGGCCATGCCCTTTCGACCTCTCTCCTCTCTCCTCGACAGCCCGTGCCGAAGGAGTCGCCCAGCTCGCGCCCCATCTGCCGAGGGAGAACCAGGTACAGGGGACTCCCGGCGACATTCTGTCATCTTCTTCTTCCTTCCCTTTTTGCTGAAACACTGCCCCGAACCCCCTTCCCTCACGCCCTAACCCTCGATTGCTCCCCCTGACACCATTCTACCCACCACCCCCCAAGGGCCCCTCGGACAGTTCGCGCCCAAGAAACCATTGGAAGAGTCACCATTGCAGTCGCGAAGCTTGCCCCCATTGCGGAACTATCCACCACCCATCTGCCGAGAGAGAGCCAGGCACACCCTCGTCCGACGGCATTCTGTCGTCTTCTTCTTCTTCCTTGCCCTTTTATTGAAACCCTCTCCCGAACCCCCTTCCCCTCACACCCTAAGCCTTGTAGATGGAAATTCGAATAAGGTAGGGGACGTTCTTATATCCCAAGTCTCACGTTGGAAAACTGTTTACATACCAATTTTTTGGTATTTGATATTTGATCTTGGATACAGATAAGAATTTAGGTTTGTGAAATTCTTTGTTGGACTGGGATTGTTGATTCTTATTGGTGGTTTTCTGTCCAATATGTTTTAAGAGATCTTGAATACTGGGTAATTGTTGGGATGACATGCACTTCATACTGAGATCTTCTAATTGGATGAAAAAGGCGTTAATCTTTTTTTCGTTTGCGGATCTTAACCATTTTTTGTTGCCATGAATTTGATTCTTTTTTCTTATTTTCGTGCTTATTGTCAATAATATTGTAAAGTAAAAAAAAAAAAAAAAAAACTGTTGTTCGTTCATTTTAAAGTACTGCCGTTTCTTTTTCTGGTTTTCAAATTCGACCGTTGAATTTTCTTCTTTTGCCGTGTTTAATCTGTAATCTAAACAGCGAAACTTGACTACCAATTGTTCGATATAATGCTTTAAAAGGCTAAACTTCATTTGGAATTCATTTTTTAATCGATAATTATGGAAGGTACTTTGGTCGTATGCTCTTTTTCAAGTTTGCATAATTGCTACTTTGGTTTCTTAAGTTAATATAACACAAATTTTGTTATTCGAGTTTGGATGAGCCTCTGACATTAGCTTTGAATTTTGATTGTTATACCTAGTATACGTGAGACATACCAAGTATATGTGAGATATACTTGGCCTTAGTAAGTCGTGGATCTTTATGCTAAATCGCACTTGTAACATATCACTGGGAAGGATGTTTTAAGTACAGAATAAATATTTTTGTATTTAATGAGTACAAAAATTTTATGTTGTGAAGTTCAATGGATACAGAGCCATATTTTTGGTTTATGAGCCATATTTAGGTACTTGACAGCAAGCCACAAAGATGTATCATGATATTTATAATGTCAAAGAGGATTTATGTGATCCAAGGAAGTGATTAAGCAGCAAAAAAAGCCTAACAGATTCATGGTTTTTCTATTTTATGTGTGTAAGTGTGCATATATGAGTATAGGGTGCAATGGGCGGGGGAGTGGGGCGGGGGGAGGAATAGCAAGATCTATGGTGAAGATTTTTCAAACAAAAAGTTTCTCCACCACTAGAGAACGAAAAAATGGCAACAGACTCACAGAGATTTTTCATATAAGAATCTAATGGGTTCTGAAATATTGAAGCTATAACATTTTCTCTTATTTGGATTATTGAAAAAGCTGGCAGTTCTTTTCTTACCCTTGTTCTTCTTATCATATTGAGTTTTTAAAATATGCAGGATATATGGAAAACATCCATGCATCATTAAAAAAATCTTAACCCACATGGATCTGGCATTCTATGTATTGGCTTTCGTCTCTGGCCACCAAATGTTTGTTCCTCTTAATAACTAAAAGGAGGACATGGTAAGGAAGTACATAAACAAAAGAGAAGAGAAGTGGAATTAAATATGACGAGATAGTAAAATGTATGGATGTATCTAAAACATTTAGCAGAAAGTTTAGTTTATTAGGATGGCTACTCGATTTTTAAGCCACTAATTAGTCTACACATCAGTCTAACCAATGTTGTGCGGATCTGGTTTGAACACTAATGTGTTACTGGTAAGGGTTGTAAATGGGGTAAATCTGGCTTGAAGACTTTTAGTTGTACTCCTTGTCCTCACTTGACTAGTCATTGCAATTAACTTATGTAGATATTGTTTTTCTTTTTTCTTTTTTTTTTGCTAGTATCCTGTTGTTTTGTTTGGGTTACCTTTATTATTTACTTATGACTACTTGTTTACTTTTATTTATTAATTCATGCCCGTAGGTGCATTTGCAGGCTCTTCTACTTACCAGGTGTTTCAATGTAGATGTGGGCATGTAGCACCAGTTAGAGTTGTAAAACATTGAACAAATTTGGGTAGACTTCTCTATGGGTGTTGGAATTATGTATGTGACTTTTTAAAAGTTGTGTTAGTTATTAAACTAAGTATAATAGTGAATGTCATCCTTTTACACCCTTTTTGAATAAAGAGAAATGAATGGAAAGGAACAGATGTATAAAAAAGGAAAAGAAATGGAATAGAAAAAGAAAAAAAGGAAAGAAAATAAATTATTATAAAAGCTTGTTTGGAAAAAAATGAAACGAACGATGGTTTCAATCATGCTTAATCATTTAGACTACATAAGGAAATGAGAGAAAGAGAAATTAATTGGTTTATAATAATACCCCTAACAATATACTACGTATTGTCCAAGTAAAAACATTTACAAAACATTTTTTATTCTAATATATGACCCGATTCAAGAGTGCCACGTGTGTTCTTGAAAAACTATTTTATATGTAGTTTACTTTTTTATTTTTTATTTTTATATAATTTTATTTATTTTGTTAAAAATGACTTTTAAATGTTTTATCGCTATAATTTGCTAGGCAATCTTATATAAATAATAAAATATGATCACCATATGAAATATTTTATCATATAAATGTTTATTTTTAAATATGTAATTATGGGAGTTTCGGAGAAACACCGAAGTGTTAGGCACCCACTTGTGAGAAGATCATATTGTTCACAAACAGCGAAGTTTTGCAAGTATTGGACCCTATCTAGTAGGCATTGTGGTATGATGCAAAACAGTCACCATATGCAGAAACTTCTGAACTTAAATAAATGGCCACCAGTATGTTCTTCTAAGTCCAGATCTTCTAATTTTCTAAATGATAAATGATGAAGATGGAGAAGGCGATTTTGGAAAATACATCAAGAATGGTGATTGGTTCATTAACAATATGTTGACAGTATATTGTTGTTCCATCGTGCAGACAAGCAAGTTGCAACAGATTAAGCACATATGTAAGACATTACTGGTTACGTCTGAAATATTAACTTGTGCAAAACATACAAAAAGATAGATCCTTGGACATGCCTAACTTGGTGATGCCTCAATAAGGGAGATAGAATACCAAGGGAGAGTCCCTTGAGTTCTTCCCAACATATGGAGAATTACACCCAACGTGGGGATGAGACTTATCACGACAGAGAAAAAATTGCACTCAACAGCTGACGCGGAGGAAAAACTGATCTTAATAAGAAAGATGACGATAATGACGAATGTGTCATTTTGATAGAGAGTCCATCGTTAGCAAATCGTTTGCCTTCCAGTCTCTCCCATTTTGGAGGGCTTGGGGAGACACTTATTTTTTCCCTTCCATTCCTCCCCATTCCTTCTCATGCAAACATAAGACCAAGGTAGGTCTAGGTTCATTTAGGTTTTTAGTTTGGGGCTCGTCAAAATGAACTCTTAGTTTACCAAGGTTTGAACCTATGTCAAGGCAGAGACATCTTGACTGGGTTCTAGATTTAAGGCAAGGATCAACTAGAGTTAGACCAACTTGAACAAGACCTGAGTATGAACCAAAGTAGTACCAATCCTAGTATGGTTTAATGTAGATCCAAGCAGCGGGCTCAGTGTTAAGTCTGGGTTTGGAGATTGAGTGAATATAATGGGGGCCGGCTAATCCGAGTTAAACTGAATCAAGTCAAGTTGTAGAGGATTCTTGGACTAGATCTAAAATAGGTCCTAGAAGACTCAAATTGGGTTTTGATGCTAGGCTAGGTCTCAACTATGCTGGAAGACATTTAAAAGATAAGAAAGGGATAAAGGTGGGTTACCTTCACTTCGCTAACCTAGAAGACATTTACAATAAATCTACCTAAAAAAAGCAAGAAGTAATTAAAGAATAGCATGCTTAATGGAAATTGAACTAACCTAGGCATTAAAATGAAAATAAACTAACCTAATTATTAAAAGCAGAAAGAAACTAGCCTAAACATGCTAAGCAGAACAAGAAAAACCTAAAGTGTGCTATCTAAGAAGCAGAAAATAAAATAACTAAAATGCAAAAAGAAAAGGACGAAGAAGAAATTTACCTGAACCTATTGAAGACTTGGATCGAGCTTGCTCCCACGACTTCGATCCTTGGGTGAGTGCTACTATAACTGGAATCCAAGATTCTAGTAAGACTCTTAGAGTTTTGCTCACTTTTAAGCTTGGGTATTCGTTTAGGTTTTCCCCCTCAATAAGTATGAACGCTATCTGGTGGTTGGATATCCCCTTTTTATAGCATGTCGGAAGAGAAAATTCTCTCCATCCCCATCATTACATGACTAAACTTGTGGAAGGAAAACTCATTCTGCCAAGCAAACCATAGGTTAAAATATGAAAACATTATATTATACAAGTTCTTGACACAAAAAAAAATGTTTGTATCAGCCGTACGATCACCAGAGTGCTCAACCCAAAGTTTTACAAGGGTCATGAGCAATACTTGGATTAACATCTGGCATACTGTACCAAATTGAACATGAAATTTATTACATAAATGCACGTTTTATGCATACGTATCTTGGACTGGGACATGGGTTTGATAGTTATATTAAGATATGAATCCAGAGAAAATTCTAGAAAATGGATCATGGATATGCTTTTGAGATTCAGGTTTGAATCTAAAAAAAGTTCTTGAAGATGGATATTGGATGTGATGGGAGGTTTGGATCAAAATTCCAGATAAGAAATCTATATAACAATAGTCCATGAATCTAAAATGTTGATGAAAGATTGTAATTAAAGCTCAAAATATTATAAACTTAGGTATATAATACATATAACCTAATTGTAGAATAAATTACTAGAGATAAAATTGTTGTTTTGCCCTTGGGCATAAGCAAGAGGTTCAAAAGAAAATGACTATTTTGCCCTCGTGTGTGATTCTAGGGTTAAAATTTCACAAAAAAGTTCCTCCTGTATTTCTCTAAAAACCATTTTTATTAAAATCAATAGCTTCAAAATGCCAAATTTATAAATCGAAACTAGAGGTAATTTGAAAAACCATGTCACCATTGGAATTTTCACTAGTGGAGCTGGGGTACTTAAATCGGCCTCTTACTAATGTGGATATGCTGAAATATAGAAAATTTTGATTTGATTTAGCTGAATTGAGCTAGACAACTATTTACAGAGTGTAGTATGTACTAGGAATAAGTTCCAAACCTTGGAAACTGGATTAAATTCAACCCAAAACTAATGAATTCAAACCAAATTAAGAGAAAGTATATTTATGCATGACAAACATGAACCTAGTTTGGTTTCAGCTCACTTCATCAGATTGAGTTCAAACTCAACTCGCACCATTAAAAACAAGAAAGAGAGTGGGCTTTGGGACATTGGGAACTGAAATGAACTCAAACCAACCTAATAAATACATTTAACATGCTAAACATAACCCTAGTTCAGTTCATTCCATCAAATTGAGCTCAAATTTAGAATACACTCCCAACGTCTAGCACTTTGGATTTGCCTAATTTTGCGTAAAGACCATTGAGATTTATCCCAAACTCAGAAATTGAAGATTGCGAGAGGGAAGGTGTTCGTGCAATCTGTCAGATATGAAACCAAGGTGAAATACTGTCACAAGTGTGGCTCCACAACTCACTTTGAGGTGCTTGCGATCAGAGGGAGGTGCACAAAGAAGGGGACAAGATGGCCCCCAATATGTGGTAGATGTTCAAAACCCCAAGGCGAAGGCCGAACAACATCAAGAGCAGGAAGACCTCCCAAACAGAGCAAGAAAAGTTCAATGCCTTGAGAAGCTTGAATGAAGTGGAGGTGGAAACCTCCTAGACCCAGAGACGGGCGTAGTGGATGGCAAAGATGTCAAAGGCGCAGATCAGGGGAGCAGTACAGAGGCATGAGGAGCAGTAAATGGAGCCCCTCCAAGCTCTGCTCAAGGGACTCAATTGGGGAACATGGTTGATTATTTGTGAGCGATTTCAACCCAACTTCCAACAAAAAACAGCAATGGAAGATGGCATCGCTTGTGGAGAAAGATGGCTTGGCAATTCAACAGGTGAGCTACCCACCCTTGATTCATGATAAGGTGAAGAAACATGTTCTTAAACACTGGAAAGTGAGTGGCCTCAAAAAAAGATCAAGCCCTCAACAAGCAAGTGGTGATTCAGGTGACGGTGGGGATCTCCATCTTGGTCCTTCAAGTGGGCACACAAGTCGTCTTCTTCAACAATCACAAGTACTCCATAACATGGTGGTGGACAAGGACTTGCTTGCACCATGGGAAGAAGTAGACAAGATGGAATTTGGGGTTCAAGATGACATGGAACATACAAAAGTGATGGAGGATGTTAAGGGGAATGAGTACCTAGAGGCAACTGAGCTCTTTTGGGGGGAGCAGTGGAGCGAGTCCCCATGAACATTCTAAAAACAAAAGGGAAGAAACTCAGTTTTTACGTGGTTCAGTACTATGTACCTATGTCCACGGTAGCTCTCAAAACTATGAGAGACACACTATGTCCAACATTTAAATAATACAGATTTATCACAAGAAAATTTACATGTAATGTTTATCGTATCAATCTCCTTGATTTCAGCATTGGGGGTTATTGTATCTTGAGAGATTTTAGCAACAGAATTTTGGCACATTTAGGTAATAGTCTTAGCTGTAACGTTAGCTAGGCCAGCCTGCACGGTGGTGGTTTTGGCAACTTCATAATTGTCAAAACTTTCCTCATTTTTTATTTGTGCCTTATCGTTAACATTGCCCCTCAAACTGGTAGTGGATGCAATCCATACGCCAAGTTTGTTGTGTAATTCTTCAAGTTGAAGTCTAGGCAATGGTTTTGTAAATATGTCAGCAACTTGCTTAGTAGAGGGTATATATTTAGTGATGAGAGTGCCAATAGCAAGTTTCTCATGAACAAAATGGTAATCAATATTGACATGCTTCTTTCGTGAATGTAACATTGGTTTGATGGAGGTTTGAAGAGCAGAGATATTGTCACAATATAGTGTTGGAGGTTGAGAAATATTGACTCCAATATCCCGCAATATGTAGGTGAGCCATATGAGTTCAATGGTAGTGGATGCCATAGACCTATATTCAGCTTCTGTACTTGAGCAAGCAACTGAATTTTGCTTTTTTGCACTCCAAGAGATAGGATTAACTCCAAGAAAGGTACAAAATCCTGTTGTTGAACGTCGAGTAAGGGGACATTCTGCCCAATCCGCATCCGAGTAGGTTGAGAGTTCAATAGCTAAATTCCTCATGAGTCTAATCTCATATCAAGCATTTCATGGACATATCTCAATATTCTTTTAACCAGAGAAAAATGAAATGAAGTTGGATTTTGCATGAATTGGCTCATGTAATTCACACTATATGATATATCAGGACTTGTCATAGTTAGATATTGTAAACCCCCTACCAAACTTTTGTACATGGTGGCATCAATTTCTGCTGCATATTGAGCTGATGAAGGGTGAAAGTTCGTGACCATGGGTGTTGGCACATCTTTGACATTCAATAGGTGGGCCTTATCAAGCAACTCATAGGCATATTTCCTTTGATTGAGAACAAGATAGTGATAATTGAAATGAGCCTCTATTCCAAGGAAATAATGAAGAAATCCTAAATCCTTCATAGCAAACTCTGAGCTGACTTGAGAAATAAAATCTTGTAGCATCTTTGTCTCACTCCCGGTAAAGATAATATCATTGACATATAAAAGTAAAATAAGAATTCCTTATGTATTTTGGCACACAAAAAGAGATGGAACAACAACACTTGCAAAAAATCCCAAAGAGAGAAGGAATGTACCAAACTGGTCATACCAAGTTCGAAGAGCTTGTTTTAAACCATAAAGAGCTCGTTGAGCTTGCATACATAATTTGGCTTGAGAGAATTCTGAAATCCAGATGGTTATTCTAGATATACTGGTTCTTGTAGAAGTCCATGCAAAAAGGCATTTTTGACGTCAAGTTGACAAATATCCCATGCATGATGAAGAGCAATAGATAAAACAATTCTGATAGTGGCAGGTTTTACCACCGGTGAAAATGTCTCCAGAAAGTCTATTCCAAGGATTTGAGAAAATCTTTTAGCAACAAGCCGAGCCTTAAGGCACTTGACTGTTCCGTCACTTTGGAGTTTTGTTTTGAAAACCCACTTGCTGTCGATAACATGCATGTCCTTAGTGGAACCAAATCTCATGTATTATTATCATGGAGAGCTTGTATTTTTTCTTGCATGGCTCTTATCCGGCTAGGGTCATTGAGAGCTTCTTTGATGGAACGAGGCTCTTGAGGAATAGAACAAGCAATGAAATATTTAGGATTGGGTTTTACAATCTCATCCTTAGAACGAGTCACCATTGGTTGCTTTATTGTTTATTGTGACCTCATGATCATTTTGCATGTTAATAGTTTCAGCTCTATCACATGTGTCATCATTGTTGAAAACATTTCTTTCTCCTTGATCACTTGTAGTGATGCCATTCAGCCTATGTAAGGTAATGCCACTTGTTGTCCCTATATTCATATTTTCAGCACTAACATTACAAGTGTCATTATTGTTTGACACATTTTCTTCTCCTTGAACGCTTGTGATAATGTCATTCTGCCCATCTAAGGTAGTGCCCATGGTGGCTGTCTCATTAGTAGCATTCGGCAAAATAGAACCTTGAGAATTGTTGTTGTAATCAGATGTGAGGCTTCTTGGATCGTTATTGAACACTAGGCTCTTGCTTTGGTCACCTACACTCTCATTAAAACTTGTTACCTCTTGAGTCGAGTCCATAGGAAGAAACAATTTGCTTGGCCGTTTGTATGGAAAATTTTTCTTGTCAAATACAACATGACGTGAGATGAAGATTCTTCGAGTTTGTGGGTATAGGCACTTATACCCTTTGTGTTGCTCAGAGTAGCCAAGAAAAATACATGGTAAGCTTTTTGGTTCAAACTTGTTCTTGGCGTAGTCACCAAGAAAGGGGAAACACTTGCATCCAAAGCTGCAAAAAACAGAATAATCATGCTCTTTGTGAAATAATTTCTCATAAGGAGAGGTCATGTCAAGTGTAGGTGAGGGAAGTCTATTTATTAACCATTCTGCGGTAGAGAACGCTTCTACCCAAAATCGCATAGGAAGGTAGGTATGAAATAAAAGAGTGAGGCCAAGTTCGGTAATAGAGCGATGATGCCTCTCTGCCATCCCATTTTGTTCAGGCATTTTTCGGCGTGCCTTATAATGAGTAATGTCATTTACCTTCAAATATGATGCTAAGTTTTTACCATTAAATTCCCCTCCATCCATTTGAAAAATGGTAATCTTCCCATCAAAATGATTTTTAATCATAGTATGGAGTTCACAAAAATTCCTGATTTGTTTTTCAAGGGACAGAACCAAATAAATCTCGTGCATTCATCTACGAAAACAACATAATATCGAAGCTTTTGATGAGAAATAATCGGTGCTGGCCCCCACAAATCACAATGAATTCTTTCAAAAGGCACTTGAGAATGTTCTTGAAAAGGAAGTCGACTCATTTTTCCTAATTGATAACTCCCACAAATATGCATGGTAGCATTTTGAGAGGAAACATTAATCTTATTTTGTTTCTCTAAGAAACTTATTACTTGAAAATGAGTATGCCCAAGTCTCTCATGCCATGTACTTCCATTTGCAGACTTGAATCGGCTGGATAAAAGAGCTAGATGTCCTTCACGCTGGAGTCCATAGAGGTCACCAACTCTAGTTCCCATTGCCACCCTTTTGTTGCTCACTTGATCATTTATCACAAAGTCGTTAGCATCAAACATAAGAGAGTATGGCATATCGGACGTTAATTGACTAACAAAAAGGAGATTCTTTTTTCTTTTTGGAATGACCAAGACATTGTTTAGAGTGAGCATTTGACGATTGGTAGAGATCTTGGCCATTCCAATATGTGTAATGGAAAACTTTTCACCATTGCCAACCACCACTTTTTCATTTCCATAATATTTCTGTATAGAATAGAGATTACCTAGATTATCTGTGATATGGTTGGATGCACCTGTGTCTGTGAACCAGGTTTGATCTTGTCCATCAGCAATCTTTAAGGCAGCAAGGGCCTTTCGAACATCTTCAGCTTGGAATGCTTGATTAAATCTGTGCTAGCAATTCAGCACCACATGATTTGGTTTATTGCAAATTTGGCACATCATTCCTTTATAGGGATTTGCAGGTTGTTTCTCCTTCTTTGGATCACCTTTGTTTTGAGAATTTCTACTCATATTATTACTAGCTTGAGAGAATCCTCTTCTTGCTAAATTGAAATTCACTTATTGTGTTTATTGTATGTGCGTGGTTGCTGATTTTGTTGTACAACAAATGCTGAGTGATGGTTTATTCCAGCCTCTTTAGCATGAAGCGCTCGCATGGTCTCATATGCATGCAATAAGGCAACAACTTCTGTGTATTGCATGGTGGGAGGCTGTGTGAGCATGGAGGTGACGAAAGCCTCATAGCCACTTCCTAGGCCATTTAATAACTAGAATACTTTATATCAATCAGAAATAGGCTTGCCTATGGCAGCCAACTCATCACAAATAGCCTTGACCTTTCTTATATATTGGGCAACAGATAAGTCCTTTTTGCTATGAAGTTGTAATCGTTGGGTCAGCAAGAATTCACGTTCTCTTGATTCATGAGAAAAGGCAGTGATAAGAGCATCCTAGACTTCTTTTGAAGTCTCCAACCCAACAACTAAACCAAGACCCCTTCTGAGAGCGTTTCGATGATCCATCCCCTCAAAAGACAACCTAATTTTTTCCATTCAAGAAAATCAACATTTTCAACAAGATCATTATTCCTTGTTACAATTTCAGTAGGCTTGGGAAAGTTCCCATTAATAAAACCATGCATATTCTGACTTTCAATAAGGCCAAGGAGCTGAGTCTTCCATAGTAGGAAGGTCGATTGATTCAGCTTTAATGAAACAAAATTTGCTACAATAAGGTTATAGGGGTAAAGATACTTAGCATCTCTGGTGGCTTCCATGCTCTGCTGGATAATCAAGATGATTCTAAAGAAGATGGGTGTCTGCTCCGAGTCACCAAAAAAGATAGCACGTCTGCCCATGAGACCACTGCTCTGATACCATAAAAAAAGAAGGGAAGAAACTCAGTTTTAACGTGGTCCGGCACTTGTAATCACCCCAAATTTATTCAAAAAAAAAATGCCCTCTTTTATTAAAAACACAAAACCCAATTTTTGGATCTAAATTGGTCCAAAGCCACAATCCAAATCCAAATTAGATCTAAAAACCCAAGTTCAAATCCAAATTAGATCTAAAAACCCAAGTTCAAATCCAAATCAAGCATTTGAGACCCATTTGCCCTTCTTTTTTTTTATAAAGAACCTCCTTTAAGAGGGTAATTTTGGTCTTTTTGGTAAACAAAATTCATTTACCTCTTCTTTTTTACAAAGAACCTCATTTTAGAGGGTAATTTTCGTCTTTTTGGGTGGACAAAACCAATTTGCCATTCTTTTTGACAAAAAAAACTCCTTTTAGAGGGTGATTTTGGTCTTTTTAGGTGGACAAGACCAATTTGCCCTTTTTTTTGACAAAAAGTCTCCTTTTAAAGAGTGTTTTTAGTCTTTTTGGGTGGACAAGACCAATTTGCCCTTTCTTTTGATAAAAAGTCTCCTTTTAGAGGGTGATTTTAGTCTTTTTTGGGTGGACAAGACAAATTTGTCTTTCTTTTTGACAAAAAATCTTCTTTTAGAGGGTGATTTTAGTCTTTTTGGGTGGACATGACTCATTTGTTCTTTCTTTTGACAAAAAGTTTCTTTTTATAAGGTGATTTTAGTCTTTTTAGGTCAAAAAATTCAAATTTAGTGTTTTGGCTCCAAAATTCTCTATAAATACCCCTCACTTCCCCCCTCTTGGGCAAGATTGGCCCTTGGGAGAAACTCTAGTGTATATTCACTTGAAGACTTAGAGTTTCTCTTGAGCTCTCTCTCTCTCCCTCTTCCTCTTTCCACTCCTCTCAACTTGGAGCAAGCCACAACCCTCTTGGAGGCATCATCTTGGAGCTTCACTCAAAGGGATCTTCAATATAGGGTGTTCATTTTTTCAAAAGCTATTCTCACTAGGGATATGTAATCAATATCTCATCTCTTTCTTTCTTCATTTTCCTCTCTTCTTCATCTCCTCATGGCCAAAGGAGATAACATTCAACCTTTTTTTAGAGACAAGATGCTATGTTCAAGTGCACCGGGAGCATGAAAAGATGAGATAATCTTTCATTTCATGATTGAATCATGTTTTCCCTTTTATTGAATGTAGCATTGTCTTTTTTTCTTCATTTTCTTCTCATCTTCATCTCCCCCATGGCCAAAGGAGATAGCACTCAATCTATTCTTAAAGACAAGAGGCTATGCTCAAGTGCACCGAGAGCATGGAAAGATGAGATGATCTTTTATTTCATAGTTATATTATGCCCTCCTTCCTAGTTGAATCTTTCTCTTCCTATCATCTTCTTTCTCTCTCTCTCTCTTTCCTTCCTTGAATATTGTCCATGTATCACCCATGCATAGTTGTTTGGTTTTCCGTCTATATGTGAATGTATGGTGGGAATGAGAGTGTGGTTTGAGAATTCTTTATCTTAATATTGATTTTTGAGGTTGGGACTTGTCCAACCCGGGGAAACCGTCACGAATATGTACATGTTAATATGCATTTGCATGACATTTCGCGTTAGTTTTCTTTTAATCATCCCATTAGAAACCCTAATGAGCATCTTATTGTATGATTTGTTTTTCTTAAATACCCAACGGTGGAAGAAATATATCCCTTGTGGCAAACCAAATCATAACATTTTATGTTTTTATGTAAATCATATTTTTCAAAACATTTTTAAAAGAAATCTCTCTAATGCGGCCTTGGAGACTTAGCTTAGGCTCTTGCATGAGTCCAAGCTTCCTTCCGGCCTATATCAAAATTTGAAGTCGGCTATTTTCAAATCATTCCTTGATTTTCGTATTCATGAAAATGTATGCGTATATACATGTTATATACGTATGCATGCACATGAATATATTTCTTTGTTGTTTCTCTTTATATGATTTAACATACTTTTATAAACTCTTGTATACGTACATATAAATATATATATGTACGTGTATTCCGTTTTAAAATCTCTCTTTCTTTTTCTAAAATGATCTTCTCCTCTTTACTTGATATAAACATCATTTTCATAAGCTTTCATATATGTATACAAATACATATCTTTCTTTTTCAAAACATGTGATTTTATGATTTTCAAGATCTTTTTCTTTCTTTATATCCCTCTTTGGATGTAGTCATTCATCTTTTTCATTCTTCCAATATTTTACCATTTAAGATTTTAATTTTTTCATTTACCGACTTCATTAAGACCACAACTCAAGTAATGACCAAATATTGGATTCATGCTTGATGGTCTACAATCTCAATGCATTTACAAAAGCTTTTCTTTCTTATATATGATAACTATGAAAACAAAAATTTTAGATGTATGTTATGGTAGGAATGCCTTAGATGAATGTTGTGGTAGGAATGAGTCATTTTTCTTCCATTCATTTTAGGATTGATGCATCCATACATTCACTTCCACTCAATATCACAAATGAGCACAAACACATCTCTAAAAGAATTTAAACAAGATGAGATGGAGATCTAACTAGGTGGTAACCGAATTAGAGCAAAATCTCAAACCTACTTAAAGTCTTAAGAGAACACTAAAATGACTTCAAAGTGATTCCCCAAGCTTTTCAAATGATATTTAAAATATTTTCCAACTCTAGTTTTCATCAAAATGTTTCACATTCTCAAGCAATTGTTCAAGAACCTTTTCAAAAATTTGAAACATCAAACTTTATTCTTCTACACCGCATATAGAAAAGATGTTTAAGCCAAAATGAAATGCATCAATAATAAACATAGCTCTTGGATTCTTTACACCCGGTAATAGGAACGGTTGATCCTCGTACCAACGGGCGAGTCCCTTTCTCTTTTATTTTCAAATAAAAATCTCATTTTTCTGGGGCACTCCAAAACCAACCAAAAATTTTGGGATGCAAACAGTACTCAGTACCTAAGTCCACAGTAGCTCTCAAAACTATGAGAGACACACTATGTCCATCATTTAAGTAATAGAGATTTATCACAAGAAGATTTACATATAACTTTTATTGTATCAATCTCCTTGATTTCAGCATTGGGGGTTACAGTACCTTAAGAGATTTTAGCAACAGAATTTTGGCACATTTTTCGATAACAGTCTTAGTTGTAATGTTAGCTAGTGGTTTTGACAACTTCATAATTGTCAAAACTTTTCTCATTTTTTATTTGTGCCTTATCATTAACACATTCTAACCTGGAATGTCTGTGGGCTGGCGGTGAATCTGTCCCAACATGAGTTCCTAGCAACTCTCAACAATAAGAATTCTTCTATTGCTATTGCTATTGGTACAAAGCTTAATCAGAAGTAGCTACAGTCTATTGAGGCTTCCAAAAAGAAAGGTTGTTTTCAATATTCATGTTGCTAGTCATTGGGCTCACATTTTGGCAATCTGGGATCCTCAGGAGGTAGTCCCCCAGAATTAGTATGATTACCCCACTGGGTTATTTTACATTTCATATGATTCCCTCTTCTATGAGTTTTGCTGTAGTAGGGTTTTATATGCACACTGATTTTTGAATTAAGAAAAATTTAATCTCGTTCCTTAACAATGTCCTCAGTAAATGTAATATCTCTGTTATTTGTATAGGTGATTTTAATGTTGTTCTAAGAAGCTAAGAAGAAAACCGGTAGAGCGCTAGTGCTCCACACTTGTCCCGCCTTAGTCCAATTTTGTTGATCAGACTGGGACCCTTGAGATCTCTTGCCCGGACGTTAAATTCACATAGACTAACAACTGTGTAGAGAACGTAATGTCTAAGATTGATGATTTTGAATTGGCTCTACGTTTGGAGGTGCTTCTAGGAACTATTTTCATAATCCAGTTTTGCTGCATGTTGCTAATTGTCGTAGGTTTTCTACCTGGGGCAGAACTCCTTTCTGTTATTTTCAGTACTGGCAAGAGATGGAGGGATATGGGGAACAAGTCCAAGAAGCATGGGCGGAAGAAATTAGTGGATGTGCTATGATCTGCCTCATCCATAATCTGGAGGCAACAAGGAAAAGATTAAAGGAGTGGTGCAAGGGGTTGCGAATGATCTTTCTAACAAAATCAGAAGCGTTAAAGCTCAAGCAAGCTCAAGCTCGTGCTTAAAGTGGTACGCCAGAGGCACTAGAGGAAGAAAGCAGGTCAATACAAAAGTATCCAGCCTCTTAAGGATGGAAGGAAGGCTTTGGAAGAAAAAATCCCATACAAGGTGGATATAGGACGAAGATCTGAACACGAAATTCTTCCACAAGATGGTCAAAGGGAGAAGACGGCGCAACAAGATTGAAGCCATTTCCCATGGTCGCCGCACAGTAGTGGACAATCCTAAGATTTTTGAAGCATGCATTGAATTTTTTTTAGACCTTCTCGAATCCAGCTAAGGATCAGGCCAGCTGCTACAACTGTCTCTCAAGGGGAAAACCTTGATCTTCTCAAACCTATTTCTGATGCCAAGATAGAGTGGGTGGTGAGGGATGTGGAAAGAGACTCAGCCCCTGGGCCGAACGGTTTTGGGAATGTGTTTTTCCAAAGCAATTGGAGTATGGTTAAAGGGGAAGTCTCTAGTGCTGCGCGTGACTTCTTCAACACAATTAGGGTGGTGAGGTCCATCAACAAAACTCATATTGTTCTCATCCCTAAGGAACAAGGTGCTTTGCAACTAAATCAATTTCGCCTCATCTCTCTATGCTCCAGCCTGTTCAGGATCATGGTCAAAATGATGTGTCCCATCCTTAGCAGGGTAATCTCCAAAAACCAAAATGTTTTCCTCCCAAGAAGGTGCATTCAAAATAGTTAAATCAAGAGATTGTCCACATATTCTTGAATACAAGAAGAAGGCGGCTTGTGTAAAAATCGACTTAAGCAAGCGTATATGACCAGGTTAGTTGGAAGTTATTGAAGGAATCCCTTTAGAACTTGGGGTCCATGAATTGTGGATCGAGAAAGTCATGACTGTGGTCACCACCGTGGCGTCAAATCTGCATTTCTCATTAATGATAAAGAAGGGGCTTGATTTGAGAATAACAGGAGCTAACACAGGGAGACCTGCTGTCCCCCAACCTATGCCTAACAGTCATGGAGATGCTGACTCAAAGTGTGGCAGCTCAAGTTAACCACAAGCATATCAGAGTCCCAACTATGGGCTCTAGGACTGCCCTCCCTTTTCCACATTCTACGCAGATGATGTTATCTTCTTCATAGAAAGGAAAATGGAAAACTTTCAGAGCCTCAAGAGGTGCATTGATGAGTTCCCTAGTTGCTCAGGGCTTATGATGAACGTTAGTGCAGTCATGGTCTTCAATTTGGATGACCAGTTGACTCAAAGAATAGAGAGAGATATTGGCCGGCAGAGATGTCAACTCCCAACCAATTAATTATCTTGGGGTCCCGCTCCAATATCATGATATTACCGAGGAACAATGCAGGCCATTGATCATCCGAGCCACTCAGAAGTTAGGTCTATGGAAACAGAAAAGTCTCTCATTTGTCCATAGGCTCTGCTTGATCAAGCACATCCTAGCATGCTACCTGGCTCTTGGAGTTTAGTGGTCAAGCTCCCGGCTGCCACATCCAAAAAACTCAAGTCGTTGGGGTTTGACTTGCTGTGGGGGCATATTTTGCGGAAACCAAAGGTTGCCACTGTATCAAATGGGCTAAATTGTGCCTCCCAAAGGAAGATGGAGTTGGTCTTAGGGATCTTAAGGAGAGTAACCTTGCCAATTTGGCGTGCCTGGTGTCATGTGTGGCTCAGCAGGGATTCTCCTTGGGCAGAACTAGTGAAACCTCGATACTGCAACATAAAAAATTTTGGGATAGCGGGCCAAACGGTAAGAGGGTGTCGAACTCTTGGAGGAGGTTGATGCAGGCTTGGAGTAAGATAAAGGACAAAATCAGGCGGCAGAAAGGAGATGGAGCTACACCAAACTCTGGACTGATTTATGGTGGCAACAACGTCTGATAGATTTGATTTCGGCGTCTCACCATCATCGGGTTCAAGACACCATGGGCTGCACCCCCAAAGAGGTGTTTGAAGAAAATGAGGAGTTCATATGTGAGTTTCTTGGTAGTCCTAGAGTTAGCGTCTCATGGCCATCTCTAATGAAAGACAAGACTGATGCTCTCGTGTGGCGGGACAGAGGTCGGGAGGAGATAATCAGATATGAAGTATGGCAGAGGATTCACAAGAAAGGCCAAGTGGTCAATTGGGATAAACTCACACGGAGCGGTAGAGGCCTTTCTCGAGCTGCTTTGATGATCTACATGGGAGTGTTACGGCGCCTTCCGACCAACGCCTATGTTCAGAAACAAGGTAGACTGCTTGCTTCAAGATGCTAGTGTAATCAGAACAAGGAAGATATCAGGCATCTCTTTTTGAAATGTAGAGGTGTTGAAACAATATGGAAGACCATTCTCAACAAGTATGGAAGGCATCAATCCCCCCCTCCTGAACTGGGCCAAGGGTTGATATGGTGGCAAAATGGGCCTGAAGATGGAGCACTAGGCAAGGTGCTGGAAAGAAAGTTTCCACCTGGCTATATGGTTTATTTGGAAACTTCACAACCACCATAAACACAAAGGCTTCACAAAGCTTGCTAACTTGCTGAGCGGCTTTTGAACCAGTATAGGGACCATTGGTGGAAGTTGAACCTTAATTGTAAGAATAATTAGCCGGTTATAGACAGGATTTGCCCAAGGTCCGGAATTTTGTGGGGAAGAGAGACCAAACCAGACAACATTTGGATTAACATTAGTCTGAGTTCTTGGAGCAAGGGAGGCAGGAAACGCGTTGCTGGTCTGACCAGAGATGCACTTGGGTGCTTCTGTTTTGGGATTGCCTGTTGGTTTGAGGACCATATCAGGATGAAGGAGACAAAACTTCTCATGGAATGTATGTGTTTTTTTTGGAGAACATTGAAGATAACAAGGAGCAAGTTCTTCTCCAGTCTTAACAGTGGTGGTTGGAAGCGTCACTTGGAATGCAAGGAAAGCAATTGTGTTATCAGCTGGCTCAAGCGCCATCTTTGGCTTGGTTAGGAAATGGATCCATACTCATGGTAGGTAGGATCCATTGAAAGACATTGTAAATGTGGGATAAGGTCCTTTAGGGGGGCCCATTTTTTGTTGTAAATATTCTCCGATGTTTAAAGAAATAAAGGAAGGGGGCCCACCCCCACTGCACAGTTTTTGTCTGGAATGGAAAATAATGTGAAAGCTGAAAAAAAACTAACAGGGTTTAGGCTCGGTCGATTTGATAGTCGAAATCGAAATCCAAACCTAGGCCCGGCCCGATGCTTGAAATTCGAGTTCGGTCAAGGATAAAATTTAAAAATATATATATATATATATAATATTTTTTAATAATAAATTCATATTATTAGTAAAATAAAAATAATATTAAACACTTATGAGACTGAATCGAGCCCCGTCAAACCTACTCGGATCGGCCCAATACATTATCGAATCGAGCCCTAACTTCGGCTCAATCCAGCCGAGTATTGGGTAACTCGCCTGATACCCACCTCTAATTAGAATTGCCTAGACATGATATGTTGGAGAACATAGACTTTGTAATAGTGTTCTAACAAAAGGGTAGGAAGATACTCTAGTAAAACAATGTGACTCTTAAGTGAGAGAAGTGAGTGGTCATAGTGATTAAAAAAGGTAATTTAAGATATTTTTAGTCTACTTGAACTCAACACAAGCTGAAGGCAAATTAAAAAGGAATCATATGGACAGGAACTAAAGCATAGTGATTAGTGTGGGTTTGCCGTTTTGGACATTTTCAAAACAAGGCCCTTTACTTGTTGAATTATAAGGACAGGAAGTAGCCTCCACGGATGGCTCTTTGTTTAATTATCTCTACTCCGGATAGATATGGCCACTTGGCAGATCCTTCTTCCCTCTCCATCCAAAGGTGGGGGTGCTGATGGCGGTGGCGGCGGTGGCGGCGGTTGCGGCGCGGACCGTCCTCTACCCTCTACGCCTCCCCGCAAGCACGTGTGCCCTCTTGTCGTCCGCACGTCTGGAACAACCGGCATCGAGCGGCGGTTGTCGTGGTAATAATTCTGGGACTGCAGTTTTCAGCCGTCGATCCGCCATTGTCTCCGTCACGACCACGTTCCTCTTAATAAGTGCTCCTTCCCTCGTAAGTGCCGCTCGGGCAGAGGAAACGGATGAAGCAGACGATGAAGAGGGTACCGCTATGCGGATTTTCGAGGTTCTTTCTCTCTCCCTCTCTCTCTCAAAACAAAAAGGATTTTTCTGGTTGGTTTTTCTTGCCAACTGCTTCCCTCTTGTGATTTCTACAATTGCCTGCGTTCTTGACGTTCCAATCACCTTGTTCGAGTGCCCAATATACGTGTTAAGCTTTCAGTGGGAGATTTTAAGAGCACAAAGTTTCCAATCAATGTTCTGTAGAACTCGGGAGGTTGCACATAATATATATGCCTGAAGGACTTATCGGATGGTATATAAACTTTCGCCACCAAAAGTGAACTCTGTCGTCCACCTTAAGTTGGTGCGAAGGCTTTTGCCCCCTTTCTACACTTGTTAATTTTATCAAGTCTGAGCAGAGTGTAGGTGTTGGAGACATTTGCTTTCACTTGAGAACCTTAGCTGTTTCGGGCACGAGTAGTGATGGTGGGAGGATGTTGCCCATGACCTATTCATTTGAGGTCAATAGACTGGACTCGTTATTATCGTTGTTATGCGACCAACGTGTCGGTTGAAGTAAGGTCAAGTAGCTTTAAAGAAGCACTGGAGCTAGTTTTCATGTCAAGGATTAAAGGAAACGTTCATATCCTTGAGTGTAGAGCGCTGTTAAGATGTGCAAGTAACTCCCTTACAGTGTGAAGGCTTCTTGCGAAATAAGGCTCTGCTTATGAGCCTTGCATTCACTCTGAAATATGATTTTCCTGTGTTGGTCAAGTGCGATTTCAATTTTATGGTGTTGCAAACCTCACAAGCTGTTCGGAAGCTCGTTTCAGTAGGCAGGCAGTTCTGGCCGTCCAGAAAAGAGCTTGATGGCCATGCCAATTTTCTTGTCGGAAAGGAGTCATGCCACATAAGCATTCTGTTGCCAGCGACTCTTGAAGTTTGATTGTGAGGATGGAATTGCATTATGCCAACTCGATCTGTAATGCAAGGTCTTGGCAACACAGGTGCTCCCAAACATTGGAGGGTATTGATGAAACGTATGCACTTTCTATTTCCTATGACAACCTATTTGTGAATGGTGCCACATGATATTGCTTGCTTGGATCATGATTACTAATTTCATATCTATTTGAGGTTTAAGTAGCAGCCCATTATATGCGTAGGACACAAGCTGAATAGTCTATGAGGCACCATATAAGTGACATTCTTAGCGAGAGCAGAAGACTAGCTTCTGTGATGTCCATAAAGTATTTGAATTGGGGCCTATAACCAGTTCAGGGTGGAAGAACTCACTGTTATATATTTGAATATCTTAATGCAGGTGGCTGTATTATGGTTAGGTTGTTTGCAGTTCAGTGCTAAGTTCCCTTAAGATGCACTTTTTAATTTCCAAGATACATGGGTTCCCTACCTTTGAAGAACCATGGGAGAATGTTATGTGGCCACAGTAAATATTAACTTGCAAGGGGTCCTTCAAGATTACAATTGCAGCCTTCCCAAAATAAACTATTCATCTATTAAACGATTCAGTCACTTGACTAGGAAAAACAGTACAATGGCAACTTTGCTTTTGTTTTATGCAATGAATTTCCCAGTCACATCCCTAACCCTGAGTTTTGATAATTGTAACTTGTCATAAATTTCCAGCTGTGAATGGTACTTTTCAATCCGTATTTATGTGTACTGGCTTGTGTTCCTATTCAATGAATTCATTTCCTGGCATGTAGGAGACATCATCTTGGGTAGTGGCGATCAAAGATGTAGAGATATTGCAGCCAGGGGATGCTGACAATCAAATAAAAGCGATAAGTGATGAGAATACCAGGATTGAAGGCACAGGTTCGGGGTTTGTCTGGGACAAGACAGGACATATAGTACAACTCTGTTCTCTGATATGGTTTCATGATAACATCTACCATATGTCTGTGTGGATGTGAGTGTGAAAACATATAATTATGTGTGGATATTACATTCCTATAATTCAAGTAAATATAACCAGGGTTGTGCATAATGATGCTTATGATACATTGCATGTGTTATGTAACATAACTTTTAGTAGAAAGCGATATGATAGATTAATGAGAGTTGTTTTGGTTGAAGACACTTGTGACATCTGTTCATCAGATATGGACCCATATCGTATGTATGGTGCAATTTTGCTAATAACGTCAGATGAGCCTAGGTGATAGGTAGGCATAGGGCCTAGGCCCACCTCAGCTGGACTAAGCACTTTAAGTGGTGGAAAAAAAGAAAAAGATATTAGCTAATACAAGCTAACACTTATTCGTATTATATATAGTCACACCTATAAACATGTATACAGTTATCTAGAATTACATAAAGATTGTTAAAGTAATACACGATAATTCAAATAAGCACATACATATTATTATGTATGTGCTTATTTGAATTATCTTGTATTACTTTAACAATCTTTATGTGATTGTAGATAACTGTATACATGCTTATAGGTGTGAACACATGCCACAAAAACAATAATATATATAATAGCCTACAATCTGTATATCCTCCGTATACTCAATAGATTCTGTATAATGTATATACTCAGAAATATATACTGCACACAGAAGTATAAATACATATCATGCAGAATGGAACACACACACACACACACACACACACACACATATACATACATACATACATACATACATACATACATATATACATGTATGTGTGTGTCCCTATGCTCATATATGTATGTATATATATGCATGTATATATATATATATATATATATATATATATATATATATATATATATATATATATATATATATATATATATATATATATACATGCATATATATATATATATATATGTATGTATATATATATATATATATGTATATATATATATATATGCATGTATATAATATACATACATATATATATATATATGCATGTATATATATATATATATATATATTAAATGCTTTGATTTCTCCCTCCCTCTCTCCCTCTCCCTTTTCTTCTTCTTCTTCTTCTTCCATTTTTTTTTTTGCCTCAGCATGTGAAGTCTCTAGAAAAAGGGGGAACACTTGAGAGGACGATGAAGACAATGAATGGTTTCTAGAAGAGAAATAGAGGATTTGGATTGAAAGGAATGAAAGACTAGGATTGCGCTTTACCACTAAAGAGTTGCTGCTGAGTAATGAAACCCAACGTTTGCAAAGACGGATCACTCCATACTTCAAGTCACTCGCTGCGAACAGCTGAGAAACTAGGAAGCTTGCACAAGTCAATTTTTGATTTGCAAAAGGCTGATGATCCTTATGAGGCTGGGCAATTTTTATTTATGAGGACTTGTTTACATATGACGACAAATGGCAAGTAATAATTCTTTACAATAATTGTACGATTATAAATTCGGGCACTAACTAAAGTGACAAATATATTCGCACTGACTAAAGTGTCTACTACTCAAGTATTCACTACTATATGTTTGCTCAATAATTGTATGAACATATCTTTACATAATATTCTCACTAATGCTACACAACAACTGACTCATATTACACAACAATTGACTCATCGAATATATTCATATTAAATATATTCTTCATTACAACATCTCACATGGCTTTTTCGGGCTTTGCCTTTACTCCCTTGTCTCGCTTGATTCTGCCTCGGGTTCCAGTACCTTTCAGGCCACAATATCGTGGTCTGAACAAAACCCTTTAGTTTGGATTTGACAACATTTGTATTTTCTGATATCCCTAGTGATTTGTTCAAGGGATGAACAGTTTTCTTCGTGCTCCCTTGTTTTCTGGATGTTTTTGCAGATTAAGTCTTCATCTTAGAAGATCATCACTTTTGGATGATCTATAAAATTGAACCTTTGGAATTTTCCGCACAGAGCTTCTTCTTATCTGGTTTGTGGAAGAAAAGTTAAAATTTATGAGAAACATGGTTAGCATACAATTGCCACCTGTAGATGATTAGGTCATCCAGAATTCTCTTTTCAATGACCCATGACAGTATCTCTGTTTTGAACAAGGTCCATCTCAAATTATTTACTATGCAGCTCATTGGATCAGTTGCTGTGTAGTAGAAGTGCAGATTTAGATACTTCCCTTCTTCTGCATCTACATATTCTGGATAGAGATCCCTAAGTTTTTGGCATGCTTTCCTTCTTTTCTTAGGTGTGTCAACTTGCCAATCTTCCCATTGTCGACTACTTAAATGCATCGTTTTCATTTGGCTTTTGCATTCTCTAGTGAGTGCGTCTGACAAGGAGCTATGTGCACCTTTCACTAATTGAACAGTGAAATTGTATTGTGATAACAGGAACTGCCACCATGCGAACCTTTGTAGCTTTGGACTGCTTGTTATTTTTTTTTTTTTTACCAATATGAAAAGATTTTGAGAGTCTATTTGCAGAATAAACTGTTCTCCTATCAGATAGATGAAACTTTTCTAGTCCGCTGATTGCTGCGAGAATCTCCTTTTTTGCTGGCCAGTAGGTTACTTCATTCTTCTTGAATTGTCTGCTTGGATAAAAGCATACTTTCTCTTTTCCTTCTGCTTTTTATCAGGACAGCTGCCCATGTATCACTGGAAACATCTGTTGATAACACCAATGGGCCTGAAAAGCAGGTTCACAGATTCACGGTCTGGTGGGCGCTGACATTCTTCTTTCGGTTTTGTCATAGCCTTTGTGGCTTCTTTACGCCATTGATATGGTTCCTTGTTCATCACCTTCCTGATGTTTTGGGTTTTTTTTTATAATTTTTGGATTAACTTCCAACATAATTTAACACCCAAGAAATCTCTCACATTTATTTTTATCTTCTAATTCATTTGGAAATTGTTTGGTCTTCTTGGGGGCATGTTCCTGCATCATAATTTTCCCTTCTTTCAATTTTACACCCAAAAACTCAATTTTCCTTTTTGCTATCTTTAATTTCTCTTCTGACTTTGATCATACAATACCATGTCAGGCGCATATCTCTGCAAAATTTTTTAAGTATTGTAGATGTTTTTTTGACTGCCTGCGAAACTATCAAGAAATCTTTTATATAATCTACAACAAAGTCATGACCTTTGAAAATTTTATTCATCCTTCTTTTTTACTGAGATGGAGCATTTTTTAATCCAAATGGCATTACAAGCCATTCATATAAACTTAGCGGAATTTGGAATGTTGTTTTATGTACATCTTGATCCACTAATTTTATTTGATGGTACCCACTTTTGCAGTCAAACTTTGAAAAAAATCTTTCCTAGGACTGTCCTTTGGATCGACACTTCTTTGTTTGGCAATGGCCACTTGATATTCACTCACACTGTGAAGTAGGATATAGTTTATGACCATTCGGGCTTTCCCTCCTTTTACTTCATCATGATTTGTAATAATGAAACTAGCACTAGCATAATGTGACTCAGACTTTCCGATCAATCATTTCTCCTCTAATTCTCTAAATTGAGAAATGATTTCTTTTCTGTCGATCTCTAAGCCTACTATTGGTCTGCTTTGTGCATGCATGTTATGTTATAGAAGGTACACGGGCTGTTGGAGAGGCTCGATCCCAAAAATTGTAAGGGATGCTCTACACAGCATGATTTTAACAATTCTATTACTTGAGTGAATTATGGTAGACAGTCAATTCTCTGTCCAAGTTTATTGCCTTTATTTCATGATTTGGAGTTGAGTCATCTCTTTTACTTCTTGTTGTTTCCCTTTATTCTGCATTCTTCTAAAGGGAGCTAACAACTGGGGCAGTAGCTATTGTTCTTTTCCTATTTGGAATACTATGCAGTCTCTATAGATAGTGTATCATGCAATTTCATCTAGGTTCACCAATCCAAGCCCAATGCCATGACCGGCATCAACAATTTGTACGAAGTTCGCACTAATTGTTTTCTCTCCTATTTTTACTGGCACATTCAATGCATAGTTCTGCAGTCTCCTTTCACCATTCATAGTCAACTTTGGTGCCTTCTAGATAATAAACTCAATTGCTTATTATTTCTTTTTTGCAAAAAATCATGTTCACACCAGTGTCTGTGAAGGTTTGTCTTTTCCTCCATTTTCCTCTTTTATCCACAACAATTTGTACTAGGATAATCACAAAAATATTATATAAAGACATTTTTTGATTTGCTTTATCTCTGAATCTCTCCGATTATTTTTTGGTGTGAAATTGTAAAAAGTAATAGGAGCAATACCTTTCTCCTGTATTGCTCTTCCAATTTTTTCTGATGGTGCCTGTTTCTCCTATTGCTTCAGAGCTATTGCAATTTCATTGTCTGAATATATGATTTCTTTCTCTGAATCTGACTCTTCTAAATATGTTGCCTTCTCTTGGTTGCTGTTGCTATGAATAATCGCATAAGGCTTAAACGAACTGGAAGAGGCAAAGCTATTACAGAATTCACTTTCACATTCTGATTCATCGGATTCAATTGTTGCGTCTTCTTCTTTGTTTTGTGAGATCATATAGATTCTTCCGTCTGCTCCTGAGGACGACTGTGGAATGCTAAGAACGCTCTGTGTTTCTTCTTCTTCTTCTTCTTCTTCTTCTTCTTCTTCTTCTTAACCTCCACGAGAAACGCGTTACCTTCTAAAAAGCAATCCTCAAATTCTTCCTCATTCTCAATAAGATCCTGGTCTTGTTAAATGTGTGGGACCTCACAAAGCATTTTTATTTGTCTATGTGCTTTACTAGGGCACTTATTGGCAGTGTCCTTTCTTCTTGCAATTGAAACACCTATTGTCTTTCTTTTTGTCATTGCTTCTTCTTTTCTAGAAAAACCTATAGGATTGGAATTTTCTTTTGGATTTGGTTTTTTGGGACTTTGTTCGGCATTTTCTTAGCAGATTGTATTCTTCTGCTCCTTCAATCGTGTTACAGATTCCTTTTCCAACTTTGGACAATTCATTATTTGCTCTAGTTCTGTAACACAAGTTCTTGGCCATTATGTCTAAATGGAATAAGACTCTTTGACACAAGATTTTTGGTAAAACTGCAACTGTGATGACACAAATGTTTACGCCACAAGTTTGGCTTATTACATTGATACAAACTAAGAACGTTTGACTGACTGGAATAACTTTGAACAAACTGCTGAAGAGAAGAAGAACTGGAAGAATAAGCCAAGAGCTTCGAGGAGGAAGCTGGAAAGAAATTTGGTCTCTCTTGAAGAGATACATGTTTCCTTGTTGCTCCCTTTTAGTGAATATCTTCTTTATTTGAAGATCCGTGACATACACCAAAATAAGAATAAATCCAATGGAAGAATTTATATCATCAACAAATTTGGCAACAAAAACGTTGTCATTTATAATATTAGGGGCAAACAAGACATTAGATAAAGCCAAAGAGGAATGGGACATGTGGATTCGTGGATCACCAAGTGTGTAATGGCATGCTGTGAGCGATCTGCTGTGGCTATATTTCCTTTCCCGAAACAAGGAGACAAGTTCAATACCTTACTCACATTTTTTTCCTTTATTTTGAGAATTTACCAATGATCTGCTTTAACGTGTCTCCTTTTGTTGCATTAAAAACAAGTCGCTACCCTCTTTTGACTACTTGTGTGAGGTCCACCTAGAATACTCAGAGTTGGTATTATGCCACATTTTCCTTGTCCAAATCAACCACATCCTTTGCCTCCATGATAATTACCATTTCCTTGCCTAGCCATAATGCCATTTGCTTCATCCTTATTTCATATTGAAGAAGCTTCACTTGTAGGTCATCAAAACTTGGAAGCATTGGAAGGAAAGCAAGGGCTGTAGTATAAACATGATACAGTTGAGTTCGAGGCCATTTAATTTTTGTTGCACGTTATTCTTATGTGGTACCACACTTGCAGCCATAATAAGCTGATCTGTAATGCCCTCCATTTGGCCCAGATACTTCAAAACACTCTTTGATTCCTTCTTGAGATTTTGTAACTTTCTTTTCAAGCAAAGGACCCAAGCCTCTGATATCTGGGAGTAAGTTTGTGGGAGTTTATCCCACAATTGTTTAGCAGTGCAGTCATCAGAAATTGAGGCCTAAACTTCTTGTGAGAGCGTTGAAGTGATCTACATGACCAGTGATTGGCCACACTTCACCCAAGTTGCAAACTCAGGATTTCAAATGCCCTGATGATGGCTGCTCCTTTGTCTTCCTTTGTTTCCTACAAAACAAGCTGTGATGGGACCCTTTTGAAGAGTGAACCCTCTCTCAATTTCTTACCTTAAACACCCCTTCTCTCCCTTTCTTGATGCCATCAACACCACCGCTTTGGCTCTCTCTCTCTCTCTCACCCCTTGCAATTTGTCTCCCAAATGGGTGAAACTACTCTTGATAGATATTGCCATAGAGAAGAGGGACCTAGCCGATGCCGTCCCCCCTTTCCATCCTGGGCACCACCCTCTTCACTCTCTCTCTCTCTCTCTCTCTCTCTCTCTCTCTTCCTCCCCCCCTCCCTCTGACCCAACCTCCTTGCCCTTTTGCCTGAAGGTCTGCCACCAGCTCCCAAATGATGTCTTCCTTTCCCTTTTATCATTCCCTTGCTTCATCTAGTTCTCGGCTTCCTCCTACTACTTCAGGCCAATCTAACTCTTCCAAATCTCAGTCGACTGTTAATGCATAAGTAGGAAAGGGAAACACATATGCTAGACCGAAAACACAAATACTAGATGGAAACACAAATATACACAAGGAAAAATGTGTGGAGGATTGAGGTTTGTGGGTTTTGTAAATTTTAAAGCAAAAATTTAATGTTTTGGTTGAGTTTGACCTAGACCTGATCCAAGCTGTACCTAATATGCACAATGTGCTTGTGTCAGCTTGCCCACAACTGACACAAGTACTTGGGCTGCTTTCATGTATCCTTGTGAGTAATATGATAGAAAAGCAAGAAATCGTTTTATTCCCTTCATCACTAGACTTATCAAAGTGAGGTCGTCTATATGGCCTTTTGTGAGTTTTGGGAATGATAAGTAGTAATAGCACTCTCATTTTTCCCCCTTTCAGCCTATTTTTTTTCCATTTGAAGTTCAGTAATGGCTTCACTTATAGAAGAAATTTTCGATCTATGAAACAGCCTAAAAAGTAAAAAAGAAACCTGTGCGCAATATATATGTTCAAATTATATATTTAAACAGTGATAAACAGACAGTGGCATGTATCATAGCAACTTATATATATATACACACACACACGACTGAGACAAAATCTGACTGGGGATCGATCTCATGTTTGAGAAATAGGGTTTCACTTGTGTGTGTCAGATGTTTAAAATCTTTTATTTTTACTGTAGATTTGTATTATTTAAGGAGATATGACTTCAAGTGGCTCCACAGGGGAATAGGTACATCCTTGTGCAAATTGACCATCAATTGATAATAACTTGTAGTCTTTGTGAGAACCTGCTGTTATATCTGAAGAAGAAGACATAGAATATATCAACCTTGAAAGAACAAAAAAGGTGATGATGAGTAACGCATATATGTGAGGACATTGTAGAGTTTAAAGTTGAAAGGAAGAAAAAGATGAAGAAGATGATAATATGATGATCAATGATAATTTGACTTTCACATTTTGTACTGAATAAGTTTATTTGTTGATGTTTATAACTTTAAGTTGAATTGATGCATCGTGAATGTGAAACTAATATTTGTTACTTTGTCATGTATAGGAACTGCATGCTTTTTCTTGGTAACTTTGTTCATAGTAACATCATTTTTGTTGATTTTCCTAATCTTTTCTGATTTTATTGGTTTTTTTAAATATTTTTTTCGGCTTAAAAACTAACTTATCAACTGATATATGTCATGTTTTACTCTTTACAATGTTGGATATAGCTGTTAATCATGGTTCATTAGTTGCTATTATTCTTCTGTATCTCAGTTCTTTGACTATGAAATTCCTTTCTAGTAACTTGCATTTAGATGCAAATGACTTTATTGTTGACCTACATTAAACTAGTAATCCGGAGACATTTTTGATAATGAAGATGAACCTTTATATGATGGCTCCTATATAACAATGCTGTAGTACAGAACATTCTAGTCAGTGGTCTCACTTTTCATGTCCATATGTTCCATCAAATCTCTCTTTCTCTCTCTGGGTGCATATAAATGCTGGATGCTATTTCTGCTTATCTTTCTCCAAACAATGGCCAATGGACTTCAGTAACACTCCCTGTGCACCCTTTCAGGTGACAAATTACCATGTGGTAGCTAAATTGGCTACAGATATGACAGGCCGTAAAAAATGTAAGGTCTGTTTTATCTTGGTTATCCTAAGTAACTACAAGTTGCACAATGTGAATTGTGAAGTTTGGCCTAGTTGTGTTTCTCATCAATAAAGATACGTGTTTGCTGTCTCAGATTTCACTGTTGGATGCTGATAATAACACAGTTATCAAGGAAGGGAGACTTGTAGGTTTTGATGCTGCTTATGATTTAGCTGTTTTGAAGGTACTTAGTCTCTCTGCTTCTGCAACTTGGGCGTCTGTTGAATATAAAATTATCTAGATTCAACTGAAAAAAGTTCACTTATGACCTTGCAGGTTGATATTGAAGGTGGCAAGCTGAAACCAGCACTTCTTGGTACCTCGCAGGATCTGCTTGTTGGCCAAAGCTGTTTTGCTATTGGGAACCCTTATGGCTATGAGCATACTCTTACTGCCGGGGTACTTTCTGTATGGTTTGCTTTGCAACATTGGAGACATGATCTTTAATCCAACTTAAATGTTTTTCTGCCTTCCTGCATTCCTTTGTTGAAAGTGGTGTCTTCTGCGTGGAGTGAAAGAAAAGGGTCTCTTCTTTCCAGTTGGTTATGCTAAATCAAGTCCTTCGATAGCTTGCTAAAGGCATGCTTTCCAACTAAGCCCCCCATAAGTTGAATCGTTTTATGATAAATATGGGGTGCTTTTCTTGGATTACTTTATTATTATGTTCTCTGATTTTTTATTCTTTCTGCATTTTATGCTGTAATTTTATTCAAGGGGAATTTAGAGGCTTTTCCGTGGAGAAGCATAGGGGGTTGTCACAGGTTATGTTTCACATGCTGGCAACCTTTTTATCAAGCTTTCAGTTTGCCTTCTAGTATTTTTCTGCATGAATAATGGTGCTAGGTCCTTTGGAATATGGGCCATTTAAGGTGGTATCTGCACACGTCACCTCAACAGATTCAACACCAGTTGCTGATGCTGCTATGACTCACCTGGTCAACCACATGCATCCTCATCGGACCTGACCGTAACCTGGGTTTGAAGTTGCTAAATGAGTCTCAAATTCATAGATTCATTAGTTTTCTTTTCTTTTCTCATAGAAAATTTACTTCTACTCTGCCATTTACAATTTTTATATTTTCTTTAGCTTTTTTTATATTAAAAGATATGTATGTCTGTGTGTGTACTATATAATATATATATATATGCATGGAGAAACTCATATTATATTAATGAGGAGAAAAGAGTCAATTGCCGGTGGCCTGTATTTCATCAATTTTGTAATAGGGGGTTCTTATTGCAATTTCCAATGATTTAACAACTTAACAATTATGCGACTTGTTGATTCACACGTACTCATACAAATTTATGAGGTTAGATACTTAGGATTGTTTTTCTAAGGCATGTATTTTAGATAGTGAGACAAGATTCTATGACTTTTGTTGACGATGAGGCAGTTTTTTGAATATTAAAGAACCTGACAGTTGTTTAATTATTTTTTAATATCTTTCTGGTTCACAATATAATTATGCTTTGTGCCCTAATTCTCCCTTAAGTAAGAGTTAGGGTAAGTAATCAATAGATTTCGAGTTTTATTCTCTCTCCAACGTGAACATGGTATCAGAGCCTGTGGCGTGATCCCTGCAGGCTGCCGGCGACCATCAGACTTCCGGTGACCTCCTCTTCTCCTTCCTCTCCTCCTTTCTTCATCTGTTTGTTCTGGCTTGCTACCATCAGCAAGGAGCGTGTGTGAAGGAGTCTGTTCACGCTCAGGAATATGCGTGAATAGACTCCAGTCATGGATACCAACAGGAAAAAGTGGCACAGCTATGTTTGTGTCATCTAAAATCTTATGGATTGACATCATTATATGATCAAAGCACCTAATGGAGGACTGCTGGGTGAAGTACATCTTGTGGATATGATCATCATAAGTTATATGGTAACAATTTTGTAATATTGAGACTTTTGGTGATGTTCTTCTGCCTGCACGTTAATATACAGAAGCTACAATTTGTTGATGAATTTTACTAGCTATATGTGTTCAGCCTGCACGTTTATATTATTCCTGGTTCAGCAGTCTACGTAAAGTGTGCAGATATTTTGTTTTAATCTACACTATGGAGCATAGGGATACTACAGCTGATACGCAAGGAGAACATAAAATATCAAGAAAACTTCTTTCATTTGGGTCTATTGTGAAGCTAAACGGCTCAAACTATGAAATCCGGTCCCGTGTATTTATGATGTCTGTTAAGGGACAAAAAAGAAACATGTTATTGAGGAGGAGCAAGTCAGGAAAATATTCTGCATGGGAAGAAGATAACAATATTGTTTTGTCATAGATTATGAATAGCGTGCAGACACACATCACTCCTATTGCATATTATACCTCTGCCAAACATACATGGGAATTTTTGAAGCAAACTTACTCTTATGATAAGAATATGAGCAAAATTTTGCAAGTTGAAGAACTTATTAAACTCCAACAGGGTGACTCAGATCTGGCCTAGTATTTTGCTTCAATAAAATCAGCCTATGAAAGACTCAAAGCACTACATCCCCCTTGTTAATCATGCTACAAAACTCACTTGGAGCAGCGCATGGTGGTGAAATTTTTATCTGGGTTCTCTCCTGATTTTGCAGTTGCCAAAGCCCAAATGTTGGTTGGGGCTAAAATTCCAGACCTTGTTGAGGCCTATAACAGGCTAAGTCGTCTGGTTGTGACTCTCTCTCCATCCTCAACAGATGCACCCTCTTCAACATTAGCTATCTCAGGAGGCTGTGGGCAGGCCTTCAGTAGAGGGAGAGGTGGTCGTGGTAGATTCCAATGCACTTTCTGTGGAAGACTTGGACATTTAGAAGATAGATGCTAGAATAAACATGGTTGCCCAATCGCCATGCCGAATCGAGGCTCTGAAGCATCACAGCTCAAGGGTTTTGCTCATATCTCAAAGACTTCACTTGTTGAAGATAACAGTACAGAATCAACTACTGAAAATGTCACAATTAGTATCAGTAAATCTGAGTATGAACAGTTTCTGGCTCAGAAAGCCTCCTATTCTGCATTGACTTCTACAGTTGTGGGTGATTCCACCTTTTCCACCACCATGCAGACCCAAGATCCAAGTATTTCATAGATTATTGATTCTAGAGCCTCCAAGCATTTTTGCAATCAACCAAACTTATTCACTATACTTCACCATTTTTCTCAGCCTAGACAGGTGAAGCTTGCAGATGGGAGATTCTCTCCTATTATCGGTTGGGTCAGTGTGAAAATTTTTTATGGTTCAACTATGAATAACGTGTTGTTTGCTCCTGACTTTCCCACTAACCTTCTCTCAGTTAAAAAGTTGACTCATGATTTGAACTGTAGTCATTTTTTTATCCTGGTTTGTGTTGGTTTCAAGACTTGCAGACTAGGAGGATGATTGGTGGAGGCCATGAACGAGGGAGAGTCTATTTTCTGTCCGAGCCCATGGGTACAGCTGCTACCTCAGTCCCGTCCAAACCTACCAATCTTTAGTGGCATCACAGACTTGGTTATCCATCGGTGTCGAAACTTTGTTGTTTGTTTCCTCAACTTTTTATGTCTGAGCCACGCCAGTGCGAAGCTTGTTAACTTGGGAAGCACAATAGGAGTAGTTTTCCATCGATTCTAAGTCCTTCAAGTCATAGTATGTTTGATTTACTTCATGTCAATGTGTAGGGGCCTAGTTGTACTGCTAGCAGGTCTAAATTTTGGTATTACCTTGTCGTAGTTGATGATTTCTCTCGTATTAGTTCGGTTTTCCTGTTGAAAGAACGTTCTGCAGCTATATGTATCCTTCGAAATCTTATTATTGAAATAAAGACTCAATTTGGAGTTTTTGTAAGTCTATTCGCATTGATAATGCTCTGGAATTCAAATCATCCAATCTATTACAATTTTACTCAAAACATGGAATTGTTCCTCAATTCACCTATCCACATACCTCGCAATAGAACGGTGTTGCAGAGAGAAAACACCGACATTTGTTAGAAGTTGCTCGTACTCTTATGATACAGAGCCATCTGCCATCTTATTTTTGGGAGGATGTGATCCTAACTGCGTGTTATCTTATTAATCGCCTACCATCCTCATCTATACTTAACAAAATTCCAAGTCAAATGCTTTACCCTAATTGTCCATTGTTTCAAACTCTACCTCGTGTATTTGGCTGCACGTGCTTTGTTCATATCCTTGGCCCAAAGCAAGATGAACTTGCTGACCAAGCCCAAAAATGTGTCTTCATTGGTTATCCCAAGAACCAACGAGGATACAAGTGTTTTGACCCTATCACTCAAAAAGAGTATGTCAGTGCGAACGTCACATTCTTTGAGTCTCCGTCCATATTCCCCACGCCCATCTGCCTCCTGCTCTGAGAGGCTCCCTCAGTGTGCTTTGCCAATCCCACTTTTCTCGCTTATGTCCCTTCCAAATCCGCCATCACCAGCCCGGAATCGTTTTTTGGATCCTCCTTTGGCTATGTCACTTAGGTGCGGGGTGCGGGTACCGGTGCGGCACATCTCAAAAAATTTAGGCGCGGTGGTGCGGCGATGGTATTTATTATTATTATTATTAATTTATTATTAATATATTATATCATATCCAAACAAATATCTGATAAGATAATTAATTATTATGTGAACTTAGATATCTGGCTTCAATGAGTAATATCTGATCCATTCCGAAGTTTATATTTGACTTTGTCAAGTAATATTAGAACTGATCCGGAGTTTATGTATCGGCCAATTAATATCCGATATTGATTCGTCCAAATTGAAGTTGAATCCTACCATAGTGTCGGGTTTCTTTTAAGGTGTTGTTAACAAAAGATGCATATAAAAGTTCACAGAAAGGGTATGCCGTCACGACCCGACGCGGCTTCCCCTTCCTCCTCTTCCTCTCTGTCTCCCTCTTCGTTGCCCTCTCATTCTGCAGGTGAGCATCCGATGCAGAGAAGAAGAAGGTGGAGGAAGGAGCAGCGGCGGCGGCGGTGATTAGGGTAAATAGGTTTTTCTCTCTCCCATCTTTTCCCCCTTTCCTTCTCACCCTATCTCGCTCGAGCGCTCTTTGTCTACACTCTCTTCCTCCCGCGCTCCTCACTCACCCTCTCTTCGCCTCGCCTTCAGTCTCCCTCACTCTTGCTCTCCCTATTCCTCCAAATCGTGTCGTCCCTCTCCCTCTGTCCCGAGCTCTCATGTCGTCCCTCTCCCTCTGTCCTGAGCTCTTTGTCTGTCTCCCCTCTCTGTCTACACTCTCACTCCCACAAGCTCTCACGCCCTCTCTCCTGCACTGTCTCCCTCCTTCGCAACTTTTCCGCACTCTCTCTCTCTCCCTACCGCCCTCTCTCCCTACCTCCCTTACATGGTGCGGTTTGGGTGCGAATGTGAGTCGTACCGGCACCCACGTCGCGTCGACGCGGGTGCAGGTCCGAAAACGGCGCACCCTGGTGACATAGTCCTTTGGTCGACTCTCGTCGACAGGGTCTCTCACATGGCTCTCCTCCATCATCCTCTCCTGATGTAAGTGTGCCCAATTCCTCACCTCCAGTTATCTCTGACTCGCAGGATGTCCCTATTGCCTTGCAGAAGGGGAAACGTCAATGCACCATCCACCCCAGTTCACCGTTTGTTACCTCTGACTATGTTAGTGACAAGGTGTGCCAATTCATTCATGCTCTATCTGTTCATACTATCCCGACAAGTCATCAGCAAGCATTAATAGGCCCTCCAAGGTGCCAGGCTATGTAAGAGGAGCTACATGCTCTACACCAACACCACACATGGGACCTTATTTTTCCTCCTTCAGGATGTGACATTGTTGGCTCCAAATGGGTATTTACTGTCAAATACCATGTAGATGGGACCTTTGAATGATATAAATCTCGGCTGGTTGCAAAAGGATATATTCAGACCCATGGCATTGATTTCTTTGACACCTTCTCACTGGTTGCCCTTTTAGGCACCATTCGCCTCTTGGTTTCTCTTGCAATTCACTATGACTGGCAGATGCAACAATTGGATGTAAAAAATGCATTCTTGTATGGCGATCTCGAGGAGATGGTTTATATGCAACAACCACCTGGCTTCGAGGTTCAGGACAAGTGTAGGAAGGTGTGCAAATTGAGGAATATCATATGGACTGAAACAAAGTCCCCATGCATGGTTTCATAAACTATCTGATATTGTCTCACAGAGTGAGGTATAACCAACTTAAAAGGCTGTGTAGATGACTTTTCGTGTTTGGTCTTGTTGATAGGATGCTAAAGAAGAAAATGTATAGAATGTTGCAAAAGTGTTGGAAGACTTCACTCATTCAGGCGTACTGTGCTCAATGTTGGCAAGGATGAGTGGTTGATGGAATCCCTTGAGCTTGTACGGAGAAAGGATGGATTTAGAATGTTCTCCTTTGAAACCCTGACATCGAGTTGCAGTACTTGCCAGCTAAACAGAGACATTGACAGATTGATTTAAAAGTCTAACTAGAAACAGGGGCAATAGGTGGAGACAAGTGAGCAAAGGGTGAGGACTGAAAGAACAAGGAACCCTTTGCTTATCTGATTTTTATATTCTTGTATGTTTTGCAAGTTTCAGATTCTTGCAGTTTATTCCAAAGGAGCGTTATTTAATACATCATGTTTATAGATAATTTGTAGTTTTGTACTCTGATGTGTTAGGCATTTAGCCTTTATCTGATCATAAATTGTTCAGACAGACTATGCTTTTTACCTTCCGGATTTTCTTTTTCTTTAGGTTGTGAGTGGGTTGGGCAGAGAAATACCTTCACCAAGTGGACAACCCATTCTAGGAGCAATACAAACAGATGCAGCGATTAATCCTGGTAGTGCACTTTTAATTGTAGTTCCATTGGAGTCCTGTTCCTCTGTATCATTGGTTTAACTGACTCTCTCTGGGAGATTGCTCATTTTTTGTTTCCTTGCCGTCTTGAAAATATGGTAGCATCATTTGTGAGACAGAAACATGAAAAACTTTTGCAGGAAATTCTGGTGGGCCGTTACTTGATTCGCATGGACATGTCATTGGAGTCAATACTGCCACTTTCACGCGCAAAGGTAATGATTAGTTCCTTAGAGAACAAATTGACACCTGCCAGTCATCAGTTATGGTTAAATATAAAGCAGATTTGCCAGTTTCTGTCACATTTAAATTGTTTATGCATTTCCATCCGTTGTACTGAGTATACCTTGACTGCTCTGAATTACAAGTAAATGGAAAAAATTGACAGAACAGTCTGGCCTCTGCCCTACAGCATATAACAGAATTGAACGAAGTAGTAAGTGATAGAATCGAGCAGGTTTACACTCGATTGTCGCATGGACCTGAAACTTGATTATGCATATGGAAATTCAAAACTGACGACTTTAATTTCTTGTAAAGCAATTACTATCTGCTGACCACATTGCTGCCGTAATTAATTGCTCAATGAACAGGGACAGGGCTGTCTTCTGGTGTCAACTTTGCAGTTCCAATAGACACTGTGAGGAGGATTGTTCCTGATCTCATTGCTTATGGTTCTACAGATGGGAACAGATTCTAGTTCCTGTTCACATTAGTGTCGTTTTTCTTGGCTTCTTGAGATGTAAAGCATGATGACAATGAAATCAATTGTATGTCTCTTTTGTTTTATGTCTCTTTTGTTTTGTATCTTTAAATCTTACACTCTTGGATCATAGCTTGCAACCCAACATGATATTCTAAGCATCACCGCAGCAATTGCATGGTCCAAACTTTTGGGCTGCTGGTTTCGTGAGATTTACTCCTTCATAAATTGGTGACTAGATACTGGTCAGCCCATCTTAAGAAATGTATTGAACCTTCATTCTTCTAAAATTCTCCACGGTTCGATATTTATGTTGCTTCGTATTGGACGTTGATTATTTCAAGAGAATCATGTACTTACTTTGTCGAGTACTATTTTCCATTGGAAGGAAGAAATGCCAACACTCAAAATTTGTCAAGTTTCGTAGTATGACGAAGTTTTTCTTGTAGTTACTTATTACTTGTTAGCCTGCGACTAAAAGGGGAGATCAACTCACGCACTCTGCTCCTGTGAAAGTCCAGCCTCCACTAAAATCTCTAATAACATTCGTAATTAGGGTTAACTCCCTAAGAAACTTATTGCTTCTTTAGAGTGGGGTGGGCTATTATCTCCTAATATCCACCCAATCCGTCTACCTAACCTTGTGACTCTCGTTTTAGTCGGACCCATAACCCACAGGGTCCAACCCTTAACAATATTCTCCTTCACAAAACACCTTGTCCTCAAGTTGTAAACTCTGGAAAACAAGACAGTAAGTTTGCTGCTAACTCCTAGGTTGCTAGTAGATCATTACAAGTGTTCCATTCAATAAGCCATTCAATCTGTAGCTGCTTCCCTTGTTTCTTCCTTAGAATTCCCAGTCTGCGGTAGGGGTATAGCGCTGTTGGTTCAGTTAGTGCAGGAGCAGCTCTGGCTTCCATAGTCCTGGGTGGATTGAAAGGGTTTCAACTTTGAAACGTGAAACACTGGGTGGATTAATCTCCCTTCAGGCAACCCAAGTTCATAGGATACAAAGCTTATCTTTCTTTTAATTTGGTATGAGCCAACAAACCTTGGTGCCAGCTTGCCACTGTCCTTCTTTATGGCTGAACCCATGCCATGGGTAGGGCGTCGAAGGAAGACACGGTCTCCTTCCTTCAGCTGCAAGTCCCAATGTCTCTTGTTATATGTATTACCATGCGGTTTCGAGCAGCAGCTAGGTGCTGTTTGAGATCTTGGAAGACTGCATCCCTACACCTCAGCTGGACATCTACATCTTCCTCCATTCTTGTTCCTGGTTAGTATCTCCTTAGGTCAGGTGGGGGGCATCCATAGACAGCTTCGAATGGCGTGGTCCCTGTGAAAGAGTGCCAACTCATGTTATAAGCATATTCATCCCAGTTCAGTTAGTCTGCCCACAGTTTTGGACGTTGTCCTGTGAAGCATCTGAGGTAAGTTTCAAGGCTTCTGTTCTCAATCTCTATTTACCCATCCGATTGTGGATGATAGGCTGTTGACATCTGTAGCTTGGAGCCTTAAAGTTGGAAGTATTTCTTCCAAAATGAGCTCAGAAATAAGGAGTCTCAATCGTTGACTATCGTCCGAGGCATGCCTTGGAGTTTTCCCATGTAGTCATGGAAAGCTCTAGCCACTGTCTTTGCAGAAAAAGGGTGGGCTAATGCAATAAAATGGGCATGTTTGGATAGACGATCTACCACTACCAAAATGGCTGATTTTTTCCTATTAGGCAGCCCTTCCACGAAATCCATGGAAATATTCTCCCATATGTGGTCTGGAATAGGAAGTGGATATAGTAACCCTGCGGGTTTCCTAGTTTCTTGCTTGTTTTGTTGGCAGACTTGGCACCTCCTAACATAGTCTGTGATCGACTCCTCCTATAGAAAGAGGATTGCATCCTCTTATATGTCCTTTCCACTCCATCATGGCCTGCTGCCTTGGAGTTATGGAAATGCTCCAGAAGTGTCTCCCTCAGCTCCAATTCGGGAGGTATAAACACCCTTCTGTTGTAGTACATATATGGTCCTCACCACACATACCCATAGCATTTGATCGAGCTGCTGCTTATGCGCCTCTTAATGTCTTGTATAGAGGCTGCTGCCTGATGCACCTGCTTTGTCCATACCCACAACTCTACCTGCGCCTAAGAGAAGGTCATTAGAGTCATTAGAAACTCAGCCAACTGATTGCTAGCACATGACAGCCCGTCCGCCACTGGGTTCTCCTTCCCTTTTTGAAACTGTATCTCGAAGTCAAACCCCATGAGTTTAACAATCCAGCGTTGTAAGATTGGGGACAAGGACTGCTGCTGCAAGCAGTATTTGACACTGTGGTGGTCTGTTACCACCATGAATTGGCGGCCCATCAGATATTGCTTCCATTTCAGGACTGCAAGTACGATGGCCATCAATTCTAGTTCATAGGCCATCCTTGCCTTAAATGAAGGCCCCAACATTTTGCTGAAAAAAGGCGATGGGCAGATGTTCTTGGCTGAGGACGGCTCCAACTCTTTGGCCTGATGGATCAGTTTCCACCACAAAAGGAAGATTGAAGTCGGGCATCCTTAGGATAGGTGCAATCATGATGGCTTGTTTCAGCCTTTCAAATGCTTCTTCCACCTAGCCTTCCCATTTGAACATGTCCCTCTTTGTAAGCTCCACCAGTGTGAAGCGATCCAGCCATAACTTTGCACAAATTTACGGTAATATGGAGCAAGGCCCAAAAATGAGTGCAACTCCTTGACAGATTTTGGGTGTTTCCATCTTCGTATGGCCTCTACCTTATCCCCTTCCATTTCTATCTTTCCTTGACTGATTACATGCCCCAAATATGCAAGCGGCCCTGTTCTGAAGACTTACTTAGCCCTTTTTGCATGCAATTGGTGCTGCTGTAGTGTGGACAAAACCGGTCATAAGTGCCTCAAATGCCCCTCCTTGTTTGCACTATAAACTATAAATTGCCATAGGAATGGTCTGAACATGTCATTCATCAATGACTGGAAGGTGGCTAGGGCATTAGTCAACTCGAAGGGCATGACCTTGAACTCATACAACCCATTGTGAGTTCTAAATGTTGTCTTGGGGACGTCTGCAGGATTCACCCTTATTTGCTGATAGCATGCTCGAATATCCAGCTTCGAAAAATAGGCGGCCCCATGTGATTGATCCAAAAGGTCTTTAATTATAGGAATGGGGTAGTAGCTTTTTACTGTGATATCATTGAGGGCTCGATAATCTACACAAAACCTCCAACTATTGTCTTTTTTCTTAACTAGCAGTGTGGAGGAAGCGAAGGGGCTATGACTAAGCTGGATAATGCCATCCTTAAGCATTTCTCACACCATTTTCTCCAAGTTCTCCTTTTGATAATGGTTGTACTTATAGGGGCCCAGTATCATGGCCCCTGGCTATAACTTTATGTTGTGATCACTTTCTCTTGCTGGTGGTAGTCCTCTCGATGCTTCAAATACATTGCAAAATTCCTTCAGCAGCTCCTTTAAGTGCTTGGGTTGATACAGCCTTCTCTTCAGCGACCTTCTGTTGTCTCAGCTGGTTTTGATCAGACACCACCGGCAACATTAGGGTCACAACCTTACCTTTTAATAGTTTAGCAGCTAGTTGTTCCTCATTCGGCTTCTTAGCAGCAACAGTAAGAGTCTGTCTGCTCCTCCCATTTTGATCAAAATGTGCCTGCATGCCTGTGAAATCCCACACTACTTCACCCATGTTGTGCAGCCATTGGATTCCCAGTACCAAATCTGCTCCTGCCATGGCCAAGGTGAACATTTCAACTGGGAATTTGTGGCCCTGAATTTCTAGCGTTTCAAGTGAACACCTGCCCTTGCGTTTTAGTGTGCTCTCGTCTCCCACCACCACATTGAACATTAGCTACTGCTCGATTTGTGCAACCCAAGGCCTTAGCTGTCTTTTCTGCAATAAAATTGTGGGTGAAGCTTGTGTCCATTAGCATAGCTGACTCTGCGCCCTCTCAATGATCCTTCAACTCGCATTAACTGAGGCACTTCATCCCCCACTGAAGCATGGTGGGAAATTTCCGGTGGTAAGCTGGCTGAAGACTCACCCAGCGTCTCTTCCTCTAGCACAATGGCTTCTTCCCCACCAGGTGGCTCATCTTCTTCGTCCACCAAGTACATGTGTAGCTTCCTATAGATGTGCCCTGGTTGGTCACAGTGGAAACAGATCCCTCTGTGTTGCTTGTCCTTAATTTGCTATGGTGTGAGACGCCTAATCACCTGTCGAGATGTTGGATGCTGTTTTGCTTCATTCGCCTTTTGAGGGGCATTCTCTGCATGTGATCCAGGGCTCTTGCTACCTCTATCGATACACCATAGCCTGTTGCTTCCGTCGAGATGCCTGTGTTTCTCTTCCACCATTCGTGCTATCTCAAAATAGTTTGGAAGTGTGTGGGGTTTTGCAGCCTGCACCTCAATCCTGATTTCCTCCTTTAGGCCACCTAAGAATTATCCTACAAGTGCTTCAGTCATTCATCCTCTGACCATGTTATTAAGCTCCTCAAAGTGTTCTTGGTACTCGACGATAGATCCCTTTTGTTTGATTGTGGACAGTTCGACATTGTAGTCAAGAAATGCCGAAGGTCCAAAACGTGATTTCATGGCGTCGACTAGCCCATCCCATCCCGGTCTACCATGCTGCATCACTAGCCACCTGTAACCTGATAGCAGATCTGTCGAAGTGGATTCTGGCGTGACCCACCTGCTACTTGCCTGTGATTCCATGGCACTCGAAGAACTGCTCCACCTTGAAGATCCAGCTCAGAGGGTCCTCCCCTGAGAATCGTGGGAAGTCCATTGTAGGATGCTTCTGAGGCCCTGTGCCGGTTCCTCTATTTCCGCCAATGAATTCAAAATCGGGAACCTCGCCTGACAAAGGAGGAGGAGGAGGAGGGAAAGAAGGAGGGGGTCGAGGATGACGAACTCGCCATTAACCATCTCAATTAGTTCGGTACTGGACAACCCTGACCCATGACTCGACTGAAGCATATCCTTGATCATCGTCACCAAGGCATGATGATCGGCCATGAATGCCTGCATCTAAGCTTCTGCCTTTTGGTTCTGGTTTTTGATGGCATGTAGTCTCTCATTCATCAATGTCATCGATTCCTCCATACGCTCCCTGTGTGCCTCCACCGCTACCATGACATCCTTCGTGGTCACCTTGTTGGAGTTGGTCATAGCTCTGATACCAATGTTAGTCTGCGACTAACAGGGTAGATCAACTCACGCACTCTGCTCCAGTGAAAGCCTAGCCTCCACTGAAATATCTAATTTCATTCGCAATTACGGTTAACTTCCTAAGAAACTTATCTACTTCTTTAGATTGGGGTGGGTTATTATCTCCTAATATCCACCTGATCCCTCTACCTAACCCTGTGACTCCCTATTTAGTCGGACCTATAACCCATAGGGTCCAACCCTTAACATTACTTTACATGGATCTGATTGCAGTTCACATGGTTTAAGGATGATTGGTGCATTGATGTAAGCAGAATTTAAGCTGAAGGGAGAATATAACATACCTTCACAGTCATGCCTAGGGCTGGATATCCAGCTTCCTACTTCACCGTCATGTGATCTTCTTTTACAGTGTTGGGTAGTGCTGGACATCCAGCTCTCCACTTCACATTTATTTGGTATTGGCTCTAAATGAACCAAGCGACGAGATTGTCATTGCTTGGTTTACTTCAACTTAATGAAGCATGTTCATGTTTTAATATTAGTTGATGTATTGTAATATCATATTTATATAATGTTATGTACAGCCTGTTATACCTGTTATATAGTAATGCATCAACCTATTATATGTATGTATTGTTATCTTGTTATATAGTCTGTAGTATTGTGATGCCTGTGATATAGTATGTAGTATTGTGATACCTATTATATGTATACGTTAGTATGGTTATGAACTTGTACGTATTATTATTGTTGTGTACTTATCTGTATACTATTATGTATTGTTAGTATTTTATTATATTATGGCTTTCTTTAAGAATAGGTAAATTAAAGCCTTCTTGTGGATTTATATTCCTTCTTCTAGAGATTCAATTTAGTTGTTTTTTACTTGTATTAGATTACATTTAATGAGTAATGTTAAACTTCTTCTATTGAATTTGCATATTCAATGAAGTCAACAATTAATTTTTTATTGTTTAAGTTGATTATGCTTGTTATATTACTACTCTCCACATTTCAAATATTAGTACTAGTTAATCAAAATAATTTGACATATTAATATAACTAAAAAAATAAGAAAAAATGGTAGCTTTTTTTGCTTAAGCTCACCTAGGTCCACCTAGGTGTTAGGCCTGCCTGGGAATCTTGAGAGCATAGGCTACCAGTTACTTTTTATGTGCCAATTTGTGAGTCATAGTTGTCACCAAGTGAAGCTTAACAACTATCTATCTTATGTTAAACTGTGAGCATTCAATGGTAGTGAGCATTCAATGGTAGCACCCAACAAGAATATTGTTTTGTGTATTTATTAATGCATATGTTATGCATCCACGAGGAACACTGTTTTAGGATGCTATACTAAGCTGTAAAGAAAACATAAAAAGTTAAAGATAGGCATGTAGATAACAGCTACATACTAAAGTAACAACTTCATATACACCACCCAAGATACCAAAAGTAGATAGTATTCTTGGATAACTCTTTCCAAAAGTGGAGACAATGAGGTTTTGTGCTTTTGATGTCAAAAGGGATGTCGCTTACTGCAACTTTGTTTTGTAGGTTGGTCAATCTGCCCTATAGTATTGGATGATCTATCTTGACTATCTTGTGTCTTCTAGTCACCATGTTTCAGACACATTCCCACTATCACATTATACACCCCTTCCTACGAAGAGACCTAGACACTATAATCTTCCCCACAAATGTTCCTACCCCAGGATGGTATTCAGAGTGGTTGGAGCAGTTTTTGATAGTGTACCCCATGTATCTTGACGACTGCAAATTGGTGTATCACCCTTACTCATAAGAAGGAGGTGAATGGACAATTGATTTAGGTGCTAGCTGAGAGATGGAACCCCTATACATGCACATTCTAGTTTTCATAAGGAAAGATGACAATACTCATAGACGAGTTCTTTGACATCCCTAGCCTAACTAACCCAACAGGTGATATTAGAGACCCAATGGAATGCTAGTTCTTGGTCAACAAAGGGGTAGTCAACTACAAGGAGCTACTTCATAGGCTTATGGAACTCGAAGCTACTGAATAGGAGTTTGCATATTCAGCTCATGGACATCCACACCCACTTACAAGGCACCACATAGCAAATGTTGGCGTGACTGAAAGGCTATACAAAAGATGACCCAAAAGGCCATGCTTTTGTGCTCTGTTGGACTGCTCACCTTCACCAAAGAACATGGCACGATGGACCTTTGCACACCATAGCTATTCAAGATGTGGAGGACCTACTGATCTAGGACTTTGTTAGTAGTCATGGCGAGACTTACCTTATTTATATAAAGGACTCACCAGATACATCATGATATAGTCATCAACAATCGAAGGGTGCATTGATTCGTATATGAATGATTCTATCGATACACAGTCTAGGAGGGTGAGATTTGAGGCCATACAATGACTATATTTCCTCTTTGCACTCATATCATCAGCTGTTGGGAGGAATGCCTAACCAGGTATACTTAGCATGAGCAATACGTCGACATTTTGCTGATGGGACTATTTTTTGTCGTGCCTTATTGCCCAGAGAAATGCATAACCTAGTTCTCTAAAATACAATTAACTTCTTTTGATATCCTAAAAGGAGATCCCACATCGCCGATAAGCATCTGGGGCTCGGGGATTGGGAGCGGATCAGTACTTTAGCAGCAGCAAAGTAGACAATTATTCAGATGAAGGATCTTGTTCATGGTTGACCTATTAGGTTTGGATTGTACATGTCGTGGTGGAGGAGTGTCACTCCCAGTCCTTATTGTCGTGGAGTCTATTCTTGCACTCCAAATATTTTGAATGAATAAAATTTTAGTTTTTGATTCTCCTCTTTATTGTGTATTGTATGTTCCATTGCATTGTCCCACCTCCTCACTAATCCTATAACTCTAACAAATGAAAGCAAAATAATTGACTAGCCAATATACTGCACAGAAGGGCCAACACTAATGGCAATGCCAATGAAGATGCCAGAAGTGAGAAAACCAATGGGACGTGAGGATAAGCTAATCTGGTAGTCCTAGAAGCCATGAGGCAGATGATTCAACAGATGATGAATAACAGAAATAACGACCCTGAAGGCTCTCGAGTAAGAGATATTGAGAATAATGGCTATGACGCTACAATAGAGTTGGGAAGTAATGAAGGGGGGTGTAATATATTTGTGATACTGACAGATAGAGAGATAGAAAAAGAGATTATGAAGATGAGAGAAAGATAGAGAGAGAGATTAATACATGCATTAAGATACGAAGGCTTCTTATTCCACAACAACGAAAGCACTTTTTCATTCTTCCATATACTAGGGGATTCCACTTGGAAAAGAAAATGTCCCATACTTATGGATTCAGATCCATAACCATGGGTTCCAATACACGAGATCTTGTACCACTTGCCAATGAGATCCTATCAATTAGTATTACACACAAAAAAAGTCACTTATAGACAGCTCTTCAAAGACAAACTTGGGATTTGCAGTCCCAAGTAAAATCCGTTCAGTATCACGAGATCCTTTTCTATCAGATAGGAAGGGCTGTTGCACAAAAATATACTTATAAGTAATTGCTCCATAGATCCTATATCTATCTATATGAAGAAGAAATCATGTAAGGAAGGGGATTCTTATTTGTCCAAATAGTACTTTGAACTTGGAACGAGCATGAAAAAAATATCACGTCTTTATCTTTTGAGTTGCTCTGTTGGATCGGTTGCTCAAGATCTTTGTTCTCAACTTGGACCTGATGAACAAAATTGAATCACTTCTTATGGATTCATTGAGAATGATTTTGATCTAGTTCATGGCTTATTCGGAAGAACTCTGGTGGGATACTCACGAACAAAATGCAGCCAGTTTGATAATGATTGAGTGGCATTGATTCTTCAGTTCAAACCAAGGAATCAATTGGATATGATGCAAAACGGAACTCATTCTATCGTTGATCAGAGATTTTTATATGAAAAACATGAATCAGGGTTTGAAGAAAGGGAAGGAGAAGGAACCCTCGACCAGCAACAGATAGAGGAGGATGAGGATTTATCCAATGACAAAGTTTGGGCTCCTAAACTATGGCACCTTCATGGCAATCTATTTGATTGTATCAAAAGGCCTAATAAATTGGGATTGCTCTATTGGGTCATGTCATTTCGGGACAAGCAGATAATTTTGTAATGAAGAGGATAAGGTTCAAAAGAATGATTCAGAGTTCTTGCAGAGTAGAATCATGTAGTACTAGACATGAGAAAGATCTTTCAAAGAACATGGGTATTTTTTAATAAGCAAATTCATTTGAGACCGTACAGATCAATTCTTTTTCCTATTCAAAATCAGCCATTTGTCTCTATGTTTTCACATCAAGAATATTTTGTAGATGAAGAGATGTCAAAGTGACTTATTACTTCCCAAATAAATTCTCCTAATATATATATAAACATTGGTTGATCAAGAAAATCATTTCAAATTGTTGATTCATTTCCAGAGATGACTTAGAACTAATACTAATAGTTCATTACCTAATGGATCTTTCTGTTTTAATACTCTATCTGAGAGTTCTCAATATTTATCAAATCTATTCCTATCTAATAACGGAATGCTATTGGATCAAATGACAAAGACATTGTTGAGAAAGAGATGGCATTCCCCGGATGAAATGAAACATTCGATTCATGCACTAGGAGAAAGATTTTCCCTTCCTCAGCCGGAAAGATATGTGGCCATGAAAGAAGGATTAAGTGGAACAGAATTAGCTGGGTGGTAAAGTCATGGAAACTCTTGTTATTCCATATTTTGGACCTTACCTCCATCGATCAATATGCTACTATTGAAACATGGAACAATTGAAATCATAGATCAAAACACCATGTATAGATGGTATGAACTAGACCTTAGCTCCATGGATCAATATGCTACTACTAAAACATGGAACAATTGAAATCTTATATCAAAACACTATGTATGGATGGTATGAACTGCCTAAACAAATTCTGAAACGGCAAACAACCTAAACCTATTACTCCCTATATCAAACAATTCAATTAATAAAACATGTAAATCCATTGGAAAATCAGAAATTTGCATGTTTGATGAAATGGTTGTCTGTCGGTACCTACTCCAATAACAAATCATTGGTTTAATTGAATAACTAAATCAAATAGATAGATTTCTCTTCATATCAGGTTGATAGATATTCTCAATTGGAATATCTCTTATATGGACAATACACATTCTAGTTGACTGAGCCTAATTCTAGTTGTTTTGTTCCAAATCAAAGAATGGAGGCCGGTTCGTCGTATTCATCACAACTAAGAGGCATTGGATTCTCTTTCAGATGGGCCCTCCCTGAAATGAGAATGAATCTTGGAACACCAACATATCTAATTCACCCAACACAATAGTACCCATTTTGAGAATGTCTAGTGCCAAATTCACTGAATGGGTAAGTCGTCAATCCCTAACCTAAAACTGACTATGTAATGTACTTTATCTACTAGGTTACGGGCGGGCATTTTAATAGAAGTTTCTATCGTGTCAATCTACCTTGTGTCATTCCTATTGAAGCATATACTCGAGCATGGTTGTATGGTGGATAATTTCAAAACGGGCTCCTCCATTCATTAGATCGAAAGATCTCCAACATTTCGTGATCCGCTGCCGAACACCGAACCTATTCCAACAGCTTGGACTTGGATTGTGGGGATCATCAGAAATGGAATACTTCCTATCAAATAGATACTCGATATATCAATATCGATTAGATCCGGTATTTGTTATGGAACTGCTCATTCAATGAGCATCCTCAATATTATGCCTTCAACAGGACTCGAACCTCCACTCTCTTTAGCACGAGATTTTGAGTCCCACATGTTCACCATCAAGGCAACTTGAAAGTGAATTGTATTCCATGAATATGATATGTATCTAGCATGATATATGAAATATTTGACAAATATATGACAAAAATGGAATGTTGGAGTATTCTTATCCGTCGACCATGTCATAAAGAACCGAGTCAGACATCAAATTACTTCGATTTGAATTATCTATAGGATCCCTTATATATATCAAAAAGATATACAATCAGACCCATTTTTTGAATCAATACAATAGAAGCCCAAAGAAGTGAATATGGTACCCAAATAATGATAGATATGTTAAAAGCAGGTTTGATTATGTCTCTTCCTAATTATTAATGGAACGCAACAATGTAGGGATCTGTATATGCATCTATTTACATACACTTGGATGACCCCTTCTCATAACATAATGAAAATGTACATAACCCTATTCCAGTCTAGTCTAGTATGGAGTGAACTTATAATCTGATGACGGAGCCGATTCCATGATTATAAGTTCATAACCCCAGAATGAAAAGCAACGACTGGAGTGGGAGAGTTAGAGTTGAAAAGTGGATTCCTCACTTCTTTCTTTCATTCAAAATTGTGCATGAGACTTCAATCTTGCACAGTCCCTAAGTGTTAAAAGAAAGAAGAACTCATCTTCTTTCTTTTTTTATTACCTTCCTTGCGTATGTACAAGACCAAGTCCATTTGATTTCTAAATAGAATTACTAATCCTTAACTTTTCGAGGAATCCTTCATCAGTGGTTGTGAATTACAGACTTTCTCAATCTTTTTTACCTTAGTTTCGTAGGCACAAGTTAGAAAGATTGAGAAAAAGAACCATCTGATTTGATTCGTTCTCAATAGCCATGAGATGATCATCTTAGGGTGATCCTTTTGTCAATGGATGCTCCTATTGCACTCGTAGTCTCTGAAGGATGAGAACCAACTATGTAGCATCTACATTGTGAATTCAAGTATTGTATCTGTCATTAGTCTGTTCCCTTGTAGGAACTACCCGTAATAACAAATTTGCAAAATGGAGATGATCATCTTAGGGTGATCCTTTTGTCAATAGATGCTTCTATTGCACTTGTAGTCTCTGAAGGATGAGAACCAACTATGTAGCATCTACATTGCGAATTCAAGTATTGTATATGTCATTAGTCTGTTCCCTTGTAGGAACTACCCGTAATATCAAATTAGCAAAATGGATCTGTTTTTCATAAAGAGATTTGTTGTTTTTGACCCTACTTCACTTTAATTGTTATTTGAATTAAAGATCACGATCAACTTTTGGTAAAAATCGTGTCTTGGTATGAGTGGGGATAGCATTTCTCTTCTACATTTCCATGGAGTTTTGAAAAATTCAAACATCTCTGAGAAGAGATGGATATAGAGGTAGAAATTTGTCAAAATAACTACACTCCTTCATATACGTCTGGAGTCCATTGATGAAAAGGGGCTAGGGAAAGCTTGAACCCGATTCCTACATTGAAGGATATAAGCGCAAAACTTTTGAGGAGTTGTACATTTGTATATTGATAAGATTGTTCTCATTTCTCGATCTTTCCTCTGGATGAACCATATAGCCAAGAGAAACCATAAACCAAAATAGAAGAACTTGTCCCACCTATGAGTAAATATTTCGTAGTAGCCTCATCAGACCGTACAATTCTCTTGGTACATCCAGATCATAGATAGGAGCATAAACTGAAATATTCTAGAGCTACAAAGATACTTATTAAATCATTAGCACCACATAAAAACATTCCTCCTAGAGTAATTGTTAATACAAATAACAGAAATTCTGTTATAGCCATTTTTCTACATTCAATGTATTCTATGAATAGAGGAATACATAGAGTTGAACATAGTAAAATAAGGAATTGAACGATTTCATTGCAATTGTTTGTTTGGAAATTTAGGTTCTTCTCTCCAATGGAACAATAGAGCAGTTATGCTCATTACTAAACTTGTGGAAGAGATGAAATATAACTAAGGTGTATATTTTCTATCAGAGGTTAAATCGATCACCAAAAGAAGAATTAGGCCAAAAATTAGATACATTATGGAAAAATAAAACTTCTATTGAAGAGATGCAAATGAAATGCTTTCATAAAGATTCTCGTAGAATCAAGAATGAAGTTTTCATTCTGGACATGCTAGATCATGAATTTGTAACTACATCCAATCTTCAAAAAAGTCCTCATTGTTTCAAATTTTCTATTTTTGGAATGAGATATTTACAAAGTCCCCATGAAGAGGATAAATATCTATATAGACGCAAAGATCCATGGATTCATACATCTCGATCAGAAAATAATCAATAAAAAAAAGAAAGAATCAAAAGTGACCATTTCTCGAAACAAATGAAAAGAAAATAGAAACATAATTATGGAGCAACTAAGCCCTCTTTGGGCTTGCTTAAGAATATAAGAAAGACGAATCTCATTGAAATAGCATGGAATGGAATAATGTTTGATCCTATTCATGGATTAATGAAAATGTGCAAAAGCTCTATTGGACTTCTGCCATCATTTTTACATATGGCATTGCCACTCCCCCTGGTAGCATCGACTAATTCAGAACTTAATTTGAAAGCCATATTTGGACCTAGACATTTTCGGGATCCCTCTAATAACCAACGAATGGCAAGTGCTTTTCCTTGTGTAGATTCTATTTCAAAGGGAACTTGATGAGTCGATCCACCTACACATCTTGCTTTTTACTACTATATGAGGAATTACTCCATGTATTGTTTGACGTAAAACAGATAGTAGATTTGTTTCTATCTTTTATTGAATATTTTTCATAGCTTGATAGATAATTTGACAAGCCAATGATTATGATAAATTGGATCAGATTTTGCCATTTTTTCTTCTGCAGTACCTTGGCATGGCATGAGTGTGAAAAATGTTCAAGAATCGGTTTTATGCAATAAATGAATAACTTATTTTGGCTTTTTGACCTCATATTGTAGATCAAATCTCAAAAGATATGAAAGATCTCACTCCAAGCCATACATACGACTTTCATTGAACATGGCTTTCCACAGAATTCTATATGTATCCATGAGATCGACTATGAAATTCCATTTACACACTTGAAATTGAGCATCTAGTTCCCTCCTTTTCTTGCTAGGATTGGAAATCCTGTATTTTACATATCCATATGATTGAGTCCTTGGGTTTTCGAAATAGTATAAAAAAAGTGTTTTGATCATTACTATTTGACTCAGACGAAAAAGTTGATGTGTTTTGAATTTTTTTGGACACAGACAAAGTCAGGGAAAACCTCTAAATGATTTCAATATTGGACCTTGGACATATTAATATAATAGTTTTGAATCTCTTTAGAAAGAAAATCTTTTGTCTCATGGTAGCTTGCTCCAGTCCCCTAATGAAACTTTCGTTATTGGGTGAGCCATATACTTCACATGTTTCTAGTGATTCACATGGCATCATCATCAAACAACACAAGTATTGGATAAGACTCTACAATGCACTAGAACACCTTTGTTGATGATCCTTTGCTCTGATGGCATCTAGGATTCCTTGAACAATGTGATATCTCATACAGGGTAATCCATAACCCTTCCTCCTCTTACTAATACTAATGAATGTTCTTCTAAATTATGACCAATACCTGGTATATAAGCAGTGATTTCAAATCTAGAGGTTAATTGTACTCTGGCAACTTTACATAAAGCAGAGTTTGGTTTTTTGAGGGTGACAGTGTTAAAGTTGGCAGACAAGTCACTCGCTCTACAGAATCGTACATGATATTTTCACCTCAGGGCTCCTCATTCAATTCTTTTGAAGGAATTGGATTCTATTCCTCATTTCAAGAATCTCCTCCCTTCTTCCACTCCATCTCGAAGAGTAACTACGACCAATTCAATCATGTTTTCATGTTTAAATTGAACACTTTTCCATTTTTAATTATGATGAAGGGATAAGATTGATTGTTCATTTTACCGAACAAATATATGCAAATCAAATCATAATCTTACAATCTCATACTTATAATAAGAAGAAGCAATCATTCTCGATCAATCCCCTTGCCCCTCATTCTTCAAAAATCAGAAAGGACCTTTTCGAGTTTGAATTTGTCCATATAGAATCTGGTTTCTTTTCTTTCCTTCTCTTTTCAATTGTCCATTCACCTCCTTCTTATGAGTAAGGGTGATACTACAATCTGCAATAGTCAAGATACAAGGGGTACACTATCAAAACTGCTCCAACCACTCTGAATACCATCCTAGGGTAGGAACATTTGTGGGGAAGATTACAATGTCTAGGTCTCTTCGTAGGAAGGGATGTATAATGTGATAGTGGGAATGTGTCCAAAACATGGTGATTGGAAGGCAAAAGATGGTGGCGGTCAAGAAACTCCATGAATGCTTTCATCAAACAAGTATCAAACAAGATTAAATATATATACAAATATAGATGGAAATGGGTTTGGACTTCTACAATGGATTTCCTAAGGGTTTTCATGATTATTAGTAATTTAATAACAAGATATGCAGATATACTTGGATAAAATCTAATGTATGTGGCAGGAATTCTCCATGGATTATACAAGTTGGGGTTTCTCCCTCTCCTTAGGTAATTACCTATATACAGAGTTGTTTACTACAAGTACATGGTAAGGGAATGAACAATTCCTGCATCTAGTAAGTTGGTCTTGCCTTTAAATAGCTTGAAGTTGTTGCTTAACAAAAAAATATTGCAACACAAAGACCAGAACATTGCATAGGCCAAGGGTGGCTTTAAAATATGAACACATGCTAAAATAGAGAGTTCTAGTGCAATGGAGCTTAAAATGGAGATTAAAATCATGAGAGACAAACATTGGTTCAATCAACTTCTAAATTGAGAAGGGTTGTATTTGATCTAATTTTATTTGAACATGATCATTCACTCTCAATTCTAAGTCTTAAACAAACAAAATACACAAACAACAAAAGGACTCCGAAGCAGCTCTAAGGGTAGACAATAATCACATTTGGACTTTTAACACTTAGTCGAGTCCAAAACGAGGAAGAATCCAATCATGGTAGCCACTTCAATTGACCATGCAAAATTTCATAACCTTTCACATCATGACCATTCACATGGGATGAACAAAAAATATTAAACATTTACTCCCCTCCATATTCTTATTGCAGGAATCCAGGAGAGATGGGACTCGACTCATCAGTACGAGATTTGAATGTTCCTTTGGTCTTTAATAGGAGTACTTAGATCAATGACTAGATTAAGTATTAAGGAGATTGTCGTCAAACCTAAATGCAAAGGGGAGACAATTTGGAATTGGAGAGCATGAACTAGAGATACTTGAATTAAGTGACATAATTCATGATCCATATCATCATAGATCCATGCAAGGGTTAATTCCTAGATGTAATATCTATGCATGCAAAACTAGATTCAACACATAATTGAAATATGGCATCTAAGCTTCGGACATGGACCTAAGAAGACCTTGATTTAAAGTTCAAATCAGAAATCATTGACTAATGATGATATGAACATTCAGTGCTTGATCCAGCTATGGATTGTAGAATTGGGTTCCTCCTAAAGGGATTTAAATTTAAATTCCAGTTAAGAGTTGATCTAATTCATAAATGATTCTGAATTAAAAATTCATGATCAAAATCCAAAATGAAATTTAATGATCAATTTTAGGGTTTTAGATGAAGGTTTGGAATCTTGATCCAAATCACATGAGATCCAAAGCCAAAAATGTTGATATGAAACCCAAATCTAGAATCCAATTCCCATAAGATCTAGGTTCAATAATCCAATTTCTTTTATCCAAATCCTATTGATTTTGTCAAATGCAAATTTAACCTTGTATTTTATCTCAAATTCAATATTTAAATCCAATTCCTTCATATCAAGATCCAATTCCTCCATGATCCACATAACTGCCATTGAAAGAAAGAAGAAGCATGATGATAATAGATGACCGTAGAGATCTGTTGCAGCCGGTGCATGGTGAACATCATGGTTCCTATCGAGACAGGTATGACCAACACACATCCAACCTAACTAGGGTTTGTGTTTAACCAAACTATGGTATAGGTTTGAATTCACTCGGGTTTTCATAGGTTAGGGCTAGACACATGGTTGTGATCTCAATATCAAGTCTCAACTAAGATAGTGGGAGAATACTATGGTTTTAGGTATGTTTGATACTAAGGATTACATCTCAATTATGAATGAATCTAGATTTTTATGAAAAACAAATACGAAATAGGCCGATATGAAAATGTGCATCTGAAAATATGATTTTTAATAGAATCAACTTAAGTCAAGTATATACATGGGATATTGTCGCGTGTATATATCTGATGATCTTAACCTGATTATTATAAAATTTAAATCTATGTACATTTTTAAAACGGATGAATGCATTGCGAAAGCAAACTACATGAATGCGCACAGTTTAGCACATTAATGAACTAAGCAAAACATATATAGATGCATGAATGATATGATATTTCAAAATGATGTGAAATTTAGATTGAAATTAGGGCTTTCATCCAATAAATCAATCTTAATGAGAAGTGTCTATGTCACAACCTCATTAAAACCCTATACTCATATACTGAAGTCCAAATGTAGTATATTTTAAATGATGTACATTTAACAATGCAAGAATGCAATTGATTAAGCAAACATATTCTGAAATCCTAAAATGATGATTCACATGATTAACCAAGTTGGTTTCAGATTTTTCCATGAAGAAAAATAGAAATAATTGATCAAAAATCTAAAAATCAAGTAAAAAATCTGTAACTAGGTGGAAAACAGAAATTTGTCTAAGTCCAAGAAAATGGTAACTTATTCTCTGCAACTGATTTGGTTGATCCTAAAAATTAGGTTAATAAACATCAAACTGCATGAAATTTTTGGGTGGAGAATCTCCGCACAATGGATAATTAGTTTAAAGTGATAAATCTGAAAAAAAAAATATTTTCTACAAAAAGACACAAAGCAATAAAGCTGGTGCAAACAACAGATTTTCTACAAAAAACAAAGTAGAAAACAATTTTAATAATATAAGTTTACACTACTCAAAACATATCAAAACTACTTGGATTGACTTCAAACTTATATTAGAGATTCTTTGCAAAATAGAGAATCAATCAGCATGAATTTATAAGCTTAAAAAAGAATAAGAAATTAGAAAGTTATTTGTCTAAAAAGTTGCTACAGAAACAACAACTTATAGATATACTCACAAATTTGACCAAGTACCAGAAAATAGTAAAACAGCTTCACAACTCATGTTACACTAATGCAATAGATAATGTAATGATGTTTGATGATCAAGAAACTTGACATACTAACTCTATGTACATCAAACTTTCAACTACATTTGAAATTTTGGAAAAAGCTTTTAAGGACAAGAAGACATAAACTTGAAACCTAGGTTGTTGAACAAATTTATACAAAAGAGAGATTATGAAGAGGAGAGAAAGATCACAAGTATGTAGAGAATACGATAAGAGAGAGCCCATTGATCTTACTTGAGGTACTCAAGCTAAGTAAGATTTAAGCTGAGCTAGACACTAAGGTCCATAACCTAAGAAGACTCATGCCTAGGAAAATACCCAGCTAGGTTGGCACCTTAGCCTATAGCCTGCTTAGTTTGGATCCGATCCAGTTCAGCATGCTCAAGGTAAGGTAGGGCAAAAACTTGATAAAGACCAAAGCTGGGATAAGCCTTTCTCATAAGTTGAGCCTAGCTTAGCTTACTTGAGGTTTGCAACCTAGGTGAAACCTAACAATAGCTAAAACCAATCTAATGGTAAGCTATGTTTAACCAATCCTAGACCACCATGCAGTTGGTCTCAATTTGACCAGACTTAGCCAAGATTTTAGGCAATGGAACCCAACTCATGGAAACCAGTTGATGTTCGACCAGGCCTATCTGAGATTGGTCCATGACCCAAACCAAGCCCACCTGGCTCAGTGGGACCTAGCAACGGGCCTCCCACTATTTCAGATCAAATCTATATCCAAATTTACAATGTGAATCCAAAATCTACAATCAGAATCCAATTTCAGATCCATATGAGATTAAAATCTTCATTCAGATCAAGATCTGGATCTTAAATCCAAATCCTTTGTCTAACATTTGATCCAAATCTATCTTTCAAATATAAATATTGATTTGAATCCAAATCTACAACTTATAATCACAATCTGAAAATCTTAGATAATGACACTTGGGATTGGGGCTAATCCTAGCCATCCATATTAGGGTTAACATACTTTTCAGCAATGCAAGTCCTTGAGCCAACGTATGTCATGACCCCCTAGGACTTAAACCATATAAAAATCACTAAAATGCCACTTATTTTCATTTTATCCTTCTTATTCTCTCTTAAGGATTTTCTGGCTTAAGCCAATTTTTAGGCCAAGGAAGAGGGTTCAAGGCTGCCGCCCCAAGTAGCTTCCCTCTTGGACATCTAGAAGAAGCAGAAAAAGAGTCAGCCAATAGGTAGGTTGATCTATCTGTCTCTCTCCCCTTCTATCTTTCTCAAATGGATTGATGTGAAATCTCTAAGGTGGCACCTAGACACGTCTAACAAGCATGTCAAAGTGATGGAATTGAAAAAAAAAAAAAAAAAAAAACTAGAACTTGACCTAGATGTCCCCAAAGTAATGCCAGAAAACTACATTTTCTAGTTCATAGAAATACACAAATTATTTGGCAAGCAAATTTAGATGAGTGAAAAGGCACCAAACAAACTCGATTTAAGCTAAAAATTGGTGAATGGACTACTGGTATGTAGCTGAATGCAATGCACTTTATAACTTCTCAGTATTTTACCCTAGCTGAGACTTACGAGGTCCAGAAATCTGGGGGCAAATGATTCCAAATTATGCAAGGACAATGTCAATCAAAAGTTGACATGAAAACAAGTCCAATACTTATCTTTTCCTAGGATGACAGTTTGAGATCCAACAAGATGAAGCAAATTATGCCACGTGATAAAAAAAAAAACTCGTAAAAAAAAAACCTCAAAATCTACATAACTATTACTTGCATGAGCATGTGCATACATGATTCCCACGACCAACACCACAAAACTTAAACATTTCATGTGTAAAGAAAACCCTAAATGGCACCTAAGAGTGTGCTTGTGAACACCCAAAATTCCCACAAGCTGAAAAGACCATTTTAGCCTTCACCATGAGCTTTTCAAATTGGTTTTCATAAACCAAATTTCAAGAACAAAGGGCTTCACAAGCACATTTCACCATAGTATTGAGCACCTAGACCCATATCACCTAGGTTGCCATTGTTAAAATGACCATTTTGCCCCTACATCCATTCATCTTGATTGGTAACATAAGGGTTTTCACCAAATTTCCAAGAATTTACTAATATTCGAGCAATTAGGCCATTTCTTGACTTCAGGAGTCATTAGAGCTAGCTCACTAGGGTTATCTCTACTTGAAGTCAGCTCCCTTGCAACACAAATCAGCTCACTAAAACCTAAAACTGTGGATTTGCACTCAACCAAAAAGAGTGAGCTGAAACAGAGCTATGATCATGTTCATTATGCATAAATCAATATTCCCTTAGTTTGGTTTGAGTTCAATTCAGTTTCAAGAACTTTTCCTCTCCTTTTTTGAGGGGTTTGAGCTCAGCTGATAGGGTGAGCTGAAACTAAGCTAGGATCATGTGCACATATACCTTGGCTTATGACTTTCTTTGATTTTTAAAACCTTATTTTCAAACCAATCTCCTTATTTGAACATGTTTTAACCTAAAATCATGCATGAGGGTTTGTCATTTAACATCAAATCAAGAAAACTCATCCGGAGTTCTAGAAATACACACGACGCAAAATAGCCATTTGTTTTTTGAGCCATATTTTTCTGCATAAATGTAGGGTATATGCCACATATATACCTTGGCTTATGACTTTCTTTGATTTTTAAAACCTTATTTTCAAACCAATCTCCTTATTTGAACATGTTTTAACCTAAAATCATGCATGAGGTTATTTTTGTCATTTAGCATCAAATCAAGAAAACTCATCCGGAGTTCTAGAAATACACATGAGGCAAAATAGCCATTTCTTTTTTGAGCCATATTTTTCTGCATAAATATAGGGTATAGGCCACATATACCTTGGCTTATGACTTTCTTTGATTTTTAAAACCTTATTTTCAAACCAATCTCCTTATTTGAACATGTTTTAACCTAAAATCATGCATGAGGGCATTTTTGTCCTTTACCATTATTTCATGTCTTTTCTATAAAACCTAACTTAAGAGCCACATGAACTTAAGTTAGCATTTCATGTATGTTCACAAGAACCTAGTGGGTTTGAGCCAAGCTCAACCCACTTAAATTTCTCACTAAATCAAGGTTTTGCAAAAAAAAAAAAAAAGACTCAAACTGACCCAATAAACTTGTGCCAAATCTAGGTCTGAACCCATTTTCTTTATGGATGTTATAGTTTTCTTTTGCTTTTAGAATACTTAGTTTAGTTTCGTTTCTTGCTTAGTTCACTTTATTCGCTTTCATAATGTTTTAGTTTAGCATTTGTGCTTCCCTATGATATATTTAATTTAATGTCTTTAGGGTAGGCATAGGGGTTAGGTATGCCTCTCTCTTCTTTGTCTCTTTCTTTTAGATTTGTTTTTTTTTTGCTTACATAGTTTAGCTTAAATCATGCATATAGAATGTAGTTTTTTCTTCTACTTTCGTTAGTCATGCACTATACATTTTCTTTAGCATGCACCTGGACCGCCTTTCACCCACATGCCCCCCTTGTCTGAAAGTAGACCGGGTCAACTTAACAACATACCTTATGTCATTACCCCATGTATGTGAAAACCTGAATCTAGTTTAGTCCACATATATGAACCTTCTCAAAATCATAGTATTCTCTATAATGTTATCAAAACAAAATTCTTTAAATGATTTCAAAATCCTAGGCCATGTAGGTATGGAGTCCAATCTTAAGCAGTTCTCTAACACCTAGCATAGACCGGTCTTAGAGACCACTACCTATAAACCAAGTCCCAGAGCCTAGATATACTCAAATTTCCGTAAACATCCATTCATGTGAAGTAAATGGAGCCCATATTATATATGGTTTGATAAAGATCAAACCCACTTATTACGGTCAAATGTAGCCCAAGCAATTTCAGCCCTACTGTAGGTAAGACTGAACCTAGTTCTCTTGATCGACCTACCCTTAGCCTATTTGGATTTTAGATCCCAATTCAAGGCATTTGATTCATACTAGTATATGGGTTTTGGATCTCAATTATTCGATTTTAGATCCTAGATTATGGACATCATATAATGGATTTTGGATTATGGATCTTGCATTGTTGATCTCAAACCATAGGTTTTGAATCTTGGACATTAAACACTCGATTTTGGTTCAGATTTCACATATTGAGACTTGAATCATAAATGTTGAATTATGGATATCAGATTATGAATTTTATATTAGGGATATCGGATTTTGGATATTAAACTTTATTTTTTGGATCTTGGATTAGATTTTGGATTGGATTTTACACAATGAGCTTTGGATTAAAAACCTTAGGTCAATTCCCACATAATTGGATACAAAACAGGAATTTTAAACCATGTAATTATCATATTTGGATCCATTCCTTTAGAATTTGCATCTCAGAAGATCAAATTATATGAATAAAAGAACAAATGTACTAGGTCTTTGACCTTGAATTTTGGATTATGAGTCATTACATGATATGATATTTTGGATCTCTATGATATCTCTCATTTCAAATTTAAAACAATAATTATTTAAATTTTTGAGATCATCATTTCAGTCCTTGGATTCAGATTTAGTTTTCTCCCAGTAGGTCCATGTCCTACATCCAGGACCTAGTGAAGACTGGACTCCAAGTATACATGACCTAGTTTTTGCATGCATCTTATTATATTTAGAACATCGATTTGCACTTATCTATGATGATCCAGACATGAACATATATCAAGATTTAATTTTTCTTGTTCATAAGTGTATTCCTGAGATCCACTTATATTTTAAAACATGAGTGGTTTTAGAACTAAATCATGTTCCCTTTTCATAAGTTTTGGACAATATTTATACTTAGAAAATAAAATATTTAGTCTAGTTCTTTGTCTGATTACATATAGAAATGTGCTAGGAATGGTCAGACCTTGTACCAATAGGTTGGGTCATGTCTCTCAAAATCCCGCACAAGGAACAGAGGTGAGTACATGTAAATTATATCTCATTTATATAGTCTGCATGTAAGGTTGAAAATTTTACATGAAACAAAAGTGGCAACTGTGATGGGACCTGTCACTACTTGGCTAGACAAGAATGTTCCACTTTTCTATGTTTTAAATGTTGTCTCACATTTAGAGGCACTTAGGTACCCTCATCTAATGAATGAATTTGTATATTTCTGATGTGCATTAGGGCCTAAAATTGAGAGAGATATTTCATGCTCATATAGATATATAGATATAAGTTTACATACTACCTCTTTCAATTTAGGAGTTGTTTGATGCAATGTTTGTTTCTCTCTTTGATTTTAAGCTTCATCTTAATCTGCATTGCATTAGAGTCAACTGTTTGTGCATGTGATTGCATGTCAAAATTTCCTCTCACCTATATGTCCTGGTCATCATGTCGTAGAATACTCCTTGTATACATTAGCAAGGAATGATTCAACAGTTGAACCAACCTACTAGAGGTGGGTATCCATTTGGAAGAGTCTATGCCACATACTTTGGGCTTCTTTTGTAGGTATATAGGCATATATGGTATATAAAACCATTGCTGATCTCAAATCCTAGATATCCAGTTCTAGGTGGCCAAGCTAATCTCAAACGTTTGCTTGATAGAGTTGTGTTGTTAGAGAGTGTTGTTTGAAACATTATGTGTATGTTCTGTTTGAGTTACATGTTTATTTCTTTTACATGCATCACATTTCATCAATACTATGCACAAGATTTTCATCAAAAATTTGATGAATTTCCGTAAAGTTCTTGTTTTCTTGTGTCAAAATCGTCCAGAGTTGTCCTTTCTAGTGTCATTATGTAAGGTCTCTTCAGCCTGTCAAGGTCAACATTGTCATTCGGTTTGAACATTTTATTGGGTTGACCATGATAGACAGCCTTATCACCTCGTTTGATCAACCTCTATTTGTGCATTAATTTGCATGTTTATCTTGACCCTCACCATGTTGCTTTTGCATGTCGTTTTTGTCAATTACTATAATCAAAACATTTACATTCTATTTTAGAGATGACCCAAACACCAAAATCCATTCCCCAATCAAGTGTAGAATGTGGAATTTCAAATCGACTTTATATTATTTCATTTTCTATTCTCTCCCATGCAATGTAGCGATAGTGGGGGTCCCCTCCTCAAGATTCTTTCTTCAATCAAACTCAATTTTCCCCTTCCCATGTTCAAGCATCTTGGTATTCCTTTTATATCCTTTGATGGCCGAACTAGTCTCTTGTCTCTATTATGCATTCCTCTCACTGCCTTCATACTAGGTATCTTTTGCACAAGAACATTACAAGTTGCAAGAAATTGTCCTCAAAATATTTTTCAACAAGGAAAATTTTAGAGTTTTCAAAATCCAAGAGCAATTGATCCACAAGTCTTCACATCCAAGTACACACCAATTTTTTGCAAGAGCTTCAATTTTGCAAGCATTTGATAAATGTTTTTTCAAATTTTGCACTTAAATGCATACAATTTTTTAAATTTCTCACCTCAGTGCACACAAGTTTTTCCAATTTCACAAATTGATGCAAACATGATTTTCACACCTTGCACCTCGATGCATACAAGTCTTTAAATTTTGCACTCCAGTGCATACAAATTTTTTCAATCACATGCAAGTTTTAAATTTCACACATCAGTGCTCACAAGTTTTTCAAATTCATGTAACAACACACCCAAATTTCTCAGTTTCACAAGTTTTCAAAGTGATCTCATACTTTAGCACACCATTTTCATGCTTCGGCTTATATAAGTTTTACAAGAACATGCAAATTTACCTATGTCCACACAAGTTTTCAAATTTTGCACCTCGGTGCACAGTTTTTTCCACTTTCAAACCTCAGTGTACACATATTTTTTCAATTTTTCACTTTGGTGCACTCAAGTTTTTCAAATTTTGCACTTCAATGCACATAGGTTTTTTTAAATTCTACACTTTGATGCACATATGGTTTATTCCTTTTTTGCACGTCAGTGTGCACAAGTTCTTTGAATTTTGCACTTCAATGCATACGAGTTTCCAAGTTTACATTTTGCACTTCGCTGCAGATAGGTTATTCCAATTTTGCACCTCGCTACACACAGGTGTTTCCAAATTCGCACCACAGTGCAAATAAGGCGTTTAATTTTGCATTTTATTGCAAACAAGTTTTCAATTTCATATTTCAATGCCCACAACTTTTCTAATTTCTGCACATCAGTGCCCACAAGTTTTTTTAGTTTCACCCTTGGTACACATAGGTTTTTCAATTTTGCACTTTAGTGCATAGAAGTTTTCCAATTTTACATTTCAATGCTCACAAGTTTTCTAATTCTACATATTAGTGCACACAAGTTTCCATTCACATGGCAATTTTTAACCTAGCACATCAGTGCATGTAAGTTTTCCATTCACACACAAGTTCATACAAGTTTTCAATTATGTGTTTTGGCGCACTCAAATTTTCAAAAGTTCCAAAGTTTCGAATTCAATTCTGCAAAAAGCCGTGCATGCACAGAAAAGCGTTGATCGGTTCTTGATAAATGATTTGGATTAACATTGAGCATGGAAAACAAAAAATGCAAGAATATGAAGTGGAGAAAACACACAATAAAACCATAGTTTGAAATTTGTTATGAAACAGAAAAATGTTCATTCTGTCTGCATACAGATACTGATTTTGATTCCATCTATGCTGAAGTACTGAACAAAGAATTTCACACATTTTGAGTTCTCTCATGCTAATGGACATCAAGTATGGAGTGAGAAAATATTGATGCATTTTTTAAATATAATGTGCATTAAGCTGACATGTGGATCCTAGATTTGGGTATGATGTTAGGATCTAGATCTAGGTCCAGAAAAGAAAATTCTAGAAGACGAATCAAGATATAATAATGAGATCTTCACCATGATTTGATGTCTGGGATTTGAAATTTTGGAATAATGAATATGGGTCTATGAAAAGAGATCTTAGATCTAGGACTTGAATATGAAATCAAGATACAAAAAATGAACTTGGATATGAAGTCTAGATCAAGAAATTGTAATCTGAAATGGCTTGAACCTAGACCTGGGCTAGGTAGGTTCAAGATGTATGACATGAACTAGACTTGGTCTAGGTTCAGTTTTGAAAAGTGGGTTTAGACCTAGATTAGGCACATGTTTATTGGGCTCAGTCTGAGTGTTGTCTTTGAAAAATTCTAATTTAGTGAGAAATTGAAGTGGGTGAGCCCAGGCTCGAACTCACTAAGTACATGTGAATGTATATGAAATGGTAACTTAGGTTCATGTGGTTGCTAAGTTAGGTTTTATAGAAAGTATGTACATGGTGGTACCAATATATTCTTGTGTGTGATTTAGGGCTAAAATAGATTCGAATAAGGAGATTGTTTTGAAATAAGGTTCTAGAAATCAAAGAAAGTTATAAACCAAGGTATATGTGCCCTATACTCTATGTTTATGTAGAAGAATATGGCTCAAAAAGAGAAACAACTATTTTGCCTCTGTCAGAATTTCTAGAGCTCTGGATGAGCTTTCTTGATCTAGTGGATCCAGTCTGTTGTGCCTACTCATAGATAGGCTTTGGTCAAAATCTTACTAAAATGAACTCAAACGGGGGTGAATGAACTCAAACCAAACTAAGGGAATATTGGTTCATGCATGCTAAACATGGTCCTAGCTCTTTGAGCTCACTGTTTCAAGTGGAGCTCAAATTCATAGTTTTAGGTTCCAGTGAGTTAATTTGAGCTACATGGGAGCTGACTTATGGTTGGGATAGCCCTAATGAGCTGGCTCTAATGACTCCCTAAGTTTTGTGGAGCTGTCGTAATTACTCAAATGTTAGGCAATTCATGAAAATATGGTGAAGATCCTTACTTTTCTAGTCAAGTTGATTTAATGTAGGGGTAAAATGGTCATTTTCAACAATCGTGACCTAAGTGATTTAGCTCTAGGTGCATAATACTGTGGTAAAATGTGCTTATGCAACCCTTTGCTCTTGAAATCTGGTTTATGAAAACCAATTTGACAAGCTCATGGAGAAGAGTAAAATGGTCTTTGGGCTTGTGAGATTTTTAGGTGTTCAGAGATACTCGACTTTGCTACTAAGCCGGAGAACCATCCTTAGTGACAAAGACCAAACACCAAACCCTTAAAGTGATGATGAAATCTTGAAAATAGACTATCATAAAGAAAATTCTTTTGAGATAAAAAAAAAGAGAGGCCCTAGTATAAATATTGGTGTGATGCTTGTAAGTACTTTTGAAATGCTTGTGAACTTGTAAAATGCTTGTGAGGTTCATCCATTCATGTGCATTTGTTTGAATGCTTGTGTGAACTAAAGCGTGGAAATCTCACATAATGTGAGTGCTTGTGGAAATTCTTGTGGGCCTTATACCAAAATACAAGTGCTTGTAAAATGGCAGTGTGTGCCAAAATGCGAAATCTCACATCAAACGTGAGTGCTTGAGGAAATGATTGAAAATGCTTGTGAAATTCATATATTGGTTTTCATGGGCTTGCATACATGTGTGTGTCGAAGCATGAAATCTCACATCAAAATATGAATGCTTGTGAAATTTGACATAATTCATTTACTTGTATCTCTTATACCTTGTAAGGACTTGCATGATTTTGTTTATCTAAGAACAAAAATTTTTAGCCAATGTTATGAAATTCATCTAAACAATTGTTCTTTGATTTCCAAATGATAAGCTGAGAATAGTTGCTCTCTATGTCATAGGGTTTCTTAGTATAGGATTTGTCATTATCTTGACTCCCTTTGTAATCTCAAGAAGCTTATGTTTTTCATCATGAGAGAATTATTGACTTGAGTGACCTAAATTGGTTTTTTTTTTAGACAAATATTTTTGCTTGTTTTTATTTTTACTTGAATTTGGTTGCTTTTTAGATATTTTCATTCATGTTCTTGTTTTCTTGGTGTTTTAGGTTGACCTTCATCTACAGGAGAAATACCTCACCACCCCTCAAGCTACTATGAGGCTCCATCACTTTGATGGTCATGTAACTTTGTCATGTGCAATGTCATGTCTATTGGGCTTTTTGCTAAACTCTTAATGACTTTTGGACTGGTAGCTCTCAAGCCAGTCGGTCCTAGGGTACTAGATGTAGAACATTCCTCCAACTTACTCAAGTTTAGAAGGCTTTAGAAGACATTAAATAAATGTTTGTAGATCACATAGCATCACAAAATAAATGCAAATCAACTTTGTGCCAATTTTGTACTCTCGAGTATTGATCCAATAAACGGCTACATTTCAACACTCACTTAACTCAGTCACATATCCTCTGATTGATTCTTGATAAGCTCTTGCTTTCCCATAGATCGAATTCAATGACATTTCCTAGACTTTTGATTTCCTATGTTTCCTTGAGCTCTTTTTCATGGCCTATAATATGGTTCTATCAAAATTTTAGTATTTTAAGGATTATCAAATCATTGGCTGAAAATTTTTTGTCATTTTAGAGCAACTAGAATCATTAAGTGCTTTCAAAATGCAATATGATAAGTTGTAAGGAATGTTTATTATACTTAAAATGCTTGTGTGAAATGCGAAAATATACATCGAAGTGCAAAAATGTGCATCTATGTGTAAAATCTCTCATTAAAATGTGAGTGCTTTTATGCTTGTGGGTCGCATACAAATAAGAGTGCTTGTGGGTATCATATGAATACGAGTGCTTTTGGGTCTCGTACGAATATGAGTGCTTGTAAAGATTTGAAATTTGCATATACTGGAGCAAGAAAATGGTCTGCTGAAGCACAAAATCATTTTGAAACTTGTAAAATTTGGGTGAATTGAACTGTGAAATCATGTGTTCTAACATGAAATTTTGGAACTTGTGAAAAGTTGAGTGCACCAAAGCATATAATTGAAAACTTATACGCACTTGTATGTGAATGGAAAACTTGCATGTGCTGATTTGCAAGCTTGAAAATTTGGTATGTGGTTGGAAAATTTGTATATACTATTATGCAAAATTGGAAAACTTGTGAGCATTGAAATGTGAAACTAAAAAAATTGTATGCACGGAAATGCAAAATTGAAAAACCTATGTACACCAAGGTGCGAAATTGGAAAAACTTGTGTGCACTGATGTGCGGAATTAGAAAATTCGTGGGCATTAAAATATGAAATTAGTTTAGCATGCTTAGTCTAGTTTATTTTCTTGCTTAGTTCCTAAGTTTTCTTTACTTGCTTTTGTAATGCTTTCGTTTAGCTTATTTGCTTGCTTAAGATAGATTTAATTTAATGTCTTTAGGGGAAGCATAAGAGTCAGGTATGCCTCTCTCTTCCTTATCTCTTTCTTTTAATTTGTGTTTTTTATTACATAGTTTTGCTTAACTCATGCATATAGAATGTAGTTTTCTCTTGTGTTTTTATTAATCATGCATTGTACATTTGTTTCAGCATGCACCTAGACCACCTTGCGACCACGTGCACCCCTTGTCTGAAACTAGACCAGGTCAACCTAATAGCATACCTTGTGGCATTAATCCAGATATGTGAAAACCTAAATCCAGTTTGGTCTTCATTCAAGAACCCTTTCAAATCATAATTTTCTTTATATTGTTTTCAAATCTGCTCCTTCAAATGATTTCAAAAACCTTAGGTCATGGAGGTGAGGATTCCAATCTTAGATCAGTTCTTTTAGATCTAGCCCAAATTGGTCTTATAGACCACTGCTTATAAACCTAGTCCCACAGCCTAGATCTAGTCAAATTTCCTTAACACCCATTCATATAAAGTAAATGGAGTCTATGTTATATACGGTCTAACTAAGAACAAACCCACTTATTATGGTCAAAGTCGTCCCAAGTAGGTTCGGGCCCAATTTAGGTAAAATCGAAACCTAATTCTCTTGAACGACCTACCCTTAGCCTATTTGGATCTTGGATCTCAATTCAAGACATTGCATTCAAATCATGAACCTTACACTGATCTAAACCTTGATATTAAACCCGATTGTAGTATATGGATTTTTCATCTCTATTATTGAATTTTAGATCTCAGATTATTGATCTTGTATTTTGGACCTCAAATCTTAGGTTTGGGCATTAGACTTTAGACTCTAGATTGTGGATCAGATTTCACATAATGAGTCTTGAATCATAAGTCTCATATTGTGGATTCAGATTATGCATATCAGATTATGGATCTCAAATTTTGGATCTCAAGCCATGGATTTTGGATCAGATTTTACACAATGAAGTGTGGATCATAAACGTTAGGTCAATTCCCTCATAATTAGATCCAAAACAAGAATTTGAACCATGTAAACAATAGATTTGGATATGTTAATTTAGGATTTGGCTCTTAGAAGATCAACCTATATGAATATAAGATCAAATGTGTTAGACTTTTTGGCCTTGAGTTTTGGATTAGGAACCTCAATAACATGACATAATATTTTGGATCTCTGTCATTTCAATTCTTGGATTCAGATCCAGTTTTCTCTCAATAGGTCAACGCCCTACACCCATGTCCTAGTAGAGACTAGGCTCCAAGTATACATGATCCAGTTTTTGCATGCATCAAATTAGACTTAGAATGTCGATTTGCATTGATTTATGATGATCCAAACATAGGTGGATATCAAGATCTAATCCCTCTTGTTCATAAGTCAATTTCTGAAATCTATATAGATTTTAAGCATACATAATTTTAAAGCTAAGGCACGTCTGTTTTTCATAGATTTTGGAGGACATTTGGACTTATAAATGAAATATTTAGTCTAGTTTTAGTCTTATTACCCCTTGTAAAGGTGCCAAACGGAGGTGAGTACAGGTAAATTATATCCCATATATACGATCTATGTATCAAATTGCAAATTTACATGTAAACTATGCTCATAATGGGAATGTGTTTTCATTAACGTTGGGTTCTTTACTGGATTATATCCATGAAACGGATAGAATCTCCCCAAAACCACTCATAAATATGCAAAAAAAAAAAATGGAAAACATTAAGAAAAATACGAACCTGGGGATACGTAATGTAGGGTTCAGTGGAAAAAGGGCTGGATCTCTTGCTAGGACCCACTGGGCTCTGTAGGGAGCTAGTGGTGTCATGCAAGGGTAGGCTACCCTACAAGCAATGCAAATAAGAAAAGAAAAAAGGTACCCACGGGAGATGCCTCTTCTTATGCAAATAAACTTTCAACTTCTTCTGCCTCATCCTAAACCTCAAAGAGAGACCAAAGGGAATCAATAAAAAATACTTGGAGAAATAAAGGAGAAATGAGAAAGGGTACCTAAGAGGGAGCCCAAAGGTAACGAAGGGGACGTGCCCTTCTTGACACCTACTTATAAAGTGAAGTTAGGGAATTTTTTAAACAAAAATTTACATAAAAAGAAGGGTGCAGCCCTAGGGGAGTTCTTGGTAATTTTAAAAAGATAAAACCATGTCTTTAATGGCTAGGATCGCTCATGATTATGTGGCAATATCATATGCATTCAGACCTTGAATATTGGATTTTGACATGCATTTGTCCTAGAATCTGAATCTGAAATATATATTACATTCTCAATTTCAAACAAAATACTGGATCGAAGATCTAGATGATGGTCTGGAGCAAAGATATGGTATTGATATTTGATAATAATGTTATGGATCCAGATTTGTAATCTGGATTTTGAATTTGATCTAAACAAAGGGAACATCCCCTACCGAGTCCCACTAACCTAGGTGGGTTTGGCCTGTGTTTAGTTGACTTAGCCTAGGTAGGTCAAGTCAAATTACAACTGGTTCTAGTAGATTGGCTTCAACTAACGGAACCTGTTCATAATTTTTTCCTCAATAAATTCATTGGTAATTTAACGAGTGTCACACACATGTGTGCATTTCAAATGCCCATGCAACACAATTAATGTGATTGTAGGGTGTTCATTTACAAGTGCATGGGGTCAGTTTTTTCATATCAACCTATAGACTTCATGTAAGAGGATATACCTCTAGTCCACAAACAATTGCACAGGACACTCCTCAATTACCTCCAAAAAGGGGATGGCTGAAAATATCAGCAGTGGATGCACAGTTCGACATGAAATTGTAATATTGTAATGTTCAAAAGTTCCATTTTGTTAGATGGACTTATCTTCATGTAGTGCAATCTCTATCAATTGCTGCACCTAGGCTTGTTGTGGGGATTTGTAACCCAAATCAAATTTATTCTCTATTAACCGAATGCTTATGCAGCCAAAAGTTCACCCTTCTTAGCCTTCACCCATGCCTCTTCTTCGATACCTAGAACATTTTGTACACGGTTCATATAATCATAATACATTATTCCAACAACTAGTGTTTTATGACTTTCATTCTAGTAATACGGTACATATCCTATACTAGCAAGATAGCATTTCAAAGTCACTAACTTGAATATGTTGGTATATAGGTTCTGGTATCAAGATAACAAAGAGCAAATACGATTATCCATTTTAAGTGGCGTTTTATCTATAATGCCACTGAAATGAATGCCCCTCAATCGCTGCTTTCGAAACTTAGCTAGTTTCAAGTACCACCAATGGAGCGTATGCCAGCTGCATCAAACAACAAATTAGCCCTACACCTGCATCCATAAGAATGCAAATAAAATGCATCGCCGCATTATTATGCACAAACATAGTTTAAACAACTGCCACAAAAGGTATGGGCAATAAAAACAATGCCAACTTCACAAACTAAAGCCGAAAATAACAAGAGACAACAATTAGATGACTATTCTAGGGACATATAATAAGAAACAATGAATATCACTAATGTTGAAAAAAAAATATTCACCACGAAACAAAACTACTAGTGGACATGAGACGCCTAATAAGCATGACAGGTGAAAAGAGACAACACCTATGACATGCTATCATGGAGCATGGAGAAGTCATCATACATGATCTTCTTCTTCTTCATGCCATACCCTACGATCCCTATTCCTCTTGCCTTGTCTCGAAACCATGAGTTCACCTTTCTCCTCCAACTCCAACTCCTCATCCTCTTTCTCTGTCTTTTTTCGTCTTGGATATACTCAAACCTTCCCCATTTTCATTTTCCTCCTCCTCCAAATACACAATGTATTATCCAACAGTATTGTACATTTCCTTCTTTTTTTTCTTTCTTCATCCTTTCATTCAATTTTTTTTTCTCCACACGAAAGTTGATTCCCTTCACAACTCTCTTCTCCCCCCTTTAAGAGGTTCTCCAAACATATGCCCTACCCTTGCCAATTCTTAGTTTCTGCTTAAATCCTCACCCTTGTCAATTCTCAGCTTTTGCTCAAATGCTCCAGGTAATGGTTGAACCCTTGTTTGCTTGTGGACGTCGATGACGACAATACCTCTTTTGCTTGCATCTCAACACCTGGTAGTATATCTCGTTTGGTGGATGCCAACTTCCTAATTGTTGCATATGTTGAGTACCTCTGCTCCGCCAGATGTTTATCCACCATCACACTTTTCTTTCGCATGCACCACTAATGGTTTGATGGTTGGGAGTTTGTTAGTCTGCTCCTCCTGCTCAGAGGAGTGCTATGGGTCAATAATCGCCAGTGATGAGATATTCATTCACTGGTGACCTTTACTTCTACTTGGGAGGATGTTATAAGTTGACAATTGTAGGTGATGGGGGCCCATCTCTACTTCTTTACATGCTTTATTAAGGCTCATTCATCTGCAAACTTTGTTTGCTCGAAAGGTTCGTTGTGAGTTGTCACAAGCAGGGGACTTCGTTGCTCATCTAGGCATCAGCAATTTCCAAAATGTTTGCCGATTCAGGGGTTTATTGTTATTTCCTTCCTTGTAGATATAACTCAAAGTACCTTTATGTTTTATATCACCAAAGGAATGACCATCGATCTTAGTCTTGGTTTTGGAGGATTTTTTTTACCTGTTTTGGTCCGCTAGGGGAAAAAACATTAATCTCTTTGCCGACACCATAGTGAGCAAACAAGAGGAATCAAGAAGCAGATTGTATGAATATTTCATTGTTCAACCGACAAAACCATCTTCACATGGTTCATTGGAAGCTTTTATTCACAACACGTTCAAAAGAATGACACATATCAAAACCCTTCACTAAAACTGATGGTTCGCTGGAAACTCTTTCTTCACCTTGAGAAAAAGTAAACCCCAACAAAAAGCAATAGAGATAGATAATGAAGAAAGAGGTCGCAAGGATTCAAATTCGAAGGGTCGTGGTATGGTTCCGGATAAAATCGTGCGTCATTCGATATTTCGATTTGGGAGAGGGCAGTTGAAGTTGGAGAGAGTCTCATAGCTGGACGTGGGCATTGGGCCGGCCTGACCCGATAAGGCTTGGGCTTGCAACCTGAGTGAGTTAGGGCCCGAGCCCCATACTCCATGTCTGACCCTGACGATCGACTATATATTTTAAATATATAAAAAAAAATTAAATATAAAATACATTTTAATAATAAAATATATATTATAAATAAAAAATAATAAAAAATAATCGGGTCAAATCAAGCCCTACTCGACCGGGCCGGTTTTTTTCAATTCTGAGCCCGGCCCGAGTCTGGGTGTAGTGGGTATCGAGTATGAGTTGCTTGCCTGTACCCGTTGTCCAGCTTACTCATAGCATGTGTCGTGAGTCTGGTCCTCCAGATTCGTTAGTCTCCGAACGACGTTTGTGTATGCTCAAATCCGGAGGAGTGTCGTATTGAATCACTATTGCCCTGCTCCGCCGCTTTATGGGAACAGACTCTTCGACCGAACTCGAGTCCGGACCCAAAGGACCTGATCCAGCCAAGTTCCGGTCGTATCCGCAGCAATTAACCAGATAGCGTTTACGGTGAACTGAGAGTGGAGACTGATGGCAATCCAGCTGCGTAAGCGCGACGCGGAGTGCATAACCCACCTACGCTTTAGGGTTGCCTATAAATACCGGTGGGAAGGAAAAGCAGTAAGGGTGGGTGGCGGAGGAAGAACCCTAAAACCTAAGAAAAAATGCCGCCAAAGTCAGCGAAGAAGGACGCCCCGGCCGAGCGTCCCATCCTCGGCAGATTCTCGTCGCATCTCAAGATTGGCATCGTAAGTTCTCCGTCCCCGGAAGAGATTTTTGGAATTCGTTCTCTATAATCCAGTTGATATTTCTTAGGATTTCCTCTCGTTGATTTTGTTTTGAGGTGATTCTTTGATACTAGGTTGTGAATGCTTATTGTTGTCGTGTTCCTTGTCCTGTAGAACTGCGAGTTTCCTTTCGATTTCTACGTTCATCTTATTAGCATTCTTATCGACGCAATCTTTTGTTTAGTTAAAAAAATCATTTCCAAATGTCTTTCTTTTTTTCAAGTAGCTTCCCGATCACGGATCAGTTTCAGGGTACTCAAGCTGCTTTGATTTTAAGGAAGCTTGGGTTCTTCCATATCATTGCCCTTCGCAGCTTGTGGTGTTATGCCAGAGAGAAGCGTAAGCTAGCTAGGTACTTTATTTGATTAAGTAGTATTTTCTGTCTTGGTTCCAGCACCTTTACTAAGTAGCTGATCCTTTGCGCCGGTTAAGCCAATCTGTTTTCCAATAATTGAATCTTTAGTGTCTATTATCGAGTGTTTTACCACAAAAAAAGACAAATGCATTTTGAAACCTATCGTTTCAATAGGATCTTATATTGAACTTCTTCTCATCAACTTGCATGTCCCATAAATATTTTTACGATTCTAGACAGTTTATGAAAAATTGGAAGGTGCTGTTATTTATATAAATTTTAATTTGGTAATAAAGAGTGGATCATGTCTATGGAACTTCAGAGACCTATTATTGCCACAATTTTCAAGTTATGACAAATTTGTTCCGTCAGATATTTTGTTGGAAAACTTGCTAACATCAATGTAATATTGCAATTGATTTAATAATTCAATATTTGTTCTATTCTTGATTGCTTGGTAATGTGATTTACCACCATCATTGGAAACATATCAGATTAAATTGGGATTCAATTTCTATATTAATTTGTCACTTACTTTATTTTGATTTTTGGGGTCTAACATTATGATTGTCTTGATTTTAGTGGTTGAATCTGACAATTTCTATTTTTCCCTGTTAAACTAATGGCTCTTCAGACACAGGAGCATTGTATTTCAATTACATGCTACCTTTTGCACGGTGCCTATATCATAGGGGAATTCCATACTCCAATTCAATCGTATGAAGAATAATTGTTTCTCTTCATTTGATTTGATAATTGGAGACATTTGGTCTCAGACTAGTTGCCCTTTTGTATATTTTTGTTCATATATTAATTCTGCAGGGGGATCAGGAGGTACATTTTCAATTTTGGACTTGCATGTGATATAGTAGGCAAGGCCGCACTTTAGCAGTACTTTATTTCATCTATGGTGTCCTGAATTGGCTTTTTATATAATGTCAACAAAAATGGTAGACATCCTTTGTTCAAGCAAGGTTGTAGGGTCCTGAATCTCATGATGACTTGAACTGTTGAACATGAGCACCGCTAATCAACTTTGTTTGCAAACTGAGCATATCTGGAGCTTCTGAAACTATGAAGAACTGGGCTTCCTAGTTGGTTGGAGAACTTTTGGCTCATGTCACAATGCAATATTTTGGAGTAATATGTTTATGTCCGGTTTAGAACTGAGAAATCAAGTGAACCAAGAAGTGGCTTCTATGTTGAGTATTTGGTTATGTTGTTGACATGTTGACTGGTTCCTCTTGCTCTTACTATAGATCCTGGCTATGTACGCATGTATGTATACATGTATATATGTGTGTAACTGTGTATATACATATATTGCAATACAAGTGGTGCAAGTGTAACATGTTCCCTTTGGTCTTTCAGAAATTTCTTGTAACATAGGATTTCTCCCTCTTTCAGTATTAGGTATCTTTATCAGATGTTATGTTTTACAAGACGGTTCTCTGATTCGGGATGCATACTTACACCATTTTAAAGATGGGCAGCTAATTGCTATTTGAATCTGATTTTTCATGGGAAGAATGCTCCAGGGAGGCTGGTTTTTTAATATCACAACTGAAAGTTTTTTGCTGAGAAGACACGGTTAAACAATTAATAAAATAATAATTTTTATTTCTATACAATACTACCATTGATTGATTTTGGTTAGAGTGAAAAATATTCTTAAGCAGTTGTGTACTTTTTAGAATTGTTGATAACACTTAAGTCATTCTAATTTTCTAAATCTGTTTTTTTTAAACTCTGTAAACTATATAGGTATTTTGAACTCCTGGCTTTTGTCTCAAAGATTTTAGGTCACTTCTGTTGAAAAGTTGGAGTTGCATGAGCAATTATAGTTTCTAAGGGGTGTTGTCTTTTAGGAGAAAGATCTTGCACTTATGTGCTTGGATGCATGTCTCATTCTATTTATTACAGACAAATATTCTGATATCTTCAGAATATCTCAATATTATTGCCGTTTTGAACCCATCCATTAACATTGATAAATATCCTGACATTTTCAAAATAGCACAAAAAAGGGAAATGTCACCGTATTATTGTGATATTATTTCAAGATATCCCCAATACTTTTCCAAATCTTCTACCAAAGCCCTTTTTCATATCTTTTTGCATTTCCACAAATAATATCTGCAATATGTTGAGACTTCCTCATTTTTATCACCGAAAGTCCTAAACAGTGTAAGCATTTTCTAAGAGGTAAGTTTTCCAATATTTTCAAAATATCGCGACAAACTAAAAGTATTTGTCACCTGTATACATATATTATAATATGTCCATAGTCACAAAAAATGCGTTATTTTCGAAAAAAAGGCAAAAAAAAGCAAGAAAATGAAATGCCGTTTTAAACTTTAAAAAACGTGTTTTTGTTTAAAAAAAACGTTAAAAACATTAACCTGTTTTCAACGCGTTTTTTCGTTTTTTTCCACTTATTTTTTCATACCAAACAATTTTTTTTTCATTTTCAATTTTTTTATTTGCTGCAAATCTACTTATCTTTTGATGTTTGTGTTATTAATTTCTCACTTATTTTATTTTTCCCCAATTTTTAGTTTGTTTAATTTTTTAAAATACTGCTTTTTCCCCTTTTTCCCGTATTTTTCAAGCCCGCCGTATTATACCCGACAAAAACCTCGCCGTTTAAAACTCCAAGACATTATTTGTGACTATGGTACATATACATATATATAACGCATATATTTGATTCATGTATGTATATTTATATATGTATACATAATATATAGATGTACTTACAATATATACATGTACATATTATATGTATATACACATATATAATGAGTACATATAATATATATACATATCGTATATGTATAACATATAATATATGATATATGAATATAAGATATGTATATTGTGCATATGTACATGCATGTATATATAACATTATATATATATATATATATATATATATATATATATATATATATATATATATATATATATATATAGGAAATATCATAATATTTCTTCTTTTTTCATAAAATTTCCTTTTTAATGATTTTTAGTGCATGTTTCCATTTACAAGATGTTTATTTTTAGAATTCAAAGGTGGATCCTTGGTAATATATTTGTAAGGAAATTAATATAGAACTTTTAATATTGTAAAAATAATGATAATACTTAATTTCATTTGGTTTTTTATTTTTTTGAACTCTCATGATTTTCTTGAGCTTTCGCCAGATTTTTAGGAAGAAAAACTGACCTTGTCAATCAATTCCCGAGAAAAACCTTGCCAATAGAAACCTATAAATATATTTTAAACATATAATTTTCTTCATTGAGCCTAGTCGTATAACCTGATTATCTTCTCAAGATTAAGCACAGAAGAATGAATTTGTGTGTCTGTGTTGTTCCTAAAGGTCTGCAACTGTCAAATTTTCCTAGAGTTGCTGGCTTCCGAGACATCATACCTATGCTTGAAGCTGCATAGATGAGTCTAGGATTGCTGCTTCAGTCATCTATTCATCTGTAGCTATAGGTCTGACAACTTCCATGAAATGATATATGCCTCTATTGTGAAGAGCATATTAACAGATAATGAGGCTAATCAATTGCATTCTTTGAGATTTACATTTGTCAACTAACTGGGCTGTTTTTCTTTCTTATATTCCACTGCGTAACATAGATGTAACTGTGAAGGTCTTCTATTTATTGTGTCATGGTCTCTTACAGGGGAAGTATGTGTGTGATGCAGAATGTGTGATGATCATTATGATTACGTGAAGCAATTAGCCTTTCAATCAGTTATATCCAATAAAAATACCTAGGACAACTAACTGGATGTTCTTTTGTTGCATAAAGACACTAATATTTCCTCTGTTTGAAATTTTAAATGCATCATGGCCTTTCAGAGGGGTTTGAAGTATTTATACCAGAGTGATAGGTCCAGTTGCTTGTCTTCATTCTGTTGTTTGATCTTTGACCGATTATCTCTTAGGGTAAAAAAGAAAGTTCCAATGCAATGATAGATGAGTTCTGCATCAAAGTCACAACAATTGCATCAAAAGTCACAAAAATTTACCCCATGTTTACTAGATTCATTTGTTCTTCTTGTCATGTAAAGTTGTCTACTCATTATTTTGCTTTCTTGGTGCTTCCCTAATATCTAGAAATGTTATGTTATGTTTTTGATCATGCATAATAGCCTGATTCTGCACATTGTTTTCGGGGGACATAGGAAAGTATAGCATATTAAATTTTACTTGCATCGTATTTTTCGTTAAGATTGTGCTTTCGCCCTTTTAGAACATCATAAATATTATGTGTAGCTTAATATAAGTTATCTTTTTTTTTTTCCATTGAATCCTGTCCTTTTTTCCTTGTTTAACTAAGTGTGTCTGGTTTCATTGGCAGGTTGGGTTGCCAAATGTAGGCAAGTCCACTTTGTTCAACACCCTTACAAAATTGTCAATACCTGCTGAAAATTTCCCTTTCTGCACCATAGAACCAAACGAGGCAAGAGTTAATGTTCCTGATGAACGATTTCAATGGCTTTGTCAGTTGTACAAGCCAAAGAGTGAGGTAATTCCATAATATTTCATTCTTTTCTTATTTTTACATTCTCATATGTTATAGGATACTCAATTCTACTTGTTTTTTCTACACAAGGAGGTAGGAGTCTCCAAGTTTTTTTATTGTAATTATTGTGGAAGCTGGTCGTTTTCAAAATGCTGCAAAGCACATATAGTTCATTAATCCTGATTGCCATCACATCATACGCATATATGAACATACTGGGCTTGTGTTTTGCTTAACTTCGAGGTTAAAATTTGAACAATAAATCATACTTAGCAAAAAATGGAAGGTCTCTAGTCCTAGTGTTCTTTATGAAGATGATAGAACTGTGGCAGCCTGTGCATGCTTTCAGTTAAAGAAGTAATATTATATTGACAGTGAAATTTTGCCTCTAGTTCCAGAAACGGCCTCACATTTCTTAATCTCCTGATAAGGAGCATAATTTTCCAGATAACTCCTTAGTGCTCCATTTAGGTTAAATCTGTTGTATTTCAGAATGGAGCTTTTGGAAATCTCCACATTGGTCTCAGAAATTTGAAGGATACTGTTAATTCAATCAAATGAAAGAAGATGGTTTGAGAAATAATGGTAAATATTGTACACCCTTGCTTGTATAACTGTGGTCTACATCAGGAAATTCAAGACCATGAGGCCCTACCTTGTATTGGAGGCAAAAATTTGCCCCAAACTTTTAAGTTTTTTCAATAAAGATGAAGGTTGGTTAGGTATCTCAATGACTTTTTGCAATGCTACATAGGACATAGATCATGCTAATTTTGTGCCCTCTTCCAATAATTTGTACATCAGAGAACATGGGGGACAAGTAAATTGAGCTATCCCAGTATAGTTTTTCATAAGTTTCATGTTGCAATTCCTTTATATATACCGTGTTTGTGTCAAGTCAATACATTTCCATGGTAATTTTGCTTGATTAAGGTTGTTACAGCATTTCATATTCCTATCATGTCATCTTCCAGGTTTAGGTTTACTATGAGAAGTTTTTTGGTTCATTGTCTATGTTGACATGATCAAAGCTGATGACTACTTCTATTATCATGAATTTAACATCTTGACTCTTTTACTGATGTTGATAGTGTGTTCTTTTCACCTATTACCTCCAAAGTGTAGAAAACACCCTGATATTATTGCCTTTTTTGGAACCAGCTTATAGTATTGGGGAAATATCATGGTACTGCCAAATATTGACAAATATGGCGATATTGTTGTTGATATTACAATAATTTTGCAAGTTTCTTGGAAAAAATTTCCTTATTTTTTAATCATGTGGAAACTTTTATGATTGTTTCTTGGCATCTTAGCTGGTTCTTTATTTCATAGTTTTTTTTCTTATCCTTTTTCTATTTTAAGGGATCTTCCTCTGATTTTTAAGTGGAAAAACATTTTGGAGAAGGGACCATATGAATTATTGTCAAGAATGGATTGGTGTCTGTAATTGACAGCAAAGGATCAGTGGGAAAAAGGGACCGTTTTAAATGCTTTTTATGTTTCATTGCAATTTCATTCTTGCTGTTCCAAAAAGTGAAAAAGAAACCTAGTTACAGTATGTAAACATGCAAAATTACAATATTTTGGAAAAATGCGAAAAATGAAAATATCACATTTTTTAAAGAATGTTTAGTTATTTATATATTTTTTTAAATTTTTTATTTATGAGACTTCCCAAGAAAACTTTCTGATTAATATTCTAGAAAAACCTCATCCATAATAACACGAAAGATATGACTATGTTTCAAGATAACAATAAGCTTTCGGAATTCTGTATTTACGAGCCCAACTCTTACCCAGCATGTGGACAAGGGTCCCAGGTTTCTTATTTTCCTAATATATGCTCATGCTTTTTGATGAAGGTGTCAGACCAAACAAATATTGACCTAGCTAACTTGGCATAAACATTTTGGAACACCAAATTTACCTTTTTTTTAACCTTGATTATTTTTGAAGCTCTTCAACTTTCATTTTCATTCTCAGCCTGCTTGTCTCACATTCTTGATGCTCATTTGTATTCCAAGTATCTCCGTCACATGCTCTGTTCTGTTCCAAGCATTTTCATAATCCCCTTTATTTCTCCTAGTCTTTGTTGCTCCATTTTTTCTAATGTTTCCTCTTGTGCGGACCCTAGGTTCAATCATGAGTTCTACAGTTCTACTCATTTGTCCAATTGAGGGAGCTATGTGAGAATATCCACAAAAATCATGCAAATATCCAAATAATCATGGATTTCCACCTTTCTTTGAAGTTTGAAAGTGGGTATTGACATTGTTTATCTAATTATAAAGGTCAGCTAACCAATTTTAATGATTAAATGATACTGCGGGATTGAAATAAAAAGGTTCAGACTCCATTTTAAAAGTGAACGAAAATATTGACTTAGTCAACACAAAGTTGGTCAAATCCAATGCATCTTATGCTTTGTCATGGTTGCTATTTGTGAAAAGCAATTCTTATATATTGATGCTGGTGATTGTAACAATATCAATATTAATGATAAGTGATGATGATGACCTTGAAAGGGAGTTGCTAATGTGCTGAATGTCCCACCTTTCTGTGTGGTGGTGCTCTGGAAAAGTTTTTCTAGTTACAGTGTTAAGCAATTTTTCTTGTACGATAATATGAAAATGAAAAATCCAAGTTATTCATCCATGTGGTCAACCAGTATAAAATGGATGTCTGCTTTCTGGCAGTTGCAAGCAAAGACAAGAAACATCAAGAAAAGCAGAAACATGGGGCCTCTTTTTGAATTAGGACTACATTTCTTTGAGTGCATGTTGCTCCACTTTCTTTGTCAAGTTTACTTGCACATTTCTCCTGTTGATAACTTTGGATGCAAGTTTAGATACCAAATAACTAAATTTTCATTAGAGCAGGTGTCTGCATTCTTGGAAATTCATGATATAGCAGGACTCGTGCGAGGTGCTCATGAAGGGCAAGGTTTAGGCAACAGTTTTCTATCTCATATTCGTGCCGTTGATGGCATTTTCCATGTTTTGCGTAAGTATTGCAGCAAATTTGTTTTATTTCATGCTGTTGTTGATGTTTTCCATGTTTTGGTAAGTAGTGTTGCAAATCTATTTTATTTTAGTGCTGTTGATAATATTCTCCAAAATTTTCATTCATAACCCTGGCCTGGGTGATGATTGCTGAAGGTATCCGACCTCTCCATTCTATGATGTTATTCTCTCTCCCTCTCTATGTTTTATCCCCCTATGTACTTACAGTAATAGCAAACTTGTTTGTAGCTGTATCTCCATATCTCTACAGACCGCTGTATCTGTGTGGCATGGAATTGATTCCCAGTTTCTTTTGTTTTGCTTTTGATTTGAAAATTATTTAAGGTGAAAGAAAGATGATATATCCTTCAGAAGTGTAATAAGTAATGATTTAAGGGGAGCTCATCTTGTTCTTCCTAAATGCAATGAATGAAAAGTGGAGACTTATTTTGGGCTAGCAGCTCACCTTCCTTTTAGGAACTTGTGCGATATGATGGGCCTGATGTTGTGCAATTAATATGGAACTGAGTTAGTTTCATATGAAATGATATGGAGTTTCATGTTTATAGGAGCATTTGAAGATCCTGATATTGTTCATGTTGATGACTCTGTTGACCCTGTCAGAGATTTGGAGGTTATAAGTCGAGAATTACGCTTGAAGGTGCATCCTTATCCGATGTCTTTGGCTTGATCCCCTCAATTGCATGTTTTTTTTTTTTATTTTGTGTGTGTGTGTGTGTGTGTGTGTTATATGTTATATTTATGTGCCCAGTGACACATCTATCTGTGTGTGTGTGTGTGTGTGTTGGATGTTATATATATGTGCCCAGACACACATCTATCTGCTTGATGTTTTTTGGATGCTTGTTTTACACTCATGTTCATTATAAACGTTAGTGGCTTGAGTTGGGTCATATGTCTGACCTAATTGAACATGTTTTCATCAGGTAAAATAATTAGAATAAAAGCTTAATAATGTTTTATTTAGCTTCAAAACTGTTCAAATTCATACTCAGTTGAGGTTGCCATTGTTATCAGACCAGCATCCACTCAGTCAAGCTAGTCGGCCTAGTTGCTGGTTGCATGACTATTCTTTGGCCTAAAAATTGTTAGGGTCTAGTCGAGTGATCGTCTGTGTTTTAGATTGGGGATTCACTGATTAGGTGCCCAACTAGGCATCTAGACAAAGACTAGTTGTCTACATTGCATGGACACTGATAGTGTTCCAGCGTCAGGTGCAGGCATTGTCATAAATATTGTTTTTGGGTTCTTGATGATGAGGTTTTTCTCGGGTATTTTTAGGTAAAGTTGTTTTTTTTTTAAAATAAAAAATAAAAAAATCCTAACAATTAAGTAAAAATAGAATAACAGAGAAACTAATAAGAAGATATTCATAAATAACTGGATAAGCAACAAATAAAAAGTAGAAATGGGAACTAGTAGTTTGATAAATGCACAACAGCACAAGCTGCAACTAACAACAATTTAGCCCTCATTGCTTTACAACACAAATCAATTCATTCTTCAGTTAAAAAAAAAAAATCAAGTCTTCTTTTGAATATAAAATAAGTAGTTCTCCAACTTAATTTTTGAATTTTCTTCCTTAGAAAAATGGGTTCACATATGTTAATTTTGATTGTGCATGATTGGTTTTGCATTCGTAACTCTGATTTCTTTGACAAGTTGAAGCACTGGATTTACTAGAAATTTTAATTTCCACATCTTAAAGCACAGGAAAGAAGATACAAACATCTCTTACAAAAGTCCTAACATAAATTTAAAAAAGAAGACAAAATTTGGAACTATATCTTTGTTATTTTGATAATTAACCAGTTATCAAAATTGAAAATATAAAAAAACTTATAAAATTAGAAAAATACATGGATGTGTAGAGTGAATAAGATTCATGACTAGCCTATGTCACATAAGTGCAGGGTGAGGGTGCAGGTGCTGGAGTGGCACATCTCAAAAAAATTTAGGTGCGGCAGTGTGGCAAGGGTATTTTTGTTGTTATTAATAATTTATTATTATAACATATTTATTATTATTCTAATATATATATATATATATATATTAATATATATATATGTATGTATAATTGTCTATAAAGTATAAACCACAAAATTATCAAATAACAAATTCAAAATTGCAAATCATGATATCAATCGTCAATTCAACAAGAAATATACTATAGTTTCGAGTTTACAACTCATACAAATGTTGTTAAAGGCATAGCGTAATGCGTATCGGTCGGGCCAACCTATACGCTGTATCGCAAACTTAATGTAACATATCGTAAAATTATTTTTTGATTTAAATATTAAAAATCAGAAAAAATAGAGAAAAATTCATAAAAAATAAAAAAACTGGAAAAATAAAGAAAAATGTATTCAATGTAAAAAAATCATCATACATAAGGAACATTCATGTATATCAACAACACATTAAAAAATAAGAAATCAGAGATTCATAATAACGTAATAAGCATCCATCACAATTTTAAACATGAAAATTTTATAGAATCTTAGGACTTAAGAGTCTTAGGACTTGGAGTCTTAGCCTCTTAAGACTTAGATTACATCAAAATTCATAAGTTCAAAACATATATTTTTCATCTTTCACGATTCAATGATAATCCTAGTCATTTGCATCATTTTCTTCATTAATTGCTTCTATCCCTTCTGTTGGAATGTTGCCAACATTCCATTGCTCTCTAGCCTCTTCTTGTTCAAAAAGCTTGGCTGCTTCTTCAATGTTCAAAAAATCAATGTACACCACTGCAATGCAGGTTCCAACATTATATCTTCACAAAACTAGTAAAAACCTACAATTAACTGTAGGATGCTTCTTATGGGTTCAAAATTATCATTGTACTTCTTGCTGGTAGAGCCTTATTGTTACCTACAATTTTCTTTCTGTTTGTTTACTTTTTTTTTTTGCAAAAATTTCAAAAGGTTACATGTTCCTTCTTTCATTTTGTGTTTAGGATATAGAGTTTATGGAGAGGAAGGTGGAGGATCTTGAAAAAAGCATGAAAAGGAGCAATGACAAGCAATTGAAGTTAGAACATGAGTGCTGCATGAAGGTATGTTTGTGTCCTTAAATCTTATGTTTGGAAGGTATTATACTACCGTGATGGTATCTCTTGTAATAAGTTAGGTGCTGAATCTATTTCCTTTTTATGTTCACAACATAAGGAGGTGCTTGAGCCTTACAAGATTACTTGTTGCATATTTTATTGCCTTTGATTTGTTGGTGTAGCTATGCTTGTTGGTACAGGTATCTGTATTTCCGCATCTCTGCAATCAATGCAGCTATCTTGCTTAGTCACTATTAGGTTTAACCAGGGTCGAAGGTTGTACTGGAGTATGTGCTCAAAATATGCGAAAGCAATAGTCTAATCTGGACTTTTTAGGGGTGTAAATAGCTTGATCTATCAATGACCATTTTAGGTCATGTATATGTGCTTGGAAGGTTAAACATGGATCTCTTAGTCACATAGGTATTCAGGTATGTAATGTAGATCTATGAGAAATTAGGCTTATGAATATTAGGTGTAATAAGTTAGCCAGGACCAAAGATGTTGAGGAACCATTCGGGCTTGCATGATTGTATTTACCTTGTATATATTGTGCAAGGGGAGTCCCATAAATTATGAACAAAATCAAGAGGTTGTTACTTCCCTAATCCTAGCTTATTATGTGTTACGGTGCACATATTTTCCTTTCTTGTATAGGAAAGAAACAAGTAGTAGGTGACTGACAACTAGTCTTGGTGCTTGGGCAAAATGTCGAGAAGATAAGCTCTCACTGCCCTGGAGAACCTTCGAATGTAGGTAGATGAAGAGCGTCTAGCACTCACAGGCCAAATAGATGTGAGCGAGAAGAATTTCAGTGACCTTGGCCAAAGGTTGTTGGAGGTAGACTAGAGAGTGCATACAATCTTAACCGAGAATAGACATTGACGTCATTGTTTAGAGAAATAGTCAACAAAATCAAGAGAAAAACCAGTTCAAGACAACTAGTGCTCCAATCATAATCGGCCAGCAGTCAAAGGGCAAAAATGAAAATGGCATGAAACACATAAACCCTCATGTCATTCTCCAACACAAGCATCCAAGGTACGTAGCCTCCTCTTAGATTCTCTATCGGGCCCTTTCATAGAAATGGGTTAACAAACAAGGTATGTACAAGCCATGAAGATGGAATACCCCAAATATTTAGGCCACTTAATTCAGTATCTGGGGTTGAACAATATTTTAAGTGCCAAGAAATTCCAACAGTCCACTGAGTCTCTCACACAACAGGGACAAATGCATGGCAAGGATGCAAACGGGGGAGGAACCTTCTAGTTATATATGTGGACAAGGTTCTTGTTAGCAAAGTGTTGATAGTTACAAAGTATCATGCATGCTTTGTAGTTATATATATAAAGAAAAAGACTTATAATAGGTTGGGTCAGGGACCAAAGAGGTTCAAAAACCATGCTGCCCATGTGGCTGTATTACCTTATATATGTTTGACAGGGTGAACCCCCAAAACTATGAATGAGATGAAAAGGTTGTTATTTTCACATCCCTAGCTTATTATATGTTAGAGTGTGTGTTTTCATTTCTTTCTTCTCACAGGAAAGAGCCAAGATAGCCGGTGACTGCCATTTTGTCCAGTTGTCATTTTTCCAATTGCTTCATGTTTCTCTAGAATGTTTCAAAGACCAGGAGGCATTTAAAAGTTATGAGAGGAATATCTTGAAAATGTCAATGAAGTTTTAAGTTTTAACTACTACGTTTTTAAGGTGCAAAGGCTGATAAACTAGTATTTTGCGTATCGTTCTGCATTACAATGCATAATGTATTGTGGACCATCACATAAGACTACCAATGTTGAGAAAACTTCATGGTAAGCCCATGTATCCAGTGTTATTATTAGGAGTGTAACACCCAATATTGACCATATAGCATTATACATGTTTGACATCTCCTAGACCTTCTTAGGAGTTGTGTGCAAGGCTACTTTTGTCATTTTGAAGAAGAAAACATCAATTTAAGTATGTGAGGTATTAATCTTTGGTCAAACAAGGAGAGGTTTCCTTCGTTTTCTGCGTGACAACTCATTTTTCTTATGAAAGATATAAAATTTTCCATGACCATTTATACTGTAAACGGTATAAATTCTTCCAATGTAACCATAGGTTTCTATTCTAAGTCACATGGATACTGGTAATGGTACAAGTACAACGATGCGTGTATGGTACGACAATTTTGGAAGATGTGGGTACAAGCCACAAGGATATGTAAGGTAATATAATATGTATACACAATCCCACAAAAGTTAACCCATTTTGTTAAAAGAAAATGGGTTTAGTGTTAAAAAGAAAATGGGTTTAGTTTATTTTGAATAACATCTAATGTATATATACAAAATGTCACAAAAAATTCGTGGATTTTTTTAAAGAAGAACGATTTAACGTGTTTTGGATCCAAGGTGTCTGACGTGTCTGAGTACTGGTATCAGACTATTGGAGTGTTGACATGGGTACGTGGATAAATTTTCCATGTCCATGTGACTTCGTATTTACATGCAAAATTTTTCAATCTTGCATATTGACTGTTTGAAAATGGGAAGTCCATGAATCAGGGCTTCATACTCTCCTGTCATTGTCTGACTAATCTAAGTTGTCGTCATTTGTTAAAAGTTTGTGGTGCTTGGTCTTAGTTTCTATTATTTTTGAAGATATGGTTTCAACTTTCAAATGATCCTGCATTGCGATGGTGCACGCAAGTGAAGATGATAATAAAGTGAAAATAATTGTAAGTTTTCTAAAAAAGGGATTGCTGCAGGTGTTTCTTTATGGATTCATAATTTTTGGAATGCAAAAGTCAGCGAAAAATGTTAAAAATTATGGATGTAGTAAAAGCAGCCAAAAGTAGGATTTGTTGAAATCACTTCTTGTATATATCTATACACATACATGGATGTATATATGTATGCATGTATTATGTAACTGGATCTTGACAATTAGTTGTTGGAACACTTCTCTATTTTTCTTCTCATTAAATGTACAATAATAAGCATTCAATGGTTTGAGAGAGTGAGTTGTTTGAATTTTACAAGAAACAGTTCTTATGATGTTTGTAGTCAAAATTATGAGGCATTCTTAACCGGTCGTTTTGAAATGCCTAAGTATGGCATGTTTTTGGGCCTAGTCTAGAATACAACTTCACTTTGGCATCATGTAAGCTGTAGGTTCCCTAGTGATAACTTCAGCCCTAGGTGCTCAAGTATAGCCTAATCGAGAGCCACCTAAAATCTCTTTTCTTCCTTCGTCTTTCATGTAAAGAAATTATATGTGAAGATTTTTTATTAATTTGGCTTGTGAGCTTTCTCAATTTATTGTTATTTTAAGGTCTTTTTTATATTTAAATTCGTTTCAAATCTTGTTTGGATCATTGACTAGCTACAACTTCTCCTGCCCATGGTTTGTCTACCTTGGCGTTAATTAGTGTTCTTCTTCAGTTGATTGCAAACCGAGAAGCTGTGTATTGGAAAGTTAAAAACGAAAAAAATGTTCTGGAAAATGTCCCCTGTTGACCTTTCAGTACAAGTTTTCCTTTGATTTTTTTTCACTCTTCTTCGGTACCAAAGACTAATGGTGCATCTCATATCAGTTTCTAGTTTTTGATATGCAAAGTCCTTGTTCTACAAGAACCTAATGTGTTGTCACCTTTATTGGTTTTGTATACTTGTTGATGACACATTATGCTTTTTTAAGGTATTTGTGCTAGCTCCTAATTGTCAATTGTCATTTGAGATAAATAAAAGGCATCCAAATGGATTGCTAATGTGACTGGAAGCTCAATCTTGCTTCTGAACCGTGCTGTTAGATCTCTACAGAAAGAGGGAAAAAGGTAAGAAATGATGGATCAGATGCTACCATTCGATGTGCTATGTGAAAGCTCAGGATGGAAACATGATCATGGGCTGGACGATTGAAATCCTTGGACATGAGGCACAAAGCATTCTCTAAAGCAAAGCGTGAGTTTTGTTTAAAAGTGAAACTCTAGGGTAGGAGTGAATGGCAGAAGGAAGAAAATGGGTGCATAGGTGGTCTATTAGAAACTAATAAGAGGGAATGGAGAATGGAAAGAGAGAGTTCTGGTTGATTGAATGAACGAGGGCCTTGGGAGCACTCTTTGCTGGTTTGGAACAAAAAAGGATTATTTATGGGATAAAATAGCACAAAATTCACTTGCTTTTGGATGAACTTGTCACGCTTTTTATGCCATTGCAGAAACCTAACTCATGGTGCATAAAGCACTGATGACCACATGTGGAAGCATACATGGGGTGAACCTGTGGATGTGTCACGTGAAATAGTTGATCCTTCTGGTCCAAATCATATGTTTTGAATTTTCTTTTCAGGTGAAAGCATGGCTTGAAGAGGAAAAAGATGTACGCCTTGGAGACTGGAAAGCTGCTGATATAGAATTTTTGAATACTTTCCAGCTGCTCACTGCAAAGCCTGTTGTGTACTTGGTGGGCCATTCTATTTGTTTCTTTCTTATTTATGACTTATTTGTATTTTTGGTTTTTGTTTTATAGTTTTGATCTTTTATACATTTCTTTTATTTTATCAAGACATAGCCCTGTGCTGCATGATCGACATTTGGACACCCGTGTCATGCCTCTTTATGCATCAATTAGGTTGAAAATTCTGCACAGAATTTTTTGAAACCCTGAATTTGCTTTGCCATCTTTGTGATATTGACTTGGACCTTGAAAAATTTGCCAGGAAATTGTATCTTTTGTTTCATGATTGTTGATAGGTGCTGGTGTGGGTGCGAATGCAGTAATTTTTCAAAACAAATTTAGGTGCGGCTGTGCCTCTGTCAAGAATGTATCTATATGTGTGTGTGTGTATATATCAATGTTAGATTGTTATTTAGTTGTTTAGTAGCCTTATTTATTTATGTTTACATATTAACTTATTAGAGCTGATTTAGTCAGGTGCACATTTAAATGGTCACTTTTGCCCTGATTCAGCTGACCCCACTGGATGTGCTGTGTCAAAGAAGCACCAGCATCAACACGGGTGCGACGCAGGTGTGGCGGCCATTTAGGAGCACCCCTATGACATAGCTCAAGACCTTCTAAGCAATATGCTATCCATAAAATTACATAAGGAAAATCCTCAAAAAGGATTTAGGCCATCAGTTTTTTAGGTCTCTATGGTTTAATTAAGACTTGCTTCGCATGCTGCACTTTGGATCATTGGCTGATACAAGTGCTTGAGATATCATTTCTGTGCTGCAACTCTGTAATGTTCTTTCAAAAATTTTGCGAGTTTATCTTGATCTTCAATATTTTGGGCCAGTGATTAGCATGCTGAAACATGCCCATGGTTTTGCATGCCTTCTATCACTGGTTCATTATACTGGACGGAATACCTATGCAAGTAAAATGTGCTGAACCCGTGACATCATAGATGGTGAACTTGTTCACTTTTCTTTCTTTTCTCAATTTATATTTCAAAAGGTAGGCCTGGTTGGGATTTCCACTTGGGATAACTGGTTAGCATCTTAACATTCCAGAAGCTTGTCAATCATATTCAGTGTAGCTACTGATAATAAGGACGTAACTTCTCTTAGTATATCTTTTTTTTATCAATTTACGAAAAACTTGGTGTGCCATAACATTTAAGACAGGGTGGGTGCCTGATTGGGCATATTGTTCTTTTGACATTTTGAGTCTTCTGAAGCATTTTCAAGTGAAATGTTGATGTTTAGCAACTTTTCATCTAAAGTTTTTGTAGTATCTTAGCTAGATGGTTACTGGTGAGAGGTTATTAAATGAATTTATGGAGCATTAGTAGAACACCTAAGGCCGTTTACCAAGTTTGAGTCTCCTTATTGCTTGGTGATGCTTTTCATTCTTTGTGATGCTTGACGTGCTGTTGTACTCACAGGTAAACATGAATGAGAAGGACTACCAAAGAAAGAAGAACAAGTTTTTACCGAAGATACATGCATGGTATAAATGCTTATTTTATGATAAATATTTATCTCAGATCTCTATACTTCATTCGGAAGTTAAGGTTCTGCAATGCTGCAATCTTTTCTCATATGCTTCTTTTCCATGCTTGAACTGTTGAAGTTTAAAATATTTTTTTTGAGTAAAAATGGTCTGCCTATCAGTCTTGTTAAATCAGTTCAGGAATCGAATCGGCCAGCCTTCCAATTATTGGAATTGGCTGGTTTGCTGATTCAAGCGACTTGTTTGTGAATCGCCAAAAAATATTTGAAAAAATAATATTTTTTTTAAAATAATGAAAAATATATGAATTAATTAACAAAAAAACTAAAACATATTAAAAAAATAGTTTAATGTGACATGTGACTCCCTGAATCAGCCATGGAATTGAATCGGTTTGCCTCTAATGTGATTTGAAGAGGCTGATTCAGGCCTATTCTAGTAGGTACCCAAGTGTGTCCAAGTACCCATTTTCGGTAACATAATTGTGATATACATGACGTTATATCTTTGAATTCAATATCTTGCATAAACTAAATAAACTAAATCCAGTCTTGAAAGTTGAAAATTTTACTGGTCAAGCATAACTTTTATGCTACCAGAAAAAACTGGTACTGTGAGCAAGTAGAAAGAATTTTTTTTTCATGAGGTTGAGGTAATATTTGGAATTTTTGACTTATTAATTATTGAAACGTGTAGAAACACACACCAAGATGGAGAGAAAGAAAAGGAACACACAATATACGTGGAAAACCTCTAAGAGAGGTGAAAAACCACGGAGAAGCTCTAACCTAGGTGCACAACCACAACCCTAGGAGAGAGAAAATGTTATTCCACTTAATCAACAATTACACCATAAGTGGGATTAAATAAGAGGGAAAAACGCCTAGGGTACCGAGCCACTCTCGGTACCCGTGCCCATGGGACCGGGTCTGGATCCAGACCTGGTTCCCTATACATGATATGTTAACACTCCCCCTCAAGCTTGGCATACATGTCAAACATGCCAAGCTTGCTTACATTTTTCTCGAATTGAGATGTACATAAGGCTTTGGTTAGAACATCTGCAATTTGATCTTCAGACTTCATATAAGGTAGGATCAACTCCTTTGAATCTATGCGTTCCCGTATGAAGTGGCGATCAATCTCCACATGTTTAGTTCTGTCATGCAGAACGAGATTATTCGCAAGATTAATTGCAGACTTGTTGTCGCAGTACATCCTCATCTTCTCTTCTGTTTCAACACCAATATCTGTTAGGAGAATCTTTAACCATAACATTTCTGTAACTCCCATAGCCACAGCCCTGTATTCAGCCTCAGCACTGGATCTAGAGCATACTTCCTGTCTCTTACTTCTCCAAACAACCAGGTTACCCCCCAGAAAGATGCAGTACCCTGTGGTAGACCTCCTAGTATCAGTACATCCTGCCCAATCTGCGTCAGAGTATCCTTCAATATTAAGTTGGTCTTGCTGAGTATAGAGTAACCCTTTTCCTGGGTCATTCTTTAGGTACCCCAACACTCTTTCTGCACTCTTCCAGTGACAATCAGTAGGAGCATGCATAAACTGACTCAACACATTCACAGCATAAGTAATATCAGGGCGAGTAAGAGTAAGATAGATGAGTCTACCAACCAGCCTCTGATACCGCCCTTTTCCTTCCTCATCTAGGATGTTACCAGTTTTGATGCTTATCTTTGTACCAGACTCCATTGAAGTTAGAAAGGGTCTGCACCCAAGTTTGCCTGTCTCCTTTAGAAGATCCAGAGTGTATTTCCTTTGGCTCATAACCAGCCCTGTCTCTGACCGAACAATCTCTATCCCCAGAAAGTACCTTAGTTTACCCAAATCTTTAAGATCAAATTCAGCAGCTAACCTCTCATTCATCTTCTTTTTCTCTTCTTCATCGTCACCTGTGACTATCATATCATCAACATACACAAGAAGAAGACTCACCAGGCCATCTCTCTGCTTAATGAATAGGGTGTGATCACCATTTCCCTGTTTGTATCCATTTGTCTTCATCACTATCCTCAGTCTTTCAAACCATGCTCTAGGAGACTGCTTTAATCCATACAAGGCTTTCTTGAGATGACAGCATTTTCCGCTTTGAACATATCCAGGAGGCATACTCATATAGACCTCTTCTTCTAGATGGCCATTCAGGAATGCGTTCTTAACATCAAGTTGATCCATGCTCCACCCCTTTTTCACGGCAAGAGCTAATATGACCCTCACAGTTTTCAGTTTGGCAACAGGAGCAAAGGTTTCAAGATAATCAATACCATATTTCTGGCTGAACCCCTTTGCAACAAGCCGAGCCTTATACCTTTCCACAGTACCATCTGGTTTGTACTTCACATTGAACACCCACTTTGAACCAACTAAATGAGTCCCTTTGGGAATATCCACAACTTCCCAAGTGTCATTCTTTGCCAAGGCATTCATCTCCTCTGTCATGGCCTGTAGCCATTTAGGATCCTCTCTAGCATCTTCCACACACCTGGGAATAACAGACTTAGACAAGGATGTTATAAAGCATTTGTAATTCTTACTCAATTTCGCATAAGAGACAAATCTCTGAATAGGATGAGAAGTACAAGACCTGGTGCCCTTGTGCAGGGCTATAGGAAGCTCTTCATTGATTAGACTTGGGTCATCCGGGGAGCTCACAGGATTGGGATTGATTACATCAACATTTTCAATCACATCTGTCTTCTTCCTTTTGTACACCTGGCCGAACAAATGATCACGGGCTGTAGGCTGATTATCAACAAGACCCTCGTCCATGTGATGGTCTCTATCATCTCTGACTGTGTCTGCCACACTGTCACTGGCCTTGTAATCCAAGAAATCCGTAAATTGAATCAACTGATTTGAGGAATACTCTTCACTACTGTGCCCTAGATACTCCCCCTGAAGAGGATTCACATGAAAGTATGCCTCATGTTCATGGAAGGTGACGTCCCGGGAAACATAGACTTTAGAGGTGGTAGGATCAACACATTTGTATCCCTTCTGAGTGGAGGAATACCCCAGGAAGACAGCCTTGACAGACCGAGGATCAAGTTTCTTGAGGGTGGGACTATGGTCATGAACAAAACAGACACACCCGAACACCCGAGGAGTAAGAGGCCAGGGATTCTGAGTAGGCCAAAGCATAGAGTACGGGGAATGGCCCTGCAACACACGGGTAGGCATACGGTTGATAAGGTGGGCACTAGTGAGAAGCGCATCACCCCAGTAGCGCTTGGGAACCTGACGATGGAACAGAAGGGCCCGGGTAACATCAAGCAAATGGCGATTCTTCCGTTCAGCCACGCCATTTTGGGGAGGTGTGTAACTACATGACGTTTCATGAACAATCCCCTTGCTCTTCAAGAAATCATCTAGGGATTGAGAGACATACTCTCTAGCATTATCGGTGCGAAAAGCTTGGACAGACGTCTGAAACTGAGTCTCAACAAAGGCCACAAAGTTTTTGACAATAACGGGAACTTCACTACGTTCTTTCAACAGATACACGAACGTACAACGGGAGTAATCATCAATAAGGGTCATAAAGTAATGAAAACCACGACAAGTGGGTACTCCCGAAGGACCCCAAACATCAGAATGAACCAAAGCAAATGGACGAGTGGTTTTATTGAATGAAATAGGGTACGAGGCCCTAACATGTTTAGCCAAATGACACACTTCACAGGTGAAGGAGTCCATGGAAACAGAATGAAACAAACTAGGAAACAACTTCTTAATCAATGGAAACGGAAGATGACCAAGCCTCTCGTGCCATCGCATAATAGTAGATCTGTCTTCTACGCCTGACAACTGTCCACTAGTGGCTGAAATAAGAGCGGACGCAACCTGCACAGGCAGTCTGTAGAGTCCATCAATAGCCGAACCAATCTCAATCTTCTGCCCCGTCACCAAGTCATGCAGAAAACACCGATCAGCAGAAAAGATCAGATTACAGTTCAGTTCTTTAGTAATACTGCTGACAGATAGCAAATTCACAGGAATATTGGGAACATGAAGAGCATTATGAAGACAGTATTTATTTAACAAGGACAAACTCCCTTTTCCAGCCACAGAGATAGAAAAACCATCAGCCATAGATACACGTTGCTGCCCCGAAGACAATTTGTATTCTTGGAACATCTTAGGGTCCCCTGTCATATGATGCGTAGCACCACTGTCAACAATCCAATCACCATGTGAGGAATTACCTTGGTCACTAGTAGCCACGAGAGCTTGGGCTAACTTAGCCCCCTCAGACGTGGAAGTATCCTCCTGAGTAGTAGACAGCCGGCTGATATACGCTTGCAGTTCTTTGATTTGATCGGAGGAAAGCTTAGATTTGGCAACATTTGACGGACTACTCTGACTAGGCTCAGGCACAGAAGGACTCCGGCGGCTAGAAGGAGGACGACCCCGGACAAGCCGCCTCTCAGGATGAAGATCCCAACAAAAATCAACAGAATGTTCTCATTTGTTGCAATGGCTACACCGCCGAACAGGACGCTGTCCAATCCCAGAAACACGACTAACAAAGGCTGAAGGAGAACTCCCCTGACTGGTGTCAATATGCATCACCTGGCGACGCTGTTCTTCAGATTCCACACGGTCATACACCTCTTCAATTCCGGGGACCTCGTCACAATTAAGAATTTGGCTCCTAATGGATTCAAATTCATCGCGTAAGCCTCCTCCGAGGAAAAGAAACGTCCGATCCATCCATTCTTTGTCCCAGTACAAGGCATGATCAGACCCACAGTGCCAGTCATCATTCACATGGTAGTCAAGTTCCTCCCACTTAGTCTTTAGGGCTGCAAAGAAGGCGGCTACAGACAAGTCACCCTGTTTAAGAGAGTATATGCTACGTTTGATTTGGTACGTACGCAATACTCTCTTCTTACGGCCATACATCCGTGCAAGCACAGTCCACATGTCGTAGGCAGTCGATTTACGCAAGATCAAAGGCTGAATATCTGCAGAAACAGAACTAATAATCCATACTTTAACCTGACTATCTTCCAACGTCCAAGTAGCCCATCGCGGATCGGTTTTTGAAGGTGCAGGCTTCTCCCCAGTAATGTAGGGCAGGCGACCACGACTGGTTATCCCAATTTCTAGGGCAGCCGACCAAGAGAGATAGTTATCCTTGTTCAGCCGGATGGAGGTGACTTGAACAGGCAAGATCTCGCTCTTGGTATTGTTGCCCGAGTCTAGGGCATCATCGATCTTGAGGGACATCTCCTCGGCCATCACAATCACCAAGGAGAAATAATACCCAGCACCAGAGACGACAAACAAGAGGCAGCGGCGCTGGACGGCGGCGGTGTGGAAGAGAGCGACGGCGGTGGGCAGCGTTGGCGCGGGACGGCGGCGGCGCTGAAATGGGCGACGGCGGCGCTGAAATGGGCGACGGCGGCGCTGAAATGGGCGACGGCAGCGCTGGACAGCGGCAACGCAGCAGAGAACAACCGCGCTGGACGATGGCGGCGCAGCTGGCAGCGCTGGACGGTGGCGGCGCAGCAGCGGCAGAAAAAAAATGGCAGAAACAGCAGCGGCAAAGAAACACGGCGGAAACACGACTATCACACCAACGATCTCTCACGCGTTGGCTCTGATACCATGTAGAAACACACACCAAGATGGAGAGAAAGAAAAGGAACACACAATATACGTGGAAAACCTCTAAGAGAGGTGAAAAACCACGGAGAAGCTCTAACCTAGGTGCACAACCGCAACCCTAGGAGAGAGAAAATGTTATTCCACTTAATCAACAATTACACCATAAGTGGGATTAAATAAGAGGGAAAAACGCCTAGGGTACCGAGCCACTCTCGGTACCCGTGCCCATGGGACCGGGTCTGGATCCAGACCCGGTTCCCTATACATGATATGTTAACAAAACGGAATCCATTTTGAATTGGAATAATGTTTACTGATGCAAAAAATTTGTCTTCCATCCAAAATTTGAGAATATTGGGCATGAACTGTTCAACCTTTGTGCATTTATAGTTCCGCATATTTTTCAAAATTCTGGTTATCCTTTTGTAATAAAAGATCACTGTTTGCTTTTATTCGGTGGTCGCCAAAGGGTGCAAGAACATGGTGGCGAGCCAATTATCCCATTCAGTTGCATTTTGGAGAGGAAACTAGCAGACATGCCTGAAGATGAAGCTGCAAAATATTGTGAAGAGAATAAGGTGCAGAGGTCAGTTGAGTTTGCACTTAATGTGATTTTTATAAATTTGTTGCTTCAGATCGCAATAATTCAGTCTAGATAAGCCTCATTTACCTTTGGATGTGATAAAGCGTTATTTTTCTTGTAAAGGGTGATCCATCCAGCTATAACCTAAAATTGGTTGTCATTAGTGGAGTGTGATGGTCCATCTTAACCATTTTTTGTCATGACCCTTGTTGCGTGACTGTTTGCTCCTAGAGACTGTTTCATTGTCACTTTTTTTTTTTCTTGTGGTTTTACTTTGTTGCCTAGGCAACTATCTGACACCTTACTTTAAAGTTAGTCAAGTTGTCTACAGCCACCTATTTGGTAAGGTTTTGGACCATGGATTAGTCAACCAGCTGCATTGATTAGTCCCTACCAATCATTGAACTATGTCACATAGGTACAGGTGCAGGTGGAGTCACGGGGTGGTGCAATTTCAAAATACTTGGTGTGGGGACATAACATAATACGTGTGTGTTTGTATGTGTGTGTGTGCATTATAGCCATGAATATCCCTCTTGGATATCTTTTGGCAAAGTTTTTCTCATGTGAATCTCAGGAAAATGTTGGAACTTGGAATGTTTTAAAAAATGAAAAATATCCTGAAATCTAACCCATTGAAAAGGAATGGGTTAGAAATTATCCACGTTGCCCTTTTGCCACGAAAAAGGTATGACTTGTTCAATAATTGCCTTTTTTACTTCCTTCCTAACCCATGTTTCTTCTATGTGGAGAAAAATTCACCAAATGCCATTTTCATTCTTAATTTTTTTTGTAATGGTCAGTGTAGGAATAAATGTGCAAAATATGTAAAAAAAAAAGATGTGATATCTATGGGTATGAATACATATTTGTGTGTGTGTGTGTGTGTGTATGTACGTATCTATGTATATATGTAAGATTTTCAGCAAACAAACAAAAGAATGTTTTCATGTTTCATAACTTATATGTTATTAGACAATATCTAATAGACATAAACCTATAAAGTAATAAGGAGACTCACTAATGGTAAAGAACAAACATCCCAAATATACCACATAGAATGTTTATGAGAATGATTTTGATAAACTTATCATCAATCTACTTCATCATTAGAATTGGATGGATGGGCTTTCCAAAATCCATGCTAGAGAAATCATGTTTTCCTTCTGAGTGAAAGCCCTCTGGACACATCCCAGATCTTTGATAATTCTAAATACATCCCAAATCTTGGATAATCCTGAAATATAATAATATGACAATATTCAAAGTTTCAAACTTTAGATTTCACATGTCAAAAGCAAAACACATCTGGAATATGCTTACTTTTTCATTAGTGAGGATTTTGACATTAAATGTTCAAAATATAACCCCAGAATGAAGACAGATCTGAATGACAATGTAGAGCTAACCCACTAGAAAGACCGACTTGGCACAAGAAGAGATAGATAAAGAGATTTCACATGGGCAGACAGGGTGAGCTATGATTCTTCATATATCTGATTGCATTTTTATATTTTTTCTATTGTTTTTGTGTTAGTTGACTGACTTGAACTGACTCGAACTGTTTAAGCCCTGACTAATTGAGATTGAAGTTACAAATATGTAGGATATTTTCAAAAGTATCACAATAATACGAACCAAAAAAATTGAAAGAAAGAAAACATTTTGACTAAAGAAGTGATAGAAGCAATTGTATTACAGTATTTTGAATATGTCCAATCTATTTCTTACAAAAAATACCACATTTTCACAATAATTACCAGAGTATTTTAAAAATTTTTAAAAATATATTCTTCTGATATTTTTAATAATTGTATTACTTGGGTATGAATGTTTTTTTAATAAAATTTGTTTCTGCATTTTACCTGCATTTTTAATTTTTGAATTCCTGAGATTTTTCCAAGAAACGCAGGTTTCCTGATTAACAACTGAGAAAAACCTTACATAAGAGGAATATGTATATTTGTAACTATTGTCCTAGTCAGTCTTTTACGACCCTAACACGTTTGTTTTTCATCTTTGGTCATTTTCCTTGGTGAAAATCAGGGTTATGTGGATGTGCTTTATTTGTGTCATATTTCCTGTCTTCATCTGCATGTAATGACTTTAACTGAAGTTTTCACGTATACCATTGTCCCTGCGCTTACAGATTAAAATGACCTTTCTTGTACTATTCTGCTTTGAGACACCTGCTTGTGAGTCATAACCAAGTGCTTGCTCAGGTGCCAACTGATTAGTTGTTTGATTTTCACCGTTAGGATATTCTACCTCATAAGACTTCCCTTTTTTGCTTGCCTTTCTGTCAAGTTTAGAGCAGTATTTGGGGCTGGTGAAGGTTATTCTGGAGAACAATGATTAATAGTTTAATACCATGAGTGCATATACTGTGGTCTTGTTGAATTTCGTTAGTTGATAAGAAATCAAACCCATTAGCAAGTTTGTACTTTGTACTACCATGCTTTTCAAGTTGGTTTCAGTTCCTTTACAATTTACATAACACCATTGCAGGATCATAATGAAAAGCATAGTTACAATTAACGTTTCAAAGTTTTAAATGGAGAGGTTTTTATCGAGTATAATACGGCAAGCATGAAAAAAGGGGAAAAATACAGTAAATTTTAAAATTTTAAAAAACAAAAAAATGAGGGAAAAATAAAATAAGTGAGAAACTAATAACTCAAACATAAAAAAATAAGTAGATTTGCAACAATTAAAAAATAGAAAATGAAAAAAAACTGTTTGGCATTATAAAAACATGAAAAAAATGTGAAAAAACGTGTGTTTTTTCGTTTTAACGTTTTTTTTCAAAAACATGATTTTTAGAGTTTTAAACGGGAATTTTATTTATCACTTTTTTTCACGTTTTATTTGAAAAAATGCATCTTTTGTGACACCGATTAAAAGACAGGGAGTTTTAGTTCCTTTACAATTTACATACTGTGTTCTGCATGCACGAGACAAGGAGTTTTTTTTTTATCTGCATAGATTTGTATAGTTTCTTAATTGGCATTACTTGATGTATCCAAATGATAAACAGCTATTTTAAGCTTAATTTTTTATTTTCTGTTTATGTTCTTGATAATGGTCAAATATTTTCATGCCTTGGGGTGTACACTTTACCCATGATGTCCTTTTTTCCTCTTCTCCCCTTATTGCTTGCCATATGGGTTTCTACTAATCGTAAATTGTAAAAGCTTCGATAGAATTCTGATTATTTGCCATTGTGCAAATTGGACAACTTTTGACTGTTCTAAGCATTTATTTTCTTCACGTTTTATTTTGAGATGGTTTTACTGTTTTTACTGGGGAACAATATTAAACTGTACACTGATGTTTGAAATTTATGGTACTGCAGTGCTCTCCCTAAAATTATAAAGACTGGCTTTGCTGCAATTAATCTCATATATTTTTTCACTGCAGGGCCCGATGAGGTAAGTAGTTTATGTCAAAGCATATTCTATTCAGCATATCACTATAGCTATATAGATTATATTTTGGTTGCTTGTCAGTGTTCTGTTGAGGTCCTTGTCCCATGCATTTATGTTTGATAGTTGTGGTATTTATGTGACATTGCCGTGTCTTTTCCTGTGCAATAGTATATGTTATTTGTACTCTCTTCATTGATACTGTTTTCCCTTATGGATCAAATCTTCTTGTATTAGGTGATCATTCTTACATTCGACTGTGTTAATAAATTTAGTCTGCTTCATTTTTTGTTTTGTTTTTAAATCTAAGACTCATAAATGGTGTTAAGTTTTTTAAAATTTAGGAATTTTTTGAGTCGAGAGAACTAAGAATGTTAATCGTAAAGCTCTTATAAGAATCTGATCTTTGTGTCAGATTTTCAAGTCCTTTTTTTTTTCTAATCATATATGTTCATTTTTGCATCTGTCCATACTTTCTGACCTCTTTGAAACTGTCACATGGGTTTGGGTATGCATGCAGAGCACTTTCAGAAAACTTGGGTATGGGGACATGGGCGTGTATATATATATACACACACACACACACACACTTCAAAATTATATCGTTCAACTCCTATATGGCAACAGATCTGCAAAGTGAAAACTTATTGAGTGGTAAACATATAACATAAATGACCATACACACTAAATGTATTCACACACAAGATCACAAAAGTGTTACATAGCATATCATTTGCATTATTAATGCCATTTGCATGCCTAAAAAAACTAATAAATACATAAAAAAAACAATCACATATTCGTATTGATAGTATATTCATATCCTTTGCAAATTAGTGATATATATGGTTAGCATCTTGGCTTTCTATTTGGGCAGCACAAGCATATTTGTCCGACCAGCACAAGCTTGCTGAGTGAGCTTGAGCAAAGGAGAGGGTAAACGAAGGGAAACCAAGAAAGAGAGAGCAGTGAGAGAAAAAGGCAAAGTAAGCAAGGCAGGCACAAAGTCAAAGAGAAAAGAAGCAGAAGACAGAAGAAAGGGAGAGGATGAACATGACAAAGATGGAGAGAAATATAGAAAAAAGGGAGGAAGACACTAGGGAGCAAGAATTAAAGAAAAAGAGGGAGAGAGAAAGACAAAATGACGTACCTGTTGCTGGAGAAAATAAAAATGACTCCTGGAGATGCTGCTGTCAGATGCATAGTTGCCGAAGTGTCACTGGAATATTATCGAAGAAGCACTAAACTTCACAATGTTTTCTATCTGAGGTTTTCAAGGTTTGAAAATGGTTGAGGGTGGACGATTTTGGCCCTTTCACGTGTATACATGCAGGGATTTTTAAAAGAAGCCCCAAATCTTATTCAAAAATAAACTTCGTCAATTTTAGCCGAGTGAAAAAATGGATGGGTACATCCTTGGGCATGTTGAATGCACTTGACATGACTGTATGTGCACTCGAGGCATGTCCTACGGTATACCACTACCTGTAACCGAGTCGTACTGATTTGACATATGTACGGCACTATTTTAGTGGTACCTCTGTTACATAGCTATTATACTAGTTTGATGCTCCTTACAAAACTGATAAACCGTGACTATATATAAGCCGTTATAATGCTTCCATTACAAGGTGTTTTTATCGACAGTTTTAAAAAAAAATTCTACTAATATTCAGTGGCCAACTAAATTCAATTTGTCTATATCTCTCTCTATCTCTCTCTCTCTATATATATATATGATAGAAAATTCTTAGCAAACAATAAAATTAACAAGCTATAATTCGTCCTCAATTATTCAAAGAGATAAAAAAAAGCAAATTGTCTGCTGCCACACCCGTACCCCAGTTCAACTAAGTTGCAGCAATTTTTTGAAGACTGCATGATAGTTAGTCGTTTATGCTTCCTATGTGTTCTTGCCATGTTTCAAGTTGTTTTGACTTACGTCACGTATATATTAATAAATGAGAGTGGTAAGAGTAAATAAGTTTTTTGTGGACTGTGAAATAAGCCCTTATATTAATAAATGGGAAATTTAAAGTAGGAAAGGAGAAAATTGAGAAGAATCGTGCTGTAAATTGTAAAAATGGTCTCTTTTCAATATAGAAGTTGAAAAGCTAAGTATCATTATGTCCTTTTTGTTCTTGGCCCTCGTCTAGAAACTATCAATTTGCTAAGCCATCATAACTTCCTATCCCATGCAGCTATGCAATTTATTATGCTGATTCTTCTTGATGGTTTTTGAGGTTAGAATAGAGTCATCTTCTAGTATTGTTTAGAAGTTACTGCTATCCAGTTATTTATGTTAAAATTGGTTTGAGATAAGTTTGGGCCAGCTTTTCTAGGTACCTATTTCTTTCATCATTAACATCCTGAACAGGCATTATGGTGTACAAGGTTTATATTCTACAATCAATTGTTCTGAAATGACTTAGTCACACCACTTCCAGCTGGTGGGTGTTTGCAGTATCTAAATAGGACCTTATTATTGTCATCCTCTGTTAATTGGCATGCTTAGAGAATCTTTGAAGTCCAGACTGTCTTGATGAGCAGTAGCATTAATGTGGACTGTATTTTTTCTTAGGTAAAATGCTGGCAAATCAGACGGCAAACGAAGGCACCTCAAGCTGCTGGTACCATTCACTCGGATTTTGAGAGAGGTTTTATTTGTGCGGAGGTATGTCAAAATGTTGATTATTCTTAAAGGATATTGAAATCAAATTTGGTTTTAGCTGTTTGGTTTATGTTCAGAATCTGTTGCATCTTTCTGCTTACGTTGCTAGTAGCATGATATTGCATCTTCTTAGCTTGTGTGAATGTTATGGAATATCAGCCCATGTTAGAAGAACCATAATTTCCAGTTCTATCATGTAATATGACAGATCATAAGGAATTAAGAGAACTTTGTTCTTGGGGAAAAGTAATGAGACTGATGATGATAACGTTGATGCAGACTTGCTAATTATGCTGAATCTGCTCATTATTTATATGATATAAAAAATAGACCAATTTGAGATCATCGTTCCAATAGACAAGCTATGTTTTCCTGCTTAACCCTTGGTCTATTATTGAACTATCTCTCCAGGGGTTGTGGAAAATGTTCGCTAGAAATATTTTTGGCTATTGATTGCAAAAAGCATGATGTATCAGTCTCAAACTTGTCTGGGCATTGACACCAATATTTGTTGACATTACTGATGCAGCATTTTTAGAGTATGAAGTATTCAAGAGTTGGACACTGTGTACCTCTTGTATGACATGTTTTCAAAAATATACATTCGTAAAAGAGTTGGTCTCTATCAAAATACAGTACTTGTTTTGTTTCCTTGTACTCCTCCCTTTTTTCTTCTTTTGGTGCAATCTGGTTGTCGTGGTCTCTCTCTCTCTCTCTCTCTCTGTTTTGTTGATACGGGTTTTCACAACTCCAATAGCTTTTATTTTCTTGAGGCAAAGTCCAATTTCATCCTTTTTCACTTTCAGATCGTTCAACCTTTTTCTATCATCATTTCTCTTATTTCATCATTAAAGTGGAGCTGCACGCTGCAGGCTGCTGGTGGCTATAACTGCCACTTTAGTGGACTCAAGATTCTTCATTTTGTTACCTTTTTATGCTTTCTATTAAAATAAATTCCAAATTTTACGAAAGGAAAGCAAATGTTTTTTTTTTCTGTAGAAACATGCAACACACGAAAGAAGAAGAGAGGAACACACGATATACGTGGAAAAACCTCAAAAAGAGGAAAAAACCACGGGAAGCTCTGACCTAGGTGCACACCGCAACCCTAGGAGAGAGAAAAATTATTTTCACTTAATCACACAATTACACTTAAGTGAAGATTATATAGGAGGGAGAGAAGAATGCTGCCTAGGGTACCGAGCCGGCCTCGGTACCCGTGCCCCATGGGACCGGGTCTAGAAATGGACCCGGTTCCCCATTACATCTATTTTAACACTCCCCCTCAAGCTTGGCATACATGTCAAACATGCCAAGCTTGCTAACATTTTTCTCAAATTGAGATGTACATAAAGACTTAGTTAAAACATCAGCAACTTGATCTTCAGACTTCATGTAGGGCAGGATCAACTCCTTAAAATCTATGCGTTCCCGTATGAAATGGCGATCGATCTCCACATGTTTGGTTCTGTCGTGCAAGACTGGATTGTTTGCCAAGTTAATAGCCGACTTGTTGTCACAATACATCCTCATCTTCTCTTCCATTTTCACCCTAATATCTGCTAACAGAATTTTGAGCCATAACATTTCTGTAACCCCCATGGCAACCGCCCTGTATTCAGCCTCAGCACTGGACCTGGAACAAACTTCTTGTCTTTTACTTCTCCATACCACCAGGTTACCTCCAAGAAAGATGCAGTATCCTGTGGTAGACCTTCTAGTATCTGTGCAACCTGCCCAGTCGGCGTCAGAGTATCCTTCAATACTGAGTTGACTTTGTCGAGTATAGAGCAGTCCTTTCCCTGGGTCATTCTTTAAGTATCCCAATACTCTTTCAGCACTTTTCCAATGACAATCAGTAGGGGCATGCATAAACTGACTTAACACACCCACAGCATACGTAATATCCGGGCGAGTAAGGGTGAGATAAATGAGTTTACCAACCAGTCGCTGATACCTCCCTTTTCCTTCCTCATCCAAGATCGTCCCAGTTTTGATACTTATCCTTGTGCCAGACTCCATTGGAGTAAGAAAGGGCCTGCATCCCAGTTTACCTGTCTCTTTTAGAAGGTCCAACAAGACCAGTCTCAGATCTAGCAATCTCAATTCCCAAAAAATACCTCAGTTTACCCAAATCTTTGAGGTCAAATTCAGCAGCTAACGTTTCTTTCATCTTCCTTTTTTCTTCTTCGTCATCACCTGTGACAATCATATCATCAACATATACTAGTAGGAGGCTCACCAGACCATTTCTCTGCTTGATGAAGAGGGTGTGATCACCATTTCCCTGTTTATATCCATTAGTCTTCATCACAACCCTTAGTCTTTCAAACCACGCTCTAGGGGACTGCTTGAGGCCATACAATGCTTTCTTGAGATAACAACACTTTCCTTTCTGCGCATATCCAGGCGGCATGCTCATATAGACTTCTTCCTCAAGGTGCCCATTCAAGAAGGCGTTCTTGACATCAAGTTGGTCCATGCTCCACTTCTTTTGTACTGCCAGAGCTAAGATGACCCTTACTGTCTTCAGTTTAGCAACGGGAGCGAACGTCTCAAGATAGTCAATCCCATATTTTTGGCTAAACCCCTTTGCAACAAGACGAGCTTTATAGCGTTCTACAGTGCCATCAGGTTTGTACTTCACAGTAAACACCCACTTGGAACCAACTAAGTGAGTTCCATTAGGAATATCAACAACCTCCCACGTATTGTTCTTTGCCAGGGCGTCCATCTCCTCTGTCATGGCCTGTAGCTATTTGGGATCCTCCCTGGCATCCTCCACTGACCTGGGAATAACAGCCATAGATAAAGAGGTAATAAAGCACTTGTAGTCTTTACTGAGTTTAGCATACGAGACAAATCTCTGAATAGGGTGAGAAGTACATGACCTGGTGCCTTTGCGTAGGGCTATGGGAAGATCTTCATTCATTGGACTTGGATCATCCGGGGAGCTCACAAGATCGGGATTGGTAACATCAACAACCTCCATCACATCATTTTTCTTCCTGGTGTATACCTGACCAAACAAATGATCACGGGACTGTTCTTCCACAGGGCCCCCTTCCATCTGACTGTCTCTGTCCTCACTGACTGTGTCATCCACACTCACACTCGGAGAACTAGTCGTGTAATCCAAGAAATCTGTGAACTGAATCAACTGATGCGAAGAATACTCGTCCACTCTCTCACCTAAACACTCCCCCTGAAGAGGATTCGCAGGAAAGTATGCCTCGTGTTCATGAAAGGTAACATCCCTAGAGACATAGACTCTGGAAGTGCTAGGGTCAACACACTTGTATCCCTTCTGAGTGGAGGAATACCCCAAAAAGACCGCTTTGATGGACCGAGGATCAAGTTTCTTGAGAGTGAGACTATGATCATGGACAAAGCAAACACACCCAAACACCCGAGGGGTCAAAGGCCAGGGACTCTGATTAGGCCACAAAACAGAATAAGGGGAATGACCATTCAATACACGAGTAGGCATACGGTTAATGAGATGAGCACTAGTGAGAAGTGCATCACCCCAATACCGCTTAGGGACATGACGTTGAAACATAAGGGCCCTGGTGACATTTAACAAATGACGGTTCTTCCTTTCAGCCACGCCATTCTGAGGAGGTGTGTAGCTACAGGATGTTTCATGTATAATACCTTTGCTTCGCAAGAAGTCATCAAGGGATAAGGAGACATACTCTCGAGCATTGTCAGTACGAAGGGTCTGAACAGGGGTTTGGAATTGAGTTTCAACAAATGCAACGAAGTTTTTGACAATGTCGGGAACCTCACTACGTTCTTTCAACAAGTACACGAACGTACAACGAGAGTAGTCATCGATAAGAGTCATGAAATAACGAAAACCACGACCGGTGGGCACTCCCGAAGGACCCCAAACATCAGAGTGAACCAAAGCAAAAGGACGGCTGGTTTTATTGAACGAAATAGGGTACGAGGCCCTAACATGCTTAGACAACTGACACACTTCACAGGCGAAGGTGTCCAAAGAAACAGACCGAAACATCTTAGGAAACAATTGTTTAATCAACTGAAAAGGAAGATGACCAAGTCTCTCGTGCCAGCGCATAATAGCGGATCTGTCCTCCACGTCAGATAACTGTCCACTGGTGGCTGAAATCAAAGCAGAGGCAACCTGTACTGGCATTCTGTAGAGACCATCAATAGCCGAACCAATCCCAATCTTCTGCCCCGTCCCCAAGTCCTGCAGTAAACAACGATCAGCAGAGAATATTAGATTACAGTTTAGCTCTTTGGTAATACTGCTGACAGATAACAAATTCACGGGAATATTAGGAACATGCAGGGCATTATGAAGACAATATTTGTTCAGTAATGAGAAACTCCCTTTTCCAGCCACAGAAATAGAAGAACCATCAGCCATAGAAACACGCTGCTGCCCAGAAGTCAACTTGTATTCTTGAAACATCTTAGGGTCCCCGGTCATATGATGAGTAGCCCCACTGTCAACAATCCAATCACCAGGAGAGGAATTACCTTGATCACTTGTAGCAACAAGAGCCTGAGCTAATTTAGCTCCATCAGACGTAGATGTGTCCTCTGGCGTAGTAGAAAGGCGACTGATGTAAGCTTGTAGTTCCTTGATTTGATCAGAGGAAAGCCTCGATTTTTCACCACTTGAAGAACCACTCTGAGTTGAGTCCTGCACAAGAGGACCTCGCCGACTAGACGGAGGGCGACCACGAACAAGTCTCTTCTCAGGGTGAAGATCCCAACAAAAGTCAACAGAATGTCCTGATTTGTGACAATGTGTACATCGCCTAACAGGGCGTGGTCCAGACACAGAAGAACGGCTAACAAAGGCCGAGGGACCAGTCCCGTGACTGGGGTCAATTTGCATCACTTGACGCCTTTGTTCCTCTGATTCCACTCTGGCATAAACATCTTCTATTCCAGGAATCTCATCACAGTTGAGAATTTGACTCCGAATGGATTCAAACTCATCACGCAAGCCTCCAAGGAAGAGGAACGTCCGGTCCATCCATTCCTTTTCCCAGTACCGAGCATGATCAGAACCACAGTCCCAGTTATCATTCACATGATAATCAAGTTCCTCCCACTTAGTTTTCAGGGCTGCATAGAAGGAGGCAACAGACAGGTCACCCTGTTTCAGAGAATAAATACTGCGTTTAATCTGATACGTACGTAGAACTCTTTTCTTGCGACCATACATCCTTGCAAGCACAGTCCACATATCAAACGAAGTCGGCTTTCGCAGAATAAGAGGCTGAATATCAGCAGACACAGAGCTGATGATCCATACCTTAACCTGACTGTCTTCCAACACCCACGTCGCCCATTGAGGATCAGTTTTGCTGGGCGCCGGTTTGTCGCCTGTGATATAGGAAAGACGACCACGGCTCGTTATCCCAATCTCGAGAGCAGCAGACCAAGAAAGATAATTGTCTTTAGTCAGACGAATGGGCGTGACTTGAACCGGCAAGATCTCGCTCTTGGGAGTGCTGCCCGCGTCAAAGGCCATATCACTTTTAGGTGCAAGCTCTTCCGCCATCACAAGCAGTCAAGTCAGACACAACCCCAGGCAGCAACAAGACAGCACGGCGGCGGCTGAAACACCAGCACCACACGGAACCTTAGGTGTCGGCGACGGTGCTGGATCGCCCGACGGCGGCGACGCAGAGGCGTGACGGCGCTGGACACCCACGGCAGCAGAAAGATGGGATGGCTCTGGATCGACCGACGGCGGAAAAGGAGACACCCACGGCAGCGGAAGTCACAAGCGGCAACAGGCGGCGGCGCTGGATCGTCTGACGGCGGCGGCGCAGAAGATCCCAATGGTGGCGGCGCGGGAAACCCTAACGGCGTAGGCGGCTGCGGTGCAAGGGCGACTACGAAAATACGAGACGAAGCCGAACGATCTCACGGCTCTGATACCATGTAGAAACATGCAACACACGAAAGAAGAAGAGAGGAACACACGATATACGTGGAAAAACCTCAGAAAGAGGAAAAAACCACGGGAAGCTCTGACCTAGGTGCACACCGCAACCCTAGGAGAGAGAAAAATTATTTTCACTTAATCACACAATTACACTTAAGTGAAGATTATATAGGAGGGAGAGAAGAATGCTGCCTAGGGTACCGAGCCGGCCTCGGTACCCGTGCCCCATGGGACCGGGTCCAGAAATGGACCCGGTTCCCCATTACATCTATTTTAACATTTTCTTTATTTTACATATTTTTGTTTCTCATATATATGTAGCTATTTATTTATGTGGTCTGTGTGCATGCATGCACACTCACCATGCCAAGTTATCTAGTATCCTCTCACTTGTTGGGTCTGATGCTTCTGACCCAGTACCGTTGCCAATGTTGTGTCCATGCAACATAAGGTGCAAAGGATAGTTCATGTGCACTTTGATGGTAAATGCACTCCAGCCGAATAGCTCAGTGACTCAGTCATCATTGCATTTTCACAAAACTTAATATGCGTTTGACATCCATGTTCAAAAACCTAGAAATAAAAAAAATCATGTTTTTATTACGTAGATTTTATTTACAAGGATTTGAAAATAAAAAATTTGGTCTTTCCCAACTTTATCTGAAATTTTCCATATGCGGAAGTATTTTCTCTTTTCTCAATTCCCAGGTTTTTAACGTATGAATATCACAACCATTTGGTCATTTCTGTAAAAGTGTATGTTTATGAATGTGTATGTATGTTCAAAAGGCTTTAACGTGCTTTTTTCTCTAGGTGTGAAGACTCTTAACACACAGTTTTTATTACTTAGTTTCCAAGAACCATGCTGATACTTTGATTTTGCTTGCTTGAAAGATTGTTAAACTTAGCATATTTTGTATACTAAATTAATTATATGATGTCGATTAAGTAGAAAAAGGATTATGTGTCTAGGTGATGCTGACCTGCCTAGGGCCACACCACTTGCCACTCCTCCCTGATATGTGCATTTAGCTCAACAGTGCAAGGCCAAGTCTACAGTTAGGCTGAGCTCTGCAAGGCAACCATGAATCCCTCAAGGATAAAAAATCCTCAAATGGGGAACTTGGTGCAAAGAAGGCGGCAGACAATGTGCTCAGCTGGCAGTATGCCAGCTGGTATTGAATTGAATGGAGATTCTCTCCCAAGATGGAAGCCGCGAGATCCTTAGCACAATGGGGGGCGCAACCAACTCAGCATTAAGGTTGCCATTGAAATTCTACCAAATGTAGTGCATGGATCCTTATTAGCTAGAGTTGATTTCCATTTCTATAGCACATTTTTAGTAATTTGTTAGGAGTGATTTTTTTATGTTTTTAGTATAAATAAGGGCAGCACTGTCTGGCAAGCATCTATTGAATATTGAATGAAGAATTTGAACCTTGTGTCTTTGATTTTGTCTTTCAATTCCTTAAAGATAGAGGGCTACTCGGGCCCTCTTTCCTAGGTTGCCAAAGGGCATCCCGTGCATTGTTGGACTTGGTGATGCTCTTTGCGGTGGTGGTCCGTAGCCAGACATATCGGACAGTCTTTGAGGACACAAGTTGTCCTTGCTCTCATTGGGCATCATGGTGCAAGGCTTTCTTGAAGCCACCATCTTCCCAATAGTCAACCCATTTGCACCCGTCATGGCTGTTGGGCCGTTGGCTGATGGTTCTCACCCAGACCACCCTTGATCTTGTTTAAGCAGGCTGGCCATCAACCTAGCCCGCATCGTTAGGTCTGTGTTACAAGTTTTGTATAGAAGTCATATAACAGTTACAAGTTATTGTTTGGCAGTGGGACACAAGTTGTTCAAGACCCTAAAATGACTACAAAAATTATTTAGTTTAACATGTTCTACTTACTAGGACACAAGTTGTTCAAGACCCTAAAATGACTACAAAATTTATTTAGTTTAACATGTTCTACTTACTAATTTAATTAGTAAAAGATGCAGATTCGGTAGAAAAGCATGGAAAACCACATAAAAAAGGTTTCTAAATCAGTTTTATATGTATTTATGTGTATATACTATATATATGTATGTGTGTGCATATATATGTCCTGGACTGGACTGACTAGTCCATTTGGGTTCTTGAAAAGTGCGTTCAACCGTCTCAAAATTGGATTGGCTTTCCAACCTTTCTTTTTCCTCTTGGTCTCTTACTACATTTTCTCTTTCTATCTTTGTTTGCTCTTTATTCCTTTTCACGTACATCTTCCCTATGTGAAGATTTGTGGATCATTCCTAAAGAGCGTGGAAATTCTGAAAGCAGTCCCCTTTTAGGCTGGTTGTTGTGTATGTGTGAAGTATTAGTGAACTCACAAGTCTGACCAGTTGACTAGTTTGACACTGTGACTAACTAGTTACTGGTTTGATAATGCGAGAGGGTTAAAAACTAGTTAGTAAGGATTTTGTGTATTGAGATTTCAGTGACATGTTGTACCTAGACTTTGAACCCATATTTGGTGTGCGTTTGTTTGTGTGTGTGTGTGTGTGTGTGTGTGACATGCATGTGCATATAGTCAAAATTCTGACTTCGTTGGCAACTAGTCCACTTAGTTGTTAGAGTCGGTTGTCAACAGGCATGCAACCAGTGACTAATTTGTTTTATACATGGACATATTGTTTCAAATTTTGTTCTTGGCTGTTGTTTTGGTAAAGTCTTTCTCCGTTGGAAGTTTGTTTTACTTGGTAAATTGTGAGATTCCAGAAATTTAAAAATATTAAAAACAACAGAAAAATATGAAATTTTGGGCTTTGTACTATTTTTCTTACAAAAATGTGGTTAAAATTTGAAATATTTAATAATATGTTAAATAACCTCATAAGAATTAATATATATATATTTTTGAAAGAAGGGGAAAAATGTGAGGAAAATACAATATTTCCATTTTGACATTCTTTTTTATCTGCTATTTTTTTTTCAACTGTTAATTGTGAGACTACATATATATATTATTTGTTTTTTATATTTTATTTTGTATTAATACATGCTTATTTATTTTTAGTTGACTGGCTCGACCGGCTTGTCTTTATTCTGGTATTGATTTCGACTTGTATTCAGCCTCTGATTTTGAAAATTTTGTGTCTATTTTGGAAACTGGTATGAAGAAGTTGTGCTAGAATTAGTTCTTACTGTATCCAGTGTTTCGGAAGAGAGTAAGCACTTTTGCAAGGGTGGCTATAGCTGAGGCAAGGTCCCTGGAGCTGCGGCCCATGATGAGCTTTGCATATCTGGACATGGACTCAAGTTTAGATACTGCACACCCAACAGACTTTCTTGTTATATAAGCAACACCAGATATGCTAAATGTGAGCATTCGTGGTTTCCTTGATCAGCCTTCGGTCAACTTGATTGAATGGCTTACAAACAAAAGACATGCAAAATAATTATTTAAAATATTAGATACCTGTTGCGTTTTTTAGTTTCACATAAGTGTTTTGATTATATTTCTTGTGTAAACATTTTGATTCAATTTCCTTAACGTTATTGTTTGGGTGGATGGAAGAGAAAGAAGATAAAAGAATGGCAAGGAAAGGAAAAGAAAAGGAGGGATTAACGATGGACAAAGGAAAGGGTGCTGACTTTATTTAACCATCTAAACTGTGCTGTGGTAGCAGGAGTGCAATTTATATTGCATGAAAGGACACATTTGATGAAAGGACAAACTATATATTGATGGTCTCTATCATTATGTTAGAGAAATACCTTTATGATATCTTTATGAAACTATTGATTTACCATATGTGACCTTAAAGTACCAATTGGCTGACTTCTTTTTGAAGACTTTTGTGCTCTCCTAGGTTTAACCTTTTGCTTGACAAATTTTTGGTTATATCACTAGTTTAAGAGGTGTTAAAATGGTAGCTCATACGGTACATATTTTGTATAGTTTGGAATCTTGGATATATATGTAGTGTATGTGTATTATGCATACATTACGTATGTCTTTAAAGTGTATTTTGTATACAGGATAAATGTGTGTACTTGATTTCTGTATTTTGGTGTTCTTATTTTTTATTATTCTTAAATTTCTGGTCCAACTAGCTGTTGGAACTTCTCCAACAGCTCAAATTGAGCCGATGATGAGGCCTCCAACGGCAAGAAGCGCTCCTTCCATGTATAAATATTGGGGTTTCTCCACTTGAATATTTGTTCCTTATTGTAGTATTCTATATATATTTCTACTCTTGAGAGTTATTCTTGGGGTTTGTGCCTTTATTTGTATCTTTCGTGAGTTGTTGCCAAGTTTTGTATTGTGGCTTGGTGAATCTACTTATTTTTGAAGTGCATTTTTTTACAAATAAATCTGTAATAGGGTGTGCTAGAAAGGGTGTGATTACATGCAGTTCTCTTAGTTAATTATGCTTGAAAATAGCTATGCAGATTTTTGTTTCTCAAACCTAGAGCTGTGTCTGGATGCTGTTTTGAAAAGATGTATCAGTGAAGAGAGTTACAAGTGTTTCAACCCTCACTGGTGAACCATTATCAGTGCCATTCAGGCATTTCACCTGGAAACTATGTCGTAGATGTGAGTGTGGAGTGTAGATGTGCACACTTGTGCAGCATTTCTCAAAAACTTGTGGTGGTCCCTGAGTCATCTGTGTAAATTTGATAATGTGGATCAATATTGTGATTAATCGATCTGTCAGTTTGTAACCCATCTAGTAACACTGCTGAGCTGAAGTCTAATCTGCATGGATGTAGTCAACTTTCAGTTTCTAGTGCATTGCCGAGGTACTTTCTTAAACGCCATTACCTGGTGCCAGTGACCTAGCCCCATGTGATGTGTCACATTCTTGAACAATGCTTACCTAAGTCACCTGAGTGCTTGAGTTAGGCACCCGCACGCATGTCGACATGATGTGTGTGCACTTGTGCGTGCAAATTTGCCTTGGACGCGCCACCAATGCTGCACCAAGTGAGTCCCATGCGGCTGACCACACGGGTTTAGACTGAGAGTTGCCTTTTTACAGGCACCGACTCGGGTGAGTTTCATCCGTGTGCGCACCGAGCACACTTTTGTCCCTTTTTTGAACTTAAACTTTTAAGCTTGACTTTTTAAAGCTCACGGTTTTAGGTTTAACCCTTTCACGCGTGAACTTGGAGTGCCGCTCACCTCCCTCTACCTCTCTCACAACTTCCGATCAGACTTTCAACCATTGTCACATATATCGTGTATGGGTGTTATACGGCGAGGGATTTTTCAGGTATAATACGACAAAGTTGTATGTCTCGGGAATATCTTGGAAAAATTGCGATTTTTTTTTTAAATTTAAAACATTTAATAAATCCTGAAAATTATAAAAAAAATAAAATTAATAAAAAATGCATATAATGTGCCTTTGTTTCACGTTTTTTATTTTCTGGTGCTTTTAAAAGAAAGATGCATCTACATGCCATTTTATACGGCTTACTTATTTTTCACGTATTTAACATATTTTTTCAATTAATACGCGTTTTCTGTGACAATGAGTTCCAAGTTCCAACCAATCCGGCAAGAATCTGATTTTCATGGCGGCCCTCCCTCCTTCATCCCCTGGCGACCTTAGAGTTCGATGATGGTGATTGAATCGACGACAGCGACAGTGAGCATCAAGTCGGTGACAGCAGTGGTGATTTTCGACGGCGAGCTTGTGAATCGGCAACAACGACGTGATTTTGCAAAACTTTTTTTTTTTTTGTTTCTTCAGAATGTTTTCATGTTTAATATCTTGTTTATTTTGTTTTTTTTCATGTGTTGGCCTATTTCCTACTGATTTGCCCCAATTTGTGCATGCCGTTCTGCCGTTTTTCACCTTTTCATTGTTGTTATTTTTTTCGTTAAGATATTTTATCTCCTTTTGCTTCTTTATGTCGTGAAATTGTTATAATGTTATTTGTTAATTTATGTAGTATTTCTGTTCTGTCCGAGCCATGCTTTTTCTGTTGAGGAATGCTGTTGTTAGTTATATATTATTTATTAGATATATCTTAGTTATATACTAGTTATTAGCTTTCTTCTTTATGCTTGTATGAGTTTTATCAGGCAGCCGTGCAGCTAATAAAGTCATGTGAGATGCTGCTTTTGAGTTTTATATATATATATATATATATATATATATATATATATATCTATATATATATATATCCGCACCCCGCACTCAGGTGACATAGATGCTGACCTTTTATCACAAAATTTGGCTTTCCTTTTTCAGTTTTTTTAACATTACTTCTAATGTTCACTTTGGTTGTGCACATGGCCTTTATTATTTGTTCAGCTAAATGTTTTTCCTTGGATCTTTGATATATATAGCATATTCTAGTAGAAGGGAAAAGTGCTGTTTCAAATTTTTTATTTGTGTCACAGCATTGCATTTCTTTTTGCTTTCTTATTTGAACTTCATGTGTATGTTAGTTTTCCTAGTTCATGATGGTGAAAGAGCTTTTCAATCGATAAAAAGAATAAATCAACCATAATTTAACATACCATTTTTGTAATTCTAGTTATTTTTTAAATGTTTCAGGTAGAACCTTCTGTCCTAGTTATGGAACTTAATTTCAGACCTCAGATTTTATGTTTTCAGTTGCCAATGTGGAATATGTATTTCTTTTTCTTCTGTGACCAACTTCCTGATGACATGATGCTCAGGTGATGAAGTTTGAAGATTTAAAAGAATTGGGTAGTGAATCAGCAGTCAAGGTATTTATGATGGATTCTTTCCTTTAATGTGATCCAATGAGATTTTTCTTTTATCAAAATACGATGGCTATGCAAATGAAATACTATCCCTCTCTTAACTTTCTAACAATCTGTTTGCCAAAATTTTATTATACATCTTGAATCCATGTATTTTGCCAAATATTTGTTGCTGGAGTAATTCATATTTCTTCATGGCATATTGATGTGAATTGGTTGCTTAGTAGCCTAGAAGCTTCAACAACGATGACCTGGTTTTTTATTTGTCATGGTCTCTCTTACACGTTCTTTGGCTCCTATTCAGGCAGCCGGGAAGTACAGGCAGGAAGGAAAGACATATGTAGTCGCCGATGGAGATATCATATTATTCAAGTTCAATGTCTCTGGGGGTGGGAAAAAGTGAAGTTGCTTTACCTGACCTATCTGATTGGGGCTTACGGAGCAGGTAGCTTTGCAGCAGGTTGATCAAAGTATCCCACTTATTCTTCGGATACTAAATTGGGTTCCTTTCGGATTTTGATGGCAGATTGAGTTCATGCTCTTAAGGGTAATCAAACATCCTTCAACGACAGATTCTTCAGACTGCAAGCAAGCTTTAGTGATGTGCAACAAGATTGAAGTTGATTGATTTCTAATCAAGGTATCTGCATTTGTTATAACTCTGAGTGGGCACCATTGATTTGTTATACTTGTTTGTGTTTCACAGCAGCCTTCCAGAATTTGTAACATCAATATGAAGTAGCGGGTGCTATTTTGACTTTTTGCTCAGGGCAGACGGGGGCATTATTAGGTTATGTCTATGAGGGGAAATTGTGTAATCTATGTCAATCATATTCAAAAGTAAAATGCCAGGAAAGGGTGTTAATCTCTCTTTGTGCTGTATTTGGATTCAGCGAACAAGATGCAACCCAATTTCATCTGGTGAGAATTTCCAAGCAATTTAAAGGTGATTTCATTCCCTACAAATTTGCCCCCCATTGGTTTCTTTTCCATGAAATCTTCAGAATTAATGAAGTTGAAGCCATGAGGAACTAACCGGGCGACTTTAAAAGTTTGATGTTACATGATGTTTATAGTGCTATGAAACTTTTTATTGGCGTGAGAAGACATCTACGGTAAGTACTGGTAAAACTACCGCCAACTCTCAGCCCTATTACGTTGGCTGCTGTGGGAAGAGGTTCTCTATATGCAGAGAAATTAGGTAAAAAATCTGTACGAAGAGGATTTCGTTGGATTCCATGTCGGAATCAGCCACCAAACATGGATTGTATTGGAAACAGCGGCACGTTATACACCTCAAACTGGTAGGATGGGGATCCCCTTATGCTTCCTAATGACAGAAGCCCCTGATATGGGTTGAAGTGTACTTGTGAGTACTGACTTGGCAGACTAAATGTGGTTTAACTTGCTGGGCGTCCATAAGTGGTGGTCTGCAAAGCCTTGTCCCGTTAGCCTACTAGTAATACTAACGCTGCTGTGAATTGTGTAAGCTTTTCCCTTTTCCAACTATACTAGCTGGATGTTTCTCTCTGAGGGTAGACCTTATCATTTCCCGAAATGGGCAGTAGTGATATTTTCATGATTCGTAGAAGATTGATATTGCTGAAAGACCCAACCTTGTCACTATCTTCATTGAGTTGCTCAATTCCATTCAATTTTACATGGTGAGCAATGCCCCCCAAAAATGTTGGGGTTGCATTGACGGTTGTCAAATTATATCTCCTTTCAAACATGGTCATGCAGAGTGCTGCATGAAGTAGCATGAGTAGCAGCCATGCTCTTTAGATTTGTTGAGTTGTGGCTTGTCCATAGCAGAATCTGCCTTTGAATTTGACTTGTCCTGCAAGAGTTTAGGGGTCTAGTAACTTGCACTAGCAAGCTGTGATTGTTCCGCTTGTGCATGTTTGCATGAATCATGAATGAGTGGAACATTAACTAATGATCATCATGCAATGAAGGCTCTGAACGCATGCAGTGCAAAATGCTACACATGTAACACAAGCGTTACATCCAATTTCTTGCACCTAATTTCTTTTTGCGACCTCCTTTATTACAATAATGTAAATTGTCCATATATTTTTTGCCATTAACAAATATTGCTTTATTGCATGTAAGCAAGGTAAAATTCATGAAATGAATTTTGTATGACGTGTCGCTGCTTATAGTGTTATCATCACTAGGTAATACTTAATAATCTTAACCGCAAATAAGTTGGATGTAAACATAATATGTAAGATGCAGCTCAATGGATTATTTCACATGAAAACTTGGTGGTTATTGATATTTGGCGTAAATGCTTGATGCACTTGAAAGTAGTAAGCCTCACTTTAGTAAGAACCTAAAAAATGGACTGAAAATGAAGAATTTCAACACATCCCTAAAGGGAGCCACACCACTTGGCAGTGAAAACAGGATGAATGGTTGTAGAAACAGCCCAAATCAACTCTCATCTGGCAATGACCTGGTCATTTTTAGCCGTGAATCTTTTTTATCAACACTTGAAAAGCGAAAGTGGGTCCTTAGTAGATCAAAAGTCACATAGACTGCGAGAATCAAGCTGAAAAAAGGTTGCATTGTTGGCAGTTCTATTGCGAATGATTTTCAGTCAAAATGTCTAATGAAATTTTAGAGATGTTAGCTAGTTTGTGGCTCCAATCTCTATTTGATAATACCCCTCCAAGCCACTTATATTTTCCATAGTGCAAGGATAGCATGAAAATCTAATCCAAATGAGAGAAATATTCAATCAAAATTTGATTTTTATCACATGCAATTTGACTAAAAGCAATCATAGAGAGGACAAATGTAATTTTTAAATCTCAAAATCTGTGTGAGGATGAAAAATGCAATTGTTGAAGCTCAAAATCTGATCCAAATAACATTTGACTTTGAACATAGAAATAATCATAACCAAAATCGAAAGAAGAAATTGAGAGTTTGATCGTAAAAAAAAATGAATTATTTTCATTGAAAACAAGCTACCATGGTTTCTGTTTTCTAGGTAAAATAGCCTTGGGTGCTCCTCTAGTGGGATCTAGGCATGCACAAGTTCTTCAAATCCTAAACAACCTAACAAAAATGTTGTCAACACACTAGGCATTTGACTGAAAACCTGAAATGTAAAAGTGAAAACCTATACAAATGCTAGGGTAAAATCACTATTAATAAACCTAATATAATCCTGATGTATGAATTAAAATAACAATGGAAGAATTGAATCACAAATCTAAGGCCTAATCCAGTTCTTATTGCAAATCAACTATAAAACCATGCCAGGAACATCGTAAACCATGCTGGAAAAGCATAAAAATTTGCTGAAATAAAAGTATAAAAAGATCCTAAATTAAAGTCAATCCTCAATTGCATATGAATTCCTACACGAAGTTGGACTTTTAGAAGAGATACAAGTGAATCTCACGAACAAACTCAAAACCCATTGCCGATTGAGGACAAAAGAAAACCCAAACACACAAAGTGATTTAGATGAAGGTATTGGGGACATTAATTAATATTAATTAATAATCAGTTCAATATATATAGAAAATGGACAAAGAATTTCATGATGCATGAGAAGAAGAGGTCGAACCTATGTTAGTACCATCGACTGGTTATCAGTGTTTGTTGCATGAGCAGATGCTCTTGCAATGGTGGAGGGTGTTGGGCTTCTCCCCTCAACCATTCCCACGCTTGATGAGAGTAGATAGTAAAAAGACAAAGGCTGAGAGGGACCAGGTTTACCTAAACTAGTAGTGTTTTGTCGTTACCTGTCTCTCTTTATTACAAGACACTTTTCTATTTACAGAAAGTTTAGTAGGTTATATTCTTGTATCAATATGATTATTATTGATGGATTTACCCCAACACTCTCCCACTAGTCCTGATCGGGGTAAGAGAGCTAGTACTTATGAATGGATTGACTTTGGTATCCATTCTTTGGACCTTAAGTTGTTTTACATTCCTTAAGTAAAAAAAAATGAAAGAAAAATTTATGTAAAACAAAAAATTATTATGAGAACCAATAAAATGTATGTGATCAGTATAAGGGTAGAGCCAGAAATTTTTGTCTATGGGAAACTAGACATATAGGTAATAAATTTTAAATTGACCTTGGGGTAGTGACTTGAGTCTTGTGGGCTGATCTATATAATCAGGCTCAAATCTATCCTGATGGCTCATTATATTGCAAATGTTGTGTTTGTAGTCGAATTAAGCAAACTTGTCTTCAATGCATGTTCATAATGCAATCCAGATGCTAGTGATTTAGTAAGGTGATATGTCATAATATCTTTAGTACTTATCTGATGAATCCACACCTAATGATTTTCTATATTCTTTTTAACAACAAAGTACTTTAATTCAATATGCTTACATGAGATTGCACTCTTGTTATTATTAAAGAAAGACACTACAGTTTCAGTGTCATAGTAAACTTTAAGTGGTCTCCCAACAGTACTATCGCTATGAGCTGTGAGATAAAATTATTTATCAAAATTACATACGATATAGTCTCATATAATGCAATAAACTATATTTTCATGATGCAAGCAGTAGCAACAATTTGCATGTTGCTATGTCATGATATAACACCTCCAACTAAAAGGAAGACATATCCCATAGTAGACTTCCTACTACTAAGACAACTACTTCAAAGTGGTTTATTTTGTAGTATCTCAATATATAATCTTTTTTCTCACAAATATCACATGACTCTTTACAATTTTGTAATGGGTCATCTATGTGTTATATTCAAATCTCCCAAGCACTCTAACAGCAAAGCAAAAGTCAAATCTGGTATAAGCCTACACATACTACAGGCGGGCAATTGCTTATACATATAAAATGTTACTTATTTTTACCTTTTCATATTTGTCATGTGGATATCTTTTAGGTTTAGTTTATCTCCTTTTGCTATGGGCATTGAAATGAGAAAGCAATTCTCCATTTCATATCTCTTAAGTACTTTATTTATGTATGTTATTTGAGAGAGGCCTAAAATTCATTTCTTTTTGTTTTGAAAGATCTTAATGTTGAAGAAACAAGATGCCTCACATGTATCTTTCATTTCAAGATGAGATGCAAAAAATTGTTTGGTCTCTATCAGCATCCATATATCATTAGTTACAAGCAAAATATTATCAACATAGAACATTAAAATTATGAACTTTCACTCACTAGTCTTAAGATGCACACATCGATCGACGATGTTTTTCGTGAACCCAAAAGTCACAATGACACTGGAAAACTTGACATACCATTGTCAAGAGATTTGCTTAAGTCCATGAATTAACTTATTAGGCTTGCAAACTAAATGGTCTATATTGCTTTCAAAAAACCGTTGAAGTAGTTCCATATATATTTCTTCATATAAATCCCTATTTAGGAAAGTTGTTTTAACATCCATCTGGTATAAATATAAATCAAAATGAGCTAAATATGCAAGAACTGTCCTTATTGACTCTTTAGTAGAGATATAAGAATACGTCTCATTGTAGTTGATGTCTTCAATTTGGGTGAATTCTTTAATAACATGACATGTTTTGTTTCTCTTGATGTGTTTTGTAGTTCCTTTTGGTCTTATAGACTTTTTTACATCATATGATTGTTATTCTTTAAACATCTCAATAAAACTCTACATCTGGTCTTTTGCCATAAAGTCAAACTCTTTTCTTTTAGTCTTTATCAAGTATGTGTATTGTGTACTTTCTGTAGCTTTCGTAAAGGTTAGGAGACCTTCATTAATATCTATAAAATCATTAGGATCTTATAGATACACCACATATTCAGGTGAAATAGGAAGTTTCCTTATTTTAAATGTCATTTGAACATGTGGTTGTACATTGTCAACCTAAACTTGTATACCATGTTTTTGCTCGATCCACAATTCTCTCATCTTGGCTTGGTGCATTATGCATTGGATCAACTTCCATGTTATCATCAGAGATAATAAAGTACAATTCTTTAGTATTTTTTTAACATGTTTGTGCTACTTATCATGTAATTCTTCAAATTCAAGGTTTTGGACTATTTTATAAGAACTTACCTTTATCTATTTCCACAATGTAGTGAGTGAGACAAACAATAGAATCTATATCATTTCTATCTTTTTGGACAACTAATGAAAAATCCACTTATTGTTCTATGATCAGAGGTCTTTAAGTGGGGGTTATATAGTTTAGTTCAATAGATGATCCCCATATGTGCATATAAGAAAGGGAATGTTTTCTACCTGTCCATAACTTGTGTAGAATTTTAGGTATAACTTTAGTATGAACATTATACAAAATATACATTATTGTTTTGAGATCAGGTCCTCATAAATAAATAAGAAATTCATAGTGATGTAAGATAAATATAACCATTTCATTAAGCATATGATTTCTTCTTCTAGTTATGTCACTCTAGTAAGCACTGCCTAGTAGACGCACAATGTCTTCTTCCTTTAAAATTCATGCTAATAATCACTCCATTTATTCCATGTCCATAAATTTACCATATTATTTGTCTCTTCTATCTAATGTAACTATCTTGATTGTTTCATTGATCGGTTTCTCTACTTCTTCTTTAAACCCTTTGAAAACCTGACATGCATTTTGTTTTTTCAAAAAGTATGTAGAGATACATATATTGTGAGTAGTCATTAATAAAAGTGGCAAATTTTTTTTATTTGTATAACTATGAGTGAAAAGACTGCAAACATATGTAAAAATAATCTTTAATCTCTTATTACTTCTCTTACTACATTCTTTACTTGTATTGGTTTGTTTTGCCTTCATATAATCAACATATGTACTACTTATCTATAAAATCTAAGGTTTTTAGGATCTCTTCATTTTACATGTCTTTTTATTTTCTTTTTACAAAGATATGGCCTAGTATGAAGTACCATAGCATATAAGAATTATCATTTATGATGTCACATTTATAGCAATTGTTGTAAATTTAGAAACCAATATCTCTTGAGTTTGGGTCTTCATATATAAATCATTATACAAAAGAGCAAAACTAACTTCAGCAAAGTATAGTTATGTATATATACATCTTGGTATTTACTACCTTCAGAAAAAAACCAAGTACCTTCATCATTGGTTTGGATGTTAGGTTTCTACTCTATGATGGTACAAAAAGTACATCATGAAGATCCAAAATAAAACTTGTATAAAATTTAACTTGGTAGGTCCCAACAACTTTTAGACATGAGTGCATCTTGCTTCCTAACAAGTTGCTCCTTTTCATATATTATCAGCTCCTTTCTTCTCAGAAATTCCTGCAAAGTATTAGCAATATGCACCACCTAAGTCAATTAATCTGCTATTCATAAGAACATGTACTAAACTATATTATGATAAATAAATAACAAATTACATTTCTTTTCTAACCATTATTTGTACTTTAAGCAATCTACCTTTTTATGTCATTTCTTCTTACATAGAAACACTTTATAGGAGCTGGATTAGACTGCTTGACCTATGCAACATTTTTTCTTGATGACCTCTTCTCAGCTTCCAACTTCTCACCTCAAAGTATCTCATTTTCTTCAATACCTATGGGAAAAAAACTGTGCATTGAATGTTACATGTATTGTAGGAGATTTTGAGTAATGATACAAAAATGAAATGCATCAAGAAAGATAGTGATATTATCAATGGCATGTCATTTAGCTGTGTTACTATGTTCCTCATCTCCATAATGTATTGGTGACTATTGTTCCCTCTAGGGTACTTCATATATATCTTTGGCTATTTGGTTATTGCCCTTGACTTTACCGGGGCTGACAAATTCCACCTTAGTGTCAAGATGCTCATTCACTGTTTTGCATTGTGGGATATTACCTAGTATGCTCTTTATAACTTTAGATTGAAAAAGAAACAAGCTAAGTCGATTAGATCACTCTCACTTTTCATATAATATTTTCTCTTCATGTGTACTTTGTGGTATAAGAGCTAGAGAGTTCCTCCTTTTTAGTTCTAGTTCCAAATCAGTATACCCCAAAGTTAACATGACAATTTCTTTCCACTCATAGAAATTTGATCCATCAAGAAAAAGGATGCTGCTAGAACCATTCATAAGATAAGAGCTAGAAATAAAAAACATCTATAAGTTGACATGCATTAGATTAAGCTTAGATTAAGCAATATAAGGAAAACATAGAGAATAAGGCCCCTTAATATTCACTACTTCCAAGGAAAATACTAAGGAGTCATTAGGATGTCACCTTGGTGATACAACTAACAAACATATATAATCTGCCTAAACTTTATTTGGTAAATCTAAAAAGATTAGACATAGCAATAATAAAAGCAAGATACTTTTGGGTGTAACTAGTTAAAATTTTTGAAATGTCAATCTTTCTATTTTACATTCCTATTCTTTTGAACATAACATTCTATTACTACATTAGCATATCACTGTCACTTCATATGAGCTTAAGGGCAACATAAATGTTGATGTTTCTTTCTATTGAAATTTTTCTCAATTAAAACTTACTATCTCACTTTGGTGACACTAAACACAATTTAATAAAGTCCTACCATTTTTAATATCGACGATTGATTTTTTCTAATATCATGCTTAATAAGGAACTACGTATAAAATTATTCATTTCATACAAGACATAGCATAAAATAAATAAACTATATCCATGAAAATCATTTATGCATCTTAAAATTTTATGTTAATTAGAGTGTCCCAATTTTCCTTTCAAATGCTTTAAAATTACTACCAAATTAACTAAAGATGAAAGTGAACCACCTCTGTATCGGTCTAAGGAGCCGTACAGGTTCATAAAATTCCACAAACCAGCCACATAATGGGTTGGAACGGTCCTGCATCAGTAAAAACTGCACTAAATCAGTTGGTATAGGCTCGGAACCAGTCAGAAAACCTCATGAACCAGTTCGAAGGTGGCCCTAACTGGTTTCAAAATAAACGTACTAAAAAAAACTTAGCACCTGTAAGAAAACCGTCAACAACCATCTCTTTTCGAAACCTCTCTTTCCCTCTCCTTTTGTCTTGCGCAAAAACGGACCACTGGTGGCCATTGATGGTGATTCAACATCCCATCTAATGGCCTCGCTCCCCTCAGCCATCCCTAGAAAGTAGCAATTTTTCGACAAGGTTGGATAGCAACTGAGCAACTGGGTTTTCCATTGGTTTGAAAAGAAAATCATCATGAAGTCAATCGAACGGGTGCCTACAACAGCCACGTGTCGCCGAAAAAACATCATATGTCAGCAACCCAAGATTTTATCAGTAACTGAATCCAAATAAACAACTTTATCATTACAAATGCAGAACACAATGTCTGATTGAGGCATACATCATACGTAAGAAGAGTTTCATTAAAAACTCCTTGGGGTTTCAAAGAGAAAATACAACGGGTCATTGGCGTACGCAGCAATGCTGGCAACCCAAACCATCCACTGTCGTCCTACCTAATGGCAGCCAACCCATCCGTCTGCACTCCACAACAGGTGATGCATAGGTAAGGCCGTCCTCCCTTTTTTTACTGGGTTGTGAGTCGTCGGAGATTGCCGAATGCCGGTGACCCAAGGTAGAGGTCTGTTCGGCCGGCCTCTGCACTGCCCAAGAGCGGAGACTCAAGACTGGTTAGGCCCATCCCTGGTGAATGATGGTCGCCTTGTTCCATGGCTAGATGTTGATGAACCATTCGGTAGAGTCGATGACCATCATGATGGTCGTCCCTACCACAAGCCATGACAGGTACAACCTACTAACGCAGGGCTGGGCCATTACTGAGCCACTCTTTTGCCAGAAAGAAGGAAAGTGGAGAGTCCCATGTGCAAGGAAATCACTCAATGCGTCTCCCACCTACCGACGGTGATTAACAGACATGGGCTATCTGACGGTAGCACTCTGCCTAAAGGGGAAAAGGGCACGACTCTTCTCCATAGCATGGTCTACAATGCATCATGATAGAAGCTAGGAAAACATGCACAAGGAGAAGGGTCTATGGGCCCATAGCTTATTTGCACTATTACTTAACAATTGATGGAATAGATGCACAAAATCGACAAAAACTTTCTTGGTGCAAGAGGAGGAGAGGTTGAACCTGCATTAACAACCACTGACTGAACATCGATGGCTGTCACATGGGCATATGCTCCTACAGTAGTGGAAGGTGTTGGGCGTCTCTCCTCAACCATCGACACACTTGATGAGGTTGGACAGGGTAAAGACAAAGGCTGAGAGGGACCACGTTTACCCAAATCGGTAGTGTTTTGCCGTTACACTTCTCTCCTCATTACAAACACTTTCTTGTTTATAGAGAGTTTGGTTGGTTAATTCCTATATGTCATCGATACATGCCAACTGTGGTGGGTTTACCCCAACAGGAGGGAGATGCAGAATCGAAGAAGACATTAGCTTTTCAAATTCAGTAATACAAGAAATGCTGTGACTGTACTAGGGATAAGAAACACTGATACATAAGGTGTTACCAACATAACTCCATATTCACAGGCTCTTCTCATTTTTTACTTTGCCCAGCTTCCTCTCCCCATTAGTTCTCCTCTCTAGGGGCGTCAGCTTTGACTTCATTGGCTTCTTCTCATATGATAGTTTCTCGCATCAGTTTGAGCTTCGACTTTTCCGTCTTCCTCTCCCACTGTGTTCATCTGAACTAGCACGAGTTTCGTCTTCAGTTGATCCCTCTCCCATTGATGTGACCCATTCTCAAGAGAACTCATCTATTTCAAAAAAGTTTCGGTAGAAATAATAAAACAATTAGAATGAAAAAAAAACTGTTTTTTCTCATTTTTTAGAACTCCAAAATAAATTATTTCATTTTTTGCAGTTTTATCAGATTTTTTGTTGTTATTTTTACATTACTTTTACTTCAAATTTTAAAGTGTACCTTAAGGTATTTGTCTTCATTTTTGTCATTCCTAAATCAACATTTCGTCATTTTATCAAGTGATTATTTTTTTTTTGTTTTTAGCTATTGACTTTATTTTTTCCTAATTTTTAGAATTTTTTTTCTTAAAAAGTTGCTTTTTTTTTTTTGAAATTTTCAGCTTTGCTGAAAATACCAGAGAAAAACTTCGTCAGAACCCGTCAGAGATATTTGTGACGATGGCTTGCCCTTCACCAATTCGGTAGCTCCCCCTCCTCATCGATGTTCCCCTTAGTCAACATGAACTTTGATTGCTAGACTCTTCTCCCTTTGTTGCAACCTTCAGCATTGCCAGCTTCATCTCTATCGATATCCTTTCCATTTACGTTTTTATTTTTCTTTTCTTATTTGAGTTTTATTTTTGAAATTACCCTGGGTGTCCGAAAGGATCATGGTCAAGGCATTGATCCTTTTGAATAACAATTCTATAAATAAATCCCTAAAATATATTTTTGCACTATAGGGGAAGTGTCTACAAATATGCATCATGCATGTCGACCCTGTTGTGTTTTCATTGGGATCTAATTGTTCATTTATTAGTTGTTCTGTTGAACACGATTTTACTTGCTCACGAGAACACTTGATTGTCATGTAATTAAAATTTGTCATCTATTTAATGGTTTTATGTTTTGTTTCTCTTTTGATTGAAACTCTGACATAACGATAATAAAACACTTAAATGTGGAGTTGACGTTGCCCTTGATTTTTTTTCTGATTCTTAACCTCCAACTGCTTCTTCTTATTTACTGCACTAGAACTATTGTTTTCCATCAACTACTTCATGCAGGAAAACCGAACAGAAAATCTCCACCATGTCATGCTACCAACTATACAAAACTGGGAAATTTCCTGTCTATTTTTTCTTCAATACGAGGGAATAGAGAGGAAGCAGTTCTGGTTTTTGGACAGCAGATACATATCTAATAAAAAATTTTGATTTCTTCTTTGGTCTTCCTAATTGAAACCTGAATGGGTGGACAATATTTTTTTTAGGCTTACATGTTTTGGGGTTAAATGTTAGTCTGTATACGTCTTAGCCAAAGCTTACAGGTTTTCCAACTCCTTCATTTGCATTAATTAACATTTTTCAGAAGCAAACCCTGCTGGTGGATAGGCCTCCCACCAATTTATTATAATAAATATAAAAAATTACTATACATCAAGGCAAAAAGGAACCACTTAGGAGCAAACCAGGATTTACAAATCAGTAGGCATAGCAACAATGTCCCGGGGTTGATTCAAAGAGTAGAACCTCTGTGGCTGACATTTCTAATATGGGGAAGGTTGAGGTGGTGGTCTGCTCTGTTCACTAGCAAGCTTCTTAACCTCCCAAGCCAAAACTTCTTGTTAGAAATGAGGAAAATGTTCATGTCATTGTCATCCACCAAAGGTTGCAAATTTCCTTCAAGATAAAAATTCAGCCAAGTTTTCGCTTTGCCCACACCACCTGAAACCAAACTCAGTATTACCACTAGTTCCTAACATGATTCCAAAGGAAATCTCTTTTATAGGAGGACAACTCCTTGTCGCTAACTACATGCACATGTCTTTCTCTTGATTTACAAGCTACTCATCGACAATGCATTTTGATCTGAGCCATGAACCCGTTTGGTGGTCTCTAGTGCCCTACCTAACTATAAGAGAGGAAATCTCAACATAAGTAGACCCAATCCGAATGGTGAAGTTCCCAAGTTGGATAGTCCCCCACATTGTGCAAATCTAGCATCACTAGCCATCCACAGTTTCCATCTGACAGTATGGAAGCATATTTTACCACAATTCATAAACCACCCATGCTTAAAGCTCATGGTGAACTACCACTTGAGCTCAGATATGAAAGGCTGGTAGGGAATTCTCTTCTTACTGAACTTGCTCATGATAGACTTCCACACCTTCACAGCTCTACGACAATTGAATAGAACATGCTGAGCCTCTTCTTCTTGTTTCCAATAGAGGTAGCATCTGTTAGCTAAGAAATGATCCTTAGCTTTGATATAGTCATGAGTGACCAGTCTTCCTTAGCAACGTTGCAAAACCAAGTGGCATAAGGGGTACTATCTTTGTGCCAAACCCAATTCCTCCAACCCTCTTCTAGGCTCTTGTGTTGAACCATCTGAAGTATGTGGCATAATCTCACATGCTCAATTGGCTGACCCTGAACCAACAATTGGACAAGAGTAGCATGGGTGGTAGAGGATCTGGACTCACTCAAGAAATCTCTGAATCTTCCCATGCCATCTAAGGGAAACATCAATGATGTCATGAAGAGAGCATCAAAGCAAACCTTGAAAGTGGGGTTACTATTCTTCATTAATGAGATATTTCAGACAAATGGAAGACCAATTAACAAACCAAAAGTTGATTATACTCAATTAAATCCTGAGTGGGCTTTCATCCTTCCATAATTCCCTTCATGATCCAATAGGCATTTTTCACATATCTCTAGGTCCATAATGAATGATCACTGAAGTACTTATAGTAGATAAAACTTTGACCGATCTTCCTTCTTGCAACAAATTTGCAGGGAAAGAAGTGCACTGACCACTTTGCTTAGCATATGAATATCTAATAATCTCATCCCCCCCCCCCCTTCCTTGTTGGGCTTGCACACAATAAATGGTTACCTTTAGTGTCATGTAATGATCCCATAGAATTTTGCCATTAGGGATTTAATTTTATTAAGAACCACAGAAAAAAGATTAGGGATAACTATCCAATGCCTTGTGATGCTGAAGAGAACATGCTTGAGTGAACAAACTGCTAGAATAAGCAAGCAGTTTGGTCTTCCATCCTACTAGGTACATGTTAACTTTAGATGACAACTCCTCACAGCCATTCAGATTGAGGTTGGCATAAGAGATAGGGAGGCCAAGATATCAAGTTGGAAGATCACCCACTTTCTAATCTAGAACTAATGTTATCCTGTTTAGGAGGTGCTCATCCAAATCGAAAGGAATGATCATGGATTTATGGTGGTTGATTCTCAGACTGGCATGAGAAAATAGACTACCTAAAGATTAGCAATCTTGTGGATAGAAAAAACATCATCTTAAAAAAAAAAAAAAAGCATACCTGGACATAAAAAACAAGGGAGGGAGGTTTTTTTTACATCACAACATGTAGCTGTATGTCTAGACATCATCTCCATAACAACAATGAATAGATAGGGCAAGACAGAATCTCCTTGCCAAGAGCCCGTTTGAGAACAAAGAAATTCCTAATTCCACATTTATCATAACTAATACAAAAGTAGAGGAAAGATAAGTGAGGATCCTATCCACCCAACTGCTCTCAACTCCTTGCCAAGAGCCCGTTTGAGAACAAAGAAATTCCTAATTCCACATTTATCATAACTAATACAAAAGTAGAGGAAAGATAAGTGAGGATCCTATCCACCCAACTGCTCTCAAAACGTAAATGAAGAAGGGCCCTTTGAAATAACATCTAGTTCACTATGTCGTATACTTTTGAAGAAATATATTTTCAAGCAAACTACCTCTATGTTGGACATATTTATGCTATGGACAATTTCATGAGAAATGATCACATTCTCATAAATGGATCAGTCAATGAGGAAGGTGGCTTGTACAAGAGAGATTATTCTCTTGAGGATCCCTTTCACACGATTGACCATAATCTTAGTAAAGAATTTAAACTGATAGTTGAGTAGAAATGTAGGCTGAAATTCATTGAAAAGTCTAGCACCATAGACTGAAGGATCAAGGTGATGATGGTCGTGTCAACTTTCCTCACAATCCTACCCATATAAAAGAATCCTATAATTGCTTTGTTACATCCTAGCCAAAAATATCTCCATACAATTGCTAAAAAAATGCAGAGAACCTATTAGCACCAAGGGTACTATCTCCATCAAAACTAAAGACTGCAAGTCAAATCTCCTCCTCAAAAACATGTCCATAGAGGGAGAAATTCTCTTCCTGCAATACAATATGACCATCTAGAGCATCTACAAAATGAAAACCATCCATCTCCTCCACTCCAAGCAAGGCCTGGTAAAATCTCTTACCAGCCTCCAAAATCATTTCTTAGTTCTTGAGTGTGGTACCATCCACTTCAATTTCGTATATATAGTTTTTTGATCTGCGACCTTAAACAATGGCTTGGAAGAAGGCAATATTATGGCCACCCTCTTATAACCATATGATTATAGTTCTCAACCTCCACATGCTCCCTTCCACATGTAGGGTGTCCTACAACTCTGCTCTTAACATCCTCTCCAAGCTTTCAGCCAAATCGCCTCCAAAATCTTGGACTTGTTGCATCCTATTTAATTCTCTCTAGAGGTTGGACAGTCTAGCTTTGACTGGACCTAGTTAGTGCTTTTGCCATTTGGCTAAGGCACCTCTAGTAGCCTCCGACTTATTAATCACATGAACCATATGACAACGAAAGAGCCTCCACTAGGAGCATCTCCAATCTGCATGTGAAGAATTAGTAGGCTATGATTAGAAGTGGTATGACGGAGGATTTTGATTCTACTAGTGCTCTCAATGGCTTCTCTCTACAAGTGATTGATGATGCATCAATCTAGTTTACAAAGAAAAAGCCCTTCATTGCTTCTATTATTGGACCATGTGATGCATGTATTTTTTTATTGAAGGATACTCAAACTATATTGGATAAGAAAGAATTGAAAGACTCATAGGAGACCACCAAAGGCTTCCTTTCTATCTTGTCATATCTACCAGTCATAGCATTAAAGTCACCTAAAAGAATACAAGGTAGGGATAAAGTATCAACAAATTTATGCAAGAGAAAAAATTCCTTATATCGGATGATGTGGTTGGGGGAAAGGTAAATATGTAACGTTTGGCTTTGGGGCGGTCGAGCTGGATCAAGGTCCAGACCCGGACCTAAACTCCATCACGTGAAGAGGAGCCCAATGCCGGCTCTTCCTCTTTGTCTCTTCCACTGTTTCGACTGCAACGTAGAGGAGAAGGAGGCAGAAGAAATTGCAGTAGTGGCAGAGGTAAACAACAACAGCGGTGGCGCTTAGGTGAGCCCTCTCTTCTATCTTTTCCTTCTTCGTCACCCTCTACATATCTCTGTCCATCCCACTCTTGTCGTTCTTTGTCGTCTCCCTCTCTGTTCGAGTTCTCTGTTTAGTCCCTCTCTCTCTCTACTGTCAGCTCTTCTCATTCACAGCCATACTTGAAAGCAAAGCTACTACTGCAAACTGAAGGTAGCTGCAATCTATTGATGATTATGGCGATCTTCACTTCTCACTCTCATTGTCCTCTGTTCACACTCTATTCCATGTATGTGTCAAAATCAGTCGAACCAGGTCCCTCACTGTCACAACAGACCTCACTTTTGGTCTCTTTTTTGCTAATTCTCACCCTATTTAATGTTGTTTTGGTCGAATTGCTACTTGGAGAACACGTCTTTCCCTTCATAACAAGGAATAAAAGGCATTGGAGGCGAAGACAACATATAATTTTAGCTGTTTGGGGATCAATTGAGTACTTGAGGTGGCTGTTGAGAACACTCCAATAGTTAAGACTCTAGACTGGGGTGAGAGAGGCCTAATCGAGCCTAAATTATCTAATATTTTCTACTAGTGCATGTATAATTATTGTTTAAGCATGTTAGACTTAAGATTGAATGTTTTATAATGCACGTTAGCGACTTTGCTATTTTGAAGAAGGTCTATGACTGTTATGGAGGGTCGATGATTTATGCATATGATTATCTTTTTAGCATGATGAGACTAATAATTGAAGCGGTTAGGAAGCATATTAAAATTTTGATGTTTTGGAGAAGGTGTATTGCCATTTTAGTGAACTCGTGACAAATGCTATTGTTGATGTGCATACTACGTCACTTGTTGGGAAAGAGATTTATTGGAGGGTTTTATTGATCGATACTACCCGTTGGCACTCTCTTGAAGCTATGATATATGTCTCAATGATTATATTTCATACTTGTATACATTGTAAAGCGAAGCAAGTAGAGAACTTATTGCTTGATTATGCTTTCAGGTACACCAGGCACGCCGAGTAGACCTTGAGTGACAATATTCGATGCTAGAGGCATTTTGGGTATTTTGGCGACGTGTGACAAGTATGCATTTTTTACAGATCCCTACTTGGTGCCAACTTTAGAATGTGTCTTTCAGGATTGTTGGATCTTGTAATTGTATTGTGATTGAATGAATGTATACATGTGATTGAATGATTATGAGATTGGTTTTGTTTTTAAAATTACTACGCAATTGCATATACATACTAGCAATTATAATTGCTCAGGGCAAATTAGGTGGGGTATCGAGTCGAATATCTCTTTAACCTTGATTGTGCACTATAAAGCATCTTATAATTATACTTGTATAGGACAGGTACTAACCAATCATAAATCGAGACTACTCTTTGTGATTTGGCTAAGTTTTGTAAGATGTGATTGATGTGTTTGATTGATGTAAATGTTGTAATATTTTTTCTGTGCATTGTCGTGGGCATGATACAATTGAATGAATTTGAAGGGTAGTTGTACATGTAAAGTTATGACGGCTAGCTAAGAGTATTAACTATATGTGTAGCCCTCGTGTGGTGGCATTTGGAGGTATGGGTGCACTCGTGAAGTGAACCAACCTCATGTGCTAGCTGGTCATTTTGTGAATGTGTTTTTAGAATGATAAGTTAAGAAAGAATAATAGATGAGAGACCAGTGGGTTATGACAATGTGTTTGAGAGATGTCCCGCCCTCGCCACTGGTGTCGTCTGTTCGGAGCGCAAGCAGTGCAAGGCCCCAAGGTATCGTTGTGTGATGTGCCTGGAGCGTTGAGCTCCCACCTTCCCAACCTGGGTGTCCTATAAAAGGCTAAGCAACTCCATGTGGAATTCACGCATCCATAGACGAGTGCTCTACTTCTGCAATGTGAATGGATATGTATCATTTCAGGAGGTTGTCTCCCAACTATAGGTTGCCCGTGGTGTGCATGAATTGTATGTGAATGAAGTGAATATGATTGAAGTGAATGTGATTATTAAATGTGGTAATTGTGGCCACTGAGTGGTCTCTACAAGTCATGTGACTGCATACTTCTATCATGACATGATAGTGTTTTATTTTCGTATTTATTATATCTCATATTTGAGTCCCTCACCTTAGAGGGTTAGGTATGTATCTGGTTTGTTGCCACACTATAAAGGCTAAGCCTTCTGTTGTTTACTTCTTCAGGTTTTGGGGAACCCGGAGCAGCAGGTTGATCAAATGGCTCAACTTATATCCTATTGGAGAGATTTTGGATGTATTGTAGTGTCGACGCATCATGTTTTGGTCTCTATGATGTCTTGTTTTTGTTAAGCATCAATGTTGTGGTTTGGGATATTTTTGTCATATGTGTTATTGAGAAATATGAAGTGACTTTGTATAAATTGAATTTATTATATAATGAAATGTTTGCTCCATTGTCTCTTCATGTGCATAGCTCCTTTTGAATCATTGTGTCATCGCACATTGTTTGAGGTTCAAAGTATTGGGGTGTGACAAAATACCTCCAACCACAAAACAAACATCATAAGAACACATTTTGCAATGTACAAAAAACTAATAATGTCTAAAAAAAGGAGAGAGACAACCAACCTATCTGGTCTCCAAACAGCTACAATTCTGGCAAACTCCAATTAAAAAAATTGCATTTGACTCGAAAAAAAAATCAATAAGACTTCTACTCCAACAAGAGAACATCTCATCAGTCAACAAAATATCCAAGATGAATGCTAAGGACAAATTTTTAGAGGTCATTAACTCTTGATATATTGAATTCCTCACTAGACCTCTAACATTTCAAGCCAAGGCATTTATCAAGTGACTGTATATGGTCTTCGTTAATGGGAACTAAGGAGGAATGAAATGCCTAACTCTCCTCACCCATGCTAGTAATAGAGGGTGATGGAGCAGCCACTCGCTTCCTCTTCCTTGGTGGGCTGCCATTAGTTGGCTCTGCATAGACCTCATTAGTGACTTCCTCACTAGCGATAGTAGCATGTGCCATTCTCCAACCTGCCAATCCTCTGGGGCACTGACCTTACTACCACTTTGGCCATTCTCATTTGCACCTTCATTGAATTCCTTCCCGACTCCTTGCTGCTCCCCAGAACCCGTCTTGAAGGAGAAACCAAGACGAGAATTTATTGCTAGACTAGGTTGGAGGGGTCCCCAGCAAATGGCTGCATTGTTTGGATCTTCACCCTATCAACTGGAGACTCTGTCTTCAAACGATTCCTTCTCCAGCCACTAGGCCCACCTCCAGGCCGAAGTTTTGTTGGAATCCACGATGACTTTCTGCTTGTCATAGAGGCCACTGGGCGGTGGCCTTGCCGGTTTGTTGTTGAAATGGCCAACAGCCATTTTCTCAACATTTTGGCTGGTCAGAAGTTGCACTGGAAATGCCTTTAGAGGGTACAAATTTACAGCACACCTCTTGAAAAAGCATAATCAACTCTCATACGTGACTGAGTAGACCACAATCTTGTCTTTGCTAAGCACTAAGTCCACCTCTAGCTTCAACCTAGCTCTAAAGGGTGTTCCATGCAGATAGGGGCAAATTTGTTGCTCTCCAAGTTCTTTGTAGGAACGGCATCGATGAACTCTCTTTGTAGATCATCAACCACTCCCTTAAAAACCCTATTATAAAAAATTGTTTTTCCAGATTGAGCAGACAGACCTATAGTGGTGGACTTACTATAGGATAAAATGACAAAGGGCTCCCTGGAATCCATCGTTCGCAACCAATGCTCTGCCTTCAATAAACTAGGACTGTTTTTTGTGTAACAGGGAAACCTCAGCTTCTGATTGAATGCGAACAAGAAAGTCTCCTTCGCCTATGGATGGGCCAAGTTTTTTTTTTGCAGTTATTTAATATGTGTGAGTATACCTATAAGCTTGTATACTACCATTCATTGTATCTCTCTCTCTCTCTCTCTCACACACACACACACATGTATATAATGAATTGATAAATTCAAACAAATATTAGGGCCACTTAAAAATGCCAATTATGTCATAAGGAGGCATAATTATGGCAAAGTAAATGAGATTATTAATATATGCATGAACAGACCTAGTAATTGAAAATGTTAAATGAGACATTAAAGAGGATTATGGGTTACTGAGGAGACATCCTTAGGAAATTCATAATGAAGGATTGCTAAAATATATTGGGTTTATTTAACTCTACACTACAGCCTTTTAGATTACCGTTTACTGCACCCATAGAGAGATGGTCCCAACAACAAAAAAAATTGGAGAAAAGAAAGAGATAATTCCCCATTTTCCTGCACCTCTGGTTGGGATAAGAAACTAGTAATAGCTGGTCTACTTTTTTTATCATCCCATCTTTTGAGAACCTAAGAAATAGAGGAGCTGCCAATTGAAACCAAGAGTTGTTCTAATCAGAAATAACTCTAGTAAGTGTTATATGGTTTTCTTGATAACCAATCAGTACATAGATCTATTTATATATATCCATATATATGTATGTAAGCATTTATATAAGTATGTAGATTCTTACTTGAAGAGACAAGTTGTGATCTACAATATATATATATATATATATATATATATCAAAGGAATTATAGTGGGCAGTTGATAATTCTACAAGCAAACTGAATTGGATTCAACTTTGAAGGTCTAGGACAGAAGCATGAAGTTCTCATATATTTTGATGTGAATATGAATGTACAAGTAAATATTGTGCATATAGATGTATGTATATATTTATGTTCATACTAGTATATATTCAAGAACATGTAGATATACAGCATGTCTTTACAGTTGTTGCAAGGTCCACAATATTTACATTGCAACAATGCTTGTTGGTAGGAAGGTAGTAACCATATTTAAGAAATTTTCTAAGAATTTTCAAATTGATTGTATTTGGAAATGTTCCAAAATATTGGCATCAATGTTGTCTTTGTGTGTTTTGTTATGGTTATATATATATATATATATATATATATATATATATATATATATATATATATATATATATATATATATATATATATATATAGACAAATGTTAAGAATGACGCCATGCATCACATTAAAATTGTATGGAGCTAGACATGTTTGCATGTTTTGTGAAAATTAGGATCGGATCAGATTATAGGAATCTCTAGGATTTCAAGAATGAGTATGATGCTAATGAAAATTATTCAAAAAAAAAAAAAACGGTGGGACGACTGCATTGAATATGTTTGACATTCCAAATTTCCATACACACTATAAAGAATCCATTTACGTTCAATTCTATACAGCAAAAATTTTTAAAAGCAATCTCATGTTTTACAACTGCATATATATAAATATAAATATAAATAAATAAATATGTGTGTGTGTGTGGGGGGGGGGGGGGGTGTGGGTGGGTGGGTGGGTGTGTTTCATGACAAGTTATTTGAAATGAAAATGTATGGTATATGAGAATGTCTGAATGTATGTAGTTCAAACTGAGTTTAGGACTCCCACTGGTTTGCTTTATTGAGTAAGAAGGCCACATAGAAGTAGCTTTGTATGCAGTACCAACAAATTGAGCATGAAAAAAAAAACTACTGTTTGCTTGTTAGTACTCTTTATCAATATATTTATTTTAGATGCAAGGCAGTCTTAACATTCAGAAATCTATAACAGGACAGCAGCACCTTATATAACTAAGATAACAAATTCATCTAAAAGTAAGTATTGCATATGTTGGTCTTACCTTGAGGGAACTTACCAAATTAGTGCAAATTGATCATTGACATGATAAGACATAGGGGTGGCATGTTGTCCTTTGTAGATCATGTTGGGTTTGAAATATATATATATATATATATATATATATATATATATATATATATATATATATATATATATATATATAACTGTTTATATATTTATGTGTGGGAGTATGGTTATGTTCAATGTTGAAACAATGTTTATGTTGTTACAAGCAATTATTGTGTGGTATAAAGCCATGGATCTACACAAGATTAACAGTAGGAAGAGGAATATGAAAGAAAAGTCATTAAATTTGAAGCAAGAACTGATCAACTTCAGTACTATGCCTGAAGCAGTTGAAGGAAATAAGAGGAATGAAACCCAAAAATAGAAACTTGTTTACATATCATGAATTCCATGGGAAGGCTCGTCGTTCCTACTGAAGTAAAAATGAAGGATCAAAGATGGCTACAAGGCATAGCTAAAGAGAAGGATAAAGCAAAGAGAAGCAAAAAAGTGAGTAGAACTAGAAATTTGCAACCTTTCAGAGATGGGTACTCAATAATATATATATATATATATATATATATATATATATATATATTATACACACACACGTGTGCGCACACACACACACAGAGAGAAAATCAATATTAGGAAGTTTGAGTATAGTGGAAGTGCATATCTAGTTTGCTACTATTTTGTAATGGCTTATGTGAAAGTTGTCATTTTTGGGTTTGATTGACTATATTATTTCCATTTTGTTTGGATTGATTAAAATATTTTTCAGGTATGATTGACGAGCTTGCCTACAATTTTTCCTGCAGCTTCTATCACAATCATGTACAAATCGCCTTAGAATACAAAATATATATGTATTGGTTATTGCAGCAATTCCATGAATATTTCTATTTGCTATATTTACCACATTCCTGCTCTCCTATGAGTTTGCTTCAAGTTTTGTTTCCTTTGTGGTAGAAAACTTTATTGATGACATGATCCTAGATTAACATATGGAGGAAGAATTTTATGATGTTGAGAATATCATGACTAGGCAATGCTTTTGGTTTCACCAATCAAACCTCTGTAGAAGTTTAGTAGGAAGAGCAATGAGAGGAAGCCCTAATGCCCTATAAGAACTTAACATGTCACAAAAGGAGCATTGAATGATGGGCTTGGGGAAAGTGTAGTCGGTCCTTTGTGTTTGTATTCAAGAACATCAGATGGGCATAAAGCTTGACTGTGTTTGTCCTGCAAAGTTATGTAACATATAAATTTTGTCTCGCCATGTTAGAGAAACTTTTTGGGCTTGAGCAAGTAAGTTTGTAGGATGTTCTATACCTAGTACCATAAGGCCAACTGGCCTGGATGCTATCAAACTAAAGCTCACTAAATGAGTTTAGTAAAAAACCCGATAAGGCTTTACATTGCATAAGACAAAATTATATATAACATCAAAGCTTAGAGCTTCATAGTAGTCTTTAGGGAGGTGAGTTATTTTCCCAAAAGCTGAAGGTTGGTTAAACTTTAAAATAAAAAGTAAGAGTAAAAAAAATGGTAAAAGCAAAAGATGAAATTGACTACTAAGAGATGAACATCAAAATGGCTAAACTCCTAAGCATAGAATGCATTGATCTTTTGTAAATGTGCAATCCAATTTGCTCCTTTTCTATGGTTTTTTATAAAGTTGAAAATAGTTACTTTATGTTACATTCAGGAAATGAAGCGAATTTCATCTCATAGATTCAAGGAGATAGTGAGAAACCAATCTTGGCTACTGGATAAATACAGTTGGAAGATGACAGTCATGTCTCTTTCACACTATAAGCACTAAAAGCTTATGTGATTTTTTTTTTTAAATTTAAAAAAAAAATCCTTTTGGAAAGTGATTTGACATTTAATGTTACGTCCTAGCTTTTGGGCATACAGGTACCATAATCCCCTTTAGGATTTGAAACATGTCCTCCCCTTCACTTCCATATTGTTTTACTATTTTAACGATGATTTAGTCATGATCTAGCTTCAGCTTTTGAACAATGGCAACACACTCTTTGATGTTTTGGTCCTAACATTGAAAGTAGGGAGGTGAACCAACTAGGACAGGGTTTAAGTATTTTGGCTTTTTAATTGTGCCAACTCAATCTAATTTTTTTTATGTGTTTAAATTTATTTCTTGAGCCAACAAACTAATGCATGAGCTGCACACTAATAGTTGAATTTCAATTTCTAAATTTTCTCCTTTCTATAAGGAGATGGTTAATTGGAAGAATCACATTGTCAATTGCCCATAAATATTTACAAGTTCCTTACACATCAAGAAAAATCTATGTTGTCAAAAAAATGCTTTTCTGAGCATGCGTGAAATCACATCTTAACGGTTTTTAAAGTCAAGCCTTTTCCACTTTGTACGGTCCTATGTATGCATGACAACATATCCCTCCTTAAATTCAGGCCTTCTTCAGCTTTAAATATCTAAATTTTGAAGGTCATCTGAAAATAAATTATGTTTGGCTTTGAACTATATTCAAAGTTATGGAATTAATTTTTCTTTACTTTTGTTGTTCAACTAAGTGGACTAGGACTTATTAACCTAACAAATCTTATCCAAACTAAAGATGGCGAGTTGACCGTACTTAAGTTTGGTAAACATTTGTTGTTTTCATTGTGAATATTTAAATGAGCTTATATTCTTTGTTAAATACATAAACTAACAAAGCAAGTATATTTGAAAATGGGAACCATTTTCAATCCTCTTTGCCTTTATGGTTAGATATTCCTTTCAATGACTAAATGTGTTTATCAATTCAAATGTCCATTTGACTTTTTAACTAACATGATAGAAAAGTCCTAGTTCTAGCTCATGGAACAATGCCCCTTTTGTTGTTTTCATTGTGAATATTTAAATGAGCTTATTTATATTCTTTAGTAAATACATAAACTCACAAAGCAAGTGTATTTGGAAATGGGAACCATTTTCAAACCTCTCTGCCTTTATGGTTAGATATTCCTTTCAATGTCTAAATGTGTTTATCAATTCAAATGTCCATTTGACTTTTTAACTAACATGATAGAAAAGTCCTATTTCTAGCTCATGGAACAATGCCCCTTTTGTTGTTTTCATTGTGAATATTTAAATGAGTTAATTTATATTCTTTACTAAATACATAAACTCACAAAGCAAGTGTATTTGGAAATGGGAACCATTTTCAAACCTCTTTGCCTTTATGGTTAGATATTCCTTTCAATGTCTAAATGTGTTTATCAATTCAAATGTCCATTTGACTTTTTAACTAACATGATAAAAAAGTCCTAGTGAACAATGCCCCTTGTGTTTCTCTTTAGACCATTATATGCCCATGTATGAAAGTGGACATTGCTAACATTATATTATTCTTCTTTGTGTTATCTTGCAACCTCATACTATTGAGGGACTTCACTGAAGAACATGCGGATGATGGATTTGTTTCAACTATTGACCTCTTCAAGAAGGTGCACATTGTTGAACTACAAGTTGTACTGTCCATGGGATCTACTTTTTGGTTGAGGAGCCTGCAATGCATGACAAAATATATGATATTCTAGTCGCATCGGTGAAGCTGCAAAACTCATAGCATGTTTTTGTACAAGTACATGGATGTAGCAGGTGGTTTTGTCCGTGTATATGTTGCAACTGGTTTACATCATATTTGATAGCACACATGGCATACATGGTGTGGATGGTGCGTCAATTGCTAAAAGCTCATACATGAGCTATACAAAATCTAGTAATGATAATGATATGAGCTATATCAACTCTAAGGTAGTTTCATGTAAACTAAAAGTTAAGAAAAGTGTGTCAAGCTGCCTCAATGATAAAGATCTGAATCCAACAATTAAGGATTATATCCTTATTAAAAAAGGAAATTAGAGAGTGCATGTAAACTGAAAATTGCAAAATTCAATGTAAGACAGATGATTGAAGAGAAAAGGGCTGAGTGAGAAAGCGCCTTTTGAGAGTAGATGTAGGTCTTTTCATAGACCGAACCACTTGCAACCTTGCATTTTTTTTGTGCCTTGATTCCTTTATTTCTCTCTTCTATGAGATCATTTAATATTTACCTCAAATAATCACATTTAAAGATATATATGTTGAGTTGCTGAACTTGTGTTGGTCATCCACATCACTGGCTGTAGTTGTAGCTAACTATTTTAAAAGGCCTAGGTGATGACATGTGAGCTTGTGATGATCAATAATTAATTGTCAAGGAAAACACTTATCAAATTGAGGATTTTGTACTAAGGGCAAATGGAAGGTCATAGGTAGGTTCTTAAATTTCAGTATTTGTTGGACGACATTCAATGAAAGTTGTTATTAAAGCATGATATGAAGTTTTATCTCTAATTGCATGGTCCTAGAGAATCATGTTTCAACATTTTCTTCTCACTTTGTAGCATAAGACTCATTATGTTGGCAGAGTACAGTCCATGTGAGCTGCACATTTTTTGTTATTGATTCAAGTGGAATGTTTGTTTTTGAGAAAATCTGATTTCTGCAGTCTGAAAATTTGATCCTTAGACACAAATATTGGACTTCCTCAAAAATGTGTGCAAGTTTCTCTGAGGGGCTTGGTTAACTAGCTTCATTTTTTGTTTCCTACTATCATTTGCATTTTCTGCTTGCAAGCTTTCAATGGTATCATTACTTTTTGGGCTATTCTTTCACTATGAATTGTAAGACAGTTTTGCATGTTGATGTTGTTCTTGAGGGGTGTGAGATAGTGGAGCTGTTGTAACAAACAAAGCAGACCAAGGTTTAGATTTTGATTGTAGTTTGTATTCCAAATTGTATTAGAGATTTATAAAGATTATGAAAGCACGATCGTAGCAAATATATTTATGTATGTGTTTGTGTGTGAAACAAAAGCAACAATAGTTACAATAGTAATGGATTTTTCGTAGATAAGATGCAAGCAAAGGCGGAACCACCAATGGGCTAGCCCTTCAAGGTTTCCTTATTTTCAAATTAATACCTTTAAATATTTGCTATGTTATGTATATGAGTGCCCCTTCTTATATGAAAATCTATGAAGAGTGCCTCTTCTAGAATTTTTTCTGGCTCTTCCACTGCATGCAAGCATTATGATTGTTGCAAGTAACAACACCATTGAAACCATAGCTAGTAGCCAAGTCAAACCGTGTGCCATAGTTGCAACGACCAGAGCCTAAACTGTCGTTGAAAGTCAATTGCCACCATAACTACCACCACAGCTGATGCAGTTAACCATCAAAGTTGACACCATGGCTAAAAGTACTTTCATCCTTGGTTTTCAGGTCTCTAGCCATGGTTAATTTTGTGGCTGAAGATCTATCTTTTGTTGTAATGCCAAGCTAATCAACCAAGTCCATTTTATAGCACTACACGGGAATTACATATGCATACACATGGAACTAGCTAAAGGATATCATCTTAAATGTATACCATACACTTAAAGTGATGACAAAAGACATTGAGCATGGTAATTTGCATCAAAAGGTGGGCATGGGAGAAGAAAGCATGCTTAAGGAGCCAAAGCACTAGTGTTGTAGACAAGAAGAGCTCCTCCCAAGAGAAGTGCACCAAGAGTGATGGCCCATATGGCTAATCCTGTGGCTCCTGCAACCCATTCATGCAAGCAAAAATGAATATGATATCAGAATGAGAGAGAGTTTGGTTTCAAAGACCAACTTGTATCCATAGATCCTATAGCATGAACACACCAAAAATGACATGGGACATGCGTTCTCTATCTAGGATCATGTGGAGAGTAACATAGAAGGGTTGCAACATGTTTGGAATTAAGACACCACTATGATCTAGTGCTAGACAGCCAAAAGAAGAACAATTTGTCATAAGGCAATCTTGGGAGCCTACATGATCGATTCAGGCGCAATAGTTCACAAAGAAGAAGTTATTGGAATCAAGTAGGACTCTACAGTACGTAGACTGACTGGGGAGGCCAAAAGAAGTCGAAATACATATTTTTGAGTATATAATAAGGAATTATATGCAAGTTAAAGATAGAAAACTCTCACCTCCTGCATAAACGTCGCCACTTGGTGACCATTCATTTGGTGAAAAGATTGGACTGCAGAACAAAGCACTCGACTTTAGAATGTAAAAAAGCAACCAAAGTGTAAATATAATTTCCTTCCTTGCGCATTATTTGGTAAAATCTCATGATTTGTTTTATATAATTATTGTGAATTAAAGCCTTTCATTTTGTAGATAAAAATGTATATATGATCCCATGTCTTTCAATTTTCAAGCCGCTGTAGGTCCTACCTATAGACAGGGTTAGTATTCATGACGTTAAAATACACCAGTATAGATGCGCGAAGATATTTGTGGTATCACCCAATCTTGATTGGCAAAGATATTTTATTTACTGACAGTCAAGCCTTAGGATGTGATATAACTTACATTAAAGTAATTTTCCACTTGAAAAACCCACTTATTGTGTGCCAAGATCACATAATATAGCGCCTACTTTCATCATCCAAAAAGAATTTTCTTTTAAAAAAAAACCTTATTTTTTAGTGAATAATTCGTCCAGCCGAAAATTGAAAAGCTTGAAATGTTACAAAGAGTAAAAGAGTATGATCATCGGCAAATGAACTGTTACATCTCCAGATTCCACAACATCTAACTGCCAAACAAACCTTTTTGTTGATGCCAGTTATATTATGTATGGACGACATGGTGAAAGAATCGAACAAAGCTCCATCTTGTTGGAAGGTTGAGTATCTTATTTATGTGGTAAAAAAGCCAGCAGCCAAAAAAAGATTGAAAAGGAAAAGGACAACAAGGTCTTTGTCACTCTTGCATGTGTACTCAAGATATTTTTTGTTAAGGAGAAGCAATTGAGATGCATTCTTACAAAGAGAAATCAATATTTTAACAGCATCTTGTCTGCATTTAAGCATACTCTTTAGAGATGTATATAAAAAGAGAAGTTAATATTTTAACACAGTCTTGTTTGCGTTACTGTTTTTCAATTTGAAGCAGATATCTGATTCTTAAACAAGTTTGAGCATGTGTGCCTAGCAAAATACTTTGGTCTAGACAACGATGCACATGTTTTTAGTACACAAAGATGCATATGGTTTCAGTATTTATGGCTTAATCGGTATAACAAAATCTGAAAAAAATGGCGATATACCTGTATCCATCAACATTGGCACCATACTTGTCAACAAATTGGTAGACTCCCTTTCCCTGCACAAATTTAAATATTCATATCTTTGTTTTACTGTAAATTTTAAGTTTGAAATGCAGACAGATGTAAGAAGCAGAGCACGTAAACTGACAACAACAATCACGAATCCAAATGGGGTTAGCAGCCCCTTGCAGAGTAGTAGTAGTGCAATTCATTGTTTGCCTTGGCGGGTCTCAAAAAGTTCATTCATCTCTCTTATACAATTGGGTGTTTCAAAAGACATAGCATAGCTGGTCGGACTGGTGGGCTGATAAATGTTTAATTGTCATAGACGCTACTCTTTTGGACTATATACAGTGGATGCATGACACTCTATCTAAAAGGTGTCTCACTTCCTACCTAGGTAACGAAGCAGCCACAAACCCCAAAGGGATGAAAAAAAAAGGATGGGCTTTAGCCTCTTATGCAATTAAGGGACAATTACCATAGGCATGGTAAGTTAAGAGTGTCGTAGAAAGGCCTTCCACTGAAGAAGTGGCTTCTTTGCCATGGAAAACAAATTAATTATCAACAATCATGTTTAAATTCTGGTTATACAAGGAAACATGATGCAAAGGTGAAACCATGTGGATGCGGATGTTAAAATTTTGCAAAACGAACATGTCAAATATATCAAAATGATGGGCCAAAATATCATGACGTGGTTGCAGACCCGGTTTACTTTGGGAGCCTTTTATGAGACCCAGCTATTAGATGTCCCAACATTCATATGTTAGTAGGACTCGGATCCGGAGTAGCTGTATGTATACATGAAAAGCCGGATCCATATCAAACTCAAAATGACAAAACAATACCAAACCTGGACATTGGATCTCATGGATATAACTATATATGAATAAACTGTTCTAACCTTTCCCTTTCTTCCTGATGCATCCAGACCGTCCCTCAAACTCATACCTCCATTGATTCCTGCACGCATAAGCAAACTACCAATTAACAACAGTAGTGGGCTTTGAAGTTTTTATTTTTGTATGCACTGTCTCTTGCTTGAATGCGCCTATTATTTGAATCATTGAACGAATTAACATTTTGAAAATTAGGATATCCAGAAGAATTTTCCTATTATGTTTCTCTGAGGCGAAATCCTTTATTGTTTGAGTTGGTGAAACACTATGCAAGATATACAAATTGCAGTTCTTAATCAATTATCTTAAATAAAACTAAAACTAGGCGTTACCTAACATTTCCAATTTGGAGGTCTTAAGTTTCAACTCCTTAACTAAGCATGGACAGAAAGAAATTTGACTTCTGCATAACGTTTTAAATGTGATTATATAGCCTTATTAACATGTTAATATAAATCATCTTCATGACCCTCATGCGCATGACCAGTGGATCCGGCAGTTGAAGCCTAGGTCCACACACTTGAGGAGTCTGCACCCTTTGAAAGAAGCTTTCACAACATACTCGGCTGCCAAGGGTGGAGCCAAGGGGGGCGGCAGGGGCCATGGCCCCCTTCAAATTTTCCAAAAAAAAAAAATTACACGTAATTATCAAAAGTTTTCATCTAGTGTATATAAAAAAAAAATCATGTAATTTTAAAGGGTTCTCATTATATTAAATTTTTGAAAAACTATATTTTAAAATTTTGAAACTATCCTTCATCCTGACTAATGAAAAAATCCAAATTTCACCCCTGCCTGCAACGGCCATGAACACAAAAAGCACGTAGGCACCTACCACACAACACGCAGACTAATTAGAGTCGGATGAACTGATGATGGAGGGGGAGACTAGAAAACTAACCGTATGGAGTGTTGGTCTTGATCTTCTTGCCGCCACTGGCTACGACCCTGAAGGAGGAGGGAGCCCTTGCGAGGGAGGGGAGGCTGCCTGCCCCACTGTTGAGCCTTTGTGAGAGAGGTGAAGGCTTTAGGTTGAGTGAGGGGAGGAGGGACGATGACGCCATTGCCTTCTCTGCTCTGCTCGACTCTGCTCTTACTCTCAGCAACACCTTACCTCTCTTCCTGTATTTCTAGAAGTGGAGAGGGAGAAGGAGGGAACAAGCCTATCAAGGGAGAAAGTATGTGACTGAAATTCGACGAGGAGATGAAGTGGATCTTGCAGTGCCACTTGGAGACACGCCTGTGGTTGTTCGGATATGGTTCTGGGCGAACATTATCCGTGCACGACCATTGGGTTGAACAGCAAGCAACTTGACCGAAATCGAGATAGGGGTGTATTAATTTTCTGATTCTGACCACGTCCTATAGCATATTTCATTTGGCTACCTTTCTCTTTTTGAGAATTTCAGGTCGAGGCCTCACGTTTCTTTCTTACTATAAGGACGATAGATGAACTGAACCTTTCTTGTCCCTCCTTGAAACACTTGCCTGGGGCAAAGTACTCCATTGTTGTTCCAGTGGTGGCCGGAAGTCCCTTATCAAGCCAAAGATGAAGAGAATGAACACCCTTGTCGGATAGAAGCAGCGGCGGAGATCAGAATTTCACACCCGCCTATCTGTTGCTCGGCCAACGGATAGAAGGAATTAAGTGTTCAACAAGTGGTGTTCTCTTTGATCAACAAATGAAAACATGTTAAGACGATAAACGATACTAGAAGATATATGGTCCATCCTTGTGAAGAATGAGAAGCTTAGGCTTTCCCTTCTTCCCCTTGCCCCGCGTGTCTAGGGTTGTGTCACCTTGCACCGGAGGTTGACGCCCATGATAATCAGAGCAGTGATTGGTCAACGATTAACCTTCTACCAATCACTGGTCCATCCAAGCAGCTGCACTAAATTTCTTGAGGCTGCCATTCCATAATCATGACTGGTTATGAAAGGAAAATTTTTTGAAAGAAATAAATTTTTATAATTTAAATGAATGAACGATCTTGTGACTATTCCTTTTTACAAAGAAAAGCAAGTAGCAAACATGTTGAATACTAGTCAAGGTCCTATGCAACTCATAACTCACATATGTGGACTAAATAAATAAAAAAAGGATTATGTGAAACTATGAATTTTCCAATTATCTTCATTAATGTTTCCCAATATGCATGTGTAACATTACTTTTTCACTGCAATATTTTTTTTTTTTTTTTGGTTTTTGGACTCCAAGGCCGTTGGCAATTCATATATCCCAGTAATTGAAAAACCATTTAGGTAAATTCCTTGATCATGTAAATGCCAACATTTGAGGTCTTTGACATGTGACTTCACATTCCCAACAGTTTTTGAAATTGAAAAATCTCATTTAATTCCCAATGGCTGTTGGGAATTCTGATGCTTTCCTAACGAGGAAGCTGTCGGCAACTTTGAATATTTAAAACAACCATTTTTGTATGTAGCACAGAGTTCAAAGTGGAGCAAAATCTCTTTAGCTACACTTTTTATTGATAACATTTTTCGTATGATTAAGAGAGCAAGTTATGACAAAGCAATCTTCAGCACATCGATCAGATTAGCTAGTACTCCATCGTCATATACAAAAAATCGTATTGTCTGTGGCAGCCACTGTATCATTATTTGCTGTTAAAAGTCATGCCGATATGGATGTCACTCCTACTTTGCTTCGTTTATTTCTTGGCTACAAATAACAGCTTTACAAGTGCCATCTTTGTATTCCGTACCAAATTCACAAATGAATATATCTCACATGCAAATGTGCTGGTTATATTAGCTGGGAACAATGCCCATCCTTATAGAGTTCAAGTCAAATTGCATTGGGATACAGACGGGATATTGCCTTTTTGTCTAATCTTTTCTTATGTATTATGTGATTCATCTTATAGTGTAGTTCCTTATAGGGAAAGATTAGATAAAAGAAGGTAATGGGCCATCTATATCTCATTGTAATTTGACTTATACTCTGATTAAAATATATGGTGGATTGATTCTATTGCCAATGCCTTATTTCATTTACGGAGTAGATAAACTTACTTTTTGTTTTTAAATATGAAAAATCTAAGCAACTTATTTACAATGTTCCAATCAACACTGGTTCTGCTTATGTGTGAGATTGACTATATGTTCTCCCTAATATGTATCTGAGTTTCATCAACTGTATTCTTCCTTTAATTGAAAAGAGATTGTCTCAGAATCCTTATGAGCATGGTCACGACAAGAATAACTAATATCTGCTACAAGAGTAGTTGTCTCAGAATCCTTATGAGCATGGTCACGACAAGAATAACTAATGTCTGCTACAAGAGTAGCCTAAGGCAGTGACTGTAACGACCTTGAATTTTTCTCTTATAAAAGAATTTTTAATTGAAAGGTTTATCATATTTTTGGAGTCCACACTACATTCTGGATTTCAGATTTGAATCCAAAATGGCTCAAGATATGAAATGAAAGAATCTGAGTTTGAAAATAATGTAGTGGCAAAGGTGTAAATTCTTTAATCTTTGTGCACCCAATATTTTTAGTCAAATTTCATTTTAGTATCCTGAGACATTTACGTATGAGGAATGGACCTCCCTCAAATTTTAAGTGTAATTCCTAAAGAGTGAGAATTATTCTCATTTAATGTGTAGAGAAAGTGGGCTTAATGGAGAAGAGTTATGAACAAATATATCACTTTGGAGCTTAGTTAGTCAGCGCCAGAACTGGTCAAGGAGGCGCTGTTTACCTTCGTTATGCCAGACAAACCTACACCTGTTAGTGCCAGGTTTGCCTAGCGCCAATAGCATATCTTTGGCGCAACGTGAACCAGTGCCAGAACCAAAATATTTTACGTCGAACTGGAGCTATCTGAAACCATTTGCATGTTCGTTCTCCACCTGCACCTTCGGCCCTCCATGCGTGCCGGTGGCTTCTTCTCTTCGTCGCCTGTGCCGTCGGTTCATCCGCCCGATGCTTCTGCTCCCTGAACAAACCCAAGCTGTAGCTTTTGCTTGGTGGTCGTCCTCCTCGAAGAAACCCAAGCACCAGTGCAATCGTGACGATCATTCTAGAACAAGGAATCTCCGTAAAGCTGAACACCCTTGATCATCTTTGTCTAGCGACAAGGAATATACCAAGATTCGGTATTTGTTGTGATATTCTTTTCATTAAAATACAAGAAATAGTTGAATTGAACTTATATGGAAGGTAGTTGGACATCAGGTGTATTATACCTTTTCTAGTGCTTGACAATATACATCATGAAGAAGCTGTTCATCAGCAGTTGGTCTTGTATCTGTGTGAGTGATTAGTCCTAAATTTTTCATACATGCACATTGACAAGAGTTATAGTCAGAGGCTTACAACATCTTGCACACCTGGGTAGGTGGTTGTTTCAAGCCTCAGAGTCAAGGGAGGTCTGTAGGCATGTATCTTTTGCCACAATGATGAAGGAAAAGGGTGGGCGCCCTTGGGCAATTAAGCATTAACAAGCATTGAACAGTCCATTATTTACAGAAGTCAAATAATTATAAGATTGAAGTTTTTCGATATGACAATTTAGAAACATAATAAACAAAATTATCTGTGAGAATTAGCTAATAAACCTGAGTTCATGACTCATCTGAGTATACCCAATGTGAGTTTGATGTGCTCTCAGATATGGGCAGATTGGGGTGGATGCAGTTTATCTGGACTTGTCATAGCTCAACCCTTTTTTTTGGTGAGCTGGCATTCCCTTCCAGTATCAATTGTGGTCTTACAAACACTATCAGTGTTATCGACAGGGCTGCTTCACCCAAACGCATATACCCACAGCTACATTAGCATCAGATTCTGGTTTAGGCTTGCAGCACAGGTGGTGCCTCCCTAGAGATTTTATTTTACATAGATGCTGAAGAAATATCAAGTTTTACTCGCTTTCAAGTTTTTTGAAACATTAGTGTTGCTAAGAGACGTATGCAACCATAAAAAAAAAAAAGTTAAGTACTGAGTAATAGTGTTTGTTTTACATGTTTGGTTGCAAAATTATATACATAGAAGGAAATTTTAGATTGTGAGAGGCCATAGGCCTTTCGGCCAAGAAAGCTTAGATTGTGTGTGATCATTTGCCTGTCTAGAATGGTTTACAGGTTTGTATGTTGGTAGTTCTAATAAATAGTTGTCGGTTGTTTCGGCCAACTTTTGTATTTGTGTTCTTGTTGACATGAGAGACGACTCTAGGCCTTTTAGACTTTCAGTTAATAAAGGTTTTCGAGAGGTTTATATTTCAATAGTTTTGGTATACAGCTTTTATTTTTTTCACTATGTCACAAGGACAGTCATTTTGACCTTGTGTTGTTGGTGACAAGAGGGACATACTATTTTGGAGACCAACATGTCTTATCTTATGAATCTTCCAAAATTTAAACAAATTTTCATGGAAACATTTTCCTAAAAAGCTAAGAATATCCATTCATCTTTAGTTGTGAACTAAAAAAATGTCTCCTCATATGAACTTCAACAGAAGTATAGTGTTTGGGAGTTGCATGCACCTTAGAAGTCATTCCTTTTATGTTTCCCCCATATCAGTCGTTTAATGTTAGGGGTAATGTAATATCTGATTTTTTTACTAGAGACATTTAATGGCTACTTGCATTGAGTCATTGATAGGGTTAAAGTGTTTAATTCTCATGGATTATGCTTTTGAATGTAATGTACCTTATTTACCAAATTAAATATGGGATTTTGCTTCTCAATGTATACTTGGAAGTGAATGGCACTGGCCTGATTTGCCTTGGGATCTATAATATTTAGACCAATTGGTGAATGCCATGTGGTTGGACAAGGCTTGATGATGAAAGGGATGAAGAAACAGGCATGATAAGAACAAGTTTCTCATTAGTAAAAGCTTCAGTGTTTGGTTTGTTTAAATATACTTCTGGTGTTTGTATAAGAAACAATTTAAGAGTTCGGCTTCTAAGGGAAGGACACCAAAAACCATTTGAAAGAGTTCGCTTGTTTTACCGCAGCACCAAATCTGGTGTCTTTAAGTTGTCATTTTTTCATTCCATCCACCCCATTGTTAGATCTAGTTAAGCATGCGGATCACTTGTTGCATCAAATTTTGCACAAAATTTTTCAAATATCACGTCTTTTCTGAAATTTATAGAAAAACTGAAATATATGATGCCAGCTCAATGTATCTCTATAAGGACATGTATGTGTCGATCTCATAGAGCAATTGATAGGTCTCAATGTATCTTTGTAAGTATATGTAGGCATGTAAACTCCACTTCTTGTTTTGCATCTTAATTGAGTGCCTGTTTTGATTTTGTGATTTGATTTAGTATGGAAGCGCTCTATTACATATCAGTTAACCTGTTTTGTCATTGAAGAGCTAGCATACTACAAGCACTTGAGACTTGTTGTAGTCTATGGAAGATAACTAATCTGGTTACCGGCCTTATTATGTACTTGTTTTATCTGCTTTACATGTTGAAGAGTAGTTCTTCAAAAATAATTTGTGAATGCTGTTGTGTCTATAATGGAATGAATGAGCTGGATTAATAAAGATAGGTAAAATATATTATCACATTATTCAATTAAGCTTATAAATTGGATTGATCACTTGCTAACATAAGTGGGCTGTGTTGTTTAGGACAAGTTTGTATATTTGCAATGAATCTATGATTTTTTCATCTTCATGAAGAACACCAATGTCATTATCACTGAAAAAACCAGATGTCTTTGTCACAAGTGTATTAATTCAATTTGGTAGACAACGGATGATGTATTTGATCATGTGATGTGGCATGGTTTCCGTACAACTTATACATGATGGTATCATCACAAAGAGTTGAACTTACCTCCTAAAAAAATGTCAATGAAGATATGGAAGCATATGTAATGAAATGCATGAGTTAATAAGAGATGCATGTGAAAATATCAGTGTCAATGACTATGATTATTATGATGAGATGAGAAATGTTGAAGATGATTTAATATGATGAGGTATATGCAAGACTTGTGCATGATGCCAATATGGAATTATACCCTGGTTGTACTCACTGGTCAAAACTATCCTTTTTAGTCCAGTTGTTTCACTTCAAGTGCCTCAATAGTTTGAGCAACAAGGGATTTGAACAATTACTTGAATTATTATTTGAAGCATTTTCACAACCTATTCAACTATCTAAGACATACTATGAAACCGAAAGGTGATTTCAAACTTGGGACTGGACAATAAGAAAATCGATGTTTGCCCAAATAATTGCATGGTGTATTGAAAATAGTTCATACATAAGAAAAAGTGTGATTATTATGATTTGTCAACATGGAGGGAGAACGAGACTTCCACAACAAGTGTGACAAATTCTTCTAAAGCACACAAAGTCTCTGCTAACAAACTACAACACTTTCTACTTGTACCTAGGCTAAAAAGATTGTCCAAACAAAGTCAATATCTTCATAGTGTTGCTGAAAAGTATAACAAATTCATTATAAATGGATATAGACTTCATACAAAAAGTATAGAAGAACAAATGAACACAGAATAGTGGTGTGGTGGTAACTGCACAAACAACAGGTTTCTCAAGTGCTAGGGATCAAATCTAGTAGTTAGTAATGTTACTTACTATGGGTTCATCACTGCATGATTGAAGTTCAATATCATCCAACTTTAAAATTTGTATTGTTTAAATGTCAGTGATATGATGTGCTTAGCCCACATGAAAAAGGCATTAAAATAGACCGATCTGGTTTCACTCTTTTGAACTCTAAATATTTGTGCATGGCCGATAAACCATTTGTCTTTCCAAGTCAAGTGGAACAAGTATTTTATGTTGAGGATCATATTAAACCAGAATGGCAAGTTGTTCTTCAGATAACACCTCCTCATTTTTATGATGTACTACCAAAAAATGTTGAAGGTGAGAATGAAGAACATGAAGATATCAATAACATAGAGTTGAATTGCATCCAGCTTGATAGAGCAATGTTTTTTTTTTCAAATGATGAAGATCGAGAAGTATGTCTAGTTACAAATGATGTTAAAGGTGTGACAATTCATAATGTTGTAACTGACGTTCTGAAACAGTAGGGATAGTGGACACATTTAAAGATGGAACACGAGACGTAATAGCTATTCTTGCATCACATGGTATGACTATTCAATTATAGATGTTCTTACAGACTTGTATTGTTAATATGTTGTTATTTCTGGTTTATGTCCAATTCAATGCATTTAGTTACATCCAATTACATAGAAACTAATAAGATATGTTTAGTTCTGATTTAGTTCGACAAAAAATAAAAGATGATAATCTTCATCATCTAAAAGTGAAGGTCTCAACATAACTCGTAGGAAGTGAAGAGCATCATGGGCCTTAGCGACTATCAATCCGCCTGCAAGAGAAAAACATACAATTAGACATAATTCAACTTCAACCTATAGATGACGATGCACAAAAGCTTAACACATTTATTGGGATAGTAGGTTGAGATCCTCGGAAAACACCCTTGACCTACTTTGATTTCAGAAATATTGCTAACAAATACAAGAAAGGCTTATTGATTCTTGTGAAGGTAACGTCAGCTATGTATTAAGGTCTAATATTAGTTTGTTATGTGATGAAATTTCATATCTGTCAATTAAGTGTACATTTAATGCAAGAATATTACACCATCAATGACAAATTGAGAAGACGGGTTTTCGCTGTATATGCTAAGTTGTGCAGAAATTGGAGGTGTGAGCTTAGAGGCATTTGCAAGATGATCAACAATGTACATGACCAATTAGCAAATAGACCTAAGTACATCCCATTACAGGCCCTTATGGAACACTTTGATACTGAAAAATCAAACATATAGCTTCAAACATGTCAACTATCTTTGTACACAATAAATTATGATGTTACTTCGTGTATGTTGTTGCAAATTACAAGTAGTAAGCTACAAAAATATTAAGAATTGGTCCAAACAAACGTACATACATACCACATGAACCAAAACTTATACTCGCTTTTAAAAACGAAATAGTAAGTTGGAAGTAGTTGTCTAGGTTATTTTCTCTTACTCATATTACGTTGGCAGATAATGAGAAGTTGCATTTGCTTTTTATGAATTAGGTCCTAGGAGGCGGAACTGAGCCTTCAAGAGCTCAGTTCTAGGTGCAGACACGTATGTCACAAAATGAATTGTTTCGTAATTTTGAGACACAAGCAATTATTGTAAGAGCAATTTTATTATGTTTTTAATAAATTAACATGTTTATGTTTCTAATAATATCATTTTTTTAAGTCATCTATATAATTAGGTTTTTACTATGTGTAGGACAAGATTAAGGTAATACTTGTTCAAAAGCCAGATAGTCATATAGATCCACACTCAAGGATAGTTGTGTTGAGTCAAGACCTTGGTCTGGACAAATATGGACGTGTTCATAAATGTGGAATTGGTGTGAAAGCATTAGAAGCATTGGAAAGAATGCCTACTCATCATGAACTATTAGCAAACAATGCAACTTTAGAGGCAGAAGTCAATAAACAAAAAAGGAAACGTCGAATCTCTTCAAAAAGAGGCTGCCATGATCCCAGTTTTGGAAGAGAAAATAAAAAGACTTCTTGCTATAGAGGCCAGCATCGATTAGCTTTTCTCACTCAGAGGTGAAAGCCAGCAATTTCCTTCATAGGTAAGCATATCAACAAATCATTAATTATCAATATAGTTTATAATTTCACTTCAACATCTATATAACATACTATACATTGCTTATGTTTCAAAGGATCAATGGTGCAATTTACACCATTGAACTACCTTTGCAGTTTTCAGTTATGCTGGAGCATTGTGGTCCTACTGAGTTATTTACATATTGAAAACCGCATATATAACTGTTTTTTGAAAATGAACTTTACAATACCTTTTAAAGTATTGTTGTAAATATGGTAGAAACTTTTGTCAAGTTGATCATTTCCTATATTTTGTTCTTAAAAAATGTACATATGTAGACATTTGCACAGTTGAAATGATATGTGGCCTCATGCCTATTTTTTCTTCTGCTATTTTCAATATTTGAATTCATTGTTTAAAGTTTCAAATGGACAAGAAATGTAATTTAGAATAATCAACAAAGGTATACAATAGGTCCCAAATGTTGAAGATATTGTTGCTTTTGTTTTTCAAACTCATATGGCAAGTCAATGATTCACTGGATTTTTCCTTTTTGTAGCAATAGGTCCCAAATGTTGAAGGAAGCAAGAAAGATAATTGCCAGTTAACAAGGACTACCTATGGAAGATGATTTATAAACAAGGTTGTTTAGGTGCATATCAGCCAACACACCATATCAATGAGCAAACAGATATGGCACCAATAACAACATTGCCAATGCTGCAATAATCATCGTATTTTGGATATTATTCTTTACTTTACATCACACTTGTTTTTTGTACCTAATTTTCTTAATTTTGGTCAATGTTGAAGGTTCCATGCTAGAGAATATCCTGCATATGAAAAGAACATATTCTCATACCATATGGGATATTGTCTAATAGGTACTACTTTAGTTTTGTTTGGCTAGCCATGTTGACTTATTTTCTTTTGCTTCTTTTCCTTTACCCCTTCAGGATGTGATGTGAGATATGATAAGCCGATGAATTTTAGAAATATTTTGTGGTTGGCACCATTGCTTGGTGAAAGCAAATGTACTCCATGGGTTGCCCTAGGTGAATCTTGTCTTTCTGTGATTGGTTTATGCAAGTAACCACATCTACCTAGTTTACACATGGAAAAACCATTTGTTTTCTGATACTGCCTCATATGACTCTTTGTCAACTAGTTAAAGTGAATCGTTTTCAAAAAGGAAAAGGTTGCTGCCCTCTTTGTTCTTCCTAGAATAAATGAGAATGTGATATTGTCAACTTCACATTAAGATTGCAACCCAATGGCATTATGTTGAATGAAGATTAACTGAACTTTGCATAAGCAATGACCTAATTTTTTCATAATTTGATGCATATGTGAATGTCAATGTGGCACTTCTCTATGTGTAGGTGTCCTGGAGGTTATTGATGCTCACCCTAGAGGCATAATTAACAAACAACTTGTTCCTGATTATGTAAGTTATGTTAGAACTTAGAACCATCTATGAAAGTTAGTTTTTTTCTAACAGTTGAATTTCTCATGTCATATTTCAACATAAAGTAGATTAGATCAGCTATTTGCTTAACCATGAGAAAATATCTAGGTCAACCATGCTCTACTAAAATCACTTATAGGCCAGCTCAAATAAGAGTTGACCTAGTGTTTGTTGTTGGCTATATCTTCCATGCTATGGCACCTTGCCAGTGCCCGTGTGGGATGTTTTTCTTGGACAACCTTCTCTACGCTCCATGCAAGTTGACTAAATTTTCTGAGCCAGACATGGCTGAGTAGAGCTGCCTTAAATGTATGAGAGTTGGGAATCGTCTTGGAAAAGCATATGAAAAATATTAAAGAATAAAGCTGGCTGAACATTTCTTTCTTGGCTTTATGAGATTTTCAAATCATTTCACCAACTCTTACTATGCATAGAAAGTCAATTCCTTAGTCCTTCATTCAGCTATTTTTCTAACTTAAGAAACAAGGGACCATATATTTTGATCTGCAAATTGTTACTGAATTTTGCACAGGTTGACGAGAACAAGTTGATCATAACATTTGGACAAAATGCATAGTGAAGATGGTCATGTCAATTGAAAGCTGGTGTCTCACAGGGTGAAATTCGATCTAAAGCAGATGCAGCAAGAATAAAAGCTGTGTCAAGCAGTAGGTTAGCTGCTCAGAAATCTTCTATCATAGACTTGATTCCGGATCAATAGGTAGTAGCAGATCAGCAAACCATTCTCCAACAGAGCATGGATCCAATCTTGTTCATCTTCTAAGATTGTCAAACGGGATTCTATTGTACTCCATTTTAGTGTTTTGGGTATTTCAATTGTACTACATGTACAAAATATTATTAATATTATTTAAAAAATTTAATATCATCACTGGTATTAACTAAAGATGCATCAAAAGCCTTCATCTCTTGCACTTTTTGAAAAGACATCAGATTCAAGTAAATGACAGAGAGTTAGTGCCTGTGAACATGTTAGTACTGGCATTTAATAATATGCCATATATATTTGTGATGCTATTCTATGTCTCTAGTGCTAAAGAAGAGCCAGTAAGCAAAAATTTTTCTGGTGCTAAAGTAGTAGCAGTGTAGTTGTCAGCTCTGTCGCTAGCATTTTTCGCCATTGAAAATGGTAGTGGCGGTTACAGCTCTAGAGTGCTCATTGGTGCTGGAATAGTGTCAGTGATCATTTTCACTAGCGTTAAAATAATGCTAGAGCTGATCCCAATTGTTGTAGCGAGAGGTAGATCCACTAGAAAAGCTAACATACGACAACTAACCTATATTGGTAGTTAAACAAGATTGCATGCTAGACTAGATTATTTGATTACTTTATTAGCTTGTAAATCATGTTCAAATTGCTTTATGATTTGGAAGAAATGAGAGTTTGATCAAGAGACTAAGTTAAATGTATTGTTGCTACACAATTGTTTTAATAGTTGTATAAATTTATTTTGAAACAATTTATGGCAAAAAAAGATATTATGGAACTTTTGACATACATTATTATTCTCGAGGAAATTGGATTTATGGTTTGTTCTTAAAAAATTCCTCAAAGTAGACCCCATTTTGAAATTTGTGTAGGTCCTATTTTCTGATAGAAAGTGGAGGAAAATTTATTTCTCGAAATCTATAAGGGAAAAGTTAATGAGACCTATTGAGATTGAGAGCTAACATCTTCATGCATGCTCTCCCTAAAAATCTCAGTTATTGGTTTTCCCATTATTGTTTTATATGGTTTACAAAACGGACAAAATTTTATCCTACAAAATTCTACTCTACTTTGAATGTTGTTGGGTTGCTGAATTTTTAATAAATCATCATTTAGTCAAATCAAATTGAGTTTTCAGCATTTTCTTCTTACTAGATTTATGTTGCTAAAAAAAATACAAAGACAAAAATATTATGTTTGATTTTAAATTGGATTTCAAATAAATATTCAATTATACTAAACTTTTTCTAAGAAGGGTTCTGTCCAATTCGACCCTTGTTTAAGAAACGAATTTTGAAAAATCATTTTTAAGGGACTCTTCAATGAAAATTGAACATCTGTTCTGACATCTTAACAACACTCCACAAAATTTAACTCCTTTAATTCCCTTCCAGACATAGTGTTTAGACTTGTCTTCTAACTTAATTAAATCATGAACTTTTTCTGAGGCTCATATCTGAAAATGACTAAGTCTAAATTATGATCAAGGCTTGGTTAAATATATTTCTCCTTTTGAATGTTTTTTACTGGAAATGAATTGTGATTTACAAACATAGTATATGTAGAGGCCCAACAACTCACATGTTTCTTATAAAGAATGCTTGTGCGCAAAGATGTTTGAGCACATACATGGGTTTTTCACCATATTTCCATATTAAAAGAAATGAAAGAAAAGTTACATGAATTGTTTTTATTTTGAGAAAAACACTACTAATGCTTGTGTGTTATATAATTTATTAAAGTTGTATGATGACTGCTATTTGTTCACACACCTTAATGTTTTGAATACTTGGACAAAGGATTCTTCAGCCGACTTGGAGTGTAGGTGGTACAAATGTTTCGGGACCATTGCTATATATTTTGGAGAGCAGGGTATCTATTTTTGTTCCACCCAACCCAGATTCTTATGGGGACCGGACCTACCATGTGTCTTAGGTGGTATGGCCTTAAACTTCTCGAGTAAGTGGTGAGATCTCATAATGTTGTATGATAAAAGAAAATTTAACTATGTATACCTACGGGTATTGTTTGATTGGTTTGATTGTGCATACTTGCAATGTATTTTATAAAACTTATATATATATATATATGTATATATATATGTGTGTGTGTGTGTGTGTGTGTGTGTGTGTGTGTGTTTGCAAATTTTCCATTTATGTTACATTGTTTTACTATCCTATTGGTGGTTGTATTGGGGGAGCATCACGATTCCCACCTCATTCTTGTTATACTCAAGAAATAATGATATGGATCAGATCAAGAGCTGATCTAGGTCATCTCATCTATTGGACATTGGCTTCTAGAATCCTTTGCTTTCAATTGAATAAATTTCCACTGTGAAAAGAAAGACTCGGAAATGAAAAAAATTATAACACTCCAAACTCTTTTATTTTAAGAATTTCAAAAAAAATTGGGGTTACAATTTAGTATCAAAGCCATCCAATACAGAAGAATGATGCACAATATAGTCTACCTGCAATGGCCGAGAGGTAACATCTAATATTCTTATGCTTCGAAGTTCAAGTTCTTTTTATTTTTTTGATTAACAAACTAAATGGCACAAGAAAATGAGCAAACTAGCAATGGATTGTGTAAGGTGATCCTCAAGATAAAGAAATCAAAGCATACGGAACCACTTGTGATAGATAAAGAAGAACCAATCCTTGTCCCCAGTCGTAGACATTGTGAAAATCGACGAGCTTACCTTAAACATTTTACTGTGACAAACTTTGTCCCTCATCAACAATTACTAACTTCAGTAATGCTACATATTCCTCATTTTCTGTGTGGGCCTAATGAATAAGGTAATGCTCAAATTCAAAGACATGGACTTTAGTTCAATAGAATCAACTGGATCTACTCTATGCTCATTAGAAGCTGATGATGATACTTTTACTCAGTCTATCTATCCAAAGCCTATTGTTAAGGCCATAGTTGTACATGGGGTCCTAGTTTCTCTAACTTATCTAAATCTAGAGAAATAGAATCTTTTATATGATGAATGTATTGACTTAGTGTTTCTTAATGAATAAAGTTCGAGTATTTTTGTCATCTTTTTTTATGGATTATAAGTATCTAGTTTGATATTGACATAAGAAATTATTATGACAGATGACGCATATTGGTGAAAATGTTAATCTTAATATCTAAATGAAGGCCATGAAAATTGGCAAATCAATAGAATTTTATTATGCAAACTCTACATGCTATGGCAACATTTATGCAAAATATGATGAATGGACAGTTGAATCTTGGGCAATCGAATGGCCAAAGCAATCAAACCAACTAATCCAATCAAATTAGTAGAGAAAACCAGGTTGGTGGTGCAAGTGAAAAAGTTCATTGTAAAAGGTTTGTCAGAATGAACACACATAGATTCAAAAGAAAGTCGGACCCTGATGCAGCAGAAAGCTGAATTCAAGAGATGGAAAAAATAATTCAATTTCTAAGTGTTCTTGATGAGCAAAAAGTATATTTTGGTGCTTATATGCTGAAAAGTGATGCTGAACTTTGGTGGGAGACCTCGATGCAACTAAGATTTCAAAATACAGAAGTTATTTCATGGGAATACTTCTTAAAAGCATTTCATGACATCTATTTATTCCCTCATGTTCAAAGGTGCAAAATGCAAGAATTTCTGGATTTACAACAAAATGACTCTACACTTGACGAGTATATTAATTAATTTTGGAGCTTAGAAAGATATTGCCCAAACACCTACCAAACTAATGTATTAAGAGCCAATAAGTTTGTACGTGCAATTTGTGATGGATTGACAGGATGAGTAATTGGTAGTCGGCCTACTAATTTTGAGAAGGCTATTGAAATCGTTATCAAATTAGAAGAAAATTAGATGAGATCTCAAAAGAATTTCAAAGAAGTAACAAAAAGTGGCAATTTTAAACAGGATCGAACAAAGAAAAAATTTAAAGAGAAAAAGAACCAACCACCATTTAAGAAGCAAAAGACTCAAGACTCCTTCAAAATCTTGTGGTGAAGATTATTGAGAAACAAGGGCATGCTTGTATTGCAGTAAATCTTATGATGAAGATGAAATGAGAAAGAATATGCTAGTCCTTCACAACTTGAATCTTCACAAAAGAAAGTACAATGATGGGTTTATGCCACCATAGTAGAGTTAAAAGCTAATGACTTGGTGGAAGGTACACTTCTTATTACTAATAGTGGTCATACTAAGAGCTACAATGCTAAGGTTATGTCTAATTTATGAGCAACTCATTCTTTCTTTTCTATTGAACTTGTGGGGTTTTTTAATACAATGATAGTGTCATTAAAATATGAATTTGGGGTGACAAACTCTTGAGAAGACCGCACAGAATACATAACAACTTGTCCTGATAGAAATGACTGAGTATGTTGTAAAATTGGGCATGGATTGGTTGTATGCAAATTATGCATATATAGATTGTAGACAAAAAAAAAAGAGTTGTAGTTGCAATGCTTAGAGAACCGAAAAACATTTATCAAACTAGCCAACTTGGTGAAAGAACAAAGATCATATCAACACTTCATGCATCAAGGAGTCTGATGAAAGGGTGCCAAGCTTTTCTAGCTACAAAGATCATATCAACACTTCATACATCAAGGAGTCTGATGAAAAGGTGCCAAGCTTTTCTAGCTACAGTGGTCATGGAAAAGGTATATTCAAATTCTTTCGAGAATTTGCAGATGTATTTCCTCATGAATTGCTTGGGTTGCCATCGAAAATAGTAATTAACTTTACTATTGACCTTATACCTGGTACTACACCAATATTCAAGGCTCCATACTCTGCAGAATTATTGAAGCTAAAGAAACAACTTCAAGAATTTTTAGAGCAAGGTGATATAAAACCATGCGTATCACCATGTTGAGCACCAGTATTATATGTTAAAAATAAAGATGGATCAATGAGGCTTTATGTTGACTAGAGAATGCTCAATCAAATGACAGCAAAAAAATAACTATCCTTTACCCCAAATTGATAACTTATTTGATCAATTAAGAGAAGAAAATGTTTTTTTAATGATAGACTTACGATTGAGGTACCATTGGTTTTAGAACTTGTTATTGGATATTATGAATTCATAGTTATGCCATTTGGAATGACTAATGTTCCAACTACCTTTATAGATTTGATGAATTGCATATTCAAGGAACAACTAAACCAATTTGTGATTGTATTTATTGATGATACTTTAGTTGATTCTCATGATGCGAAGTAGCATCACAAACACCTTATAATAGTGTTAGAAATCTTAAAATAAAACCAACTTTATACTAAGTTTTCAAAATGCACATTTTGGTTAAAGGAGGTAGTATTCTTATGGCATGTTGTCTCTAATAAAGGTGTGGTAGTGGATCCAACTAAAGTTGAAATAGTTTGGTAATGACGGCAACCAAAGACTATTAGCAAGATTCAAAGTTTTCTTGGTTTAGCTAGGGGTGAACACGAGCCGAGTCGAGCCCGAGTTCACTAAGCTCGAGCTCGGCTCGGCTAATGAAACCTTGAGCTCGAGCTCGGCTCGAGCTCGAGAATAGCTCGACTAACGTAGTTCCAGCTCGACTCGACAGAATTTGTTGAGCTCGAGCTCGACTCGAAGGCTCGACAAACTCGTCTCTCTGTTTTGTGCTTCGCTTTGCTTGCTCAACCACTGCCGGTGTCACCTGCTTCTTGCCCACCCAAAACCCATGACAAGGGTTTCGAAAGCCCTCGGCCACCAAGCCAGGAACCCTCACCCAACACAAGGTTTTCATGTGAGGGTTTCTGAAACCCTCACCTGCCCAAGCGAGGGAGTGAGTGAACCGTTGCTTGGGCAAAACCTTTGCCTTTGCCCAGAATGTGAGGTCGGAGGGGGAGGCAAAAAGAGGGAGAGTGTGAGATCAGAGAGGGAGAAAGAAAAGGGGAGAGTAGAGGGAGAGGCTTGGCAAAACAAGAGAGAAGGGGAGAGTAGAGGGAGAGAGAGAGAGTACCTTAGCGTTATGCAGTAACCTTTGAAGGATAAAGAATCGGTGGCTGGTGGCGGTGGGATAACCAGTGAAGAGATAGAGAAAGATGGGAAAGTGACGTAGTATCGATGGAAGGAGAAGGCAAGAAAGAAAAAAAGAGGAAAGTGACGCATCGATGGAACTCGAGCTAACGAGCCTAGTTGTGTTAATCGAGCTTCGCTAAACAAACTCAAACTCGACTCAATAACTAAACGAGCTGAACCAGCAGCTCATTTTCGCCTGTCCGAGCTGAACCAACTATACTTTGCCTGTCTGTCCGAGCCGTCAACATGATCTGTTGCCTCAATAGAAATGACCATTCATTCAAGACAAATGCTACCATGTCGATGTTTACTAAAAATATTTAAACCTTCGCATAAACAAACTCTCTCTCGAAATAAGGCAAAAAAAACAAAAAAACGCTAGACACCATCACTGAAAAAATACGATGATACCAATTTCTTCAAAATTTTATCTAAGCCCTAGGGCAGGACACAGTAGCAGAGCCAGAAAAAACTAGTTAGAGATATGTGTATAAAAGTAAATATTAAATTTTTCAATGTAAAAATAAAGGAATTTTAAAGAGCTGGTTATCCACACCGGCCCACATGTGGCTATGCCACTGACCAGACTGGCCTGAATACAAACCAGCAGCGCACACCCAAGCCAACTAAAGCATCAATATTCCACCACGATTGCCAAAGAGAGAGAGTGTAGGTACAGCAGTTGCAGGCCTGTGTCGGCACCAGCAAGTTTGTCGATCGCTGGTCCAAGTCCAACCCTGCCATTTATTCTGTCGAACCGAGTCAATATGGCCCACCGTTGCTCTGGCGAACCCAGCCTTGCACTTGCACCCATGTTTACTCAAACCATTAAATGTTGAAAAGTGTATCGATCACGTACTTCTACATATAAAAAAAAAATGGAAGGTCATGCACTTTGACGATCGGCCAAAAGAGAAAGAGAGAGGAAGGGATGATATTACTAGTCTACACCAACATATAAAATAAAAAATTTACTCAAAAATATCAATATAAAAATATAAATTTTTTGAGGTTTTAGTGGGCAATTACCTAAAGAGAGAGAAAGGGGCCGGTATTGCAGCCCTAAGCCTACCACACACTCTTTTCAAATTCAAATGGAGAAGAATGAAGAAAGATTAGAGTTACCGAACAGGCAATTTGATACATTGAAAATATGGAATTGGAAAGAAGTTTTTAAAAACTTATTTCAGCAATTGAAGAAATGAAATCAAAATCTAGATTTTTAAAACCCCTTTGTGTTTGCTGGACTTGCGTTTATGTTTAAGGAAATAAATTTCTCAGCTGGATATGAATGAAAGATGAAAAACAAAATCGTTGGAGAAGAAGAAGCCTTACTTTTTCCTTCTGGAAATTTTTTTTTCCACACCCCTCAGCGTGGGACTAAATTTGTAGAAAGATGTTTCTGAAAACCGACCCAACAAAAAAAATTTTAAAAATTCGAATTTTATTTCCAGTGTTAGAAGATATTTCCGGCCTATCAAACATGCCTTAAAGGAGGGATGAAAGTGCAAGGGGGAGACAGAGAGAATGAGATAGAACCTCATGTAGGATGATGAAGCATAGGATGAATGAACGCTTGAGTGGAGAGGTCTAAGGAAACGCACTGATTTTTGTTCTTTCAAAATGCAAAAGCAAATTGTTCTTCGTCTTCTTTTATCTAACATTTAGTAGTAAACTTCAATTGTGAGTGTTACAGAAAATGCAGCACTCCAGCTGCAAAATGCCCTCTTAGTGAAGAAGATCAATTCATGCAAGTCTTAATGGAGTTTTAACACATAATCAGGCTTGGAACAATATTTACTCCTAAAATGCACACATTATCTAAGAATAATACTGCTCTTTATAAAGCCAGCCCAGTGCTGAGCTCTCACGGTCTCCACCATCATCCATTGAGCTAAATGCTGGATTCCATAAAGAGCTACCAACAATGGGCACCGGCTAATTAATGGCACTGAGTTGAAGGTCTAGGCATCATGTGAAGCGACAAGATTGAATGCTGCTCCATCTCAGTTCTGCACAAATTATACAGCATCCAGAGCTGGCCCCACAAACATATATATATAATGAAAAAAAATTGCATTCATTCGTATCTCCAGTAGGCATTTTCTTAACTGCAATTGTCCATGTCCATGGTTAAATGCAAATTGTCAAAAAAAAAAAGATCCACATTGCCCTCAATGTCGTTCTGTATTTTCTTCTTCTTTGTCAATCATATGGATTAAAAAGCATATTCTTCTTATTTTTTGTCAATTATATCAATTGAAAATCATATGTACGAAGTAAGGAGAAGAAAGCAGGTGTTAAGCGTGTAATTACTGCCCCTCATCACCGACATAAACCGTGCATTGGATGCGTGAAAGAGTAAAAAAAATCATTTAATTTTGCTTAGATGACAAACGATGCCTGTAAAATGCTTGTTTTTGCTATTTTTCCTTCTACTTTTAAACTTGCAGCTTGGTTCTTGCACTATACTTAAAAGAGGAAAATTGAAAACACTTGGCTACTTATATGGTCGTCGGATTGTTTTTCATATTTTATTTTTAAGTTATTAAAAACTGTTATAATTAGTACATTTTATCCTTTAACAACTATGGCCCAACAAGTGCATTTTGGCAAATGTTTTTTTTTTTTTTTTTTTGACGATTTTTAGTGAGAATAAAAAAAAAAAAAGGCCATCCAACTACAAACACTTTCTTTTAATTCCCCTGCTTAACAGCACTAAAGTCAAGCACCCTCTTGTAAAAATTTTTCTGTTTAAATAATAACACCAGGAGAGGACCGTGCCAGTAAAAATGTACGCGTCTTTTTCTATTTTAATTGTTCCATTTAAACGGCAGGGGGCTGTGACAGCTGAGTAATGAAAATTCACCCCGTAACTAATTAAATACTAGTGCCCCGAGAGTGAAGGACACCACGGAGCCACATGCCGTTGAGAGGTGGACGTGGGTAAAGGGAGAGAAGGAAAGGGAAAAAAAAAATAAAAAGAAAGCGATGGCTTCTTGGTGATTTTATTGAAAAGCAGGGTTTGGGTAAAGAGTGGGTGGGGAATCATTGCGTGGGGTGGGCCCAGTCAGGACCTGAAGAAGGGCACGAGGCGGGGGAAAGAGAGGATCGTTTCCCGGAGAGCCAGGAGGAAAGAGACGGTGGTGGGTCCCACTCCCTCCACGCCCAGCAGAGCCATGGACATGTGGGACGTCAAATTGTGGATGGCGTCCGCCGTGCAGTGCAGGGCAGGGCAGGGCAAGGCTGCAGGCTGTGGTCCCCACCCACATGCTACATTCCCAAGTTTTGAACGCAGAGTTGCCTCGACGACGACTGGGGAGGCACTGCCCTAATTACGGGATTTACCCCTGGTAAGTGTGGGAAGGACGAACGTAGCCTCTTTGACCTCTCCGGCCTTCTCAACGGGGTCCTGTCATCATGGATCGGGTCCTGCTCGATTTTAATAAAATAACCAAAGTTCTTATATTAAAAATAACAATAGTTAATACATTTTATAGGGTTCGAGCCGATTCAAAGTTGGACTCGGACCGATCTGAGCCCTTGTTTTTCACAGCCTCGTTTGGCTCGAACCGGGCTGAAGGCCCGAAAGTCCGACGGGCCCCACTCGGTGCCCAAGTTTACTTCATCCACCCTGTGATGTGATCAGAACTATCGGTACGTGTCATGATTTACTATAAGACAAGTTTATTAATATTTTAATATACGAGTTTTGGTGCTCAAAACTTTGGTTTCTAGCATTCAGTTTATGACGAGTTTGGTAACCGGAATGTTGCATCATTTATAACACTCACGCAACAAAGAGTGCAACATTCCTGTTTATGGCGCTACTACTTTAAACAAGAAAAGAAGAGTTCAAATCTTTGTTTAATTTGCGTTCCTTGTAGTCTGTAGAGCCACTCGATTTCTTTCTCCTCGCGACCAATGAATTTATGGCGTTTCTTTTTGTAGCAGTCAAGGCAAGCAAGTAAAAATGGAACGAAAATCCCATTTTTTGTATGACTGACGGAACTAGAGATATAAATGGATGGGGGACCTTCATAAATGTTAAGATCTTTAGTTAGATGGGATCAATATATAAATCCATTATTGCATCTTGGATTTCAGCAAAGATCTAAACTCCCTTACTTGAAGAACCCAACAAAAAAAATCTATAATGCATCTTTAGCCCAAAGTTTTTTACATATGCCATCATTGAAATTAAGTGCAACCCATTTCTGAGTGGTATGGATTTTTTGTTTTTTTTATTAACTATTATATGGTTTGAGAGAGTAGTATCATACCACCACCCAACACAACATAGGGCCAAAGCTCTCCATCCTCAGGGTTCAAGCATTCATTTGGTGCCTTGGGAAAAGTAGTTAGCACATTAGATATTTGAAACGGCTTACCCCCATCATCTCATCTCCTGTGAATATCATTAACTACTAGAAGGTTACCAACATTTGAGAGATGAAGCGGCCCGCTGGATTTTCATTAAAATGCTTGAGATCACCCTAAAGCAAACTAACCGATGCTCAGGTTATATGGACACGTAAGTCATTTATCATAATACTTGATGTTGGATAGGCAGTTTTACTTTTAACTTTTAAATTAAGCAAAAGTTAGGCATAAGCTTGGTTGATTGAAGAGTTTCTTATTATTTTATTCTCAGGCAAAACAACCCATAAAATTCTATCCTTATGCCTTTAAAGTATTGACTTGTTTTAAGACATTAACAGATTTGATATAGCATCATGTTTATCACGGATGAGTAACATAAGGTTACAAAATCAAACACCGTTAATGTGAACAGCCTTGCTGGGTTGACGTGGTTGGTTAAGCTCGTGATTTGATTTTTCGGGCCAACACCACATACATCTATCTAGAAAGGGAAAAAGTTTTAAAAAACACATTTATCTAGGGCTTGTTCTCTATATAAAGGGCATTTGATGTTTTAAATTTTAATCTTAAGGGGGTTCTCTATATAAATAAGATAAGAATGGACAAAGTACCAATACGTAAATAAGATAAAACTACTGCCCCACTAAATCACTAATGGAAAAAGCCCATCTAAGTCTAACTAAACTAAGTAGCTGATCTGGATTTGAGAATAGTTTTTTTCTTCATCTAATTTTAGAGTCCTTTGCTAATCCGGCAGTTTTTTTTTTCTTTAATAATAAATTTGACAGAATATTGTCCAAATGAAAACCGCTCTGCTGGTCCGGGCCTCAATTTGACAAAGAAATTCGAGTAATCGCATCTTATAAAGGAAACCGGTCCGGAAGTCGGCGTTAAAAAAGTCACTTCTATTTAAGTCCGACTCGATGGTAACTTTTGCTTTGACCGGAGGGAGGGAGGATGGCAGGAGCCAGCGGGGATTCGAGCTCAAGGGCGTTCTCGCCATTTCACTTTAGGACAGAGCAAAACGCGCCACGGGGCCTTTTTCCGTCAGTCGGGAAGGACAGTGGCAATATGGTGGTATCCTGTCAAAGCAGAGGGCCGTAAACGTAATCTTCTTAAGCACTCCACACCAAGACGCACTCGCCCGCGCTACGAAGAAAGGAAAGCGCGCGCCTGTTCTTTTGGCGGGGGAGGGAAAACACCCCGCTCACCAAATGTAACCGCAGCTTTAGCGAGAACGAAATTACCCGAATACCCTTCAATTTCCTCGAGCATCGCGCGAGACGCGGTAAGACAGGCGCGGTTGAGGAGCCCTAGGAAAAACCGTCTCGTTCTCCCCGCGCCCGTTCTATCCCGCCATTTCCCACAGACGCAGCTCCCTCTCTCTATCTCACTCAAGAAGAACGCTTCCCGGCGTTGCGGGCCGACAGACGAAGGGACCGAGATTTCTAGCTCTTCCTTTTTTCTGGTGATCTCCGGGATATATAGCCAGTCGTCTCCGGAGCGGACACTCCGAGACTCGCTGGTCAAGGCTTTGCTTCTCTTCTCACGAGTCGCGGCGTACCTGGTGGAGGAGTGAAGCTCGAAGAACCTTTCCCGCTCTAAGAATAAATTTCTGTCCCTCTAGCGTGGCCGTGATTCGGTCTAGACACAATATCTTATCTGGAGGAGAGAAGCTTAGGGGGACTGGTCGAATCTTCTTCTCCTGAACAATCGCCTTGCTTCGGCTAGACATCCTGTCTGGAGGAGAGACGCTGCCGTTCCTTTTCGAGTTTGGAGCTTTTAGCTGCAGAGCAAACTGAAGTGAAGTTCACTCCTAAAAGCTCGCTGAGTTTTGAGGTAGAGATAGTGTGCGGAGGGAGTAGCTGGTGATTTCCTTTAAGCGGATCGCTGTTTTGAGCTTGCAGTCGACCGTTTGACGACTGAAGATAGCGTTTCCCTGTGTTTATGATTAGTTCTTCTTAAGTCTTTTGGCGGCATTTGGAGCTTCGCGTGCATGCAATAACGCTTAGTGTCTGGATTTAGCGTTCTGTCGAAGTTGAACAGGGTTGGGCAGCCGAGCTTCTCGCGGCAAAGCCTCCATTTCTTTGCCGTAGAAGCTAGTCCGGCGCCGGCGGTGAAGTCTTGGACGAATTTCTTTGGAGACGGAGCTGCTTCTAGACAATGTAGGTTGAAATCAGAGCCGAAGTTTTTTGTTGAAGGGAGATCATTTTCTCTGCTTTTCTTCTGCTCTCTTGCATCTGCAAGATTGTTGTGTTCGTATGCTGCAGAGCCTCGGGCTTGCAGCCACAAAAGGCTTACATCTCCGGCAGAGCTGTAAGGATTTTTCCCTCTCTCATGCTTGTTTTAGTTACAAGCTATTTTTCCCTTCTGAAAAAGTCGCCGATTTGTTAGGCTGGAACTTCCACCGCATGACGGTTAGGTTGCCTCGGAGGCGGAGTTATTCTACCTAGCTTAGATCTCTCGTGCTGTAAGAAAAGTCGGCGGTTTTTCCAGCTAACCACTGAGGATGTGAATAGAATTGGACTTGTGGGGGGTCGCTGTTGCCTCAACTCGGTCAAAGGTTCCCACAATTTTTTTATCAGCCGTTGAAGAGTAGAAGGCGACTTTTCCCCTTTCCCAAAGTCGCTGCGTCAAAAATCCTCGATTTATAGATAATAAATCTTTGGTGCAAAGTAGAAGAAGCGTTGAAGCTTCATCTGATTTCACAGCTGAGGCTACTTCGGTCATGGCTGTTCTTTTTCGGGTTTTCATAGAGTTTCATCTTATCATACTTTTTGCCTTTTCCAAGTTGGATAAAATGCAAGTTTTAAAGGATTGTTGTTGCCAATGGTTGGCTGCTGCAACAGATTCGTAAAGTACCAAATGTAGCTGGACATTAGGCCTGAAAGTGGATGCGGAAAAGGCAATAAAACAGTTTTCTACTGTCTAAAAGTAATCAATAAGTAAATTAGTATGTCTAAAAAAGGAATTTGTATATAGTAAATTAGTAAATGTTCTGAGATGTATTGTTACGGCAGAATTGATCATTGTAAATGTCCTCTTCTTCTTCTTTTTCATCAATGTCTGTATCGTTCTCTTTTCCTCAGGCAGGCGTTGTTCTGTCTATGGAGGCTAATGAAAGTGCGTAGTAGATAAGGGGCGATTTTAGAAGTTGGGATACGGTAAAAAGAAGAAGATGGTTACTCCATCCATTCATACGGTTTGCATTTGCCTCGGGGGGTTGGGGGGGGGGTGTGGTGGTGGGGAAGATGAAGAGGGAGGATTACACAGATAAATGAATGAAAACGAGAAACTCGTGGTGGTTCATCCTTTATTAATAGCTGAAGAAGTAAAGCGGGAAGTTAAAAGTTTTCAATGTTCGTCTTTTCTTAAAGCATCTGAGAGTAGATGTTCAGTATTTGGGAAGCCCTTAGGTGGTTGTCTTTTTGTGAAGAAGAGATGAGAATATTGACATTTTATTATTTGAATTTTGTGTATATTCCTCTGTCGCTTTTGTCTTTTGCCGAAGTTGGTAACGAAATGTAGCAACTGAAATATCGACAGTCTAGTCTTTGAAAATTATGTGGATGCGTTCTGTTCTTCTGCAGAATTGCCCCAGAAGGGTGGTGGAAAGCGTTCCTGGTCGATGCTTTTCATTTATTTGGAGCTGCTATGGCCTGGCCGCACTTGTAGACGCACACCATAGAAGACTGCAAAGGTTTTCATTTTGCTTCACTTTTGCATTTTCGAAAGCTTAGTAGTGCCGCTCATTGGTAGATATCGTTGGTAGTCAATTTCTTCCTCTCCTTTCTGAGAACCTCATCCTCGGGTGGGCCTGTTGGAAATGTGACTTCTTTTCTGGAGCTAGAGGATTATCTTCTAGCATTTTTGCTTTATTATTGTCTTGTTTGCAGTTGAAAGCTGACAACCACACTTCCCGGTTGTGGATGTTGCGGCCAGCTGTCACATCTAAAATTATCATACTGTTGTTTAGAACAACATGATCCATGAGCCTTCTGATTTAGAGAATGGACATTTTCTTTCAAGAAGTTTTTTTGGGTTAATGATGACTCAGAACCTTCAACTGTTGATAGGAAGTGAAGATATTCTTATATTTGGACTAGCTGCAAGCCTGCAAGTTTCCAAGTTTGAAGAATGACACTGAACTGATATTATGGGATGCTTCATTCTTCTGAAGTGGGTCTTCTTGGTTGACATCTAGTGCTGTTTCTCCTGGATTGATTGGGATATAGCTCTTGGAAGTTACTCAGCTGTTCTACTGTGCCATCGGATGTGGTTGAGCTCAACAAGTCAGTTTCAGTGTTGCATACCTTGTGCAGCTTCTCCACCTACCATGAGGATTATTTTGCTGGTTCTGTTGTTTGTTCCTTACCTTTCAACTTTGGCCCAACTTCCGTCACAAGACATTCTCTCGCTCCTCCAATTTAAAAAGGAAATAAAGATTGATCCATCTGGCTCCATCTTCAACTCATGGAATGAGGAGTCTATTGATTTTAATGGATGTCCTTCTTCCTGGTACGGCATTATCTGCAGTGGCAACAGCGTTGCAGGCATTGTACTCAACAATTTGAACTTATCTGCTAATTCTGATTTGAGTGTATTTGCAAATCTTACAATGTTGATAACTTTGTCTCTCTCCAACAACTCTATTAGTGGACAACTCTCCTCAAGCATTGGAAGCCTCCGCAAGCTCCAATACCTAGATGTCTCAAACAATCTCTTTTCAGGGTCCTTGCCTTCAGAAATTGGGCACTTGCATAGCCTAAAGAACCTTTCTTTGTCTGGGAATGCTTTCTCTGGTCCAATTCCTGGCTCACTTGGTGGTTTGACATCTATTCAGTCTATAGATTTGAGTAGTAACTCTTTTTCTGGTGCACTCACTATGAGCCCAACTAAGTTGATTCAGTTGGTCTCTCTGGATCTTTCATGTAACAATCTTACTGGGAACATTCCTGCCGGCTTAATTCGCCTTCAGAATTTAAAAATGGTTGACTTCCATCAAAACCAGTTCAGCAATGTGATCACTGAAGGATTTTTTCTCCTGTCAACTGCTACATATATTGACCTCAGTGACAATTTGCTTTCAAGATCAAGCTCCAGTAAAGGATTTCTGTCAGGTTTATCAGGTTCTCTTCAGTATTTGAACCTCAGCAAGAACAAGATAACTGGGTCATTGATAGAGCCTGGTGATCTGCCGCTTATGGGTGAACTGAAGGTTTTGGATCTGAGCCATAATCAGTTGTCTGGAGAGCTTCCAGCATTTCAATTTGCATATGCACTTGAGGTGCTGCGACTTCGAGGCAATGGGTTTTCTGGATCTTTACCAAGTGGGCTTATCAAAGGTGATTCTTTGGTGTTGACAGAGCTGGATCTAAGCAGCAATAATCTTTCAGGTACTTTTTCTGTTACTTTACATCTAGACTTTTCTGCAGTGAAAGGGTCCAGCTTCCTTATTGCATATTTTTTCTAACTGATAACACATTTAGTATTTGATTGTTCTCTCCATTGTTGATTGGATGTAAATATGGACTTAAAAGCCTTGATTCCAGATGGTCTAGAAAGGAACCTGCAAGGACCAGACAACTCAATGGCCTGCTTCCTGAGGGGAAACCCTGGGGTGAGCCCTGAGTTCCATGCTTTACAGGGACACCATTGCAAAGTGGCTGAGTGGAACTTGTTTTAAGGTTTACAAGTAACACCCTTCACATTTCTGCTCTTACCACTTGCCACCTGTTCTCATTTGTCTGGTACTGGAGATAGAATGGAAATTAAGAAAGTGCAGTACAGATTATTTCCATTAGGGTGTGCATTTTGCGTGCCTACTACTGCTGCGGTGGTGATCTTCAAAAGAAAGTATCAGTTAGAGAGCACAGAGTCAAAGACAAACACGAGGGAAATGTTGAAGTTTAGTGTTCATGTTTTTCCCCCTTCTTTCTTCACCAGCTAAGCTAGGGAAGCTTTTCGTTCCTACATTCCCTTTCTTGTGGGTACTTTCTTTTTTCTTTAAATGGAAGTTAGAAAGATCCCACATAGCAGCTGGCTACATAACAAAATCATGCTAAGTTCAAGGCTTTTCATTTATCCACTTGGTTAAAAATGCACATCTGAAGATTCTGACCACTTTTTGATGATAAATGGTAGAAACTACTTATTGTTAACAATTTGACATTTTACCTTTAGAAAAAATTACCTATTGTGCCATTATTGAAGGATAGATGGGCTTCATTTATGTTGCCAAAACAATGGCATCGTGCCAGCACACCAGTATCTTTTATCACTAGTACACTCTCAGTCTCTTGATTACTCATAACCCACCTTAGCCCTCATATTGCCAATATTAGTGGTGAATGATAAACAACAGTAGTAGGGAGGAAAAAAACAAGTTTAAGGCACTTGTTCAGTTATGTGCACACACACACACACACACACACACACAGAGAGAGAGAGAGAGAGAGAGAGAGAGAGAGAGAGAGAGAGCATTTTTTATTGCTGTACCCTTTGAATGAACTAATCGCTACTTGTCTTTCTTTAACACTAGACCTGACCTGAGGGGCATATTTTTATATCACCAATCATTAGGTCATTATTTATAGTTTTTTTTTATTTTTCTTGTTATATGCTTCCTTTTGCTTAAAGTTTTGAAGGGAAAAAAATGTTTTAAACATTATCTTTGATGAACATGAGGACTTTTTTTCCATCTGTGTTTCTTTAGCAATCCTGGTTGTCTATATTCTGTTTGATATATTAGAAGTTGGAACATTATGTGCCTTTTCACTTATAATTTATTTGCTATAATGAAGGACTATAGAGGTGTATTATGGTTGTCTCAGTTCATTACATTTCAGTTTGTATTTTTTTTCCTGTTACTGGTTTTTGTTTCTTAATCATGGAGACCTTTGTTCATTTCCAGCATGACATATTTTTGCTATTACTTGCATGATCTGTTAGTAACTTGCCTTGATATTATATTCTTCCTCATTGATTCACCATTAGTACTCGTATATTTTTGTGTTTTAGGCCCAATCAGCATGATCACTTCAACAACATTACAGATTCTTAACCTATCATCAAATGCCATTTCTGGTGAACTTCCACTGCTGACTGGGATCTGCACCATTTTGGATCTGTCAAACAATCAGTTCACTGGAAACTTATCTGTCATAGCAAAATGGGGAAACAATCTTGAATTTGTTGATCTGAGTGAGAACAAGCTCTCTGGACCCTTCCCTGAGTTAACTTCTCAATTCTTGAGGCTGAATTACCTAAATGTTTCGCATAATCTGTTGATTGGATCACTTCCATCTGTTCTTTCTGAGTATCCTAAGCTCAGTATTCTAGACCTGAGTGATAACCGGTTTGATGGGCCAGTTCTTTATGACTTGTTGTCATCACCTACGCTGCAAGAGATTCATCTTCACAACAATTTATTCATTGGAGGTATTCCCTTCACATCCTCATCAATGAACAATACTCACCTTCAAGTCCTTGACTTGTCTATGAATCGTCTAAGTGGTGCCCTTCCTTTGGAAATTGATGTTCTAACAAATTTGAAAGAACTCAACATCGCTGGAAACACATTTTCTGGAAATTTGCCTGCTTCTGTAACTAAACTTTCTTCACTTGTTTCTCTTGATATGTCTTCTAACCAATTTACTGGCCCCTTGCCGGATTCATTTCCACAGACGCTCCAAAGCTTCAATGTTTCTTATAATGACTTCACAGGGGTTGTTCCAGTGAACCTCAGGAAATTTCCTGATTCTTCATTTCACCCTGGCAATGAAAATCTTGAGCTGCCTTATTCCTCATCTGGCCCTAATCCAAACCCTGGCAGGAGGGGCCACCATAAACAAATTAATGCTCTTACTAAAGCTGTGGTTATCATAGCGTGTGTGGTTGCATTCACCATTATAGTCCTTCTGGCAATTGTCATACATTATAAAAGGATCTCAAAGACAAGGCATACTGCAGAAGGCAGCAAAGTTCTTCGGTCTTCAGCTGTTTCAGGTCCTGCTTCTTTGGTTGTATCTGCTGATGAACTTGTTGCATCTAGAAGCAGAAAGGGTTCACCTCCTCCTGGTATCTTGAGCCCTGATGAGAAAAAATCTGCTGCCAGTGGTGGTGACATTGTAGGTTTTTATTCACCTTCAAAGAACAGTCAATTCTCTTGGTCACCAGGTTCAGGTGGTTCCTCCACTCCAGAACATTTGGGGAAGTTGAAAGTGCATTCCCCTGATAGACTTGCTGGAGAACTATATTTTTTGGATGATTCATTGACCTTTACACCTGAAGAGTTGTCAAGGGCACCAGCAGAAGTACTGGGGAGAAGCAGCCATGGAACATCTTATAGAGCTGCTTTGGACAATGGAGTGTTCTTAACTGTTAAGTGGTTGAGAGAAGGGGTTGCAAAACCAAGGAAGGAGTTTGCAAAAGAGGCAAAGAAGTTCAGTAATATTAGGCATCCTAATGTTGTGGGATTAAGAGGGTACTATTGGGGTCCCAGTCAGCATGAGAAGCTTATTCTTTCTGACTATGTTGTTCCTGGAAGCCTTGCAAGCTTTCTGTATGGTGAGCACAAATATTTCCCAAGGCCTTTTGGTGTTATAAAGAGCAACTTGCAGAATGTTCTTTTGCATTTTCTTCCATCTTAATAAATGTGGTTTGGTCTGTTCATGGTTTAGTTTGAGATTGTAGATTCTACCATCTTTCTATGGCATTCCAATATGGCCTGCCGTGCAGATAAGTTTTTACCTAATGTGCCTGTTTAGTCAATATCTGCAATGGGCATTGTTCTATTTGCTTTTAGTAGGATGGTTGTGGAAGGGATGTGCATGACCTGTATTTTTGAAGCGGTGGAGTTTCATACAAATACTCCCATACATGCCTCAGAAATCTGAACCTTGCTAGCATGGCATCCTTACTACTGCAAGAAACGTACCACATTCAGTGTGGGGATGATCCATACCTCTTCATACACAACTCACTGCAAATTGTGTCTGATTTCCAGCTTTCAAATAACCTATTATATATACTCCGTTTATGAACTGATATAGACCATATTAGTCATGGCATGATGACTACTCCAGTACACTGCTGCATGTGACTGCATTTTTGACCTTGTGGCTTCCTTTTGCCTAGATACTAACATCTTCTTTTCTTGTTGTTTAGACCGGCCAACTCGAAAAGGCCCCCCATTAACTTGGAACCAGCGGCTGAAAGTAGCTGTGGACGTAGCTCGTGGCTTGAATTACCTACATTTTGATCGCGCACTTCCACATGGCAACCTTAAGTCAACCAACATTTTGTTAGAAGGGCCAGATCTGAATGCACGAGTTGCTGATTATTGTCTCCATCGCCTTATGACCCAGTCTGGCACTGCTGAACAAATACTGGATGCTGGAGTCCTTGGATATCGAGCTCCAGAGTTGGCAGCTGCCAAGAAGCCAGTGCCTTCATTCAAATCAGATGTTTACTCCTTTGGGGTGTTGCTTTTGGAGCTTCTAACAGGAAGATGTGCTGGGGATGTGGTCTCCAGTGACCAAGGTGGGGTGGATCTCACTGACTGGGTTCGGTCTCGAGCAGAAAACGAACGTTTCACAGAGTGTTTTGACCCTGCAATTGTCACTGAAAGTGGGAACTCAGCTGCTGGAAAAGGTATGCAGGAAATGTTGGGAATAGCATTGAGATGCATCCGTCCAGTGTCTGAAAGACCGGGAATTAAATCTGTTTACGAGGATCTTTCCTCCATCTAGATGAGCATCTTTATGAACATGTGTAGTGTGTAGTTTAGTTCAATCTTTCTGTAAGTTTAATTTGTCTGCAGTTATCGTCATTGATGGTTGTGAAGCAAAGATCAATGGGCCTCCTGAGAATTAGACAGCATCGATGTTTTAAGATTGTGAATATGGTGAAAAGAATATGGAATATGGGAGGCCAGTTTTTGTTCAATATCACGATTGAAACTAGGCATGGAATCAGGTGAAGTTTGATTCACCGATCTTTCTGCTAATCTATTTAACAGGAAATGAGAATGTGTGGGCGTCACAGCCCGAAATGTTCTGAAATTTTAAAAAAGTAATCCAGTTATTGCTTGAAATCCTTTTAGAAAGGAAATGCTTTCCGACAGCCCGTATTTTTTTCCTACTTTGGTGAGATTGGCAACTAAATCTATATAATCTTTATACAGGTCAAACTGCTGGTTTGGACTGTCTTGAAAAAGGTTTTACACGTTTTGTGAAACCCTCCTCTTGAGCAACTGGGCAATTGTGGTTTGTATCCTGTTAGTTTCAGGTGAAAATTTTAACTTGTTTCAGCCAGTTGATGGTACTCAAGGTGTTATAAGCCACTATTGGGCTTCATTGACGCCCTTCACGTCACTCCTTGTCTCTGTTCTTATGTTGGCAGCCAAAAGAGTGATCCCAGTGGGGATATTCATGTTCCCTTTTGTTTTTACTATTTTGTTCCCTGGAGATGAGACAACCGAGAGTAAATAAGGAGCGACCAGAGATTTACAACAGCGATAAACATCCTGAGTTCTACATCTGCTAGCGCCAGAGATCCTATCCTTTAGTGCCGGCAGTTTGTTTTTAAATGCCTGACCTATTCTCAACCTTGACGGTCATCTTTTCGCTGGAGATGGAGAAGTGCCTCTTCTTTGAGCAGTTTTATTTTCAAGGATTTATCCTAGGCTGAGATGGAGATGAAATTAATGAGAAGTGGAGTAGATGGTGAATACCTCGACATTCTCCATTTGTGGTTGAAGATGTTTCTACTCAAATTCATGCTTCTGAATTCGTTCCCACTCATTTCTAGGTACCGGGCACACCCGAGACTCACCACCATTCTCATCCTCCTTTTCATCGTTCCCCGTGGCTGAGGAGTTCTAGATTGGACACATTTCCTTTCATCCGTTTAGGGACATAAAGATGTAAATAGGTCAGGTTCAAATAAGGCTTGATGACTAGGTTTACATGCATTAACCTAACTCAGAGAAGTTAGGTTTCTGATAGATCTATATGGAGCTATGCTGCAAATGAGTTTTTATTACATGCTAAAAGAACCGTTAGATGCAGGCATGAAATTTTCGTGCTTCACTTGGACACTGATACAAATACTAACATTTCTTATGCCTTTTAATTTACAAAACGAAGGCGTCCCTTCCTTTTTTCATCAAATAATGAAAAAAAAAACAGGGACTGAGCTACTACCGTTCCCTCACACTATTTCTGCCGTGTTTAACATTCATATAAAGTGTCTGACACGAGAAGCAACTCGTATTGGTGTCCATGAAACATTGCCTTAAATAGCCATTGCACGCATTTATGAGATAGGATGAAGGCATACAGGAAGATGGTATCATTCAGCATATAATTACAATGCACATCGGAAAGCCTACTATTAACACTAATAATTCTTAAGTTGAATGAAGTGTTGCAGAAACCTGGTGTAATCTTTGTGAATGCTCTCCTACTTCTCATCCTTTCCAGCATAATGGTGGCGAAAGATGCACGAAAAATCCTTGCCTGAGTGGCCCTTCCCACACGTCTCCATGTAACTATATTCAAGCCAAATAGAACAAATTAAGGGCCAAAATTATATCTCAATGCTTGTAAATTATTGAAGAAACCCACCAGCATGGTTCAATGCACTCACATCTCATATAGTTGCGAGGTTAATGGAGATCTAAAGCCAACCTCTTGTGCCGCTGCTGAAGCTAGGCCTAAGTCCTTAGCCTGCATAAGAAAATAATTGGCAGTTTCACATTTGCTCGTTATTGGCACATAAGTTGGCTGAAGATATATTAAGGATCTATCCTTTTTCTTGAAGTAAGATGCTAAATTGCTATTCCTCAGTTCCAGAAAATAAGGAAGCTCTACATCCAACTTGCAGTTGACAACGTACAATTCAGCAGGACATGGAATCAACCACTTCTCAACTTGCATTGACCCAACTACTTTAGTTCAGAGGAATGACATCAAAGCACCCTATGAAAACCAATAACCAACAGTGTTTCCCAGAGACAGGATAGTTGGGAAACAAAATGAATGCGGCAGACTTATAAGACAGTATTATAATTATTTTTCACCAAAATTCCTCTGAACATAGAAGCCATCTACTAGCCGCTGAGATATTTCCAATTATGCATTAAATTTATCCTAATACACCTCAAAAAACATTGCTGCATGTTATTATTGAATAATAACTCATCACTCAATGAGGTGAAACAACAAAAAGGATTAACAAGACAAAGTTGCTTAAAAATTCTACTACACGTATGTACTTATGCTAAATATCAGTTTTAAAGATCGGAATGAGTGACATAACATGGTTGGATTGCTGCTATAATGGAAGTTTCCTCAGTGGTAAAAAAAAGATGGATAGAAAGCTTGTTGATATCAAAATAATTGTCTAATTATATGGCGGTCTGGAATTCATATTGGAAAACCAAAGCACTACATGAATAAGATGGAAACACCGTCAAGCCATTGACACTTGCCAATTTTGTTGTGCCCGACTGGCCAAAAATTCTTCTTAATAGGGATGGTCTTTGCCCCTCTTGGTTGCTCAGAACTTGGAAAACATATACATCATCTCTGGCTGTCCTTTATCATGACTCATAAGTACCCAACTTTCAAGACAGACTGCTAGCAGAAATATTTGGTGCTTAATTGAATAGATTTGCTAAAGACACTTTTGTCCTTCCAGTTTCCCTTGGAGATAATATCAGAGTGAACAACGCACTGATTCTCATGCAAACAAGTTAGGTTTTTTGGGTTCACAAAGAGACTGGATCAGGTAAAGATGCAAATACTAAAGGTAGGGACAGAAAATAGGTCTCTCTCTCTCACATGCCCACACATACATGCAGGCTCACGTATATCACGCTCTTTCACTGTAGTGCAACAGAAAGTTTATCCAAATTATTTAAAACCTTTATTCAAATAAAAAGTTACAAAAAGTTGAATGAAAAAAATGGCATACCATGAGCTTGCACGAAAATCCACCTTCATAATTTCTCGAAGAAGGAACCCCTTCCATTATACCAGGAACAGGATTGTAACTGTCACTGCTAGAATACCAACAATTGTAAGAAGGCATGGAATTAACATCTGACTGATGGATATCTTAAAAATTATATAGGGAAATAATTAACATCTGACTGATGGATGTCCTCAATCTTAGATGGGGAAAGATCTCGAAAATGCTTTCATTTACATGCATGCAGTAACTTTAGGAAAAATTTACAGCCTGCAAGTTAGTTGAAGGCAACTCCATGCTTTTACAGCTTAAGTTCATTCCTGGAAAAAGATGACATCCACCCTGAAAAATTTGTTGTAGTTTAAGTCAATCCCTAGCAAAGGATGAGATCCACTTTGACAAATTTTACACATGCACTATAATACCATCAATACAAAAATGTATCTCAACATTTTACTTTGTCATTAAATTATTTTTACCTCATGCATACCTGAAAGAAACTAGCTTAGACTAAACAAGCTTTAATGGTCACTGCTTAATCCTTCAACAAAATAACCAAGGTTTCAAAACATAGAGGTTCTTCTGGTGCAAAATTATGGGCTGCTTCCACGATCGCAGGGGCGGAGCCAAGGGGGGCCCCCTAAAAAAAAAAGTAAAAAAAAAAATTATATGTAAATTTTAGAAAATTTCACTTGTCCTATATAAAAATTTTGAAAAATGATATTTCGGCCCCTGTCAAAATTTAGAAACTTTAATTCGGCCCCCCTTATGAAAAATTTCTGGCCCCACCCCTGCAGGATCGTATTATCCATAAGAAGGCTAGCAGTACAAGCTATAACATGCCTAATAATCAAAGCTTTCCAATCAACTGAGAGGTACTTAATATTCCAGCTTTCTTTGTTACTGATTTATTCTTTCACCCTGAACAGATATGTGGCATAACCTCTAATATCCCATGGCAATTGCTTTGTTACTGATTTATTCTTTGCTTTGTTACTGATTTATTCTTTCACCCTGAACAGATATGTGGCATAACCTCTAATATCCCATGGCAGTGTGTGTGTGTGTGTGTGTGTTTTCAGGGTGAAAGAATAAATCAGTAACTCACCATAAGAGTTACTACTACTCAAACCATTCAAACTAGTTAAGAAAGATAATGGTGCTGAGAAGACTCTTGAAGGAAATGTGTGTGTGTGTGTGTGTTAAAGGGCAAAGATTGTGGGACACCATAAGAGTTACTACTACTCAAACCATCCAAACTAGTTAAGAAAGATAATGGTGCTGAGAAGACTCTTGAAGGAAATGAGAGAGCTAAAACTCTACAATATTATTAAAAAAATTTGATGGAGGGGAAATAAAAACGCTAAAATTATATCTTGGATACTTGGTGAAGTGGAACCCAAAATAGCTTCTGCTTCAGAATTCATTTCTTATAAAAAGGATATAAAGCATTATGGGTATCTTAAGGAAACGTACTAAAAAAGACAAGGCCCATAGAAATTGCTTGAAAGAAAAAGCTAAAAAATATTGTATAAGGGGATAACAAATGTAATAAAATATTTTATGGAATTATCATCTATCAAATAGATGATCTAGAGTGCAAACTTGGAGGAGAAACATGTAAATTGCCTTGAGAAAAGAAGAACCCAAATTGATAAAGATAGATTCATTACTTTTTTTTTATATGACTAAGACCCAAATATGAATAAATGAGATCATCTCTCTTGTCCCTTCCAACTCTACCTTAATACATAAGACTCTTACTAAACTTAGTGGAGAAGAGACAAGAATGAACATCAAAAAAGCAAGGAATATTGATAGTGTGATGGTCTCATCATTCATCTAATTCAAGGCATTGTCAAGTTTATCAATTGTAGTTTCTAGACCACAAGACATCAACAAATTTCAAGATAAAGGAGAATATAAAGTTATATGCCATTCTTGCCATATACCAGAACATATCAAACAACAATTTCCTATGTTGAAGAAGGATTAGAAGACAAATGACAAGAAAGTTGCTGCCATTTTTTCTAATCAAGAGCAAGAAGAGAATACTGTTGAAGCAATGTCTTTGGTTCAACTAGTAGAAGCTCTCCGACCACTGCTTAAAGGAGGAACATCCAGTTAGCTGTGTTCACATCCTCTCTACCCGATATACTCTTGGGTTTTGGTGCTTCTTTTCACATGACTCCAAATGAGTCAATCATCTAACCATCAAACTAAATCCAAGGGTTTTTTTTTGCTACAATTTTCAATAGTAAAAGTCTCAAATAGCTCAAAATAAAGTGCATTAGAAAATTTTGAAAAAACAAACAACTTTTGTGTCCAAAAGTAAGACATATTTCAAAACTAGGTTCAAATCATTTTCTACATCCCAATTATCCAATCTTTGCTATAATATTATTTTCTCATCAAATGACTGTCGAAATGCAAGATCATTAGACTAGAAAAGTGATCAGACAACACCATAAAGAATGAGATCATTACTATATGCATTTTTAGTATGTTTCAAATAATTATTTATAATAATGATGTTCAAAGTTGGCACCAAGTATTGAGCCATCTTAATGTAAGAAAACCTTCTTCTATATCTTTTCAAGGACTTGAGCATTGGTCAAATTTTCATGTAAGGGATGCATGCTTGCGAAAAAGCATGCTATTTGATATGAAGATAAAAGTTATATAACAAGAAAACCCTTTGAGTTAGTTCGCTAAATATTTAAATCTGCCACAATACCATAAACTGTGGCTACATCATAAACCATTGCTAATGCATCCATTGCAAGGTGTTTTTAGCAACGGTTTTAAAGAAGTTTGACATCCAGCAACATTCAGCAGTTGGCTGATCTCTCTCTCTCTCTCTCTCCTATATATATATATATATATATATATATATATATATATATATATATATATGGAGAGAGAGAGAGAGAGAGAGAGAGAGAGAGAGAGAGAGAGAGAGACAGTTGACTACTATGGGCCATCCATGCAGATTCCCTATGTTATTTTACATTAAAAAGAGAAGGAAAAAAAACAGTGTCGGGCAGATGCCTGACGCTCCTCCCCCTCCTGCTGCCAACAGTAAAGGGGAGGCGACGGAGGCAACCACCTTCCCTCCTCATTTGGAAAAAAGAAAAAAAAAAATGGGGGAGACGTCCGCCTCTCCTTACGTTGCCTTCCTCGTGAGGGAGAGTCGGACATATGCCTGACCTTGTTTCTTTTCTTTTTTCTTTTTAGTGTAAAATAAACATGGTCACTGTGTGCACGACATACAATAGCCAATTGTATGGCGGCTGAACAAGCTACATAAGCAGCCACATTCTCCATATGCCTCTATGTATAGGTGTGAGTGTGTGTGTGTGTTTGTACAAGTCTATATAATATACATACAAACGTAATTTTTTTTTCTTTATTTTGTTGGGATGAAGTCTTGGTCAAAGGACTTTGAGAGCAAACTTATAGCCATTGGACCTGGTCCAATGGCTATTCAGCACTCCTAGCAAATAAGGGTCAAATAAAACAACATAGAAAATATATACCAACAACTCATGCAGTAGTGTGTTTAAGAAACCTATGAAAAACTTTATGCATATAGACATAATACATATCAATTTCAAAGTCATCTCCTGCATATATTGCAAAGTTACAATGGAATGAGGAAAATCATCTACCAAACAATTGAGTAGCCCCCTAGATAAGTCAAAAATGAATCACGTGGAACTAGAATCTAAGTGTTAAATGCTGAAATGGAACGGGTCAGTTACAAAAAGTAATATAGGAGCACACATGAAGCAAAAAAAGAGGAAGAAACCAGTTCAAATCGAACAAGAAAAAGGGCATGGATGCACAGTTAACTGAAAAAAATATGGTTGCAAGTAAATGTAAAAAAGAAAGGCAGACAATATGATTTTCAAAGAAGAAAAAGAAGAATAGCTGATGCAAGTCATAGAAGAAGGGTAGACGAGTCTAAACTTGCTGCTGAAAGTGGACGGATAGACTGCCGGAGAAAAAAGAAGCTTAAATATGAAACTTCAACAAAAAAACGCCCAAATCAGTATGGAGAAGTCGGTGAACAACAGCTGCATCACCCTTCGCCGGAGACATTGCCTAAATCAGTCGATGGAGCAGCCAACGTTGCCGGAGAACGAGACGTGCTGCTTTTGTGGGTAATACGCAGAGCCCTTGACAAAAGTCGAGGGCTCTGCTTTTTCTTTAAAAGTTAAAAAAAAGAAAAGAAAAACTCTAATCTAAATATGGCTTTGGACTTTTGGACTCAGTCAGCTTTCATTAAGTCTGAAAAATACCAGATACGTACTCAAGTACATTAACCGTACCCAGTACAGTCAGACACGTACTTGGGATGTACCCAAGTACATACAGTACCTGTTCGGTATTGTACCAATATGGCACGGGCGGTTGTGTCATACAGTACGTACAACACTGCCCGTACGATACGTGTGATACAAGCAAGATACACCACATGTTTACGATATGTTATGATACATTGATTTACGATACGTTATGATACAGTTACAATACGTTATGATACAGTTACGATACATTGATTTACGATACAGTTAAGATACGTTACGATACATTGATTTTTTATGATTTTTTCAGATTTTTTTTATTTAAAAATACGATCCAGTTACAATACGTTACGATATCTTACGATACAACGTATCTTAAAGCCAGACCGATACGGCTTACGATACGCTTTTTACAACATTGGGTATGGGTATTGCTCCCGTGTTACATAGGGTCAAACCCTTGCATAATGATCCCTTGGTGGAATTTGATTATCATTCTTAATGATATTCAGTTTGTTTTGTGCCTTATTCATTTTGCGAGTGCTTATCTTGGTTTTCCTTTAGATCTCTCTTATTGCAAGTTTTTCTTGAAAACATTGATCAAGTTATTTGCTGAGTTGTGTATTTGGAGGAGAATTTACAAATTAATAGACATTTCATACAAAGGTCGGTTTTAACTTTATCATCACATTCCCTGAGTCTGCTTTAGAGCATACATGGACTTGTGAAGTAGGCATATATACCCATCCACATTCAGTTCAATAACTGACAACTTTTATCCACCTCTTCTTTCAATTCTCCAATGCAGAAAAACATTTTCAACATTCAGTTCATGCCATAGCAGCTGAAATTATAAAACAAGTGAACTGTCAATTCTTGCTCTTGCGCAATGGAGCTAAAAGAACTTAAAGTTCAATTGGAAATTCAGAACCATTTCGTCTTTACAGTATCAAATGCATTCACTCAGATAAGAATCAATACACTTAATATAATAAATCAAACTGATAAAATAGTAAATGGATTAACAGCTGAAAGGACATCTCTGCCTTTGGATAGACCATGAGAGTATGGACTATGGAATAAATTGTTGTTCTGCAGCATTGCCCATGGGCATATAGTATATCCTTACTGTTTACCTCTGGGTCTAGGTATTCACTAGCTTTGCTAAGTACCAAAAATAATCACCTCTTAATAGCAGTATTTCCTTTTTCTTTTTTACCCAGCTTGAAAATAAGATCTTAAATCAAGTACAACTTAAAACAGCTAGACAAAGGGAAAAAAGGATAACATACGGACCTGCTCCAGCAGCGGGCACTTGAAGAATTAAATATCTTTGCTAATGTTTTTGCAGTAATTCCAAGGGACTGGCCGAGAGCATATGCTTCAGAGACTCCTGCCATGCTTACTGCCATTGCTAAATTATTGCAAATTTTGGCTGCCTGTTGGTGGGGGAAGTGTTTGTGTGTGTTGTGGGGAGGGGGGAGATTGAAGGCACACAAATTAGCATGTCAACACCTTGAAACAGGTATGGAACACCAAAATAACAAAACAGAAATTTTCATTTCTTTAATGTTCCACAAGCAGCAGAGAATGTGATACATCAACCAACCTCATCCTCAAACAGGTTGATTTATAACTGAATACAGAATTAGAAAATGAATTTTCAATGTCAATAATAGCTTTTACCGTGTGCTTGTTTGTAAACGATGCTTACTATGACCCTTTTTTTTTTTGAGTCACCAGCCTCAACCTTGAGTACTGTGATCAGTCAATTGTTAGGAGGATACTTTTCTATCATGGAAATCTCAGGTCTAGTATACTCTAACTAGGTTTTTTCAATAATGTAAGAAAGTTCATGAAAATTTCAGAATTTCACCAAAACTAAATTTCTTGCTACTATTTATGGTTTCTAAAGAAAATTTAAGGGCATTAAATGACATTCAACCTCCTAAAAGACTGATTCCTCTCTCTCTCTCTCTCTCTCTCTCTCTCTGTGTGTGTGTGCCTTTGTCTCTCTCTGACAAACTCACACATGCACACACTCACAAACATCACAAGATGTTCACTTGGAAACAAAAGCCGCTCATGGTTCTAGAGGCCCAAGGTCATACACTCATAATTCCCAAAGCAACTTTGCAACTTCTAGCTAAGTCATGTTCTTTATTTTCTATATTCATTAACTCAGTGTTGTCAAAAGCATACTACAGGGTGCAAAAAATGCATCTTATAGCATCACACTATCACTTTCACCATGGTGAACAATTATGAGGCATAGAAGTTTAAGTTGATAAGATGTTGGGTCTAATCTGATCCAGATCCAACACGTCTAACTATGTCTGATCACATTTATCTAGGCAGGGTCATGATTGTACTTTTTGTAATTGTTTCATTCTAGACTCTAGAATATTGTGTTTGCTTCATTCTAGACTCTAGATTATTGTGATTGCTTCATTCTAGATTCTTGTAAATTGTGTAGAATGATATTATAAAAATGGGCTGCGTGACAATGTAAAACCTCACATCTCTTTCCATGTTCTCTCTCTTAACTTTTACTTAGCTGACTGAAACTGATCGTGGGTTATAGTTCAATACCCAAAATCTATCATGGTATCAAAGAAAGGTTTGGCTGGTTCTACCAAAGAGAATGCCTGAACAAACTTGAAATCTCCTGGTTGGTTTTCACTTATACCCATTCTAACATTCTACTCCTAACCCTTCATCTACCTGGACAGCATTCTTATATTTCTGGTTGGTCTTCTCTTATCCCCATTCTAACATTCTACTGCTAACCCTTCATCTACCTTAACAAATAAGTACCATACGGGAGTGAAAGCTTGAAATAATTCTGTGATCTCAAATATTAGAACAAGATGACACAAGAATCCTTTGAAAAGTAAAACATAATAACAGGAATGAATTGTCGAAAGGGTAGGGCGACGAATCCATACAACACCATTTCCACTTCCTCCGCAATAGATGGAAACTTTACCCATCGAAAGAAATAAAGGTTGTGCAGCCAGATAAGCTTCTTCTGGACCACCAACCTAGATGTGAGAAAAAAAAGGCATACTTTCATCTTGCACTATACAAATGGGCAACTTATAACCTGTGCATGAAAGATAAGAATCTCTTTACAGGTTGTATAAGGTTAAAAACGTACCATGAAAGTAAGAGTTCCAGCTTCAGCACCATTCACACCTCCAGATACAGGAGCATCCAACATGACAGGATGGTCTCCATGACCTAACCAAATTCCGAAGTATTACAATAAGTGAGTATAGAGTGAGGGGCAATTCAAAAAAAAACTAAAACATAAACAAGACAAATAACAGGTAATTTATAAGTGCTTAAGAAGAAAACAAGCAGAAATCACAAAACAACAGAACTAAGATAATTTGTTGAACAAGGAAACAGTGATGAAGCCAGGAATTTTAGGCTGAGGGCCACTAATTAGAAAACCCTTACACCTTAGGAGAAGTGCTATACATAAATGAGTAAATTTTTTAAAGCATCAACATGGAAATAAGAGTTTTGCAGGGCTGGCGTGGGCGATCGTCCACAGCTGCCAAAATGTGGCTGAATTGTAGCCATTCGAAACAGACAACCATGCATCTAGGTATTACATAGAAAATTTTGATTTGCTTTTCATTTGTCATTTATTTTTTGTTTCTCATAGTGTTCATTTGATATGTATTTGATGCTTAGATTTGCAACGGAATAAGTTTGAGAATGATTGCCCAGACCTTAGAAATTTGCAATCAAAATCCTCAGCCATACATGCAGTGCTAGTGGATGTAGAAGAAACTGAAAAGTTTTCCAACATATCCACAATAAGAAGAGAGATAGGCTGAATCAAATTGAATAACTTTGTTTATGTTTGAAAAAAACATGAGTTTGAGATAAAAGTAATAAGCGAATATAACCATGTTTTTATAATATCTATCAACAAATTTTCTCTTATTTAAGTCAGGCTGAAGACAAAAAGCAAGAAAGTGAAAGAAGAAGCAAGAGTATAAGGCAGGACAAGAGAATCCTTGAATTGAAACCTTCTTTTCTTACTTTCCAGGTGGAGAGAATAGTAAGACTCGGTTCAAATCAGATGCAGTTGCTCCTTTCCTAGTGTTGTCCACTTGTCTTAGGCCCTTGTGACGCCTGGATCTGGATCCAGATCCAGACGTCATATTAGGTGTTTTCTAATTAATGAGGGTTATGTTTTCTTATTAATGGCATGGCTGTAAATTTCGGTGTTTAAATAGGACTTGTTAGTCCATGGTGTAAAGGCTTTCCTTCTACGTCACACGGATACGGCAGACTGGGTTGAGTACCGGTGTCGACACGCGGACACGGGGATCCCGACACGGCGATACGACTGGATACGTTTTGGATCGGGTCTGGGTCAGACCCGATCCAAACCACTTGTATAACCGATTTTTTAACTCGTGTTTTGTTTTACGCATTGACATTTACCCTCGACGCTCGACCTTCGTTTACCCTCGACGGCTTCCACGGCAGGCTGGCAGCACAGTAAGGCAATGGCGGGCGACGGCGACCTCCGGCGATCGACGGCGACTTCCGGTGGCGTCCGGCGGCAGCCAGCGACAGACAGGTAAGTGTTTTGTCTATTATTTTCGATAATAGAAGTTAGGGTTTCAACTTTTATTTGGGGATTTTTTAGATTGGGTATTAAAATCTGATTTGGGGATGTTTTGGTTTGAAGATTGGACGGTTTAGAATCCTATTCTTCAATGCTATGTGCGATGTTTCCTTTTTTTTGTTTGATTTTGGGATTTGGGGATTTTGCCGTTTTGGGTGTATAACCGATTTGGGGATTTTGCCTTCGCTGTTGTTCATGAAGATAGACAACGATGAATACGTGATATCTAGATGGCATTAACATATAATTTACCATTCTTGAATGTTCCTGTTCACTATTCACTTCAGCCTTCGCTATTGTTCATGTTTCTTTTAGTTTTAGGCTTTAACGAACTGCTTCTGTTACCATTTAATTTTTTTGAATATAATATTCGCCGTATCCGCGTATCCTAAAATTTTGAAAATGCCGTGTCCCCGTACCCGTACCCGTATCCATAGGATACCCGTACCCGTATCCGTGTGACATAGCTTTCCTTTTGTATACTATTAGGGTTAGCAAGTGGTTTTTGTTGCTGTTGTCCTAACCATTCAGCATAACTCTCTTTCTCTTCTTTCTCACTCTCTGGGCACAGCAAATAGCGGTGATTCATCTGGGCTCAACTTCAAAAATCTGATGGGTTCAAGAAGGGCTTGGGCCCTTGTAGCTTTCTACACTAGCCTCTTCATGGGCACGAGTCAGCACCTACCGGGTTCGGCAAAGAGTGGCCGAGCCAAGGGGTGATGAAATGGATTCAGCCCAAGGCGGGTCCGCATCACATGGCCATCTACACATCTGAAATTATGTACAATATCTGAATGTACTTCTGGATTAGAGGAATAATGATTCACTAATTCATTTGTTCTGCTCCAGTTAGAGAGATGATATCACTATCCAGCCGTGATGAGGATGTTTCTGCAGAAGGAGGAGCAGCTTGAGAAATAGCTATTATCGCTTTAGTCAGAGTAAACTTTGTACAAGGAAAATATTCAATCATGTCCCAACATTTGTTTTCTAGATGACCAACTATCCACAAATATGTGCATTGGAGCTTCCGTCTGCCCCTACTTTGGTCTTTACGCAAGATGTCACCTGCAGCAACTTCTTTCTCATACCTTTTATATATACCAACCATAATCTTCCAGAGGCTAAACAAAGAAGAATATTGTCAGTTGAATTCACATACAAGAAAATTTGCTCCACATTTGGCCTTATCGAACTAAAACATCAAATCAGTTCTGAAATAATCAGATTCACATGAAGTTTAATCTGGAATTAACAGCAGGAGACTTCAACAACACCTTTTTGCATAGTGAACATAAACAAGATTGTGCATTCTAGAATAACAAGTTACAACTTTATCCAACAGCATCAACCCCAATCAGATTAAAAGGGAACAATACGCATCAAGCAGTGTAGCTCTAGGCAACATCACCTGGACCAATCTTATAGCAGATCCAACGACTTCAATGACAAATCCCAACCAATGTCAGATCTGATTCAATGTTTTCAACAGCAGACCTGGACCAATCTCAGATCTGACCCAATGACTTCAGCAACAGGCTTGATCCACCAACCAACACAAAAAAAGATGTGTCAATCAGATCTATATAATGTGAACTGCACAACTTCCTCATAGGTTCACGACAACATCAACAGCATCAACAATGATTCTAACTAGACCAGCATCCTCAGAGATCCACAACAACATCAACAGCACCAGAAACAACTTTTAATCAGCCGTCTCAAACAACCACCACCAACTAATAACACAACTTTTTCATTAGGGCAGACTCTGACATCTTCCTATCAGCTTTCTCATGTATGCCGACACCATCTGTACAGGCCTGAGTCTCCACTAACAGCAAGAACGAACAAGGCCAAGGGTTTCTGATCAAATCCACATACTGAAATTGATGTTGTTGCACGAGAGAGAAAGAAAAGGTTTCTGTTGTTTCTCACGTAACCCTAATCTCAGATTTAAAGAGATTAGGGTGCTGACTACATATTTACAATTTCAGTCTACTAAAATGTACTAAAACAATAAGTAGACCCTTGTCTACTTTCTAATATTTCAGAAAGACTCAAATTGACTCTAAAACACTTTAACACTCCCCTTCAAGCTGGATCATAGATATCAATCATGCTCAGCTTGTTACATCCTTTCAAGAAATCTTCAATGGGAAGAGCCTTAGTAAACATATCAGCTGCTTGATCTTCAGAGGAATTGTGCCAATGACTCCTCCTTGATAGTAATCCACTTCAATGTGTTTCGTCCTCTCGTGAAAGACAGTATCGTGCTAATGACTCCTTCTTGTACCAAGTCTCGAACAAAATGGCAATCCACTTCAATGTGTTTCGTCCTCTCGTGAAAGACAAGGTTATTTGCAATGTATGTAGCAGCTCTGTTATCACAATACATCTTCATAGGAAGTTTCACTGACATTCACAATTCTAGAAGCACTGATTTGACCCATAACATTTCAGCTGCTGTTTGAGTCATCGCCCTATATTCAGACTCAGCACTCGATCTAGCAACCACATTCTGTTTCTTGCTCCTCCAAAAAATAAGATTCCCGCCAATAAAGACGCAAAAACCAGTAATAGATCTCATGTCATTTACTGACCCTACATAATCAACATCATTATATGCTTCTATGTCCAAACATTCTCATTTTTTGAACCATAACCCCTTTCTCGGGGTTGATTTCAAATATTTTATCACCATTAAAGCAGCCTCCCAACGAACTTTCCGAGGTTTCTCCATGAATTGACTAAGCTTATTTACAACAAAGCTGATGTCTGGACGAGTGATGGTCAAATATAAAAGTTTTCCTATCAGAGATCTGTAAGAACGAGAGTCAAAAATCTCTGATTCATCATCGTGCATATGAATTCAAGGATTCATAAGAAGTGTAGCAAGTTTGGCTCCCAATAACCCTGTTTCCTGCAGAAGGTCAAGAACATATTTCCTTTGAGACATCACAATCCCTTTACTACTACAAGCCACTTTAATACCAAGGATATAACGAAGTTGACCAAGATCTTTTGTGACAAAGTGTTTCTGTAGAAACTCCTTTGTCTGAGCTATCTCTCGAGTACTTTCTCCAGTGAAGACAATATCATCAACATATACAATCAATATCACTATACCAGAAATCCCTCGCTTGATAAACAACAAGTGATCAAGTTGGGATCTTCGAAATCCATATTTAGAGAGAACCTCACTTAGCTTATGGAACCATGCATGGGGACTTTGTTTAAATCCATAGATAGCCTTTTTGAGTTTGCATACCTTGAAACACTACCCCTGTGAGGCCAATCTTGCTGAACTGCGAGAGATATAATTAGGCAAATAGTATCTAATCGTGCCACATGAGAAAACGTCTCGAAGAAATCCACCCCATAAGTTTGTGTATAGCCTTTAGCAACAAGACGAGCTTTGAATCATTCTATGGACCCATCAGAATGATATTTGAAGGTGAATACCCATTTGGAGCCGGCAACATCACAATTCATCAGTGGGTCCACCAAGTCCCAAGTCTCCCTAGAAAGAAGAACATCCATTTCCTCCTGCATAGCATGTTTCCATCGTGAATCTACTAAGGCTTGGTGGTGAGAGGTCGGAATAGTGTGACTGGCCATAGCTCGATCAAACTGCACCAAACTTGTGCTCAAATGGTCCATAGAAACCGAGTTAGAAATCAGATGCTGTGCATTGCCGCTGGCCCTTGCGAATAGCAATAGGTAGATCATCTGCAGAATAGTCATCATTTCTTCCTGAGTCATTCTTATCATTGGAACTTACCTCATGAGAAGACTCTGGTGGGCAGTTTGGAGAGGGACCTTGACGCGGAGTATAGACTATTGGAGGATCAAGAAAACGTTCACTTGACACTGGTTGAGAGGACGAGATAGACTCAAGTGATACTGGGGGAATAGGAAGAGGAACAGACATGGGAAGCTCAGACACAGTGGTACTTGGAGCAGAAAAATAAGGACGAGACTCAAAGAATGTAACATCCGCACTGACAATCTCTTTCTTGGTATGAGGATCAAAACATCGATAGCCTTTTTGATTGACAAAGTATCCAATGAACACACATTTGACAACTTGGGCAGCAAGTTTGTTTTTGTTTGGGCCCAAGATGTGTGCAAAACAAGTGCATCTAAATACTTTGGAAGGTATGTGAAATAATGGTCGATCTGGATATAGTATTTGAATGGGGATGCGTTCTTGGATAGCAGACGAGGGCAATCTGTTGGTGAGATAGCATGCGGTAAGAATAGCATCACCCCAAAAGTAGGCAGACATATGAGTATGCAACATGAGGGTACGGGCCACATTTAGAAGTTGTCGATGTTTGCGTTCCGCAACACCATTTTATTGGGATGTGGACATGTATATTGTGGTTGAATCCCATGACTAGCATAAAATTGAAGTAGGACAGAAGACTTAAATTCAAGAGCATTATCAGGCGAATATTTTTGACAATGACACCAAACTGAGTTTTTATTTCATTGATAAATTTATGAAGAATACAGATGACTTCAGACATGTCCCGTAACAAAAATACCCAACTAACTCTAGTAAAATTATCAACCAGAACAAGGTAATACCAGAAACGTGAACGAAAGGGAACTCGACTTTGACCTCAAACATCAACATGAAGAAGATCAAAAGGACTTTGACTCGATGGACTCTGACTGGAAGGGAAACTACTACGTGTATGCTTGCCTAATTGGCATGCATCACATAAGAAAGACTCTGATGCAGGAATATCTGGAAAAATGCAACGAAGCTTGGACACAGAGGGATGACCCAGTCTGAGATGCCACTGCAAAGGAGAAGGCTTCCATGTGAAGGAGGATGCAACAACATCTACAAGGACAGAAAGAAAATAGAGCCCCTCTCGTTCATGGCTGCCACCAATCACCTTCCCAGTTTGTCAGTCCTAAAAAGAACATGAACCAGGATAAAAAATGACTCTACACTGTAAATCTCTAGCCAATTGCTTAACAGATAACAGGTTAACAGGAAAGTGATGAGCATATAGCACATGTGTAATGGTACCCAAAGGTGTGAGGTAGATATCACCACTACCTAAAATAGGGGACAACTTGCCATCAGCCAACCTGACATGTTGGTAAATGATAAAAACATCTGTGGCTGATTACAACAATGTCTAGATGCTCCTGAGTCAATCATCCATATCATACCTGGGTCACTAGTCGGGGCACCAATAGAGAAAGCCGCATCTATTGCTGCATTGCTAGTCGAGGCAGGGATAGACCTCTGAGCTAGAACTAGATCATATTCCTCCTAGCTTAAGTTGAGAGAGTATGATGAGGGTAGGGGAAAACAGGTAGGAGACTCAACCAGAGAAGCTGTAGCCTGTGAGGAAGTTGCATTAGATGAAGAAGACCCTTTCCCTGCATTTGTCCTCCTTCCACCACGTCCTGGTTGACCCGCAGAACGTAGATGAGGATGCTTATCCCAACATCGGTCCTCTAAATGACCTATTTTACCACAATAGGAGCACTGAAATCTGTCGCGTCCTGCACCATGCCCCTTAATTCCAACAAAAGAACTATGGCCACGTCCTCCTGACATCACAAGTGTACATACTAGTGTGTCATGCGTAGGCTGAGTAAGAGTGACTGCAAGACGACTCAGCCTATTATAAGTATCTGCTAAGTCTAGAAGATCACTCCCTATGAGAATTTGAGACTTCGCCATAGAATATTCTGTAGATAACCCAGAAAGAAACTTTGCCACCATACCAGTTTCAAAATGTGATGCATAACAGTGCTTGCAAGGTGGGCAAAGAGCTTTTAACCATTCATATGCAACAGTCAATGTGGCAAAATATTGTGACAGATCTTGATCTCCTTGCCGTATGTTACAAAGCTCCTCTTCCAATTGTAAAATTTTAATAACATTAGTAAAATGAGAATATGTTTTCTACAGGAAAGACCACATATCTTTAACTTTAGTGTAGTATAAAATTGTTGGAGCTATGCGAGACTCCACTGTTCATAATCCATGCCAGTACAATGTTATTATCTTCCTCCCACGCAGCATATTTTCCTTTTTTCTCAAAAGGTTTATCTTCTTCAATAATATATTTCTTCCTATGACCAGCCACAGACATCATAAATACCCTCGACCAGATTTCATAATTAGAACCATCAAGTTTAATTGTGGTTCCATACGAAAAGGAGTTACCAGCCATCTTGTATTCATGAAAACTTTTTGATCTACTACTTTCAGCCATAGAAAAAACCGACACACTAGTAGGATGTAGCAATCAAAAACCACAGAGAAATATATTTCTAATTTTCTACTATCATCAGAATATCATATGAATATCACATGCCAGATAACAAACACGTGTAATCACAGAAACTGCCCACGTCTGAAAAGCATGACAGAAAGAAGAAGATAGGTTACTGAATTTTGGTCGACTGCAATGGATTTTCAGTTCCAGAAAAAACTGATGCTTTCAGCCGACTGTTTACACCTTCAGGGACAAAGAAAAACTGATGCTTTCAGCCGACTGTTTACACCTGCAGGGAGAAAGAAAAAACTAATGCTTTCAGTCGACTGCTTAAACCTTCAGACGGCTGCTGCCACTTGCTGATTTCTGCTGCCTTCTGCCGACTGTTTACACCTTCAGAGAGAAAGAAAACAGGAACAGCTGCAGAAACCTGTTGATTTCTGTCTTCTCTTACACTATCGGCAGAACACCATCCACGTTTCCCTTTTTTTTTATTTTTTTTCAGAAAAGGACTGCACGATCATCACGCCTTACTCATTAAAAAAAATATCCACACGATCTACTGTTCCTCGTATCAAACAGCAGCCACGATATCTCCTTAAGATCTGATCACGCCTTCCACATAGACGTGACCAATCCTTCTCCACGCAGCACACCCAAACTTTATTTCTTTACCGCTTCCCTGTTGGTGGGTAAGAAGAAATATAGATGGGCAACGAGAAGAGGAAAGAGAAGGAAGACGCCGGAGGAAGAAGTCGCTGGAGACGGAGATCGCTAGAAAACTTACTTGGCTGTTGCCACCGGTGGTGGCTTTGATACCATGTTGCACGAGAGAGAGAGAGAGAAGGTTTCTGTTGTTTCTCACGTAACCCTAATCTCAGATTTAAAGAGATTAGGGTGTTGACTACATATTTACAATTTCAGTCCACTAAAATGTACTAAAACAATAAGTAGACCTTTGTCTACTTTCTAATATTTCAGAAAGACTCAAATTGACTCTAGTTCATGACCTTGCATGAAGGAAGACAAGAGAACTCAGACTAGAATCTGGCCTGTCAATGCAATGGATTGAAGGGAGAGGAAGGAAAAGAAGAGAAGAAGAAAAAAAAAAATAGAAGTGGCTCAATCATACTCTAATACAATGTTGAAACATGTGGAAAAGAAACCCACAAAAGGTTCTTTTCGTTCACCTTAACCTCCCTTAAATAGAGATTAGTCAGAAATTACAAAATAGTCCAACATATCTAAAGGAAATAATAAAAGAACAACTTATTAAAATTTCAAATAACTACCCAACCTACTAACAGATTTTCTTTCAACAAATTCTGCACATGCGCAATGTTAGATGGGTTTGGATCTGGATAAGTTTTGGCCAGATCCAATTAGTTTGAAAGTATGCAGCTGAAGAGGAACAGCCAAGTACTACCTAAAGGGAAATGAAAAAACCTATAACTCATGACCATTTAATTTTTGTTCAAAATAAGAGTCATTATTGGAAACGTTGTTCAGCTAAAAGTCCATCCATAGGTGATTAAATTGAGATTTTCTCATCATATGGGTGTATGTTGTTCAATGGTACCTAGTCAGTGCTTTTCCTCAACAAGCATGCATATGTGTGTGCATATATTTAAATATTCAAAATGCGCCAAATGGCTGCAGTTAGACATACATGAACACACACCACCACCACCCCACCCCCCACCCCCCTTTCTCATTAGCATGGAACATCAAGTACTTGCATGAATGTTGGCACAAACCTTTTTTTTCTTTCAATATAGATTTCGAAACAGTTGCAGAAATGCTTCGAGAGGTTAGAGGATCAACAGTGGAGGAATCTATGAATAACCATGGTCTCAAAGCATTCTGACCATTAAGAAAACCATTTGGCCCAGTATATACATCCATAACCTGCAATAATTTTATTTATTACTTCATATTGGAAGCAACAAACCATGACAAGATGTAGGAAATAGCAATGACAGGATAGTTGAGGATAAGTAGAATACCATTAATCACTACTGCCCACAAATATCATATCAGGCTTTATCAGCTTTTATTGGGTAATAACTGGAAAGTTTGTTTTCTCGGAAAAATATCAAGACTTCGAAAAGTCAAAACATACAGAAAATAACAGGAAAAAAATAAAATGAGCATTAATTTTTCTTACAAAACGTTGATAAATGTACAAAATATTTATTATGGCAAAATAAATATAAAAAGGGTTAAAATATATTAAGAAATGTTTTAAATCTTGTGAAATTATCATAATATTTTCATTTTGGAATACTTTTCAAGTTACCATGATAATTCCAATTTTTGTGAGATATTATTGTGATATTTAGAATATGTCACTGATATCCGTGGCAATGCTTTCAACAACCTAACAGATGAAAAAGTAACTTGCCGTTGAGAATTTGAAATGAGAAAAGGACAAACAAATTGTTAAATATCTTTGACTGTCGGTTAGAGTCCTTCTGCAATATTAGGAAGTTGAAGTGTGTGTCTTTTAAAGTTATCTTATTTTATTTGGACTTATAGTGTAATTCCTGTTACCGCCAGCCCTAATCTCTTTTAATTCTGAGATTAGGGTAAAGTTAATTAAGTTTTTTGTTCTCTCTCTCTCTCTCTCTCTGATCGTAACATGGTATCAAAGCCGAGGGTTCCCTAATGCTGACAGCCAACTAAGTTCTCCGGCAACTCTCTTTTCTCTGGCGACTCCTTTCCTTTCATCTTTCCTCGTCCTCTTCTCGTCGCCTCTCTCTCCTTATCCTCTTCTTGTCTTCTTCCTCTTAATCCACCAACAGGGAGGCGGTAAGAGAATAGGACCTGGTCGTGCTGCGTGGAGGAGGACCTAATTACGCCTATGTGGAAAGCATGATCAGATCCTCAAGTGGATCGTGTGGAGCAAAGTTGATCTGCCAATCGTGGGTATGAAACCTGTTCATGGATGCTGTTTAGAGTAGTTTTTTGTGGAACAACCTATGTTGTGTGTTGTGGAAGACGTGGCCATAGTTCTTATGTTGGAGCTAGGGGGTGTGGTATAGGTCGTGGTGCAGGTCATGATAGATTTCAACACCTATTGTGGCAAATTAGGTCATTTAGAGAACCGATGTTGAGACAAGCATCCTCATCTCCGTTCCGCTGGTCCACCAAGGCGTGGTAGAGATAGAACCAGAGTCTTTTTCATCCCAAGCAGCTTCCTCATAGGCAATATTATCTATGGTTGAGCCTCCTACTTGTTCTCCTATACCTACATCATATTCTTTTAACTTAAGCAAGGATGAATATGATCTTGTTCTCGCTCAGAGATCCTCCTCGACATCTGCAACCACTGCTGTAATGGACTCGGCCTTTTTTGTTGGTGCCCCTACCAATGACCCAGGTATGATGTGGATGATTGATTCAGAAGTATCCAGACACTTTTGTAATCAGCCACAAATTTTTTCGTCATTAATCAGGTTCTCTACACCATAGCATGTCAGACTGGCTGATGGCTAGTTGTCCCCCATTTTGGGCAGCGGTGATATCTATCTCCCACACTTGGCCACCATTACACATGTGCTATATGCTACTCGTTTTTTCATTAATCTGTTATCTGTTAAGCAACTGACGAATGACTTACAGTGTAGAGTCATTTTTTATCCTGGTTCATGTTCTTTTCAGAACTTAAAAACTAGGAAGATGATTGGTGGCGGCCATGAACGTGAGGGACTCTATTTCTTTTCTATCAGAGTAGATGTTCCTGCATCTTCCTTCACATAGAGGACCTCTCATTTGTAGTGGCATCTCAAACTGGGTCATCAATCTGTGTCCAAAATTTGTCGCATGTTTTCAGATATTTCTGCATCCGAGTCTTTCTTATGTGATGCATGCCAATTAAGCAAACATACACGAAGCAGTTTTCCTTTGAGTCTGAGTCCATCTAGTCAAAGTCCTTTTGATCTCCTTCATGTGGATGTTTGGGGTCTTAGTAGGGTTTCTTTTCGTTCGCGTTTTTGGTATTATCTTGTTTTGATTGATGATTTTACTAGATTTGTTGAATATTTTTGTTACGGGAGAGACCTGAAGTTATTTGTATTCTTCAGAAATTTGTCAAGGAAATAAAAAATTTAGTTTGGTTTCATTGTCAAAAGTATTCACACTGATAATGCTCTTGAATTCAAATCTCCGATCCTACTTCAATTGAATGCCAATCATAGAATTCAACCATAATATACTTGTCTCCACACGTCACAACAAAATGGTGTCGCTGAATGCAAACATTGGCAACTCCTAAATGTGGCCCGCACTCTCATGTAGCATACTCATATGCCCACCTATTTTTGGAGTGATGTTATTCTTACCGCATGCTACCTCATTAACAGATTGCCCTCGTTAGCCATCCAAGGACGCATTCCCATTCAAATATTATATCCAGATCGACCGTGATTTCATATACCTCCCAAAGTATTTGGATGCACTTGTTTTGCACACATCTTAGGCCCAAACAAAAAAGAACTTGTTGCCCAAGCAATCAAATACGTATTCATTGGACATTCTGCCAATCAAAAAGGATATCGATGCTTTGATCCCCAAACCAAGAAAGAAATTATTAGTGCGGATGTTACATTCTTTAAGACTCGTCCTTACTTCTCCTCTTCGAGTCCCGTTATGTCTGAGATGCTAGTTTCTATTCCTTTTCCTATTCCTCCAGTGTCACTTGAGTCTATTCCCTCATCTCCACCTATGTCATGTGACCGTTTCCTTGATCCCCCATTAGTCTACTCTCGTCGTCAGGGTCTCCCTCCAAACCATCCACTAGAATCTTCTCAAGGGATAAGTTCTACTGATAAGACTGATTCAGACATAAATGATGACTACTCTGCAGCTGATCTTCCTATTGCTATTTGCAAGGGCCAGCAACAATGCACTATGCATCCGATTTCTAACTCTGTTTCTACTGACTATCTGAGTATAAATTTGGTGCAGTTTGATCGGGCTATGTCTAGTCACATTATCCCTTTTTCTCACCACTAGGAATTATTAGATTCATGGTGAAGGCAAGCCATGTAGGAGAAAATGGATGCTCTTATTTCTAGGAAGACTTGGGACTTGGTTGATCCACCGATGAATTGCGATGTTGTTGACTCCAAATAGGTGTTCACCATCAAGTATCATTCTGATGGTTCAATAGATCAGTTCAAAGCACGTCTTGTAGCTAAAGGCTATACACAAACTTATGGGGTTGACTTCTTTGAGACATTTTCGCCTGTGGCACGGTTAGACACTATTCGCCTAATTATATCTCTTGTTGTCCAGCAGAATTTGCTTTTATTTCAACTTGATGTGAAAACTTTTAAAACTGTCTATATGCAACAACCACCTGGTTTTGAGCGACAAGAAGAGTGTTCCAAGGTATGCAAACTCAAAAAGGCCATTTATCGGCTTAAAAAAAGTCACTGTGCATGGTTCCATAAGCTAACAAAAGTGACAAACAATAAAACAAACTCTTATAGTTGTTCACTACAAGAGAGACGTTAAATGTTTAAAGCAATTTGTGAAGCACTGTCGTTAAAATGTGTAAACAAGATGCAAGTTTCAAGAATGAAGAACACTTTGTGACAATGATGAATTACAAGGACAAAAGGATGTAAGAAAATGAAAAGAGTAAATATAAAGTTCTCAAGAAACAATGCTAATGTATGATAATAAGCATAATGGTTACTGACATAGTGATATTTATTGATAATATAAAATGCAACTCGTTTAGGGAAAATATCAAGTAGTAAATTTTGGAAACGTTTCAAGCCGGACATAGCAGCCAGTTAGTGAACAAAACAGGAACTTGAATGAATAATAATCCACAATCAATAAGAAACCTTCCAGATTTTGCCATACATCATCCTTGTCTACAAAATTCATATCCATTCAGAATATCATAAAACAGAAAAAATTGACAATGATAATTTGGAAAGAATGGTCAACTTCATCTTCTTTCTCTTGTATGGGGCAGGTTCACAAAGAGAATGTTAAATCCATTTTGTGAAACTGACGACATATTGTAAAAAATTGATATGCAGCATGATCATTCTCTCAAAGGAAATTATTGAACACCTAATTCAGTGCAACAAACCCTTCCACAGAGGAACAAAAGATAAAGCTGCAAAAGGAAGAAAAATAAGAGCGAAAAAGGTATTTCATTTGGAAGGCTAAAGAAAAGTGTTCTTTGATAAAGTGTGATGCTTGCATTTGTATGAATTTTTACATTGCTTCGCAGTGCGATGCTTGTATTTATTGCATTAGCATAACAGCTTGATCCAAATGACATTTTGAAAGTCATGCATTAATTTAACATCAAACTGCAGACATGCCAGCATTCACACAAGTAAAATAATGATCGCTACACTCTGAACTTTCTATTTTTTTGTGTTTCACAATAATATGAAAAAGAGTGGACTGCTTTCCAAGCAATCCACATTATAACACTTGAGTCCAGATGTAATTCTCAAACTAGCATTTCAATTATAAAATAGAACCAATAAGCAAGAAGATTCAAAAATGCACTAATTAAGCACGTACATGGGAAGTGGATGGCAGCATAGTAATCACGACATCAGAAGATTCTATGATTTCATAAGATGTCTTGGCCGTACAGATTCCCATCTTTGAAAACTTCTCCAGTACATTAGAGTCTCTATACCAAAAGCAAAATCTGCTGCTTACTGAATTGTTTACAGAAATTGATCTGAATAAAATTATTATTTTAAACACTATATTGGAAGCAGTATCCAAAAACCTCATTCATTTCTTACAATGTGGAGGTGAATTTACAGCCAGGCTTTAGTCAGATGTACATTGAATTCAGCTACATGCAAGATGTGGATCCAACTTTTTTTCCTATGTCATATGCATGCCATGTTACCCAGTAACTATACAATACCTTGGATTACCAATCAAATACAAATTTCAGTTATTCATATAAATTGTGAGTTCAGATAACTGCAAAGTACTAGTTCTAGTTTGCAAAACATAATGTCTCCACACGATCATGGAAAGTCTATATTCAAGTCATGTTTCTCTAGTGGCAGAAGCTTAACGACACATCTGAAATCATAGATGGTTCCAAAGGCCAAGAACACGAGCAACTGAAAACTGTCAAATTTGAACATCAAGTGTCTAATAGTACAAAACACATGCACAAATAATTATATTTGCTACCCAGATATCCTTTATTGAACTCTTGAATCACCACATTGCATTGCAATGGAACATCATAATTGGTGTATTCTCTAAATATTAGAGGGTTCACATTCGTTATGTTGTTAATAATTGCATATTAAATAAAGAGAATGTTAACTTTTTTCAGCTTATGCATCAAGATATGATCCTTCAGTTTTCCTATTTGAAATTTTATGAGTTTAAAATTTAAATAATTTCAGTTTTTTCCTTGTCCTTGAAGCGTAGATAAAATGGTACAAGAGTAACAGACAATGTCAACTTCTCAATTTTCTTTTCTGCTAAAAACATCAAGAAACAGCAATTCATTTTCTACAATTGAGTTTCTGGATTATATTTATAAAATTTCATCTTCACTCATAAATCCCCAGCAATAAGAAAGGCCTGAGAGATAGAATGTTTTTCACTTCGTATTGAACATATATACAAATCAGAGTTGCCACAATGTAAAACATGCACAGCTAAGCTCATTACATAAAGTGATGCCAATGAATCACCCCTCACCAACTCAGAGTTTACTATTAGAACAAACGAGTCCTAAGACCTTTGTGGATGATCAAGCTGTAGCAGAGGGCCATTAGGATATTAATAATGATATAGTTGAGAACTTGGACAGTAATCAAGCTACCGCAGGGGCCTTTAGGATATTAACAATGATATAGCTGAGTCCTAGCAGACTGGCAGTATGAACATAGTTTTCTGTGCCTTGAATTGTGAAGCAAACACTTCAGGGTGAAGGACACCAAAAAGGATTGAATTTGGTGTGCAAAATTTCAGCAACAAGCAACTCAAACCTGAAGCCTGTGCCTTACTTTGAGGTGGAAAGTGCGAATGAAGCATATGGTTCACGTATATCTAAACAAATGGAGAAACTGACTTATACATTATGTGTCATAAGTTCTGCCCACAGTATCACATATTCATTCAGATTCTCAATTTTTTAAATGCATGAGCTAATAGACCAAATGGCCCTCAAAGCCTCTTCGGTTTCTTAGTTTTCTACAGATAAAAATTAGGCAGGCAAGTTCAGATTTGGGTCCAGACAAGATATAAAAGTACCAAACCCACACCCAGGCCTTATTAGAAAATTGAAGGAAAAAATTGGACTCCAGTATCATTAGAAAAATACAGTGATATCACCAATCCATAACAAGTATCTTTTTTCTTTTTACATCAGAAAATGTTGATCTCGAAGGAACTTTAGTTGTTTTGTGGCTAAAAACTCTAAGCAGTCATTATCATCTAGGCATGGATGTAGGACCTGATCTAGCTTTGTCAAGTTGACAACAAATCATATTCAGAAAATAGTTTGAGCCCTTGATGTTGGATTTCGACCTCCTTACCTAACTTGCTCCAGTGAGACTCCATTATAAACCTAGCCTGTCTCACAGATATAAAGGGTAATCTGCCTCAAGCAACACAAGGGACATTAAGTACTATAATTTCGTACTGGCTTCATTATTGTCATAATGCTTTCCTTGCCTCAATAGCTTCCAACAACGTTGCCTGTGCATTTGCACAAACCAAGTAGTCTCCACCTTGACAGTCCTAGCATCCCTTTTAGGACCAAATATTACAAAATTTTATAAACTTAAGTCTTACATAAACATTACAAAATAATAAATGGACGTGGCCACTGCAAACAGATCTCAGGCTGCAGAAATTATGCAAAAAAGTTCTTACACCCAAGTTTATGCGAGAAAATCTCATACATCATATATACAGAACGTCAGTATTTCTATTTAGTGGGAAAAAGGAATGGTACTAAGTGCATAATCATTTCATCAAAAATAAGTGTAGAAATTGTCAGGAACTTGTATCTCGTTCATGAGAAGATGAGAACTTTCATACTGATGGTCAAAAAGAAAAACGAAAGTGAGAAGGGAGCACCCGAAGAAAGTTGCAGATACTTTACATGTCATGTACAGAGAGGGTGTACCCAGCCTTAATAAGATTGTTAGCCATATGAGACCCCATATTCCCTACTCCAATAAACCCGACATTCTGCAATCATGACAACAAATCACTGACTGGATTAAGAAGGAAAGCCAGAATGAATATAAAAAATGATACCACCTATAAATGAACAGAAACCAATAAAAGACACATTCCACGAAAAGCAGAACATCTAATAAATGCTTACTCTGGAAATTTATGGGCAGTACGATCTCAGCAAACATAAAGATCATCTAAGACCCATTCTTCCATCAGCTATTAATGCGAGCAAAGATAGAAAATTATACGCTTTTCTACGGTAAATAAATTCGTCACATAAACTGGAGATTCATAACAGAAGAAACCCAGAGACTTTACAATTTATGTTCGAAAAGATTAGAGTAAAACAATTACATGTCCCGAATTTCATCTCCAATATAGTAGAAGAACAGGCTTTAAGCTAAATTGAAGGGAACATGTGCGTACACACCGGTACACCACGGACTTTAAATTGAAACCTCCCTCCATGAAACTAATCATACGGCCGGGATATCCATGTATAAAGACATCGGCATCGATAAAAAACATCGTGTCATTTTCAGTATGTAGCTAGAACTTTATAAGAGCTTAAAAAGTGACTGATTGAACGAAAGAGAGGGAGAGGGAGAGAGAGGGAGAGAGAGAGAGAGAGATCACCTTCAACTGCGGCGGCACTGGACCTGAAGAGAACCTACGGTTTGAAGCAGAGCGGGAAGGCGAAGGAGAAGAAATCGGACGGCTGAGATGGCCAACAAGGAGGAAGAGAGGAAGGGATGCCCTCGCCCTAGGCAAGATTAAGCTCGCCATTCCTATGTTTTAGTTGCAGAGGCTGCAGACGCTAAGCCAACCAACCTCCTACCTTGTAAACGTCCAAATGAGAGAGAGAGAGAGGGAGAAGAGAAGGAAGAAGAGAGGGACGCAACAGAGCGAGGCAAAAGAAGAAGAGGTTGGACGCTACATACATTTGGCATGTAGGAACATTGCACTTCCCATAAAATTGAAGTCAGGCCACTCACCATCTCCCCAACGTTAATTCAAACCAGACGTAAGGTCTTGTCTAGCGATGAGAGTTGTTAGACAAACAGTCCAAACGCTTTAAGTGCAACTGATCTGAAATCGAAACATGTCGATCTGCTATGTTCTCCCAACTCAATACCTTTAACCAATTTGAATGAAGTCCACACTCCATGTGTTTGGGCTGAACATGTGTACTGACCCTTGAGTTAAGTCGACATGTGTTCGGGCTGAACATGTGTATTGACCCCAATCTGCTGTTTTATTGGCAGAGTCAAAAGCTTTTGGTTAAATTAAAGTTTTTAAATTTTGATACCAGATAAAATATTATTTTTTAAAACTTTTATATAAAATAAATAAAATTTTTTAAAACTTACATGTAAATCCTTTTAATTTTTTTTGAAGTGAGCCAGGAACCAGGAGGGCACATGTTCAACCCGAACATTCTATCAGGTTCTCTATAGCATCCAAACCAGCATGTTTTAATATTTAAATGCAACCTACTTGAAGTTTACACTATTGTAAATTGCTTTACCTGAAAGGCTATCAAACACAACCTAAAACTTGGGATACCTGTATATTAAGACTGCTTTTTGTGCTACTCGGCCTTTAGAATGCAGCGAAATGAAAGGTTGGGTCCCACCGGCCAATGTGGGTGGAACCCACAAGCACATGGAATGCCAGAAAATTTCTCTCTCATAAATTAATAGTTGCATGACATCAAGGGATTGAATGATGAATTCTTATGATTTTTTATTGATGTGCATTCCAAAGAAAGAAAATTTAACAATAAAAAGAACAGCTCTCAATGATGTCAGTGTTCTTGGAATCGAAAAGGGAGCATACCCATCCTATAACCTACTAGCCCGATTAGTTTAGTTGCATTATATATATATATATATATATAGAGAGAGAGAGAGAGAGAGGAGAGAGGAGAGAGAGGAGAGAGAGAGAGAGAGAGGATAACAACGTTTCATGCAGTCATGGACCACCAGAAGTGGAGCAAGTCAAAACCATGCCACAGCTGGGTAGCAAGAAAAGCCAACACAAGGTTACATGAGTCACGGCGTGGAGAGGAGAAACTAGATCAGGTGGAAGATTTCATTAGATGGCTGCATAAAAAAAAAACCTCAAATAAGTCACCTTAAGATGAATTAGATAGGTTGCTCCAAACAATCATCCAAGCTTTGCCACACCTCAAAATGAGCGGTAGATTTCGAAACAATGAGATGCAGTTGATAGACTGGTTCAGGGCACTATACTTACTGAGTGAAAGAGGTAAGGTAGGTCCAAAAAAAGGTGTTCAGTACAATCCTTATTGGTTAAGCACAAATGGCATCTACTTGGCAGGTCAAGTCCGCCATGCCCGAAAGTGTCCTGTGTTTATATCCTATGCATGTAAATTGGGTATGGGCAGCACCGCATATGGCCGGTGAAGGAAACCTATGCGTTGCTGCAAGGAGGAGTGCATAACACTGTTTGGATTGAGAAACTGAAACTTGAGTGGTTGTATTCCCAGTAAGAAGGTGATGAATGGCGCAATTGAATGCGGTTGAAGTATTAAATTGCTGATATCCAAGCTTTGCAAATATGTGATAAGACCTTGCTAGGATGAACTGCAAGATGTTGCAGATGTCATCATGATACCATATTTTGACAATTACCTTTTTTTTTTTTTTTGACAATAAGATAGGTTCCTTTGCAGTCGCCATGATCGGTTTGCAGGGGCTAAATTTCGACAATTTCCCATTTTTTTAGTATTATAATCTCTTTTATTGTTAAACTTTGGAGGAAAAAATTAGGTGGTAAGACATGCTGTATTAATATGAGTTTTAGCCGTTTCTAACGCCTTTACAGGGAGATATTAGATTAAAAAAAAAATGAATATCTAATTATTGCCCTAAAACCTAAGTGCAAGAATGGAATAGCATGACTTATTTGAAAGCTGTGGATTTTGAAAACAGTACATGCAAGTGAAAATCTTGGTAACTCCTTATTATGATTTGAAGGAACCGAAGAAAGAGCCCTTCCAGTAACAAAATTGTAAAGAATTTTTGTTTAAATGAAGAGTTCCGAGTGATTTTGTTAAGTTATTAAAAGAACCCTTAACTCATGGAAAAGGAAACATTTGAAAATTATTTGAAGATGATTTAAGTAATATACTTCACAAAAAACTCCTAATTGATTTGAGAAAGATATTTGAATAAAGAGGAATTTGTCAAAAGATTATTTGAAAATAAATGAAGATTTTCAGAAGTGCATGTGGAAAAGGCTCAACTAATTTTGTAAGTAAGTTTAGAATTTAGACCTTCAAGTCTGGATCCTACGGTTGGATCCTCATCATTAGGGCATGAAAATGAATAATTTGAAAATATTTTCGAAAATGAAAATTGGTTTGAGACCTTCGGGTATGAACTTCATCATTAAGCCTGAAATGGAGCATTTGAAAACATATTTGAAAAAAGGTGTTTCAAGATATTAGTGGAATTAAGTTTTACTTTGAGAATTGGTTTAAAATCAACTTTTGAAAAATTCATTCTAAAACCTGAAATGAATGACCTGATACACTGGAATGACTTTGGAAATTAAATGTAGACCATTGAGGATTAAGGAAAGTTTGAATCTACTTTGCATCTTGACTATGTCCAATGATAAGAATCAGACCCAAATTCTTTAATTTCACTAAGATAGGTGCTCTGTGCAGCACAGAGATTTGACACCTTAAGGATTTAAAAAGAGAACTGACTGCCTACAAGCTCCTGCCCCGACTGTTGCGCCCACCCCCTCAGGGACCCACAAACAACATATTAATATTTACAAACGGCAACGCCCAAGTCCTGAGAATTGAAGTTCCAAATTCTACCTAATGCTTCACAAAGCACATAATCAAGCCAAGTTCTTACAAGATGCATGCATGATACATCATCTTAGAATTCAAGTTCATCAATCAGAACCTTATAATCCATGTCACATCATTTTATGACGTATGTATTCCTTTTGATACAACTATCTCATTTTATGTCCAAGTTATGGTACACATAATTACTTCTATAGGTTTTGGGTATAAACTGTCTTCATATCATCAGTTGAGAGGTAAAATTCTTGATACAACCGTACGAAAAAGTAAAGACATATAGTAATGGATTGACAATAGGATGAAAAAAACACTGCAATATTATTGTGGATGGAAGGACTGATACACATTGAATAATATTAATGAACTTTTTGGCATATTGTACTAAAGGTATTATATTCTTGAAAGCTCTTAGTTTGTCAACATTCCTAACACTGCTGAAACTTTGTGTAATATTTTTTATGATGATGTCCAGAAAGTTAGTAATGAGAATATTGTACAGTTTATTATGAATAATGCAAAGCCATATATGAGATGTTTAGTCGATAATAAGTCGATCTCTGCCGATTCTGCGAACCTCATGTTTTAAGATCTTGGCAATATGTGTGAAACAAAATCAACTGTCAAACAATGCAAGATATCTCAAAATATATTAAAAAACATGCGTATATTTTAAGTCTCATGAAAATGTTTATATATGGAATTGAATTGACCTGACATGCGCGAACTAAATTTGGTACAATTGTTTTGATTGTGCAAAGTGTTGTCAAGCAAAAAAATCATTTGAAGAAGATATTCTGTAGTGATGAATGGGCAGCATATTTACATGCCCACAAAACAAATTCCTGTGCAGTTATGGATATTATAATAAGAAAAGAATTTTGGGAATCATGCATAAAGATGTTTAAGATTTGTATCTTTAATCAAAGTCATCAAGTGAGATGATTGGAAAGACTAAGCTTTCCATGAGGTAAATATGCGAAGCAGTCAATAGAGCAAAAAGAAGAAATTAGGCCGATCCGAGGCTGGATTTCATGGTGAGGTCCACAGTTTTAGCAAACGGTAGATATCTAATCCTCAGATTTCAAATCTGAGATAAGGATGAAATCCACGCGTTTAAAGACAACATGAAGGGAAAAAGAAAAGTTATAAACTCTTGCATGGAACATTATAGACCAGATGTGGACTAGGCGACTTCATGTCTTCATCAAACTTTTCACGCGGCAGGTTATTATTTAAATTTTGTCATCATATTTTCTCCCACATTTAAAAAGGACAGAGAGATCATGCTTTGTTTGCTATGAAATATTAGTTATTGAACCTAGTGAACAAAATGCTATCCATAATAAAATGGAACCATATGATAACTGTGCAGGTGACATGGAAAGAAATATAACAATTTGAAACATAACAGCCATGTGATCAAGTATTACATAGAAAATTTCAATTTACCTTTTATTTGCTATTCATTTATTATTTTCATAGCATTTTTAAATATTTATTTGCTGATAAATTAATCCTGCAATATATTTAAGAGTGATTCCCCAAATCTTAGAAATTTTGCAATCAACCAAGTGCAGTGGTGGTGGATATGGAAGGAATTAAAGTATTTCCAAGAAATTTGTAACAAAAAGAACATGTTGAAACATAAAAGGTTGAATGACCTTGTTTATGTACAATATAACACGAGGCCGAGACAAATGTAATAAACTAATATAACCTTCTTTCATAAGTTATATACACTCATTTTATAATATATATTCACAATCTTTCTCCTATTTATTTTAGGTAAATAAAAAAATCAGCAAGAAAGCATAGACCTCAATTTTATTGTATTAGCATTGAGAACTTCAATGCGCTGGATTCATGGATTGAGGAAGAACCAGCCGCTATATTTGACAAAAAGAACTTGAGCAGTTGAATATTAAAGGGGGCAATGGATGCTCATGTAGGAGAGCCTTCATATGTCGGTGAAGATAAAAGATAATGCAAATGATCATGATCATGAGAATAAAGATGAAGAGGATATTGACTCATAATTTTTGTTTGTTGTCTGCATTGATGATTGAATAAATTCATCTTGTGATGTATAACACTTTAATTTTTTTTTTTTCTTTATGTGTTATGGCTTATGACATCATGATTATGTTATATTTATGTACGACATGTTTTCTATATAAAATACATTTTTCTTGATTTATTTTTCTATTTTTCATTTTTTATTATTTTGAATTAAAAAATAAATATATTTATGCTTATGGTATGTTACAATACAGTACATCTATTGGCTTGATCAATATGGATTATGATACACACTTTCCCATCACACGCAGACACACACACACACAGAGCAGCAAGCATAACCCTCCACAAGCAAGCCTAGTAACAAAAAACAAAAAAAACTTTAAAGGAGCTAACATGTACGAAAATGAAAACCATGCAACTGATGAAAGCAAATGTACATGGAACCACTGTATCTCCAAATGGGATTCTGGGAATCACATTCATCCAAACTACAGCAGGGACGCACTGCAATGAACAGCGGATGAAAGCAAAAGTACATGCGAACAACTGTATCTCCAAATGGGTTTCACATTCCATTCAAACTACAGCAGGGACACAAATAAAAAGTGAAATGAACCAACTGATCAAACACAATTAAACAAACAAAGAGTGAGATGCAAAGCATTAATTCACAGTAATAAAAGGAGAAAAGAAAAGGAGGAATAAGATGTTTTTTGAATTAGAAACCAAATATCTCATAAATTGCCAACATATCCCAATCAATTGTTGATGTGCTTATATAGATGAAATTCCAAAAGATGTACCTACATATCAACTCACTTTTCAGGATATTGTTAAGCATCAAGCCATATGAAATGGAAATGGAAATACCAAGACATAGAAATTGACAATTTGAGAAGAATGTCTGAAAAGATAAATGTGCTTAATAGCAAAATAGAGATTATGACATCAAACCACATCTAAGATATTTATCTGCAAAACAGGAAGGTTGATTACATAAAACAGCGAAGGAAGAGAAGGACGCTAGTTTTTTTGTTTAAGCACTGGATCCTGCTTTAAGTATGAAACTTTAATAAAAAAAAAAAAAAGGTCATGGAACAGATGTTACTTTGAATTTCGGAAACTAGTAATACACAAAACAATGAATAACAGTGGTATTCAACCAAAATGAATTAGACAATACATGTTATCCCATCTTTGAGCAATAGAGCTCTTTAGATATCACCACCAGACATGGTCGACCTATGTATATTTTCCAGTTAGGAACTATTGGCGTAAAAAAAGACACCGACAAAAGGAACTGAAAAGGAAAAAGATACCCTACATATAGATTCTAGTCTTCATTTTCTGCTTCATCTACCTTGCCGTGAGCTTCAGCAGGGATTGTTGGGTCCACATCCACTTCAGCCAATCGCTCCAGTAGCAAAACGTTCTCCAAACTGCATAAAACCTCACCCATTGTGGGCCTCTTCTTCCCTTCATCAGCTAGGCATTTCTCAGCAATTTCAGCATACTTCTTTAAGGATTCTGGCCTGAACTTCCCTTTTAACCGAGGGTCAACAATCTGTTCGAGAAGCCCTTGCCGCTGGCAATGGATTGCCCATTCAGCAAGATTGATCTGTTCTTTTGGCAAAGTTGGATTTATAACTGGCCTTGCACAAACAACCTCAAATAGTACAACACCAAATGAATACACATCTGATTTCTCAGTCAACTGTTGCCGCCGATAATACTCAGGATCAAGATAACCAAAACTACCTTTAACAGCTGTGCTAACATGTGTATGCTCCAACGAAGGTCCTGTTTTTGAAAGCCCAAAATCTGCAACCTTTGCTTCAAAGTTCTCATCCAGGAGTATATTCGTTGTCTTAACATCCCTATGAATTATACTCCTCTCTAAACCAGTATGAAGGTAATGAAGTCCACGAGCAGCTCCTATACAAATATCAATTCTTTGTTTCCATGATAATGCAGGAAGGTCACCTCCAAATAAATGATTTCTCAGAGTTCCATTTGCCATGTATTCATAAACCAAAATCATCTCATCATGTTCGTCACAAAATCCAATTATTGCAACAAGGTGCCTATGCCTGAGCTTGGATAACATATCAATCTCTGTTTCGAACTCATTCAGGCCCTGTTCAGAGTGTGAATTAGCTCTCTTTATAGCAACAGGAGCTCCACTATCGATCTTTCCCTTATAAACCTTGCCGAAACCACCAACTCCAATCACAAGTGACTCATCAAAATTCTGAGTTGCTGTTCTGATCTCCAAGATTGAGAACCTCTTCCCCAGCCTTGATAAGCTATTCGATCCATTTGGATTTGCTAGAGTCCTTGGTTGTTTCACATCCATAATGCTACTAATAGGATTATAATGAACAAGAGGCCGCCAATTAGGAGATGGGTCCTTGACTGGGTCTGCTTTTCTTCGGTAATAGACACAGAAAAACATTGAAGAGAATGCTGATAAAATGGTGATGGCTGCAATTCCTGATCCAGTGGCTGCCCAGAGTATTTTGCTTTTTGAACTCTTGTTTTCCGAGTCTCCAGCAGTTGCACCACTCTTCTCAATTGGCCTTGCCAGATTCCCATTTCGGCTTAACTTGAAGATTTCAAGGCCATTAAGAATTGCATCAGTAACCAAAGCCCCAGCTGCTGTTTCAGGACCAAGCTGGACCCAAATCGTGTTTGTCTGTGATGACAATGAATCAAGATAGTCTTCATGGTAAGCCTTGTTATCTCCGCCAGCTCGAGCAATCACATCAAAATTGTTAGAGGCAGTTCTGTTGTTTATATATATTCTGAAGATCCTCTGCCGTGACATATTGTAGTTAAATTCACAGAAGTGCAATCTGATCAAGTAATCAAAGTCTGTGTCCACCAGGAATTTCCATGACATGTTGAACCTCTTCAGTGCAACTTCATTGTTGGACATTGTTCTTGCTGATTCATAGACCAGTAATGGTGCTATGAATGAATTATTTGGATTCGAGTAGCTAATATTTGAAGAGTTGAACACCGGAGAGGCAGCATTGGCCAAAAACATGTAGTCTGAATCTGTTTTCCAATCTCTCATAAGATCAGCGTCTTGTGATGGTGTAATCTCAGGCCCTCCCACGTTCAACCTATACATGGTTTCTAGATTGAAACCATTCAATTCCGATAAACTGTTCTTTGTGGTTCCACTGGCTACTTCAGTAGCAGACTGGTTAAAGAGGTCGGTCATGACTGAAATGACCTCGATTGCATTTACAAATACAAAAGACCCACTTGCAGGAACGAAAGCCACAGAGAGTTCGGAAGATTCCACAGTCAAAACGTACTCCTTAACCAAATAAGTGACGTTTGAACTCTTACCCTCATTCTGCAAGTATGAATTCCTTCTGTTGAGTTCCCCAGAAGGACTAAATCTAGAAACCAACTTGACATTGTTTGACGTAACTTCAAAAGACGACTCGTTCGCACTGAAGTTCAGAAATGTGAAGGGGGAAAAATGAAGTCTAAGGAAATAACTTCCAGCGACAACATTAATGGTGTAATTTGCAGGAACAGTGAAAATCCTAGCAGTCCTGTACAGATCAAAATAACTTGAATTCTCGCTAAGAGCAAGCGTCGAAGCGGCAATACCTTGGGAGCTTACTGTAAAATTCTGCATCGACGAGTCCGAAATCCATGTTTTCCCAGCGATGGTGACGCTCGAATTCCGGCCACAGGCTATCAGAACAGGGTTGATTTTGGCTTCTCCAGAAGTGATCAGGATGAAGGAGAAAATGGCAACTGAAACAAGGCCCAGAGATCTCATTTTTTGGGGTTTCCTAGCTCGTCAACTCAAAAAACACTTTTTTGCGAAGGAAACCAAGAAACCGAGTGAACTAGCAGATTTGAACAAAAATAGTATGATTCAGAAGCAGCGAAACATCAACTTCATCTGCCACCAGCTGATCTATGCAGAAATCAGGACCAAAAAGGGATCCGAAAGAGCATCATTATTGGAAGCATTTCTCCTTAAGTTGACTCCAAAGAACCTGGGTTCTTTGGAGGAATAAAGCTAAAATGAATCCCCAAATTCAATTGGTGCCTTTCTTTTAAGTTTCTGTTCTTCCAAAACGTGTAGATCTAACCATTAGTCTGCAAAAAGGCTGAAGATCCTCATTTTTCTTCATAACTTCCACGCAAAGATGCAAATTCCTCCTCTCTTTTGAAAAGGGCTCCCTTGAACCTTCCAAAAAACAAAGGAAAGAAAGACAACAAAATCTTGAACTTCTTCAGAAAAATCAAAAACTGAAATCAGGTGCCAATAAGAAGATATTTCCTCCTTCCCCACACTCCCTTTTCCTTTATCTGTCTCTCCCACAAAAGAAAGATGTACCCAAAATATTTAAGGACTCAAACCTTTGGAAAAATGGCTCCTTTCCTTCCTTACTCCCTGCCAAAAGGAAAGTACAGAGAAAGAGAGAGAGAGAGGGAGCAGAGTAAAGTGTAAACTGTGAGCAAGAAGATGACTGGCGGCTTCTTCAGCACGCATATTTCCTTGTTCTGTTTAACACATGTTTCCTTGTTTTGTTTAACATGAAGTTATGAAAGTAAAATTTCAGTCTCTTCTTTTTCCCGTTTGTTAGAGATTGCTGGGGCCAGAGGGCTGCATTATTTGGAAGGTGGGTCACATGCTGCTGTCCCAAGTACTGGTGCGTCATTATGATCTTACTGTTATAGCCTCAGCTTTGGGTAGATTGACCATTTTATTTCATGGCCCTCCATCGTCATTGTCGTTCACATCCCTGAATAGATTGGTTCGATAACATCACATTACTTTTTTGGATCTTTTCGTACTTATCCTTTTCTTGTAAGCAATTGACACTTTTCCAAGGTAATGTATGTATCCATGTTGAAAATAGATTAAAGCGGCACTTTAAAGCACCGAAAGAAAATCCAACATCAATATTTTAGAGAATGAATGATGGGATAAGAGCTTCTGCTTTCCTCTACTCTTCTATTTACCCAGAAGGTAATACATGCACCTCTTAAGAAAAAATACGGGTATTTGATTATTATAAGCAGTGCATTATATATAGTTAAAGGAATAAGAACATAGTTTTTTTTAGGTGCGCAAGTGATAGAGGTGCTGTTTGTCAATTGCAATAAAAAGCCAATTTGTGTGCCAAATGCCGGCAAGTGAAGGATGAATATCCGAAAAAAGAAATGAAGTGTTTGCGTCTCGATGTCGTTGCCCGAAGTGCGAGCTTTTGATGCTTTCGTTCTTTTAACTTAGAAAAGAGTGGCTGCTCTCATTTGCAGCCGCTCCCAGGCAGCATTATTGTGTTGAATACGAAAGGAGCCTAAATGTACGTGTAAGAATGCTAATAAACAACTGGATGGATTGTTAATGAATTGATCTCTCGAAAGAAATAATTTACTTAGTACTTTGTAGGCTTGAGATTTTCTAGTTGCAGGATACAAAAGTTTTTTACATTAATGCGTGGCTTTATATGGTTCTCGTCTAAGGTAATCAAACATCTTCTAAGATATGGATTTTTTGTCACAAGGTCGGGTGACCATCAAGTTTTTTTCACAAGCAAGGATTTGCCAGAATATCCTACATAACTAAAGATGTTCGTGGAGAAACTGTTGGAATCCGCATGTTCTTTCTTTATGGTCAGTTTAGTGGCACGAAGTGATCCATCTGTGGTACAAGATCCTGAAATTTTTAATCATAGCCTTAAGCATTCGCAAGTGATTTATCCAAGATCTCATGTGTAGCATTATTCAGGATTTTTTTTTCTTATTATTTGATTACATGAATGGTCGAATTGAAGATTTTTTTCTTTTTGTTTGACATTATCCTTGGTAGATTTTAATATGTAATCGCTATAGACAGGCTTGTGGTAGTGTACCTTGAATTTGCCATTTTTTAACTTATTAATGACGTTAAATATATGCAAAATCTTTAAAATAACACTTGAACAAACTAGAGACAATATTTTTAGAGGTATGATCAAATACAAAATGCTAGAAAGCTCGTAACTTTCTATATGGTTTTCAGCCCAGAGACAATATGGTTTTCAGCCCTCGAAAATCTTCAATTAGCAGAAAGCTCGTAGCTTTCTCAGGGGTGCAAGGTCGGGTCTTCCTTTAACAACTACTAGATTACATTAAAGTTAAACTATGCATATCTGGAGCAGGTCATACATTCAACCCCTTAACATGCGACCACATGATAGGGGTCTCCATGCTTGCGATATATATTTCTTTCTTTGAATCCATTTTTATTTCAATAAATGCACCCATATATACAAAAAATAAAAATATCATTCTTTAAGAATACAATAATGTCCCCTACTGTCATCAAGATTCCAACCGTGCTTGCGTTGGTACAAAGATGTATCAATCCTTAGGCCCCATTTGAATACTTGGAACTAAATACTCAGGCATCAACTCGTTATTTAGTAATGGGTATCTTTTTGATGAAAGTTTTGTTTCACCTTTCATGTACCCCATTTTGTTTGATGTCTTGAAACTTTTGTTCCAAGTATTTTTAGTTCCATGTTTGTTTATGAATAGAACTAAAATCCCACCTCAACTGATGCTCAAGAAGAGCTATCTTATTTCATACTTGATTAAGCAAATACAGTTCATCAATTACCCAACCACATGGATCAGAATTCGAGTCAGTAACCAAATGAGTCTAATGCTTTGACTTTTGGATATTCAGATCCAATAAGTACAACTTATGAACCTTCTTGTCTGTTTTTAAGATCTAGTACATAAATCCAATACATAGATTTTGATTTTACAAGAACCACTCTGTGCGTTAGTTACTTGTTTCAGATTTTGTTGCAAATACATTGTCAAATTCCAATTTTCTTGAGTAACCAGCAACAATATAACACCCATGAATCCTAACTGCAAAAGAAAATAGCATGAACCATAAAGGTTAGTCCTTAAATAGCTCAAGGACCATCCAACCATCAAACGAAGTAGAGGTTAATAACATAGACTTGCAAATTAGAATGAAACGTGAAAAAGAAGGCCATTAAATGGAGAAAAAACCTTCTCGAAACAACAACAACTTCAAAAAGATAGTTGATAACATAAACAATTACGAGAGCAGAAAACCAAAAAAAATGATGGCATAGAGACTCGAAGAGGATCCTAGTGGAAAGACATGTAGTGAAATGCTTGGAAAGGGAACACGAGAAAGCAATAAGAACTACAAGTCAAGACATTAGTAGTGGGATGAATTGTAGTAATAGAGTGGAAGAATGGTGATAGGAGGGGCAAGGGGAATTGAAGAGTGTGGGTTTCTCAAGAAGATGGCGGAGAAGGGAAGGAGGCGTAGAGGGAGGCATAGAGGGAGGGAGGTGTGGAGGGAGGGTGACACAAAACGGAAAGGGGAAAGAGACAGGAATGAGGAAGGGGAAAGGGAGACTCAAGGGAAAGGGGAAGGCGACAGGGAAGGGGAAGGTGAAAGGGAGGGAGGGAGATGTAGAAGGGGAAGGGAAGGAGGGAGACACAGAGGGAGGGAGATGTAGAAGGGGAAGGGAAGGAGGGAGACACAAAGGGAGGGAGATGTGGAAGGGGAAGGGTGGGACATATGGAAAAGGCGGAGATGCAGGAGGGAGGAGGGAGACATAGAAGGGAAGGGGAAGCAGAAGGGAAAGAGAAGAAAGGAAAAGTTGTTAAGTTGGTAATGTGGGTTAACGAGTGTCTAAGTCTAGCCGTCTAAGTACAAAGCCTTGATAGTCAATTCTAGCAACTTGCATGATGTGTTGATTCATTGTGTTTCACATGTAGATGCTATATTGAAGGCTTTGCAAGCAGGTGGAAATCTTTTTATTCCAATTGATACTGTTTGATGCAAACTGAAATTTATCTTAATATTGGAAAAAGTGAGTAGAATATTATCCATACTTTGTAAATAAAGGTCTTTTCCAATCTATACGATTATAACCTTTCAAATAGTGATGATGGATTGACTAGTTGAAAGGGTGTGGAACAGAGGTAAATAAGTTAATCCTTGAATATCCCAACTTCTTTTGTTTTTCTGTGACAAGATTTATTCTATTTTTTTGTTATCATAGAGACTGTCCATGCTACCATTGTATGGACTACACTGTGTTGCAGACATATGAACATTGATATATTGAGAAATGACTAGATGTTAGACATAAAACTCTGCCTCCAAACTTAGTTGATGCTACCTCACACCATTTTGAGACCTACTTATGCTTCAAGAAGTTTGATTTCTGCATTTATGAAGATATTGGCGTTGGCCTATTTTGTGGGATTGGTATGCAATATTTTTTATTTAGTAATTTGTTGTTTAATTGTCACCGATTTGCTATCTCACCCGAACAGAAGCGATTGTGGTGGGAAGAGGGGAAGACTTATTTGACGAAGTCAAATCCACAAGGCAGAAGCCATTGAAGCTATGGGGTTCTATGCTTTCTCAAACTTCTTCTAGCCATGGTAGTGCTTATACATTTATCCTTTTGTAGAACATGATGACTTTTTTTTTAAAAATTTTGGTTATCTTTTAATTTTTATATTTATGACTACATCATATTCATGAACATTTTTCACTTATATATCTTTACTTGTTAGTTCATTTACCTTGTCTACAAAAGCAACTCATGGTGTATTCCTAAGCTGACGCAACTCTATACCTTAGTGTAGTCTCCGCAGCTCCCGTTCATAACCAGTGCTTTGCGCAATCACGTCACCAGCAAAGCGAATCGACAAAGCCCAATGAAAAATCAGATTTCTCTAATTCATTGGTCGAATTAGGGGTTAGTTGAGGTGGCAGCCACCTCAGCCTCTTTTCTAAAAATTAAATCAATTTTTATTCCAGATAGACACCTAGCTGGACCTATTCTAATTCACCAGATCAAAAGGGGGTAGATTCCCCAAGGCTTGGGCGTGCCCGAGAGGGAATTAAGAAGGTAGGTGCACAGACTCCTCCTCCCCTTCTCTATGCAATCACATTCCTATATAAACCATTTCTTTAACATTTTCTCTTAGTTGCAGCCAAGATCAAGTGCAGTAAAGTGCAGCCAAGTTACTGCCAAGACCAGCAAGAAGAAGCAGATGAGAAGAAGAAATGAGGAGAAAAAGCCATCGCCCAGCCTTCTTCTTTCTCTTTTTCTCTCTTTCTCATTTCCTAGCCCTTTCTCTCGAACATGCTAAGCTTGGGTACTTTAGTGGAACCTTGTTTAGGATTTTTATGGTAAAGAAACCCTCTTCATCTCTGTAATTTTCAGCAAAAAGATTCTTTCCTTCTAGCTTTATTAAGCTTGAATCCAAGCTTGGGTTATTTCTTAGGATTGCTTGATTCAGAGAACAAGCAAAGAGAAGCTTCAAGCACCAAAGCTGACCACAAGGTAGGGGCGATTTCAGGTTGCTCTTCATTTATCTCTGCTTCTTGCTAATTATTTTGAAGTTCAACATCTGTGGGAGGGTTTTATTTTTGCTCTTATTCATAGCTGGGAATGATGTGTAGTTAGGGAGAACTACAGTCAAATGTACATTTTAATGCATTCTTTATGAATAAATTGTTTTTTTTTTAAAGAAAACACATGAATCAAATTTTGAAAAGGACCCCAAGGCCATGTCCCTTTCAAAATGGCTAGTCTAAACTTATTTTAAGCTCCCCACCATGAGAGGCTTCCACAATGAGAGAGTGATGTCGCAATATATATAATTTAGCAGCCCATTAAAGGTAGACGCATTCTCATGAATGTGATCCACCCTTGCATGGCAACAACACTAAGAAACAAGCTTGAGCATTTTCTTGATTTCTTCCATTTCGAGTCATTTGGAACTCATGCATTCTTGATTTAGTTGATTAAGGGTGGTGGTGAATATTAGATAAGTGGTCCCTTGTCTCATTTTAAGAGGCAAGATACATTTTCAAGCTGACTTTAAAGAAAGAAAATCATCATTGTGATCTTCATAGTTTAAAACTACAAGATTATTCAATATTTCATCTCAAAATTTTATTCATTCCAACAATACATGCGTAAAAATGCATGCATGTCGCTGAAAAAAAAAATGATCTCATGAAAACTAGCTTAAAATCTCAAAAATTGAGCTCTTGAAATATCACGTCAGCCATGAATCAGCTTCTTTTTATAGAACTAGAAGGAAGTTATAATTTTATCTAAATCGGCACCTTAAGAACACTTTTGAGAGTTGCTGATTTCATTCATCAATTTCTAGTTTTGCATGGGATTAACCAATATCCCAAAATGTTGCAAAAAAAATATTTGAAAATTCAATTTTCATTTGTCCAAAAGCGAAGATCCAATATGTTGAAATCATCCAAGGAATGGATGAATTTCTTGATTTGAAATTTGAAATTAAATTTGGTTTAATAAAATAAAGTTTTCTAAAAACCTCACGTCATGACCCAACGTGTATATATAACATGGATGGGAACATATTTGCAAGAGGTTAACTTACTAAAAATTAAGCAAATTTTCAATAATTTATTATCATTTTCTAAGAATCAAGCTTTCTTAGAATGAACATTTCTTATTTTCAGCCATTTAAATCAGTATAAAATCTGATTTTGTGGTAATTTTGAGACAAAAGTGGACATTGCCCATGATTCTCTTATATTTTGAAGATTGATTTTAACTTCATTTATATGATTTTCTATTATTTTGATATTTTAATTTGAATCTCAAGCTTCTGAACTGCATCTCTACTCTTGTGCTTAATAATATATTAAGTATGCATAGCGAGAGTCCCACATTCTGACTAAAAACAATCTTGGTTTCGTGTGAATCATGAGTTTATGTTTATGTTGAATGAATGTTGGGAGATTATAAGCGAGAGAAGAATAAATGTCTCATGTACTTTTTCTTCTCTTTCATGCATTTACACACACCAAAATTAGTTGCACATACATGGACATTCTCTAAAAATTAAGTGATCCAAGTTCAAGTTGCAAAAAGTGACCACGTTATATTGGAACAAGAATTTGGAGATCTCACTTAGTTTCAAAAGAAAACAAAAACATGATACCAATTTGGCCAAAATCTGTTTGAAAGTAACATGTTTTCTAATATTTTGGAACCCACATTTCATAAAAAAAAGTAAGTAATATTTAGTTAAACAATTACAATTTTTCTCATAAAAGGGAACCCATTTGAAATCAAATTCGTGTCTTTTAGATCTGATCATGTGATGTAGCAAAAAGAGACTTCAAAAGTCAATCATTTGCTAAAAAAACTTAGCTATCTTTCGTCCAAAATCAATTCAATTTGCTAAGTTAACTTAGCCCCTTTTTCCAAAATTTGAACACAAGTTGATCTAAATTTATCCAATTTCCAACAAAAATCATGAAACAGAATCAACAACTTTCCAATCAAATTCCCAATGTTCTATCTAATTTTCCAATGCAAATTGCCAATCCAAAATTGTGAATTAAAGCCACGGTCCAAATCAATTTTCAATATCTTTGCAAATTTTTAAATTCAATTTAAATGGCACATTTTCGACCAAAACAACGGTCTCCAATTTGAACAATTTTCGATCTTCCAAAGAATTTATCCAAATTTCCTTAAACAAGTTTAATTTTTCAAAAATTTGTCAAAACAAGTTAATTTTCCAAACAACTTGTTCCAATTTTACTCCAATTTGCCCCAAACAAGTTAAAATCACTTCTTCAAAATTAAGTTCAAAATAAACTTTCAATTTCAAATCCAAAGCTTTGCACAATCATATAGGATATGCATCAACCAAATGACTTGTACATGATCCAAAAACCTTTAGTCTTTGGTCGCATTACCCATGTTAAAGGAGAAAAAAACGGTTGGACCTCATACTGATGGGTGGATCCCTTTCACTTGAAATTTTTCCAAAACCCAATTTGAAATTTACTGATTTGCTTAACTCCCTGTTTCTACAACCAAAAGACAGAGTTATGGGAAGGAGTTTGATTAGATGGCATGCTTGGTGGGACCCATCATCATTCGTCTAAGGATTTTTTAGACCATGTACAAGTGAATCCAAGTGCCAGACATCAATTTTATGAACCTCTCATGAACATACCTACTGGCATCATATTTGTGTGCATTTAGGATTAATTGAGGAGAAACCATGTTCCCTTTAGTTGAATAATTTATCATGCCCCTTCTCAATTTAGGAGTTGTATGGAGACCACGTATGCTATCTCAAATTTTCAAATCTATTTGTTATGAATATATACAATAGAGCCATCTATTTTCTGCATCTGCTCATGGATTTTCAAAAGCAATTTGTTACCTATATCATGTCTCTGTCATCATGTTGCAAGGCTATTTCTAGGGCATTAGTCCAAGATATAGCCTTACAATTGGACCAACCAATTGAACTGAAAATTTCTCTCATTAGTACCAAAACGGACAATAGTTTTGGTATATTGATGGGTGAACAAGAAGAATTGGAGATCCCAAATTTAGAAAACCTGAGGAGGAGTCTATGCTAGTACCATAGATTTGATACAAATGCATACCTCAAATTTTGGATAAATCGGGATCTAATCAACCCAGACCTAGGAAATGCATTATCAATTGCTTGATCTATCTTGCTCGCTGGATGTATGAGATGGAATGTCCTACCATGCTTTCAAGTCTATGTCCAAATCCAATGTCAAAATGCATCTCGAGTTTTTATTGGTTCAACTCATGTCAGTATCTAATCAAAACATCTTTTTTGTCTAGATGGACTCAGAAAGCATTTTCCCATATGGTCATATCTTATTTGGATTAGGTCAAGGTCGATCCGAACTTCGCATCATTCCAAGTGGAGTTTATCTAACGCAATGGTATCTCTCATGTACCCAACATTCCAGTGTATGTTTCTATAATATACACTTAGTCTTGCCATTGTGGAGTGTGAGCTGTGTACCAAAGAGTGGTCTATAATATACACTCATGCCTAACAACATTAGGAATCATTTGCCCACTTGTACTTTGTCATTGGTCCAGGCATTGGTCCTAAACATGTAAAATGGTAGAATGAAATCTGTCGATCTATCCTTTTGTCCTAAATCATCATGTCTAGTTCATATGATGTAGTCAACCATGTCAAATTTTGTCAAGTTTTGTCAAATCTTGCTAATTTTCTAGCAATATGCAATCAAATTTGTCATTTTCTTCAATTTATCATCTATGTAGATTATATCCCATTATGTTAAATTCTGACATATTCATTTTTTCTTATCACAAGGTGAACATCTTTTTTATGGTGGAAACAAGGAACCAACAAAACAGTAGATTGGAGATGAAGCTAGAACAACCCCATGCAAGTGACAAGGGAGAACTACATTTGCCCTGAGCCCATCTCTCAATGCATAGTACTAGGTGTAGTACACCCCTCAGACTTACTTGCTTGAGCTCAAAAGGCTTTAGAAGATATAACTAGACAACACTTCATAAATCCTACAATTTTCACAGAATAGATGCAAATCAACTTCTTGCCTACTTGACACTTTCGACTACTTAACCAGTGGAACAACTACATTTGCCTTGAGCCCATCTCTCAATGCTTGTTTTGCCTATTTTGCTGGGGTCAGCTTAGTCACTTGTTATCTAATTAATTATCGATCAGCTCTTGTTTTACTAGGAGAATAAAGTTAGTTACATTTTTTATACTTTTTATTTCCTCTATTTCCTTGAGCTTTGTTCTTGTCTTATAACATGGTCTTGCCAAAACTTTTGCCTCTTGATGATTATCAAATTATTGACTAAATTTTTTTTGTTCTTTTTGAAAACTAAGATCCTTAAGTCCCTGCAAGGTACAATATGATAGCTTGTACAAAATGTTCATCAAACTTGAAGTGCTTGTATGAAAATGTACAATGAAGTGCATAAATATGCACTGAAGTGCAGAAATGTGCATTGGCAGAAATACATGTTGAAGTGCATGTACTTGTGCATGCCAAGGCATGAAAGTCTTATACTAGAATAAAAAAATTTGAAAACCTATGCATACTAGTATGTTTCCTTGGGTGCACTAAAACACAAAATCTTATGTCAATGCACATTTAATTGCGGGATTCTGAAGCAATCGTATACTAAAGCATGTTTGCTTATATGCACCAAAGCACGAAACCTTGCAACAAGACACATGATTTATGCACTGGTAAGTTTACCTAAGGGTGTCAAACCACAAAATCTTATGCCGAGGCACATTTATTTGGGGCGCTGAAACATGAAATGTTATACCAAGACATAGGAGTTTGAAAACTTGTGTAAACTAGTGGTGCAGCAAAGTGCGAAATCATATGCCAAAGCATGTTTACTTGGGGGTATTGAAGTGCAAAATCCTATACCAAAGCATGAAATTTTGAAATTTTGTGAAATTTGGTTGCATTGAATTGCGAAAATGTACAAGAAAGTGAAAAAATTTGTAGGAAACTTTTGAAACTTGTGAAAATTTGAGTGTGCCAAAGCAAAAAAATTGAAACTTGTATGCACCCTTGTGTGAATGGAAAACTTGTGTGCACTGATGTGTGGAGGATTTCGTACACCTAGGTGTGAAACCAAGTGTAAAAGCATGAAACTTGTTCGGAATTGGGACACTTGTGTGTATGATGTACATATTTGACAAATCTGTAAATTTGGAAATCTTATGTGTATCAAAGTGTGAGCTTTGGACAAGCTTGTGAGGCATTGAAAAACGTATATGCATTGAAGTTCAAATTGAGTATGCACCGTGGTACAAAAACTTGTGTGCATCAATGTGCGAAATTGGCAAAACCTATATGCACCGAAGTGCAAATTTTGGAAAACTTGTGAAATCTGAATGCATGTGTGTGTCTAAGTGTCGTACGTAAAATTTGAAAAGCTTGTGTAAAATTTGAAGAACTTGTATGCACAATAATGTAACATATAAAGTTCACAAAAACCTAAAAAATTGACATGTACCTAGATGTGAAGACTCTCAAATTTGTTAAAAACATTTTGTGGCTATTTCCTTGCTACTTGTGATACTTTTGAAAAATAATGCCCTAGTATGAAGGGCCATGGAGAGTATGCATGCATCAAAGAAAATCAGAGACTAGTACAGCCATAAAAGCAAATTGTGTTGATAAAGAAACTTTGATGCAACTACATTAGACATCAAATGAAGAGCATTTATAGGATTAGACAATTCAACCCCATCAACATCAATCAGTCGATATGAATTGCTTGACAAAACTTTCTTGACAATATATGGGTCATCCCAATTTGGGGCCCACTTCCCACGAGGACGATTCTTCCATGGGGTAGTTGATCTTAACACTAGCTCATTGATTTTGAAACTTCACTTGATTATTGATTTGACATAATGTTGGGCTACCCTTTGCCAATATGCTTATGTGTGTTCCTCTGCTCACAATTTTTTCTCATCAAGTAGGTCTAAGTATAGCATCTGCTACTTTTGATATTGGTCCATGGGTAGTTCCATTACAGATGCAAACGTGTAAGCTAGATTCTTCACATGTAAAGGGAGGACCATGTCTATGCCATATACTAGTTTTGTTGGGGTGGCATTAGTGGGAGTCTTAATTGTAGTCCTATAGGTCATAATGCATTACATGATTTTTCATTCCAATCTTGACCAGTTTCTACTATCCTTTCCATGATTCAAATCAGGATCATGTTCGTTGCTTTCACTTGGCCATTTTCTTATAGATAGTAGGGTGACAAAAAATGATGCTTGATCATGAACTTGGAGCAAAAAACATGCATCCTCTTATTCATGAAATGTATTTTATTGTTGAACACAATGTTATGGCACACCCCAAATCTGCTCAAGATATTCCTGTAAATGAAAGAGACAACATGCTTGCCTTCCATAGTTCTTAAGGTTATTGCCTCCACCCAACGCCCACATTAAAAAGGCCATGGTGATACAATAGAATGTCAATATGTTGTAGAAGTATGTATTGCATCTGCATGGATCTGGCATTTCAAACATCTCCTGATGAACTTGTGGTAATGTTGTTTCAGGTTGGCCTAATTGTAGCCTACCTGAATTAACTATTTGACTAGGTTTGACATCCAATGTGTCTTCTGCAAATTCCTTCATGACCTTGCCAGACCATTTCTTGAGCTTCTTGCTTTGCAAGACATTATGAATATTCTGAGTTGTATGCATGTCGCTAAAATGAAATATGGGCCTCACATACGTTGTATTGCTCAGTGTTCTTTTTTTTGGAGGGAATTCACCTGTTTCAAGTAATCCTTGATGTTTTGATATGAAGGAGTTTCATCTAAATCTACTTGGTTTGCTTGTTCTAGAGGGTGGCATGCTAGTTGAGACCCCACTTTGAAAGCTCTTCCTAGTTCATTCTTCTTAAAAGTGATAATGGATCTTAAGATGGCCAAACCATCAGTAAATTGGTTAAACTCCCTCTTGCCATGGAACAACAGGAATTTTTTGAATTGCTACACCAAAGTTCAAGTGACTTCTAGGTAAGGTGTCAGTTTTGGATCTTTCACATTCTATTCTTTATTGACTTGGCTCCCAATAAGCAAGGAATCACCCCAAGTATTAAATTTTCTGATGTTGAAACTAAGCATCAGTCTAAGTTCATGTATCCATGCTTCATATTCGGCCATGTTGTGGGTACATGTGAATTCCAGTTTGATAGAATAAGGGATCATCTCCTTTTCAGAAGTGAGTAGGAAAATCGCAATATCTGTCCCGACCATGTTCTTGGAGCCATCAAAGAACATCATCCATGGATAAGTAGTTTCAATGTGTAAGACTTGTTCATTTGAGAAAATCATCATTGGGCTTCAACTCTTCAGGTAATGGAAGTCTGCTAATTGATCAGCTAATGCTTATCTCTTGATGGGCTTCTAAGCAATGTACTACAAGTCACTTTGCATGAGTAGTACGTGCCACTTGACTATTCTTCCTATAATAAATGGTTGCTCGAAGATATAATTGGGATGATTTAATTTGAAAACTACCCTGACTCGTTGGAGAACACATAATATTTCACTTTCTAACACATCCAGACATGGAAGAAACATGTTTTCTCTATCATTGAATACCTTTTTTCATATTGAAGGTCTTGCTGACATAATACATGCATGCTAAATCTTGTAATATTCTTTGTATTGTGCCAAGAAGCCTCCACAAGCAGAGTTGTTAACAGAAATGTAAAACAGTAAGGGGCGTCTTAAGACTTCCAGCTTTTGAACTACAGGATTAAGTAAATACTACTAGATATGCTCAAAGGATTCCTAACATTGTGGGTCTCACTCGAACTTGATGCCCTTTCTGAGCAAATGATTGAATGGCTCATATCCAAGGGCCAGGTTGGAAATAAATTGCCAAATTGCTTGCATGTTGCTTTGTAAACTATGTGATTCCTTCAAGGTGGTTGGAGTTGCTATGTCAATGATGGCTTTGGCTTTAGAAAAGTCTGCTTCAATGCCTCGTTGTTGCACCATGTATCCTAAAAGTTTGCCTTATTCAGCACTAAACACACATTTTTGGAGATCTAGCCTCAAACTGTACTAGAGCATCCTATTGAAAACTTGAATCAAAACTGCAATATAACCTTGGTGTGTCTTAAACTTGACTAGGATGTCATCTACATAGGCGTCCATAAACTTTTGCATATGATCATGAAATATAGTTTCCATGCCTCTTTGATATGTTACTCCTACATTCTTCAGTGCAAATGTCATTACTATATAGCAAAAAGTGCCCCAAGGAGTGGTGAATGATATCTTGGGTTGATCTGTAGGAGCCAATTGATCTTATTATAGCAGGAGTATCTGTCCATAAAAGATAACATGACATGGCTTGTTGTACTATCAACCAGTATAACATGACATGGCTTGTTATACTATCAACCAGTATATCGATATTTGTTTAAAGGGTAGTCATTCTTTGCTATGGCTACTATGTTGAGAAGCTAATCAGGATAATTGATGGTTCTGATAAACTTTGCTTTGATTACATCTTTCTGGTCGTTCATTGATCTAATCCTCAACTCATGGATCTAAGTTCCTTAGTTTCTGCTTGATTAGACAGCTCCCTGGTTTGAGAATTAATCTATGCTCTACTAGCTTGGATCCGATTTAGGCATGTCTTCATATGTCCATGCAAAAACTTTTTTGTTTCTCTTGAGAAATTGAACCAGCTTTCCTCTTCTTCTAGATCCAAGTTGACACCAATCTGTATCATATTGGTATCTTCTGTAGTTCTGATATTCCCTTTCTTAGTGGGATCATTGAGCAAGGCCTGTTGGTGATCATCTCCATAGTTGAGCGAAACTTTCTGGATCCAACTTTGGATCTACTAGTTCCACTTGCTAGACTGGTCCTGCCTATGGAATTGATTTTTCCTATTTTATGACTTCACAGACATGTTGATTCCTCTACTATCTAAATTTGGGATTAATTACCAACTTATGGATGGGTTTGAATTTCGTTTTGATCTTATAAAGAGTGATGGTAAGAAAATAGGCTAGATGTGCATTTATTATGCATAGTAAGATGAATAATGAGAAAGAGAAAATAGAGAGACACATAGATATGGGTAAAATTATTGAACTTTATTGATAAATTTGAAGTATGGATACCCCCACATCCCTATAGAAGTTCGAAAAAAAAAAAAACAAAAAAAGTAAAACAATGACAACGATTATCTTTAAGCTCCTCTCTTCTTCCTAGACATCTCCTTGGTCTTCCTCGTGTTTGGCTTTCTCTTGTAGCCAAAACCTACAATGCCACTATGCTTGCAACCATTGCTGACTAGCTCAATGATGTCGTCTTTGTTAGCCCCTAAGCCAGTGTGTGACTTTTAGCTTAATTTGATATTCAGATGAAGCCCTTTTTGCTGCAAAGCGCTCATATAGAGGGTGATCTCTGATGGTTGTCTCGTCGATTCTACCACTAAGCTTGTAGAAGGTTGGTCATTTCCATTCCACAATGTTGACTTGCTCAATAATCTTAAGTTCATTCATGTTCAAGTTGTCAAAGCTGTTTTTCAAGTACACTCTGTCGGGGCACTGGATGCTCGACATCTGAACAGTTTATGTATGAAACAGACCAGAGGTTGTGGGAGCCTCTCTTCAAAATTTTCAGCTCGGGCCACAGTAATGGTGCCTTGGCTCCATTTGACACATTGGTAGAGAGTGAAGTGCACAACATTTGCCTCGTGTATCCATGGTCGTCTGAAAAGGAAATTATAAGATGGTAGCACATCCCCAACACATAAACAGACTATATGGACGGTGAAGTTGATATGTATGTACAGATATATCTTGCCTTTTACAGTCCTCCTGCTCCAGTAAAAGCCATAAATGGTCATATCATTTGGTGTGTAATGAACATCCTTGAGGCTCAAGGCCATGGCTGTCATCTCCGACCAGATATTCAGACTACTCCCTCCATCGATCAGTATGTATGGGATGTTCATGTCACAAGTCCTTGCTATATTATAAAGTGCATTATTGTCAAATTGATGAGGCTCCAGTAGATCATCCTCTGAGAACGTGATCAGAGCATTTGCCATGACCGAGTTGATGAACTGTACAAGAGTTTCTAGAGTGGTGCTTGATTTGAGCAGTTCCTCTATATCAGTCCTATGTATGATAGAGGCATTAATAAGGTCCAAAACTGAGATATTCCATAGGATGTTAATAACTTGTTGGACTGCCTTTCTTTATTTGCTCAAGAAGATTCCAATTGATATTTTGTCATGTTTTCCTCTTTGTTGACCCATTAGTTGAACACCATGAAATTGGACTTGGTAGTTGCAAGGTGCCTCTTTGACCTTGTATATGAGCTTCTTGATGGCCTTGAGCTCATCGGCTTGGATTCTCATAGTGATGTTTTCTTGTTGAGCACTTGAATAAAATCCATTAGTTTCTTTATTGATCTATCATCAATGGCCATTACAACATTCTCTTCTTGTCTACACAGCCGAATATGGTCTTGTTAATAAAAGTAAATGTTATCCCACTATGGTAAGAGTGTTCTTACCATGGTCTTTGAATGGATCCTGAGGACTTTAGGAGTGGTGTCATCGACCATAGGCCTTTGTCAATATAGTCTTGAATAATATAATAATATTTTGCTATTGTTGCTGACTTTTATATTCAACAAAAAAAATTGATAAATGAGTGTGTGGATTTTCTATTCCCCAAAACTTGTTGAATTTCCTAAAAAGTCCTTTGAGGTCCTCCTCATCTAGCCCTTCATAGAAATCCAGCTTCTCCTTACTCTAAATCCGACAGAGTATTCTCTCTAATTCGTCAATGTGAGACTGGATAGGATGTACAATGCGCCCAGTGGAAACCTTAGGTTTCTAGGCTTGAGTGGAACTTTCTGAATTCTTGTGACATGGCCTGGCCTTTGCTCCTTGATTGATTATTTGTTGAATCATCTTTTGCATGACCAACATGAGAGTAAAGTCTACCTAAGGTGGATTCTCTATCTCCTTTGAACTTTAATTCTTTTCCTTTTTCAGCTTGTGATCTTGTGGAAGTTGCAATAAAAATTCTTTGTCAAAGTTTCACACAAAACATACATGTTAGTTTGAGAAGAGAGATGAAAGTAACATGGTTTTGAAAATGGAGAGAAAGACATGTATTCATTTGGTACGTTGGTGGGAAATAAATGCTAAAATGCCATTAAATTGTAAACATTGTTTAAGAACACTGAGAGTTTTCCACCAATTCATGTACAGTTTAGACCTAGCTGGTTCCCAGTATATATAAATATCAATCCCTAAGGACCACTCTCTAGTAGACAAACTGTAGATGCTCTACCTACTTTATTGTCCATATCAAAATCTGAAACTATAATGAAGTCTCCTATAATCATATAAAAATCCATCTGCCTCTTGAAAAATTATGTTATGCATCGTTGTGGTTATACAAGACAACAAAGAGTGGGCCAAGTATAAGAATGCCTATCATCTTGTCATGGTAGGTGTAATGGGTAGTTGCTCCTTCCTGTAGAAAAAAGTCACAAATGATGTGATCCTCTACTAGCTCAGCTATCATTTGTCTATATGCATGTAATGACAAGAAGTTGTCACTAGAAAGTTTGAAAGCTTGACCTACATTAACAATGTGCCTGTAGAACCACTCCTATAGAAACTAAAGAAAACCCTCGATCGTGCTAGAATCTTGCAAGATGAATCAACTAAGACCCCTGTAGAAAACTGCAAAACCAACCAAATCAAGTGAAAGGCACCAAGCCTTGATGTTTCCCCACATTCTATTGTAGAACACGTATATCACGTGGGCTTGTCTGTTCGAGTAGGCCAAGGGTCATGGTATGCAGATCAATATCACCTCCTTTGTCTTTTGTTATTGCTTGAGAAATGTGGCACTCATCTCCTCTATTGTACCTCCAAAGTGTGCAAGAAAATCTATGATTTCCCTCCTTATTGAGGTCCTAGCTCCTGATGCCTATGAGCTTGTACAATAGGTCCTTGAAGTTGATGACAAACTGATGATTGATTGGATCCTTGTGGTGTCCCACTCGCTCTGGCAAATCCAAAATGTAGGTGAACTCATCGAAGAGATGTGTCATCTCTCCAAAATGTGGACATGTATGAGTTCCGCCTCTCAGTCAACTTATAAATCAAGTAACAATTGATTTTATGAACCACTAACAATGCTATTGTCTCAAGACCACAATCATCTAGGTGATGTTGCAAGACCTCTTTGAACTGTTCAAACCACTATGCGTACCAGCTGAACATAAGATCATTTGTGGGAATAGATCTAGTGTGTGGGTCACCTCTAAGAATAAAGCGCACAATGTATCTTAGAGAAATGTCCTGATCATGGTGACTGACAAATGAGATGGCATGTGTCAAAGATTGTGCCTGTCAGGTTCGACCTAATAGGAGGTTCCAATTAAAATGACAATCTTGACCTTGATAGGCTCAAGAAACTCTACAAGATGACATTGAAAAGGCAATTTTTGGATTATTTTGACACAGAAAAACAAGGGCTTTTTTGAAAAATCTATCAAGTTTTTGATAGAAAAATTGGTGTATTGTGTTAAAAGAAATGTAGAGAGATAAACATATAATCAAACAAGATACACCCAAAATGCTTCAAACAACACTCCTTAATAACATAGCTCTTTTATGCAAATGTTTAAAATAAGCTTGGTCACCTAAAACTGGATATCTTAGTATTTCAAATCCTTAGTTGTTCCATATATCAGATATGCCTATATACTTAGGCAAAAAGTCAAAAGTGCATAGCATGTACTTATGCAAATGGGGTTCTAAAAGTTAAGGGTCATCTTGCTCCTTGATCACTCATCAATATACCTAGATAGTGCCTCAGTACGGGTGAGGGGAGGGCCAATACCCACCTCAAGTAGGTTGGTCTTTCTGTTGAACCACTCCGATGCATACATGAAGTACTCTGCAGTGTGATGACCTAGACATATAGGTGAGGGTAAATTTTGAAATATGCAATTGTATGCACAAATAGTTAGCTTTAATGCAACATAGCCAAAGATGGGGTTAAAATCAAAGAGATAAGAGGACATTGTGTCAAACAACTTCTAAATTGAAAGAGGTGATATGCAAGCCTATATTTATGAGAGCATAGAAAATCTCTCTTAATTCTAAATCTAACTATACATCAAATGAGGGTACCTACATGGCTCTACGGGTGAGAATGTTTAAAACATAGAAAAGTCAAACATTTTTTTGTCTAGTCAAGACAGTAACAAGTTCCATCATGGTTGCTTGCTTGTACTATCCTTCATTCATTGTTCAGGATTCCGGAAGACATGACCTGACCTATCGGTACAAGGTCTGATTGTTTCTTGGCACCTTGACCAAAGGTAATCAGACCAAGGATTAGACTAAATTTTTCAATTTCAAAGTCTAAATGTTATCCAAAACCTATTGAAAACAAACATACCTTAGTTTTAAATCATGCATGCTTTGAAATCTAAATAGATATGAGAAATAGACTTATGAAAAATAATAATTAAATCTTGATGTATGTTCATGTCTGAATCATTATAGATCAATGCAAATTCATGTTCTGGACATAATATGATGTATGTGCAACTCAAAATAGGATCACTTAATTTCTAGAGAAGGTGCACGTGAGCAATTTGAATTGGTGTGTGAAAATGCATGAAAGAAAAAGAGAAACTATATGAGGCATTCATTCTTCCCTCTCTCATAGTCTCAACATTCACTCAAACATGAACCTTCGCTTCATAACTCACATACAAATAAAGATTGATTTTTTCCTAATTGGACTATAGGACATTCTCCAAATGTTCTTAATGTCTTTAAGCATGAAAGTTATAGATATAGTCCACAAGCTTGAGACTTGATATAAAATCATCAAAACAATGGAAAACATGTAAATGATGTCAAAATCAATCTTTCAAAATAAATGGGAGACGTACATATCGTCCATTTTTGTCTCAAAATACCATAAAATCAGATTTTATTCTGATTTAAATAGCTGAAAATTGTGAAATGTTAATTCTAAAAGAGCTTGATTGTTAAAAAATTGAGAAATCATTAGAAATTCACTTAACTTTTCTTATGTTAAGTGTTTAAATCAATCAGAAGAATGCACCTCTTGTAACCATGTTCCCATTTGCACCAAGAATGCACGTTGGGTTTCATTCATGAGGTTTTAGAAAACTTTCTTTTTCCAAACCTATTCAAATTTTAGGTTTTATGTTAAGGAAAAATAAACAATTTTTTTGGGATGATTTTACCATAGTTGGTCTCTTCTGTTGGAGAAATGAAAATTGAGCTTTTAAATGAGATTTTGCAGCATTTGGGATAAAGATTAATCCCATGCAAATCTAAAAACGGTAAATGAAATCAGTAGTTCTAAAAAGTGTTTTAGGATGCCGATTTGAAAGAAACTAGAACTTTCTCTTGTTTTATTAAAAACGGCCAATTCAAGGCTGAAAATATTCCTCCCAAGAGATTGAACTTTAAAGATTTAAGCTGGATTTTAGGAAATCATGGTATGATTTCAACAATATGCATTATATTTTTATGCATGTATTGCTGGATCATGCCTCTTAGCATACGAACCATGATGGTTTGTGGCTGTGTATTTTACATGGAGAGATTGAAAACAAGTTTCTCATCTCCTCCACTGCCCTTATCAAGTAGATTGTGGAAATATGAACCAAAATGAATCAAAATGATGGAAATTAAGAGAATGCTCAAGTAAGTTTCTCATTGATGTTGTTGTGTAAGGGTGGATCACATTCTTGAGAATGTAATTCCTAACAGGCATTTAGATTATGTTTTCAATCTAAACTTGTGGTCGTCCTAGGTGCTTGATTCTCTAAGTCAAGCAATCCTAAGCAAGAATCTAAACTCAGATTCAAGCTTAGCAAGGTAGGGTTGGGCTGAGTTTTATGACATTGATCTTCTATTGGCTGCATAACTCTAGTTGGGTTGTGCAATCAATAGATTTCGAAAGAACAATCCTCCATTGGTTGGGATTAATGAAGATTATCTTTTAAAACACTAAAGTTGTTTTGATTAGAAGAACATGCCTACCTTCACTCGTATGGGAAATATCTCACCATCCCACGGATTACTACAATGACCCATGGCTTTGATGATCATGTAGCTTTGTCATGTACAATGTCATGTCTATTGGACTTTCTACTGAACCTGGGTTTGTAGCTTCCAAATTAGTTGGTCTTAGGGTACAGGTTCCCTTTGGACTTATTTGCTCAAGCTCAAAAGGATTTAAAAGACATAACTAGACAAATGTTTATAGATCATACAGTTTTTCAGAATAGACGTAAATCAACTTTATGCCTACCTGACACTTTCAAGTATTGATGTAGTGAAATGACTACATTTTCCCCGTGTCGATCCTCAAATGCTCAATTTTTAGTTTTGCTTGTTCTACTCTGGTCAACTCAGTCTCTTGTTCTTTGATTGAGTCTTGATCAACTCTTGTTTTAATAGGAGATTAAAGCTAATCACATGTCTTTCATTTTTTATTCCATCTATTTCCTCAAGCTTTCCTCATTGCTAATAACACGATCTTGTCAAAACTTTTGTCTTTTAATGATTGAATAATTCACTAAAATTTTCTTGTTCTTTTAGAAATAGTAAAATTATTAAGTACTTGGAAGATGCAATATGATAACTTGTAAGGAAGGTTTATCATACTTGAATCGCAAAAATGTGTACCAAAGTGGAAAAATATGCATTAACATGTATGTACTTGTATGCACCGAAGCACGATAATCTTACGCAATGATATGTTTACTTGGGGGTGCCGAAGCGTAAAATCTTATGCCGAGACACCTTTACTTAGGTGCACCGAAATGAAAAAATCTAATAGTAAGTTTGAAAACTTGTTTAGACTAGTACATTTACTTGAGTGTGCCAAAGCGCGAAATCTTTTGTCAAGGCACGTTTACTTAGGGGTGTTGCAGCACGAAATCTTATACCAAAGCACATTTGCTTGTGTGCACTGAAGCAAAATTTTACACCAAAACATGAAAAAATTATGCATTGGTACGTTTACTTGGGTGTACCAAAGCACAAAATCTTATTTCAAGACATGTTTACTTAGGGACACCGAAGCACTAAACCTTATATTAAAGTACAAAAGTTTCAAAACTTGTGTAAAGTAATATGTTTACTTGGGTGCACCGATGCACGAAATCTTATGTCAAGGCACGTTTACTTACGGGTACTGAAGTGCGAAACCCTATATATCAGTATATGCATGTAAAAATTGTTTGTACCAAAGCATAGAATTGGAGTGTCGAAGCATGAAATTTTGAAAACTTTGAAATTTTCGATGTGCAAAAATGAACATTGAAGTGTGAAATTTGAAAAAACATGTGAATTTAAAAAGCCTATGTGCACCATGGTGCAATATTTAGAAAACTTGCAAAATTGGAAAGCTTGTGTGCATCAAGGTGCAAAATTTGAAGAGCATGTGCATACCGAAGTACAAATTTGGGAAACTTGTGTGCCCCAAGGTGTGAAGTTGAAAAAAAAAATACGGGCATTGAAATGTGAAATAGAAAAACTTGTATGCATTGAGGTACAAAATATGACAAGCTTATATGCACCAAGTTTGAAAAATCTGAGTGCATCAGAGTGCAAAATCTGAAAACATGTATGCACCGTAATGTGGAATTGTAAAACCCATGTATGTAAGCTTGGTACGTTTGAAAAGATTACAAAACTTCAAAAATTGGTATATACTTAAAGGTGAAGTCTTATGCAATACTTGTTATCAAATTTTTGGAAACTTTGAACCTTATCTTGTAGAAAAGCTTTTTGTGACCATTTCCTTGCAACTTATGATGTTTAACTAAAAGGATACCCCAGTATAAAAGGCCATAAAGAGAATACATACATCAAATAGAGATCAAATACTAGTCTGGCCATAAAAAAATTGTATTGACAGAGAAATTTTGACACAATTGGATTATACACAGAATTTCTTCAAATAAAAAACACTTACAAGATCAGAGAATTTAATCCCATCGGCATCAATCTGTAGGTATGAACTACATTTCTAACATCACTTAGATTATCCTAACAATGACAAAAAGAGGGAGCCAGTTTTCTCAACTTTAAGTGATTATGATGATCTCCTCTACATCACAATACAAAGTAATAATGAAAACCAAGTATCAATTGAGAAACAAGCTCCTTATCCACGTCTAGGCAAGGGTTTAGATTATCTAGTTCCAAGTGAAGATAATTCATTACCCACAAAGAATGAGTGACACCACAATGTTCAAACTCACCTAGAAGGCCTGAAAGAGCATCCCAATCTTATAGGTACATGAAAGACTACATTACATACTCTACCATAATCTAGACTATTGAGAAAAAAAATTAAACAAGTATGATCGCATTTCTTCCCATCATATAGAGGCTTTCTTAGCATTATATTGTCCACCCAAGAGCTTGAGTCTTATTATGAGGAAAAGCAGATGCTAGAATGGAGGATAGCTGAGAGAGGAACTTGAGGCTCTTAAGTGAAATCACACTTGGACTATATTATAGTTTCTCTTCCAAGGTTCAAAAGCTTGTCAGGTACAAATTGCACTATAAGATTAAGTATAACATTGATGAGCCTATGAGAGATACAAAGGTAGACTATGGCAAAAGGATTCACCGAGACACATGGAATAGACTACAATGAAACCTGAGTCAGAGCTAGAAAAATTGGCTGGATGGGCACTTGTTTAGAAATACTTTATATATATATATATATATAAGGATAATGTTTAAAGAAGCCCCCTTAAAAATAAAGAAATTTTAAGAGACTCGTGTGGGCAAAAATTGTGCATACTAGTCACCATGTGGCTCCGCCACTGAATGAACCTTTGCTCCCATAAATGAACGCATCACAATTATGTCAATTGTTAGCAATAATAACTGGAATCTGTATGCAAAGACTGCATCTCTAGTACAAGGGGAATTTAGGGAAGAAATCTACATGAAATTGCCTCCTGAACACCCTGATTAAGAAAAAAAAAAAAGACTAGTTTGCTAACTGAAAAAGCCCATATGTGGCTTAAATCTATCAATGTCTGTAAGCCTGGAATGCCAAACTGAGTGGAGCACTTGAAAGACGGTCATATAAGAGATGTCATTCTGATGGCTCTCTTTATCAAGAGAGATGGAAATCACACTACTATTGTATTTTTCTACGTTGATCATGTTATTATTATAGGAAGGTTGAAATATTTCCTGGGAATTGAAATAACATACTTTTGCAAAGCGGCCTTCCTATTGCAGTGGAAATATGCTCTTGATATCCTTAAAAGAACCTAGGAAGCTCGAAGCCCGTCCATCAGACATGCCCATGAAAGCTAAGTCATCTTGTGAAAACAGCGATACTGATCCTAATGCAGACAATCAGAGATTTTAGAGATTGATTGGCAAGCTTATCTATTTGACAGCGACTGTCTGGTCATTACTCTTGCAATCAATCTAGTTAGCTATCATATGCAGGAAACCAAGTTGTCTCATTTGAAATCGATCGAAAGAATCAGGAGATACATTAAGGAGGCACATTGTCAAGGTTTATGGTTTAAGAAAAGTGATCAAAATTATGTTATTGAATATTTTTTTATATTAACTAGGCAGGTGACTTCAATGGCTTACATGGACAAGAAAAAAACATGATTGTCATTGCCAGATCCACTAACAATGCCAAATACATAGCTATAAGTGCAGGAGCTGGAAAACTCACTTGTGTAAAATAATTTTCTCACAGTCATCTGTTTTGATTTAAGCTTCCTGTGAGCCTATATTATGACAGCATATTTGAAAGCCATATCATTGCCAATGTAATGAAATTTTACCTGAATTAGCCGACTTAGGATTATTTGAATCGAATCAGTGGCCAATTTGGCAGACTCCTAGAGGATTCAATGTGAACCATTTGATATAGGAAACCACGTGATACATGCCTTATTTGTCCCTTTTTGTTCAAGCCATAACGATTATACTTTTTACTTTTTGTCATTTATTAATTTTTATTATTTTTGCTTCTTCATCTTGGCATGCATGCTGCATGATTGCATGAATTTCGATAATTCTTAACTTTAATGCTTCTTGCCCCGAAGGGTGGTAGCATACTGCGCAGCAAGGTGGTCCAACTCCTCTAAGGACTGATGTTTGAGTCTTGGAGTGGTCACTGTCACATCCCAGTGCACTCTACCTCTGGACTGTAAAAGGTCACGAAGTATCCTCTGTGAAAACATAAGGGGTGGGCAGAGGGGGAGTGGGGCCAGTGGCCTCTCTTAAGGGCAGTGAAATGAATGATTCACCCTTGAAAAAAAAACTTTAATGCACCTTGAATAAAATATAAAATTTTTTGTTATTCTAGGTTGAATTTCATAATGTCATCGAAGATTGACCCAACATGGGAAGTTGGATACACATGATTTTGGTAATCCACATAAGATTAAATGCATGTCATGTGGTAAAATATTAAAAAATCTTCACACACTATTAGAGCAAATGTATTGTGGACACATGCTTTAGTGATAACTTAAAAATTCAACATAAATATCTTATTCCATTTGGTCATGCTATAGTAATCTTTGTTATCATCTTCTTTTTTTTTTTTGCAAAATGGTAAAGCTTTTAGATTAATTTTGTAATGTTTTTAATTTTCAAATTTTATTTGATCTTTTAAAATTAAAAGTATATTTTAACAATTCTGGTTCACAAACGATTTCTATTCTGATTCGATTTACCGATTCACATAATCTTTTGGCTTTCCGATTAAATTGAGAAACTGATTTTGACAACATTTATTGCTGCCAATCTATTCTTCCATAAGCATATTACATGCATTAAAATTGATTGCCATTATGTTCATGAAAATATTATTTCTGAGGACATTAAGACTCTTTATCTGTAGAGTTACGTACAAGTACCAGATGAAATTAGTATAGGAGCTATAAAATCCAAACTCAGCTTTCTTCTAAACAAATGAAGATGTTATGATGTACACAACGCGCTTGAAAGGGAATAGGGCTTGGCATCGGGCCAGTCCCATGTTTCCCGATAAAAAGATGGGCTCGGGTTTAGCTGCCACCCATACCCCCAGCCTGGGCTCAGTATATATATATATATATATATATATATATATATGTGTGTGTGTGTGTGTGTGTGTAACAAAGTTGCTAAAAACCTTATTTTTTTTAAATTTATCCTTATAGATATGATCTTTAGAGTGATTTGATGAGAAACATATATTAAGTTAGTCAAAAAATGAACGGCTCTTATAACACCAAAATTTTGGAAGGATAAAAATCAATTTTCTTTTTCTTTACAAAAATGACATTAAATAAAGCATAATTTATATTAACTTAGTGTTTATAAACACATTAGAAGGTTTACATTTTGTTAAAACACTTTTTAACATGAATTTAAGAGGTCTGGTTTTTATTCCTTACCTAAGAGGTATGGTACTTTATATATATATATATACACACACACACATATATATATATATATATATATATACATATATATATATATATATATGTATGTGTGTGTGTGTGATCATTGTATAAAAATACATGTTTTTTAATAAAATAATATTTTAGATAAGTTATCATGCCGAGTTGGGCCAACCCGGCCTAGCCAGATAACTTTATCGGGCAGGCCTGGGCCTAGCCCAAGTCCGTTAGGTACCAGGTACCCTACGGGGAGTATTAAATATAGAAGGTAAATCACACAGAAGTTTTTCTTTTTTTCTCGTTTCAACAGCTACAAGATATGCAAGAATATTTTCTTCTCTTGTGCCAAACTGTCAATCTAGCAAACTGCCATACTTGTTTCCTTCTTGCTCACTGTATCATCTTGGCGGTTGTAAGACAATTAGGAGCCATCTTGGGCACTTATCCTGGGGTCAAAGTCTATCTCTATAACATGTAAGCAAGGCTCGTGATGATGAATGAAAATATTTCAGTGTGTTCCCTCTCACCCATGGATGTAGGCATAATATGGTCGAACCACGTTAAGTGTTTCATGATTGCCATTTTCTCTCTTCGATATTTTTTCAGAACCCGTCCACGACTCCTTGGCTACTTGATTCTTTTTAGACAAATTCTCAACATAGAGAACGACCGAGAAAGCACAAAGTGTTAAACCATATGACAAGAAATATGGCAACAACAAGGTAGCACGTGGATACGACAAGAACAATCTAACGGATGGCAAGGGAAGATTGGCATCTGGTGATTATGAAAAGCTGGAGCTGGCAAAAAATGATCTTGCCATCTTGGTGATGGATATGGCAGGAGCAACTTGGCGCATGGTGATGGTGATAACCTGTAGCTGGCAAATGATAGAGTTGCTAAACATACCGTTCGGAAAAAGGAAGATTGCAAAGATATGATGGTTATCCAAAATCATTGTAATAGTTATGCCTTGAATCAAGGAGGCAAATATGTAGAAACTAAAATAAATAAAAGAAGTCGACCACCGTAGCCCAACACATTGTGGAGGATATTCTCGTGGACGTAGGTGAACTAGCACCGAACCACGTAATTTGGTGTGTTTCTTCCTTATTCTCTCTTGGTTTTATCTTTTATTAAGATTATTAAAAACGAAAGGGAGAAGGAAAACAAAACACTCGTCGGCACTCCTACCGACCGCTGCCTAACAACCACGAAAGAACCCGAAGAACACACAAAATTCAATTCTTCCGATCAGAACGGCTCCCACTGTTCTAAACACGACAGGTGACACGCTAGAGGAAGCGACAACATAAGTGAGAAAAGCCTAAGCTTGAATGAAGACTTATGATACATACGGACAGAGTAAAGATTAAAATGTTTGGCACTGAAAATACAAATCGCCTGTCTTCTCCCATGCCTTTCACGTACTTAAACCTGAAATAAAGAAGAGCAGTAGAAACCATGTCTAAAATATTGAAATCTGAAACAAAGAAGAGAAGGAGAGGCTATGGCTCTTACGTATTTAAATCTGAAACAAGAAACGGAGAAACCATGTCTTTTACGTATTCAAATCTGAAAAAGAGAAACTGAATCTGAAATTAAGAAGAAAAGGAGAAACCATGGACGACAGGCTTAAACAGAGAAAACAAGAGAAAGCATCCGTCAGCCAGCACTCCTCCAAAAACACGTGAATGTTTCCATCGAGTGGAGAGGCGGCTGTTTTGGCATTAGCTTGAAAAGTTGAGAACCCATTTGATCAAGTTCAAAAAGTAGTGAACAATGCCAACCAGTCATTTGTTAGGCAGCTTTCAGTAATTTCTTATTTACGTTTCTACTTGCAGTTGAGACAGAAGCGCTTGTTTAATAAGAATTATTTTGGTATGCGGGTCTGTAATTTTAAACGTTCAAAAGTTAAACGTGTTCATGTAAGTTTCTCATCTGAGAACAGTGTGTCAGATTCATGCATGTCCACTTAGCTTATCAACAAATAAATCATCTACAGTTAGAAACTTATGAGTCATTCTTTACAATAGAACTGACGAAAGAAATTTCTAAGACAGAAGAAAAAAAGCAGACAAACAGAGAAAAATACACATCAGGGAGATGAGAAAAAACTACAGCTATATTCACGCAAAGAGTGCTACTAAGCACAGCTTTTAGAAATCACAGAAATGGGGATGTTTAATATATGCCCACGACTTCCGCGGATCACGATCCTTCCAAAGCTTGCAGTGGAGTTGTTGATGGTAGCATTCATAAGAACTGTCAGAATTTGTCTCTGCCCACTTGCTATGAAAAATTGGGTTGGAGTAATAGTGACCGATACTCCAAGAGGGGCACTCCAACTCACCCTGTACGTTTCATCACCAGCGACGTTTGTCAATATTCTATGAACAGCTGTAGACCGGTTTAGTTTGGCAACTGTAATAGAAGGTAAATTGAGGTCTGTTGCAGCGAGGGTGTTGTGACCACAAGCCTTGCCTGTGTAATTAAGCAAAAGTGGGCCAGATCCATTAATACCACAGAGGAATGAGAAAAAATCCTCGTAACCTGCAAAGACAGAAACCAGTGGAAGAATGAACCAAGTTAACCACGAAGGGCTCCAAAAAAAAAGAGCCAAGTTATAATCTTCAAAATCATTAAAAGAAGCGCTCAGAACAGAAAAAAGAACACTTGTCAATAAATAACCAAAGTCGGTTTTTGTATCACTGTTGTAGCAGATATCCAATGTGAATTGAACATATGAACGCATGTTTATTTTGTTCTTTTGTTCTAAGGTGCACGAAATGCAGCGTCATTTTTTCTAGTATCATAGAGGCAGTCTGCAGCAAACCATGAAGCACATCAAATACACCTACTGTAGCAAACTATAAAGCACATCAAATACACCTACGGCAGCAAACCATGAAGCACATCAAATACACCTACATTGTCTGTACGGGTATACTATGACCATGGAATGACGAGGACATTTCTCCTGGCTAGGAATCAAACGGAACCTTCTATGGTAGAAGACTATGTCCGACAGGTGCCATGAAGCAGTTTTGACAAAAAAAAAAAAAACATGGGTGCTGGTATGGTGAGAATATATATGTGTGTACGTTATAGTCCACAAACAAGAAAATTAACAATTAAAAAGCTATGATTCTACCAATCACTCAATGAAAAAGAATGCAAATTGTCAATCGCCTCATCTTCAGCCAATTTGTGTCGATGCAGGGTGCTGCAGCCTTTCTCGTAGAGTGCCAGTGTCACTTCACTTAGGTGAATAGCTGTTTCTTCCAGGTTTCTTACTCTCGACAGCACATTATCACGTAATGTACTATGATTTAACTTTAAAATTTTCTTAAGTGGCTTCCTAACAGCAACTTCAGTTCATCAGTCAAAAGCTTATTCAGGCCTCCCCCAAAAATAAGGTTGTATTTGAACATTGATGGCCCGTAAGCACATGTTTTGCTCAATCTTGAATTTGATTTCGTGGCGATCATAAAGGCAATGCTTGTTTTGGGGAGACCTGCAAACTCCTAAATGCAAATGCAGGGACACATTCTTAGACTGATTATCATTATGGAAATGATTCCGAAAACTAGACACACACTAAAAATTGTTCAAATGCCTAGGCCAAACGTGCACATCCTCAAACCAAAAGTATTTAAGCAAATAAGTGGCAGATCGGTCTCAGTTGACTGAGACCCAGAAGTGAAATTTATTTATGCATAGCCACAACTATGGACGTGCAGTTAAGTTTATCAATGGCAAATATGAATAGAAACCTAGGAAGTACAAAAGAGAAACATACTCGCATCAAAGATCAGACCAGGGTCCAAGGCAGCAGTCACATTGACAAAACCACTTCCCATATCAAAGGGTGTAGCTGGAGACTGGCTTGAATCTGGATCGCTGTATGCCCGTTGTGCCATTATTGGGCCTCCTTGTTTGTCAAATAGGGAGGCAGTAGTAGAGAGTGCAGACGCGATAGCTGAAGGACTAAATCTGGGGAACTTCTGCATGATGAGGGCAGCAAGTCCTGCAATGTGAGGTGCTGCCATGCTTGTACCAGAGATCATTGCAAACCTTTCACCTGGATTAGTGTTATGGCAGAAGTTAAGGACCGTTTACCCCAACCATTGTCATCAATGTTGCTCTTGGGAAAATATCAGCAAAGTTTTTCTCGAGTACTTTTCGGCGAACTTGTTTTCCTCAGGAAAATTTTCGGGAAAAATCTCAGCAAGTTTTCAAAAAATAAAAAGTCTAAAAATAATAAAATAAATGAGAAACTAACAAAAAGGTGAAAAATCATCAAAAAAATTGCAAGATATTTATTGTTGTCGAGAGTTTTCAAAATCTCGCCATATTTTTCTGATATTTCCGTTTACTCGTTTTTCTCAAAAAGATTGCAAGATTTCTAAGATCTCATCATATCTGTGACAATGACTCCAACTTAAAGTTATGTAGAAAGATGGATGATACCCTCAAATTCTCTGGAATCTGTTCCTCCAGAACTCCATGCAGCCCAGATATAACTACCAGGAGCCACTAAATTAGGTTTCATAAAATCTGCATTATCGAAAAATGCATTTTCTGGGTCTGGTCCTCTTGCTGAATAATACAAAACCTTTGGTGCCGAGTTGTTATAAGATGGTTCCAAACCCCCAGAAATTCTAGCAACACCTGCAAATTTCACGATCCTGTTGGATGATGCATTTCTCACCAACGAATTGTTGTAATATTGGATAAAAGTCTGCATGCAAGCAACTGTCAGATATAGTGGAATACATGAAATTACAAGCAAAGCCAAAGAAGTATTGAAACATTATTGAAAAAAATACACAAATGAGGGGGATTAAATATACCATCTAGGCAAACAAAGCATGTGAATTAGAGTTGATGATCATACAATAGGAAGATTTTATCATAACAAAAGCATCATTATCCCTAATACAATAAATTTCAACCAGGGGCAATACAAAACCAAAAGCAGTTGCATGGTGGGAGTTGCCACAGCTATCAGGCCAACAGTTGTTCAACTTCCATAGGCGTCAACTCCTTGGATAAGCCAAAACAGGTTGTATCTACTGGGGTCCAGGAGATGCACCGAAGCGGTTTTACCACTCTTATGAGACTGAAGGTTGATATTTCCCTTGGACCATTTGAGAAGAAAAATAGTGGCAACAGTTAAGAACAGTTATGGGATGAACAGTTACGACTGAAGATTGCAGCAGAGCTTCAAAGTGATGAACAGAAGAGACAAATACCCAGAAAGTTATAGCTGGATGCATGCCTTTTCACATCTCAATATCATAACAGGGCTCTCCTAAATCCTGGCAACTACCAATCTTACGTTTTTAACAACCTTGACTAGTGTGTCCGTCATGTCTCCTTGCTTTCTGCAATGGATCACATTTAATGAGGATAGAAGAGAGATGAGACAGCCAGTATTCAGGATCAAGTACCCCTCATAAACGGTAATTGAAGAAACCCATGGGGATTGAGGCCTCGCCTCTACAGAAAACAAGATACCCATTGAAAAACTAAAACAAAGGAAAACCCGTATCAGGGTCAACAGGAAATATAACAACTAACCATGTCAAGTCTTAAATAGATTATCATGAATCCATGGACATATCTTTTCTACAACAATTATGTTCAAAATATTTGAGGACAATTCCATTTGAAACTTGTGATATAAATAAGAATGAGAGACCTTTGAGTCATCTGGAGAAGAAATTATCAATCCTGGCATTTTCATTGGGGTTGGGTTTATTTGATACCCAGTAACAAAAGGATCCACCAAGAAAATGACCCCTGCTGCATTGAGATTCTTGGCTGTGTTCAAGGCCCGCTTAATGGAGGAGAGGCCTAACACAAAGCGGATCGAATAACTGCAAATCAAAATGTTCCCTTCAACCAACTCCTTCTTCAGCTGGTTGGGGTCTTGGCATTCACCCAAATACAAATCTTTTGAATCTACAGTTTCATTCACCGCATGAATTGCTGATATCAGAGTGAACATTGCATCTTTGCCTGTCCCCGCTGCAGATTGAACACATATTTTAACCTTCTGATGTATAACTCAACAAAATGAAGACAGTTATCCTAACAAATCAGCTAAAACCAGACAAAAAAGAAACTATATACACAAAATATTTCAGTAGAAACAAAAAAACTTCAAGTTTCATGAACCAAGACTTTAACCACAAACCACAGCTTGCCTTAAGACCAATTCTAGAATAGTGATTTTATGACCAAGTACAGCTGCAAGCCTGCAATAGAGGAAATTGTATTTAGTGGTGTTAAATGTGAAGCTCAACTTACGTGCAAGACCAAGTCCTGGGATGGTCACCCTATTGCCAAGCACAACTGAATTGGAATAGGTTCTATCATGAGCTGCAGCACCTACAGTGAAGATCCATGGACTGAAGGATGAAATGCTCTTGAATGAGGGTCCAGTATTTCCAGCTGCCTGGACAACAAAAATGCCACCCTTTACAGCTGAGAGCAGCGCCATATCAATCGGATTGAAAAAAGTTGCTATCCCAGGAGGACGTCGGTTTGGAGTTATTGATAAGCTTATTATATCTACTCCATCTTGAGCAGCCTACAGACATTATTTTACAACAATTAGAATTCCAGATGGTGAAGCAACAGTAAGAATAAACATTTAAGCTAATTGCACACACAGAAGTGTGCCAAAAGCTGTGCAGGAGATGGAGCATAGCAACAATCTAGCCTGTTCAAGGTTGCTTTGTATATATGACAAGAAGTTTTGCATGAAAGCTTTGCATATATGAAAAGAAATTTTGCATGAGTAAACTTGAGGTAGGCACAAGATATGAGTTCTACCTAACTAAATCAGGCCCCTAGAGAGATTTAGGTATATTGAATTGGGAAAAGCGCCCAGTACATTAAGAAGAGGTAGGTGTCTCCTTGGCCGCTCCAACTGGATTTCTAAGGGGTTGGGGTTATTATATGTGATGCTAACGATTGCACCCATTGATGCAATGGCATCTAAGTTCAGTCTTAAAGTGTCATTCAGGATTTTCTCCTGGACTCATACCTCCTAGTGATGAGTGTGAGGACTATATTTTGCATCTAGAGACCATGAAAGGAAGATGAAAGTAGGATTCAAAGAAGTTATGGCTCAACCTGTGCAATTGTAAGACAATGTTGCCTACACCTTGTCTCGACATTTATATTGTCTAGCTTGCCTGGTGCAGTTCAGGCTATATCTGTTTCATCAGAAAGAGGTGGACCGTCAGGCTACAGCGTATTATGTACCTCTCCAATATGGCATGCATTATATCCATATATGGTTGGCAATGTCAATATAAAATGATGATGTTTGTTTTCATGTTTTAGGCTTTTAAGTTTGTGCACTTATGCCTTGGGGTTATGGTTTAGGCTTCTTGCTATACTCAGCTAACGTTGAGCTGACAGTCCTTGATCCTTTTCAAGCCATAGATGCAGCTTAGTGGTGCTGCTGGAATTTTCTCACTACACTAGGAAGTGTTTCACTCTAGTGGAACTCTCATTTCATAGTGTCTATTATATGAACTTTGTTTTAGAGAAAGGAATGCAAAGTATGTCATGGCCAGTAAGCCACTTGTACCAGGTCTATGTCACAGGGCAAAGGTTATATTTAATGTAAACACAACTGTTTCCACCATACTCAGTAGTTGGAAAAAGAAGGCTTATTTTGGGTTGTGACAGCAGTTGTATGAATTTAATAGGACTTACTTTATGAAAGAATGGACAAAGTATATACCATTCTACAGTTATCAATCTCATAGCACAAGTTATTTTCTGTTTAGCTCCACAACTTTCTTCCTTTATAGTTTATAGCATGTCACAATCCTAAAGACAGGATTCAAAGGACTACATCCAGAAATTTCAAGTGAAACGAGTTATTATAATAGAAAGATCTGACCCAATGAAGGTGGAGATACTAGTAAAGTTAAAAGCATATGGAGAATAAATGAAGCAGTAATTTGCCTAGAGACCTGATCTATCGCAGCAACCACATCTGCTGCAAATCCACCAAAGCTTTTGAAAAGAGCCTTGTATACTGCAATCCTGCAATGGAAAATATTTTCCATGTCTCTTTCAAGAAATCATTAGATAATCAAAAGCAAAGGATTATTACTTACTGTGCATGAGGTGCCATTCCACTTGCATCCCCGAAATGATTGCTTGCTACAATTACAGGAATTCCATGGTTCCCTGCTGCAATGGAGGCTGTATGACTGCACATCTACGAGCAAACTATGTCACAATTGCAACTATCTATATACTAAAAGAACCTCATCACCTATAACATCTTTAAATCATTCAAAAGACTTTTATTTTTAGCAGATATGAGACACTTTCAGAACTTGACAAAGAAAGAACATACGTTCCATGACCATCTCCATCAAAAGGTGAAGCATGATTTTGAGTAGCATTAAAAATCCCCCTACTAATAGCAGAAGCAGCAAAATGACGAGCTCCAATGAGTTTTCGGTTGCAAGAGCCAGATGGGAAATCCTTGGTAACCTCACAAATGCCTGAAAAATGTGATGGAACTGGATACAGTTTACTGGAACTGTCATCAGCAAAGCTTGGGTGTGTGGGATCAATCCCTGTGTCTATAAATCCAATCACGACTCCCTTCCCCGCAACATCTGGCCCACCTTCAACAACCCAAGCTCCAGCAGGTAAGCCGAGAAATGCAGGAGTGTGCGTAGTTGCAGTTCTGACGGAGAAATCGGGCACCACCTTTGCAACTTCTTTTTTATTTGCAAGCTTTTCTGCCTAAAAAGTAAAAGAAGACAAATATTCAATTAAACACCATTCAAAAAAAATTAAAATTGTTCAAGAAACAAACATCATCATTGGCCAGTTGATGTTCTAAACCATTCACACGTCAAGTAAGCCCCTGAAGTTTACTACCACCAAGGCAGAACTCCAGTTCCCGGGTCAGGATCCCAAGTTCCAAATGTTAAACTTAACCCTGCTTAATGCACTATGATGAAAGGCTGAAGATAGTAAGTTCCTACAGGAAAGCAAAAGATGCAGCTAGCCTTAGTTGCATGGAAATATGTTCCTCATTGCAAAAATTTACATTAAGCAATAACATTTTAAATCATAATCAAGATTTTTAGAGCTGCTGTGGAAAAGCATGAACCATCCAAGGAAGAGTAGTTTCCTGAAATCAAATACACAAAGATTAGAGGCATTAAGCTATCATGAACTATGACCAAGACCAGTGATGACTTAAATTGATGCCAGCACAGGACATTCCTCAAACCTCTGAATGTGTATACACATAAATAATCATAGGCTTTAGCAGACTACAGACTTGGCAAGAAAGTGATGTTTCAGATATTTTTCAATCAGATGCCTTTAGGGCCTATTGAGAACCTGAATCCTCACAAGTTAAACATGGAAAAAAAAAAACCTATTTTACACTGAATATCTTCAACTAACAGTAGCATCTTCATATAGCACAGGACCATGATAATTGAAAATTGAAAACAAAAAAAAATGAAATGAAGGAATTATAGTGATGTGCATTGTGCTAGAAGACATATCAATAGCTAGCAAACAGATAAATAATCAACTGGTAACAGAACAGAAATGATAAGGAAACTTACCACAACCATAAAGGTAATAATGCAAAGAATGAAAAATAGTGCTCAAGAGATGAACATAAAATCAATAGAAATAACGTAGACTACCTGCTGTGGAGATAGAAGAACTGCAAAACCATTGATCAAGTAATGGTAACTATAGAGTTTCTGATAGGCCTCCCCGTTAAAGGTCCTCCTCAAGAGAGTTTCATGAAACTGAATTTGGTAAGAACCATAATGTGCACCAGACCTTGACAAATTATTGATAAAAAACGAAAATCAGGTGAGTCACCTAGAATATGAAAACTGAACGGATAAACTAAGACATTTCGGCTAACATAACTCAAACAGTCAACTCGGTAGTCGGTAAAAGTGCGTAAAAAATCAAAAGCAAACAAATTATAATACCAGAGCCGTAGAACAGATAATCAATGCTCCCCTTGTGTTTTAGATGGAAAATACAACATGATGTAAAGGTTGTGAAGTTTGGAACATAACCCCGCAATTTCAAAACCTTGCATCACAGCATGGCTACCAACCTAACAGTAGTAAATACTATTTCTGAACGTGCAGAAAGGATTTTGGTCCGTGGAAACAGGAAAAGAAAAAATGGCCCCTAACCAGCTAGTTCTTGTCATCTGTCAGAAAGGGAATGGAAATAGAAATAGAAAAAACTATACAGCTCAAGACAGTCCATTGGATCATGCTCTTGCCAGAATGAATATTTCGAATAAAGATCGCATAAAACGCGGAGAGATAGAGAGAGAGCGCGAGGGGACAATGATACATGAAATGAACCAATCAAAAGGGGAGTCTAGTATCCAACGACCTGGCTCAAAAAACACTTGCTAAACCAAAACTATTACCACTGAACCAAGAATGGCCTTCGAACAACCAACAAGCATGTAACCATCATGAGGAGAATGAGAGGAAATGATGACGGTGGCGAACCACTTTTATGACACATCATCCATGCCCTCTCCTCCGTGCAATAAAAGTCTCAAAATCCTCTGGAAAATTTAGGAGGATGAAGAAAGGAGACTAACCCTTTGTTCCGTAGTCTGCTCCATCTTTCTGCCTCCACATGATCAAAATCGCGGTTACTCCTAAGGTCAGACAAATAATGAAGAGTCGGTGCTTTCTTTAATGTAACAATATACACCATAGACGACTCATCGTGACTTAGAACAACCAAACCAAACCCCAAACAAAGAACCAAGAGTAAGTGCACTCCACAGCCAACTAACTTCTTTCTACACCCCATTGGTGTGATTTTGGAAGCAGAACCCCTCAATCTACCAACTTTACTTCATATGCCCCACAAAACCTCCTTTTTTTTCCATTTCACAAGCATGAGAGAAGAACGAACGCAGACTAGGAAGTCGGTGGAGAAGAAAGTGAAGAACAGAGTGGCCTCCTCACTCTGTTAGCATGTGAGAAAGAGCGTGGGGTTTTACTGTAAGGACAAGATGGAAAACTTGGAGCGTTGTGTAGGCAGCTGAAAGTTGGTGTCTTTTGCTTTCAGAGGAGAAAGCCGTAGGAAGGTTAAAAAGCAAGTAGCCAGTAAAAGATGGCCAAACGGCGCAAATTGGAGATGGATTATGCTACAGCGACTGCTGCTGGTGCAGAGAGAGAGAGAGAGATCAGGGATGGTAGCAGGGTAATCCAGAGCGACGCCAACGAGATGGTAAGATTACAAGGCAGGGTAGATTACAAGGCACGGTATAAGCATGTAGCCATGTACAGTAAAAAAGAAGGGACAAGGGTGTGGTCTTGAAGATCTTGAGCCAGGTGAACATCGTTGTCTGAAAAGGAGGAGCATGCAGAAACACCGACCCGGACTCACACCCAGTGGCTGGCAAGCTATGTAAACGGATCGTGTGCTGTGCTTCATCGAGCTCCAAATTCGACTTTGAACGTCTTTATATTTTAATATAAATTGGAGAATTTTTTTTTAAAAAAGTATAAGTTTTCAAACAACTGCTTGTTAATAAGAACGATTAATTTATAATGTAAAATAATCAAAACGCTTACTGCAAACAATCACTCTTCTATTGGCTGACGAAAGACATTTTGTCTTTAAGAAAACTATTTTTGTTATTTTACATTACTTGGCGGCTTTCCAAAATTTTTACCTAAAGTTGGGCAACGATTTGTTAAGTTTTAAAAAGATAAGCAATGATTAGTTAAGTTGCCCAAATTTTAAACACCTTTATATAATTTTTCCAAATATGTAATGGAATTCGAAATTGATGCAGTTTAAGAAAACCTAAATCAAGTTTGAGTTCAATGGCTAATCGATTCAGTTTCTCTTATAAAACTTGACTAATTAGATGAGGATGACAGTTTAGGCCTGCAGTTTCGCATGCATAATATAACATATGGGTGTTTGATGGCTTGGAATTTTGATTTTACAATGAAAGTTTATAATCAAAATTCTTCCCCAAACTATAATTTGAATGAAAATTTCAATTCCTGTTTCCCTTTTGTATTTGATACTCTGTTTTTGTATTTGATAATCTGAAAATTTGATTCCACAATTGAAAATAACTTGTTTGATGAAACCAGAATTAAAATTCTAGAATTCTTAAATCCAAACCTTCATGCCTTGTCCCCTAAAGAGAGCTAAAAAAGAAAAATCAAAATACCTAAATCATAATTCCACCCCTTAGAATATGATCACAATTCTAGAATTTTGATTTTGGAATGTGTATAGTTCCTATATCAAAATTCTTTGTTTGACAATACAATTCTCATTTCATCTCTATTGAGAATTTTAATTCTGAATTCCATAACTCTGGCTGCAGCAAACGCCCTAAATGGGTGGGGTCTAGTTCCGAGTTTTATAGTAGATGCTACATTCTACAAACGCATTCTTTTCTCTAGATTTTTGTTTTGGGATTCACACTCTTTTCCTGGAATGCGACTACCAATAATAATGCTTCTGAAAACATTTGCTTCTCAGTTTCCGGTTTATGTATTACTTCGTGTATCAACTATCATGGCCTTGTATCAAATTTGGTTCAGACTTCGTCCTCAAGCTTCCCCAAATCCAAGCTGTTCGATATTTTTTTTTTCATATGGTAGAGAGCGAGCACCCTGCAGTAGCAGGGCACCAGTTTTCCAGAGTTCAGGCAAGAAAAAAGGCCTGTGCTTTTGTGCCTTTATTAAAGCGAGATCCTTGCATGTGAGCGAGTGAGTGTGTTTTTGGGGGCGTGTGCGAAGGCAAGCTTGCCGTTTCATGTGCTAAGAGAAGGAGGGTATCAGAAAAGAAAGTGAAGTGTTGCAGGGCCTTCATTTTTTAATGGCGGAGCTGGAAAGTAGTTGGTTGCTTTCCCAAGGTTTCAATAAATACAGGGAGGGAGAGAGAGAGAGCGAAGCTTTCTTTTTTATTTCCTGTATTGACTTTGGTGGTAAAGAGATGGAATAAAGGGGCAGATGACAGCTGGGACCTGTAGGGGTGGCTCTTCCCCAAGGCCGGAGTTTCGGTCATGGATATTCTCAACAGCATTCGCTCTTCTGCATTCTCTACCGACCCTGTTATCATTGCACTGTTCATTTTTTATTTCTTCTCAACGGAATCAACGGTTGTGGTGCATACGAGGTCGCCCATGCGCTTACAATATATAGCTAATTAAGAGCTTCAACTTTGAAGAATGCTTGTGCTTGTTTACTCGTGATCTTTCGTCCTTTCTTTTCTTTTCTTTTTAAGATTAAAAAAAAGAATTGCCCATCTTTTCTTTTTTATATATGAATAAAAAAAAAAATGCCCATATGGCTCAAAGCCCCCTGTTAGATGAATGTATCTCTCCCTCTCTCTCTCAAATTCTGTCTGTTAGCTTTGACAGAAGACCAAGTCATCGAAATGTGAATGACAAGATTTGGAAGTATTGCATTGTGGAATGTGAAGAATAGATGAGACTTAGAGGCATCAGGTTCAAGTTGATAATTGTCGAGTGCGCCAAATGTTAGATCAGGTGGGAATTTGTCCAAAGTGGGGAGGAGGCAGACTTGTACCTACAAAACAATTACTGCAAGGATTAAAAGTGAGGATTGACAACCTTATTTTAAAGGTGCATCTCATGACACCAAAAGCACACCTAGACAACCTTAATTCAAATTTTTATTAACATTAAAATGAAAAGGGATGTACCTAATATAGGCCTTATTTTTTAATATTGGGATATTTGGTTAGACAGATCTTAGATTTTGATTTAAACCTACTGCCTCGTTGGCAAATTATGTACATATTAAGTCCTTCAGTTTAAGATGTGATATTATCAAATGTGTCACTCTGGCCTTATTCTTGATTTTTGTTCCTGGAACGACAACCACCTTGGAAGCTCCTTCACGAAAAGGTAACTGATTGGAGCGTCAAAGCTCCTTATCAAGATTTGAAACTCACGATTTGGGCGTGAACAATATTTGCCTCATCATTGATAAGATTCTGGTGCGTCGTAGGCCTTCAATCCAATCACCAAGTGGACCTCTACGTCGACGGCAACGTTAAGCAAGCTTCTATTGCCATTTGGGATTCTTGCGAGTCGCCTCTACTTCTCTTGCTTTCTCAGTTCTCACCATAGTTAGTTTTGCATAGCTCGTTTGCTCGCTCACGGGTCATCAAGTTGGTTCATCTCTCTCTCTCCCTCTCTCTCCTCTGAGTGATGGGGCCTCAAGTAAGCTTATGTTACAAAAATACCAACCCGCTCATGATCTTCCGTTGGTTCAAGTTTCTTCATCCTCTTTTAATAGATCACATTTATTCAATGCATGGCTGCCTGTGCTGCAATTTGTCCAAGATAGGCCTTTACATCAGCAGCTTTTTTGGACCGAACATGCCCATGGAGTTCATTCTACATCTCTTGTTTAGCACTCTGTTTTACCACCTACTCCCACCCCTTTTCCTTATAAGCTCTTGTGGGATGCTGGCCCTCCACCAAGGGCTACATTGAATGACTGGTTTATCATTAGAGACAAAGTACAAACATAGTGCAATCTTAAACTGTGGGGTTTATGTCTGGTCAGCCATTGTGTGTTAAACGAAAACACGAAGATGATTTGTATCATGTGAAATGCTTTACTCATGAGGAATGACACGTTGAGGGAGAACAAGAAAGAAACATTATCAATGGAAAGATTGTATTATTCTTTACTAAAATTCAAGAAAATATATACAGCAGAATTACAACGGTAAGGACTGATTCCTCCTTTCTTCACGTGACAAGGTTTTCTAAAATAACTTTGATATTTGAGGCAAGTTGAGGTGAACGTTGAAATGGACGTTGAGATGTGGCCGTTCAATTGTTTCCTTTAACACTTCCCTTTAAACAGGTGTGTAAAGATTGATGACACCAAGTTTGAACAATGGATGATAAAAACCTTCTTTTCCTAATGCTTTAGTAAATAAGTCTGCTAGTTGGTCTTTGCTTCAAATGTAGCATGTGCGTATTGTCCCCTAAAGCAATTTCTCTCGTACAACGTGACAATCTAGTTCAATATATTTTGTGCGCTCATGAAAAACTGGATTTGCAGCTATATGTAATGCTGCTTGGTTGTCACAGAAAATCGTTGCTGGATGTAGTTGACTAACTCCAAAGTCTTTTAATAGATATCTTAACCATGTTATTTGGCATACCACATTAGCCATGGATTTGTATGCTTCAGCAGAGGCTCATGACACCGTCTATTGTTTCTTTGACTTCCAAGATATGGGAACTAGCCCAAGGAACACGCAATAACTAGTGACAGATCGTCGCTTTTGACGGCAAGTAGCCCAATTTGAATCACAAAAAGGCACTTAACTGCATATTATTCTCTTTACTCATTAGAATGCCTTGAACCGAATTCTTCTTGAGATATCGAATCACTCGGAATGCCGCTTGTAGGTGAGGTATGCGTGGTTGTTGCATGAACATGCTTAGGACGTGCATAGCGTATTGTATATTTGGGCGTGTAATGCTGAGACAGATTAGTCTCCCAATAAGCCGCCGATATTGTTTTGGGTCCTTGATGTAGTCTCCATGATCTTCGTCCAACCCATGCTTTTGTTCCATTGGCGTTTCTGCTGGTTTTGCTCCCGAGAGACATATTTCATGAATAATATCTAGAACATATTTTTGTTGTGAGAGATATATACCTTTTGAAAAACGGGCAATTTCAATTCCCAAAAAATATTTAGGTTTGCCTAAGTCCTTCATGTGAAATTTTTTACATAGAAATGATTTGAAGTTCTCAACTTCATCCTTTACATTTCCTGCAATTATCAAGTCATTAACGTATACCAGAATAGTAAGAAAGATTTTATCACACTTGAATGTGAATAAAGAGTGATCAACTTTAGATTGCATAAATTCATAATCTTCCAGAGCAGTTGAAAGTTTATGAAACCAATTTCTTGGAGATTGTTTTAAACCATACAGAGATTTATGTAATTTACATACCTGATTCTCCCCCTGTTTGACATACCCTTGAGGTATTTACATGTAGACATCATCATGCAGGTCGCCATGTAGGAAAGCATTATTGACGTCCATTTGACACATGATCCAATCTTGATTAGCTGCTATAGTAAAAAGAGTACGTACCGTGACCATTTTTGCTACCAGAGCGAATGTTTCATTATAGTCCAATCCCTCTTGTTGAGCGTACCCTCTTATAGGATACCTCGTTCCTTTTTGCTGACTTGAATTGGAGATGTCTTTTGTTGAGGGTGAAGTAAGAAGTGAACATTAGAAATCTTTTAACCATATTGTAGGTTTTCTTACACGAGTAGATCCCCTAGGTGGATCTAGATATAGATCTAGATCAAACGAAGATAGTTTGTGTTCATTTGTATCTAGGCACTCCTCATCTGTTTGATTGACTTGTACATGTCGTTCTTGTGTGGGAGGCGAAATATTGGTTCCTAGGTCAATGTGTTCTAATTAAGGGGGTTAGTAAGGGACCTTTTATCCCTCATACCTTGTGTGGGATAAATATCTAGATCATACGGAATGGGCAAAACAATACTTTTTTCACCAATTTTTATTTTGAAAAGAAAAAATATTTTCATGAAAGATTACATCGCGACTAACAAACACCTTATGTGTCTCAAGATCATACAATTTATAGGTTTTTTGTCCATCAGGGTACCCAATGAAAATACACTTATTCACTCTAGAATCAATTTTGTCCATGTTTTGGCATGTGTTCGTGGCATAACATAATGATCCAAAAACTCTAAGATGTTTGATGTTTGGCTTTTTTCCAAATAATATTTCAAAAGGAGATTTTTCATTAAGTTTTGATGATGATATACGATTTATTAGATAAATGGCTGTCAAAACACATTCACCCGAAAAATGCAAAGGTAAATTTGATTCAAAACGTAAGGCCCTTGCAACTTCAGGAAGGTGGCAGTGTTTATGTTCCACTACGCCATTTTGTTGTGGAGTAGCCACACAACTATGTTGATGAGTGGTACCTTGTTTTTGTAAAAAATCCTTCATTTCATATGAATAAAAATTCAGTCCCATTATCCATTGACAAAGATTTAATTTGACAATTAAACTGTGTTTTAATCAAAGCAAAAAAAAATTTGATAAGATGTAATGTTTCACATTTATGTCTCATTAAGAAAATCCAAGTGGCATGAGAGTAATCATCTACAATGCTAAAAAAAATAATGTGCACCAGAAATAGTAGATTGAACATAAGGACCCCAAATATCACAATGAATTAAATCAAAATGATGCATAGTAGAAATTTCACTTAAACCAAACTTAAGTCGAGTTTGTTTTGCTCGATGGCAAGCATCACAAACATAATCATCATTCAAGTCAAAGTTTAAATCTAAATAATTATTCACTAGCTTTAAGCGAGAATGCGAAAGGTGACCTAATCTTTTATGCCAAAGTTCATGAGTAGAAACGGCAAGACAAGCTTGAACACATGGTGGTCTTTGTTGAAGAACATATAGTCCACCTTTCACCTCACCCTGCCCAATCGTCATCTTCGATTCTAGGTCCTAAATAATCCAACGATCATGTAAAAAGGTTATGGAACAATTTAAATTTTTTGTTAGTTCGTTAACTGAAAGTAAATTAACCTTAAAAGAAGGAATGCATAACACATCATTAGCTTCAAATGAAGGAATAGATAGTTTACCCGCTTGATGGACTGGAATTGTTTTTTCATTTGGTAATGTCACATGAACATTGCATGATTTTAAGTTTTGAAGCATATTTTCATCAATACATATATGTGGACTCGCTCCCAAGTCCATAATCCAAGTAAAAGATTGGGTGTTAATAGAATAAACATTACCTCCTGGGCTGCATTACATGCAAAGTTTATATTGGTCTGCTGGTTCTTCACTAAGGATAGCAATTTGTGATATTCTTCAAGTGTAAATGCTGGAGCATAACCTTTAGTATCTAGTCCTCCATAACCTAGACCCCGAACACCATCAAAGGGAGTCGATTTTTACATCTGGTGTATTGTTTCCTTTGAGACACATTAGCTGCAATAGGTGGTTTAAAATTAAGATAATAAAATCGATGCCCTGGAGGGTACCCAATCAGTTTGAAACACTTTTCTTTAATATGTCCAATTCCTTGGCAGTGGCTACAAATAGGCCGATTTTGTCATCCTCTTTTGCTTCTATAAAATCCACCATGGTTAGCACCATAACTGATTTGTTTAACATGCTCACTTTGTTTGACTGCCAAGGCTGCACTCCTCCAATAGTTGAACCAGAAAACCGTGCCTCATGCTGTTTTTCTTCTTAGAGGACCATTGCATAAACTTTGTTGACATTGGGAAGGAGATCAAGAAATAAAATCTGGCCTCTAACAGCATTATAAGAATCATTGTTAGACCCATTAGGAATTGGATAACATGTTCCCTTTGGAGTTGTTCTGAATACGACTTCATGGCCCCACAAGAACACACAGGAATGAGAGAATATGAACTAAGCTCGTCCCAAATAGCCTTTAATTTGGTATAATATAATGCAACAGTCATAGTATCATGTTGTAGATGACTAATAGCACTCTGGATTTGATTGATCCGAGGAGTGAGGCTTTGAGTAAATCGTTCTCACAAAATCTTTCTAGACCTCTCTAGCGTTAGTCGAATAAATAACACTTTCTACAATATCTTTGTTGACTGAATTTAAGATCCAAGAAAGTATCATATTGTTGGACCGAACCCATAGATAATAGCTCAGATAATCCTTTTCTGGTTCCCTAATAGAACCATCAATGAAACCAATTTTGTTTTTTGTTGAAAGAGCCATTAACATGGCTTTACTCCACGTCCCATAATTTTTCCCATTAAAATGTTGTGAGACCAAGATATTTCCAGGGTTGTCTGAATGGTGAATAAAGGGTTAGACATCACCTGGGACAGATCTGCGCCGCTGGGATCAACATGAACGACATCATCCGTCTTTCGTCTTTCACTGTTCTCATCAACTCCATGGTCTGCCATTGTCCTCATTGCTCTGATATGATGTGAAATGCTTTACTCATGAGGAATGACACGTTGAGGGAGAACAAGAAAGAAACATTATCAATGGAAAGATTGTATTATTGTTTACTAGAATTCAAGAAAATATATACAGCAATATAACAACGGTAAGGAGTGATCCCTCCTTTCTTCACATGACAAAGTTTTCTAAAATAACTTTGATATTTGAGGCAAGTTGAGGTGAACCTTGAAATGGGCGTTGAGATGAATGGTCGTTGAGGTGTGGCAATTCAATTGTTTCCTTTAACATATCACCTGTTTTGGGGCTACAATGAAGTGCAAAAACTCTTTCTTGCATCCTTCCCCAGATGTTTATCAATCTTCTTTTGTGCGTGATCTTTTGTTCGGACCTAGGAGTATCCGCGGATCTAAGAGATGGTGTTTCCTTTGGAGATCATGGCTTTTGTGTTTTGGTGGCATATTTGGACATGAGAAATAATGTCTTATTTAGGGAGCAGCCATATGCCTTTCAGGTCCTTCTTTTCAACCTGTGTACTGATGTGACTGTTATTGTCAAAACATTTTGGCATCTGGATGTTATTGTTAGTTACTCAACAATTTTGTTTATGATTGTTGTTTGTCTTGCCATCCATTTCTCTTGGATGTTTCCTGTTTTAATGAATCCGTGTTCATTTTTCTCTCTCTCTCTCCCCCCCACCCCGACAAAGCCTCTCTATTGTCAATCGGTTACGCAGGAGTTGAGTTGTGTGCTCATCACTATTCACGCAACAAGTATACACCTTTGTGCACGCAATAAGTATGCACCAAAGGGGGATGAGAGTATTTTTGAATTTTTTTATAAAGTAATGAACATTTTAGGCTTTTTCATTTTTTTAAAACCCCTTCCTTAACCCTCTAAAATGTTTATTTTTGTATTTCAATTGAGGTATTTTGGTCATTGCACACCCTACACTAATTTTCATGCGCAGGGGTGTCCACAAAACCACCTTCAGGTGGGCTCTCCTAGTATTCGTTTTTTTCTTTGCTGAAGAGAATGTTCCACCAATTGTTGTTTGTTTTTGTGTCAATGGCTATAGCATGGTGTTGCAACTCCCCCTTTTCCCCTAATGAACCAGCATTTTGAGATACATATATTCAAGCAAATACTGACTAAACCACTAATAAAGGCAACACAATGTGAAAGATGAAGGTGCGGACTGGCTGGATCAGAAGTTTATCCTAGGTCTTCGCCTTAATAATCTTCAAGTTCCCTTCATACCACTTATCACTCATGGTGGTATTATAGTGGAGCGAGCACGGAAACTTGATATATATACAAATGTTCCTCTCTGGCCTTTACAATTTTGTCTCAGATTGTCGCTCCAATAGCACAAACATGGAAGCAAATAAAAATAATACAATTACATTTATTATATAGTGGAACTGCATTCCAACCCAAACCATCTTCACACCAGTCGTCCACCACAACCACCACCAAAAGAAACAGGAAGAACCATTGAAAAGGAGGCATATTCACTTCTCTTTAAAAGTTCAGTAGCAATATGTACGTCCCCCCGTTAACAAGCCATTATATTTTCTATCTTCCTTCAACCAAGAAATTTAACTAACTTATTTGGAACCCAAGTTTCCCTTTTTTCACATCTAAAAACAGTGATCTTGATAATTGGGGCATGCCGTGTATTTCAATTCTCTTTTCCTATAAGAGGTTCTCTAGGTAAACTCATTTACCAATTCAGAACAACATGACCATTTGCATATCTATCACACATGTTTCATATTTTTGTTGCAGTTCTACAACTGTTGGCAAAGGGTTATCCCCTCCTTTCTAACCAGCCCACGGTTGGAAGACACCCATTTGCAACTATAAAGACAAACCAATGTCTGCTAGGATGAACATCCCTATGTCAAATCCAGACTCTCCTCCTTTTCTCTACTCCCTGCTTCTTGATCGTCTGCCCGACCTTTACCAACTTCACCTTACATGCTTCCTTTCCTACATAAAGTAGAATATTAGCCCCTTCTGATAGTAATGGCTACTCCATGCCACACCCATCCAAAATCAGATTGAATTTTGATGACAAAGTAAAATCAACAATTAAAAAACCTCTGATGAATTAGTGAATACTTTAGGCATACACACTCCCCAAACCCGAGGCCAAAAATTAATATTTGCCTCTCCCAATTACCATCTAACCTCACACTCAATTGCAGGCCATCCCCATTTCAGTCCCTTACACCCTGTTTGGATGGAAGGAGAGAATGAAAGGAATGGAAAGGATAGGTTATACTTTGTTTGGATGGTCACTTAAATAAGAGGAAAGAAAACAAAACTTAAAAAAGAGGAAAGGAAAGGAAAAGAAAAGATCTTCCAATAAATTTTTAATCCCTCTAAAAATAGAGAGATTGAGAAGGAAAGGAAAAGTGTTTCATCTTCCTACCAAAATTGCCCTTACATCATTGTGTGAGTAGGCCTGGGCATCGGGTTCAAGACCCGGCCCGGTTATTTGAGGGGCCGGGCTGGGCCTGGTCGACCATGCCCGTGGCCCAGCTCAGCCCGTTTTCGTTAACTGGCGGGCCGGGCCGGGTCTTACCGGGTCGGCCTGATGCCCACACGGCCGTCTCCGGCTCTCCGCCCTGCCAATGACCCCATCGCCCATCGGCTTCCCTCCGTTCCCGGACTGCGACCAGGGCAGCCTCTTGTGGACACAGAACACCTTAACCACCGTGTCCATTGAAGGCACAACCTTAATCACGTTCTTCTTCTTAGCTTCACCAACATTAGCAGCAGCAAGCCTCAACAACTCTCCACTACTGTCTTCAACAACCCTTGTTACCGTCCTAGTTGGTGAGCCAAGCACCCAATTCGGAGGTGGGTGCTTCCCGTACTATTGTGCCCTCTTTGGAATGCATGGTCCCGGTGTTCTGGGCATCGTCAATGGGGTTCTTCCTCGGTCGCCTGTGCTTCCTCCGCTCTGTAGCTCCGTCCTCGACCACCTCAACATTTGCCAGAGAGAAATCTGACACTGAGGAATTAGGAATGCCAGCGTTCGCATCCTTTTCCTTCCTGTCCCTCTTCCTGCCAGACGGCTTCATCTTCTCCAACAAAGGTTTTTGCTTCTCCGATTCAAACCACACAAAATCCTCAATGCCCAACTCGGTACAAACCCTTACCGATCAAAAACCAGCAAAACGGAAGAATATCGGACAGACACCGACCAGGGCAGCCTTGTCGCCGACGACGCCATTGACGGCAACCATGGAAGAGACCAGCAAGCTGCAGTTCGACAACAACGAACCTGAAAATGCGAAAGGGGAGGGAGGCACGGCGGAGGAAGGAAATCAGGATTGAGTCGATGACCTAACTGGCCGTCAGGCCGGCCGGGCCTAGAAAATGATAACCGGGCCCGACCCGTTAAGATCCCGGGTTGGCCCAGGCTCACTCAAGTTGAGCCCGACAAGTTGAGCCCGACAAAGAAAATGTTCGGCTGCCGCCGGGCCTACGTGTGAGAACTATTTTCTCTCACACTCTCTCTCCCCCAACCCTCCCCCTCTAAAAAAAGAAAAACAACCCTCTCCTTTCCTTTATTGTGGTTAGGGCTGGGCCGCCCGTGGGGCCCAGGACCTGGCCCGGTTCGGCCCCAGGTCTGGGCTGGGAAAAACCCAGCCCGGGCCCAATGGGCTGGCCGGGGACTGGCCCAGGCCCGATGGGCCGGCCCGAGTCAGCCTGGGCCCAGCCCGATCCGACCCGTTAATGATTAAAAAATATATTTTATATATATTTTTATAATATATATTTATTATTAAGAAATATATTTTATATTTAAGAAATATTTTATAATTTTACAAAAATATTATTTTATTATAACCAGGCAGGGTCGGGCTGCCCTGATTCTAGTCAAAAGGACTCAATTCCTTCACCTGTTCGGCCGTGGAAAGCAAGCTGCTGACAGTAGACTATCAACTGAAGAGAAAGCCCAGCCCTTCCCTCTCGGTTGGCAGCTGCCAAATGGAGTGTTGAGAGGGCTCTTTAGTCGAGAGGGGAGGGCTGGTCCCTCCCCTTTCAGATGATGGTAGAGCAAGAGGGCTTGACCCTTCCCCATTTTCTGCTGTTGGCACTTGCCAATTGGCTTTTTTTTAAAAAAAAAAAAAAATTAATCAGTTTATTGTTTACTGATGATTACTATAAGATATCAATACTAACGTATAAATAAAATATTTTAAATTATGCAATCATGGGTTTTATATAAGTAAAATATTTAATGCTATCATGTTTAATAGTAGGATTACACAATTTTTAAATATTTTAACACCGTAATCAATCAAATCATTTTTTATATGGTGATCATATTTTATTACTCAAATAAATATTTAAGCTACATGATTTTGCTAACATACAAGTAATTTACATATTTTGCTAACATGCAAGATAGATAGAAATATACATATAAAAATATATAAAAAGTATCATTTATGAATCAATTAACTACAAGCAAAGGAACATGTAGTTGACATAGAAACCAATAATGTCCACCTACCAATAAATGAAAAATGGAAACAATATAGTCCAAATATCAATAAGTGACATTGAACCCAACAAAGGACTTCCATAGGAAAATATAAGTAAAAGAAAAAACATGCTTAACAAAAAGGTTAAATGGTGTAACCGTCACTTGTTTGATCACATTTCTTGTTTTTCAATTTCTCACTTACCAACCTGCATAAATATTAACAAATAAACTTTGTTGGTTACTGATATAAGAGGTAAGTCATCTAAGTAGTCGTTGGATAAGACCAACCTAAAATTACATGTTGCTTGTCGTTGAGATGCTATCATGTATTCTCTAAGACATTTGTTTTGTTGTTTTAGACTTGCAATCTCTTGCTCCAACAAAGCTTTTTGTGCCTCAAGTTGTGTGACTTTTACTTCTGCATTCTCGGCCCTTCTAGATAATTTAGTGGCTTTTTGTTCATACATTATCTAACTATGCATTAAAAACATTTGTGGAGTTTGGTCCCGTTCCATATGTACACGTGTCCTCTTCGCTCCCGTCCCATAGCAGTGGCAAATACATCATTTCAACTTGCATTGTCTTTAGAGTCTGAAGGTAGCGATGATGCTACTTCTCTAAGTTCAGCCTACAAACATGAAATTAGTATCAATCAACAAAATTTAAAATAATGTAATAAAAAATTATATATATATATATATATATATATATGTAAAATAAACTAGTACTCATTATCCTAATTTACAGGACAATTATCTTTGAACAAATGTATTAGAGTGAAGATCTCCCTTTGAGTGGGCTCCCTTCCATCATGGACTTCCTTCTAATATATGAAAAAAAAAATGTAGATGAACAATTATGTAATTTAAGCTTGAAAACAAACTTTAGCATGCATGGTCATTGCAAACTTTGGCCAAGTTTTTTTATCCTGATGTGCATGAGAATTTTAATTTAGCTTGATTTGCCTTGGTTTTTTGCAACTTTGCCTACAATTCATACAACATTAGACATGTATATTATTGTGTGAAAGAATATACAATCCACAATTACCTTTGATTTTGGTGAATTCCACTGTTTTAGGCAATCTCTCCATTGTTCAGCATCTACCCTATCTCGTCTGCTCATCGATCACACGATCTTCATCATTGTCAAATGGATTAAAGTTTTTTTTTTCCTTCAACTTCCACTTCCATTTTTTCTACATACCATACAATTTCTTTTCTTTGTGACCCATGATATCACATGAGTTTTCAAGTCAAATTTTGTCTACATTAAGAGTCATATGTTATATTATCTTACAATCATATATGTAAATAACAATCAATACATAAATACATTTACTTGAAGCCACATATTGTCCTTGTATTTTGTAAGAATTTGTGGCCAACTATCATAATTGGTTGGATCTAGATTACCATTACGAGCAAATATGCTTAAGAAGTTAGACAATGTCGATGCATGACGTTTAATTGGCTGACCAAATCCATTACATTCTATTGTAATCTTATTTCTATTTTCTAATTTTTGGCTACTTTTACACATTTGCTTTGTCCTCATCCTTTACGCTTTTTCTGACCTACATCTATCTATCCAAGTATGTTAAAATCATTATCAGTATTCAAAGGCCTATCAGTATTCGAATGCCAAAAAGTAGTCACTAAAAATGAAAAAAGCTTACCATCAATAGTATTAGAAGCTTCAGTGTTTCCATCTTCTAGAGAAGATACTAGTGCATTGTGTTCAACATATCTCATAATGATGAAAACCTGTCATATATAAGCATGTATAGAGATAACAAAGATGACATATTATCATCAAATATTTAAGAAAACTACAACAAATTGTTAAAGCTAATTAAAATGTGTTTACGTTAACAATCTATCATATAAGCCAAAAGATATAAGTTCTAGTTGTTCTTATTAGAAAGTAAATATTCTTATTACACAAGACAAAATCATGTGTACCCAAAAGAACTAATCTACATAAGAGGGAGTGTAAATCCTCAACAAAGCTTTAATGTTCTCACTAGGCTCTTCCATTTCAATATGAGAACTTTCAGCACGTGCTTTCATCTATTTTCTTGGTCATACACGAATATCATCATCATCTTTAGAATATGGTACTATCTGTAATAATTCATCATTTTGTTCACTAATGTCAGAGATAACATTGGATAGAACTTCATCTCATTCTTTAGTATCATGAACAACATCGAGTAATGGTAGATCATCTTGCTCCTCAGTGTCAACTATGATCTCTGATAAAGGTGCATCATATTGGTCTTTCATGCCAGGAACAAAATTTGGGAAAGGTTCATCCACAACATATTGATTTGAATCTTCCTTTTCTCCAGTGATCATGAAATTTAATAAGGCGAATAGAAAACATAAGTATTATGAATCAGAAAAAAAATTAAATAGTGGAGTATTATGAACACAAATCATACTATTCCTCATACCATTCATCCTCAAATACTTCATTCTCATTACTCTCGTGCTCATGTAAGTCAATGTCATCCCCAACCATGTCTATCCTCAGCCAATCATGGTTAGAACGATATACTGATACATCTAGAGTGATACTCATGTCGTGTCCATCATTTGGTTGGAAATGATATAGCATATCATACAAGTCTCTAGGAATCATATATATAACAATGTTCCAGTCATGGTCAATTGGATCTGAAATGTAGCAAACTTGATTCGCTTGATGAGCTAATATAAATGGTTCATTTTCATACATGGTCACTTAGAATTCAACATTGTGAATCCAAATTCATTCATTTTGGTGCCACGACTGAGCAGTTCGAGTGCATCAAATCACTTGCATCTGAACAGAACAAATTGTATGTGTTCAAAATACTCTATCTTAATAATATTTTTAAGAATGCCATAGTAGAACACTTCTTTTAACTAAGGATTTGCATCTCGTATGCTTAAATAATGATATGACCATGAACAAACAACAACTCTACTACTTTGTGTTTTTCTTTTCTTTTTTTTCTCGTTTGTGTGGAATCTAAATCCATTGACAAACAATCTCATGTACCTTTTTGTGATTTCCAATGGTCCTTGAGATAACCACCAAATTTCTTCTCATATTTTTCTTCCACTTTCTCATTCATTATGAATCTACAAAACATGAATTACATTGTTAGTAAATTGTTTTATCACATAACAATTGTGTATGTGATAAGATAACAATGATTTTCCAAAGTAACTTAAATGTTCTCTAAACCAACTTGGAAACTATTCTTTGTGAGCTATCTCTGATTATGTTATTATGTCACCTTTCACATTGTTATGAAAACATTTTACAGTGATATCATAAGAAAGAAAAGCAAGTAAAATTAGTTTTTTTTTTTAAGTTAGGCCACGTTTGATGGCCGGTAAAAACACTGTTGAAGAGGAAAAAAATAAAAAAAGCGTACGATTTCAACCGGTGTTATCAAACACAGTGAACTTTCCCTAGGTAAAAAGTTAGATCCAGGGTAATTTTCCCCTGGAAAAAAGTCGAACCCTGGAGGGTCCGACTTTCTTGCGGAGATAAATTTTTTGCCCATTAGGGCTTCCTCGTCACTCTTGTTCCTCTTCGACCACTCGCCCGACCGCTCGCCGTGCTCTCCACCACCGCTGTTGCTCTGCCTCCAGCCATCGTCGTGGTCTTTCGAACAAGTTGAGCCGTCGTCGTGGTCTTTCAAAGAAGTTGAGGTACGTCAACCTCTCTCTCCCTATTCTGTGCTATTTCTTTTTCTATTCATCGCCGTTTGTTTTTTCCTTCCACGGCTTCATGGGGAGCCTTGCAAGTTGAGGTTTGGGGGAGCAGCGGCGGTGGTGGTGGTGGAGAGCATGGCGAGCGGTCCACCAACTTCTAAAAAATGAGAAGTCGGGTGGAGGATAGGGAGAACGCAGAATAGGGAGAGCTTCATGACACTGAAAAATCAGCTGGTGATGAATGGAGGAGCCGAGGGCAAGAGCGTAGGGAAGGGGAGCTTCACGACACTGAAAAGCCGGTGATAGATAAAAAATGTGAGAGTGAGTTGAGCTTTGGGGGAGCATGATTTTTTAGTTTTTGTGGGAGGAGTGCTAGGTTTTTTAGTAGGTCCTTAGCTTAGAGCTAGCTTTCTGGTTAACATTTATGTTTCTTTTGTGAAACATGGATTTGTAGACACTATGAATCAACAACCATCTTTTTGGGTTCTTGCTGCATGCTGTGAAATATTCACCTATGTTTGATGCTGCATGATTATTCATGTAATTGTGCTTTTTATCTTCATGTGCTATTTTGTTTGTTTTTTTTTTTTTTGCGGAAGATATTCTATTTGCTCTTGTTGAAATTACTAGCATTGAGGTTTGTGCATGGGGTGGACTTAGCAATGAACTCATGGGCATCGGCTACTCAACTGCCATTTGGCTAAGCAGACATGATTGTCCTCCCATGGGTATTATAAAGTTTCATAGGACATGAATCATCATTCTTAAGCATTCATCGGACAAGCAAATAGGATTTTAAGTTGTCACATGATTGTGGATGCACCACACTTCCAACAAAAAAAGAAGAAGGCCCCCTCCGGTGTCATAGTTCTATGGACTTGTGGGAGACGGCAGAGGTGAAACATATCAAAGCAGCCTACAATACTAGTATCTGAAAAGCAAATAAGTATGTACAGTATAGCTGCAAGTTCTAGATAGTACTTTTTTGTGAATAAGAAGAAAATTTTGCTTTTAGCAGCGAGTGAAGTTTTGGTAGATTCATGTTGGGCTTTTGAGCAGGGAAAGATGGTACAGTTTTGTTGTTCATGTTGGCCTGTTGAGATTTGTTTCTATTCCTTTCTTTAATTCAAAATTTTAGTGTTTCAGTTACAAGATTGCTTTATTAATGCACGTGGGTGTGTGATAAAAAAACTGTTTGTTCTTGGCCAGTCATTTTTCTTACAATTGAAATGGAAGTTAGTATTGTCAATTTTGTTTACACTTACGTTTTCATATTCAATGTTGTAGTTGTGAAGGAATATTGTGCAAGTCATTAACATGGAGGATAGTGGTACATCAAGGGAGAATCTTACATGGACTGAAGCACAAATGGACTATTTAGTCCAGCTTCTTTTGGAGCAATCACGCATTCGTGGTATGAAATCGGGTGGAGGTTTGAAGGCAAAAGCCTACACAACAATAGAAAGAAGCATGATAGACCGCTTCGGAAGGGAGTTCACTAAGGACAAAATTAAAAATAAACTGAAATATGCAAAACCCAACTTGACAGTGTTGAAGGAAATTATGAATACAAGCGGGTTTGGATATGACCCCACTAACAAATGCATTGAAGTTGACCCCCAGGTTTGGAGTGAGTACATTGAGGTATGTTATAGAGATCGTAATTTTAGGTTTTGTCTGACATATCTTTTTTCTGTAAATTTTGAACCTATTAAATTTTTTTCAAAAATACCCGAACAAAACAAAGTACAAAAGACCAAAGTTTTGGAGGTACTATGACTAGTTTGTCAAGATATTTGGTGATTCTCATGCAACTGACAATACAACAGACACATGTAACAACATGTTATTAGAGGATATTATTGAACCATTCCCAACAACACCTGCTTCTCAATCGACTCCATTTCACATGGAACCTGAAAATACACAATCATTCACACAAATGCTTCATGAAGATAGTCCTCTAATACAATCGCCAATATCTACAACTCCTACACCTCAACATCCCACCATGACAGCCAACAAGACTACAAGTAGGTCTAAAAGGAATAGGTCAGCCTATGATGAAGAATATTACAATTTGTTGCACGGTATTGCCGATGATGTAAATACCAGGACAAATGCATGTAGAGGGGTTCAATTTGTCAAGTGTTGCAAAATACTTCAAGAATTGGTTGAGACTGGACAAATAGATTCTGATACACATGTGAAGAGTTTTGATTTGTTAGCTGAGGGCACTAACCCCATGATCTTCGTCAATCTTCCACCTTCACAACGGGTGCCATGGTTGACACGTAAACTCAATGGGTCGTAGGTAAGAACTCATTGTTAATTATATGTTCAACTGTACATTAGTTGCACGTTGCACATTTTATATGTTCCATCTATTATTTTGTGTTTTATATGTTATTGGATGAAGTTTGCAATGGTTGTTTTTTTATGTATTCATGTTCTTTAAGTATTCATGTTGACCCCATTAGCAAATGCATTGTTTTTGGATGATGTTTGCAATGGTTGTCTTTATTCTTTCTTTTTCACGACATGTTCTTCAATATTTTTTTGTTATTATGTTTCATGCAGTTTAGTTGAAATGGTTGACATTGACATGTTCGATGATGACGAAGAACTAGCGTGTTATTTGATTCAGATAGTGTTCGTCTTCATCTTTTTTTGGTTAAGACAACTACCTCATACTAGGAGGATTGTTCATCCCTTTCGAGAAGTTGGTTCTTCTTTTGTTCAACTCATGCTTGAAGGTCATCCTAGAAATTGTATGGACTTACTTCACATGGATCGACACACATATATGAAATTGTGTAGCACTCTCAGAACTAGGAATTTATTGGAGGATACTCGTGAGATTAGCCTAGAAGAACAAGTAGCTATATTTTTATTGACCATTGGACATAATGAACGCAATCATGCAACTCAGAATACGTTTCAACATTCTGGACAAACAATAAGTAAATATGTCAGTCTTGTCCTACGAGCATTATGTATATTCGGTAGGGATTACATCCGGTGCCCCCAACATTGAGATGCCAAGTAGTATTCGGCGATCTGAAAGATTCTTTCCATAAGTGTTCATCTTCATCTTTTTTTGCTTAAGACAACTACCTCATACTAGGAGGATTGTTCATCCCTTTCGAGAAGTTGGTTCTTCTTTTGTTTAACTCATGCTTGAAGGTCATCCTAGAAATTGTATGGACTTACTTCACATGGATCGACACACATATATGAAATTGTGTAGCACTCTCAGAACTAGGAATTTATTGGAGGATACTTGTGAGGTTAGCCTAGAAGAACAAGTAGCTATATTTTTATTGACCATTGGACATAATGAACGCAATCATGCAACTCAGAATACGTTTCAACATTCTGGACAAACAATAAGTAAATATGTCAGCCTTGTCCTACGAGCATTATGTATATTGGGTAGGGATTACATCCGGCGCCTCAACATTGAGATGCCAAGTAGTATTCGGCGATCTGAAAGATTCTTTCCATATTTTCAGGTATTTTCATAAAAGCAAACTCAACATGACACGTGCATATATGTCTAACCTGAATATATGCATATAGGATTGTTTAGGTGCAATCGATGGCACCCATGTACCTGCATGAGTCTCAGCGTCAGATCAAGCAAGATTTCACAATAGAAAAGGAGTCATTTCTCAAAATGTCATGGCTGTAGTTGGATTCAACACTCGATTCCACTACGTCTTGGTAGGATGGGAAGGAAGTGCAATAGACTCAAGAGTATTATACAATACACTTGATCATCCAACTGACCCATTTGTTGTGCCAGAAGGTACGTACTTCCACTCCACATCGCATACCTTCTTATGGGCATTTCACAAACTTTTACGAATTTGTGTTCACTTGTAGGAAAATATTATCTTACTGATGGGGGTTATCCAAACATTGTCAGTTTGCTAACACCTTATCGAGGGCATCGATATCATATGTCTAAATTTAGTGCACCAGGGGCACATGCACCTAGAACTCGAGAGAAATTATTTAACCATAGGCATTCATCACTCCAAAATGCAGTAGAAAGAACTTTCGGCATGTTGAAAGGACGTTTTCCAATATTGAAAATGCAAGTGCACTATCCGTTCAAAAAATAAGTTCAAATTGTTCTTGCTACGTGTGTACTGCACAACTTCATAATTGAAGACAATCCGAATGCCGAACAATTTGTTGATGAAGAAGCTCAGTCGAGTGATAATGTTTTCTTAAGCGAACCAGAAATTGCAAAACAAACACATCAACGAGGAAGCAACAATCCTCTGAGAACAGCTATAACAAGTCAAATGTTTACAGATTATCAGTTGAATAATAAGTTCATTTATCAGTTATTTATATTTGCATATGTATGTTTGACATCTATTTTGTTTTTGAATAGGACAACGAAGATGAAGCCTCAATATATAAATTGTTCAAGTGCAGTAAGAACAAGAAGATAGGAAGAATGTTGAACAAAAGTGCAGCCAGAAATGTTGCATTACTTGTTTTGTGATCGTCTGTTTTGTTTTTTGGATGTGTACTCTTTAAACTCATATACTAGATGGGTAAATTACTCTAACGGACTTGAACTAACAATATGGACACCCACTCCAATGTTGGACAATGCTAAGTTTTAGTTGTGATTACATGGTTTCTTGGTCTTCAAACAAGTGTTCACTTCCAATTTTTGACATTCTTGAAGTTGCAGGAGAAGATTATATCGTTATAGCATTCCGTGTATATTATATCAGTTGTTGTTTCCTCTGATCAGTTCTCTTTTATCAATCAAGTGGAGAATACATGCTGGGATCTGAGGTCACATCATATCAAGTTAAATTTTTGGTTGGTGTACTTGTTGATGCTATGGATGCAGGGATCCTGATGGGGTAAAAAGGATTGGACAGCAACAGCCTTGCAAGTTCAAGCCAATGATTAACATTTCTTTTCTGAAGTTTTGTCTGGCTCGCATGTTTCCCATAGTTTCTGGCATTGAGTCTTGTTATTTGTTTTTATATCCAAATACGTAAATGGAATCTATATGTTTATTCCGCTTGAGGATAGTGTATATCTGCAGCAGTGCAGCAGCCCATGTTTCTGTAAATGTATGTCTGTTATCAACTGTCAATGAATATTTTATCTGCTGATTGCTGACTGATGCTTCATTGGTTGCCATCTTACCAAACTGAGCTTCTTTTGAAAAGAGTTGTTGAGCTTTCTCTCGTATATTTTACTTTATAAAATGATGCAAACACTTTCTTATGCAATTAATGAATGGTGTTGTAATTGTGTAGACAGGGAGTTTGAACCATGACGTTTTATCTTTCTCAATAGCAATCTTATAATTCATCTTCTCTTGATCTTGTCTTGCATAGCCATTTTATTTCTCTCGTGCATTTTACTTTATAAAAGATGTATCTGATATGCACCTTTGTTACGTGAGGAGATGATATCCTTTTAACAGTAAAAAATTTTTCTTCAAAAAATTTTCCTGTCTATCAAACTAGGCAATTTTTCCCCTTCAAAAAAGTTCCAGGCCATGAAACATGACCTGAAACAAGAAAAAGGGAATTTTACCCTCCTTTCAGTTTACGGTGGAGATTTTACCCTTGAAAAAATCCCCCCTCAAAAAAATCCAAGCCATCAAACATGGCCTTAATGAAATAAATGTAGTATCAACTAGCTTTAAACTAGTTTTGTTTAAATCCTATGTGTACTTAATATATGGTGTCACTAGGAAATGACTAAATAGAACATATAGGTGTGCCAGCTTCATTGTAGCATCATCAATAATGAACAAATCCTCTTTTCCTAAGTGTCAGCCCTTTTTGAATAATGTAAATGATCCATTGTTGTCTTCATATTTATCTTCATTTCATGAAGACAATTTAGCCTGCTTTTGACATCAACTAAATACTTAAAACAAAATGTCAAACATTCTTCTGCTAAGTAACCTTCTACAATTGAACCCTCTAGATGACTTCAATTTGACTAAGTGTCATTTACATATCTACACACATGAATGTAGGAAATGTGTACATTATGTTATTAAAATAGAATAAGTAACCTATAAGGTACAATGATATTTACCTCCCTATCGGATACATCCAACAATATTGCACAGGTCCCCTTAAAATTGCTTTTTAAGCCAAGTGCATTGGTAGATGCAACATAATATCAAGTAGTGGAAAAAATTTTGAAGTTTGCAAAGTATAATACTAATTTCTTTATTTAAATGTTGGAAGTCATTTTTACTTGCTACTTCTAAACATAACTTCTATAAAAACTACAAAACTCAACTAATAGCAAACTCACATCTTTCAGTAGCAATTTTCTAATAGCTAATGGAAGAAAGTAATGCATTCAAATATGGCAATCATGGCTCTTGAGAGCTGTTCATTTGATGTAAAACCATTAGGAGACTTCAATTTCTTCAACACTCTACAAAATATTCTCCATCCCTTGTCATTGAGAAGCAAGTAGGTGGCAGACAAGCTTTATTGCAACTAGAAATCTTGACTCGATGAAGTGCGTATCTGATATTCAGATCTTGCAAATCTAATCTAGCCTTTTAAGAGTCCTTAGTCCTCCCTTCTATATTCAACAACGTATATAAAATATTGTCACACATACTTTTTTAATATGCATGACATGTAAGTGTCATAATACATTGTAATGCCAATTTGGCAACTCAAAAAATATACTTTTTCCTTCTAATTTAATGGCAATGTTGATAGTTGAACAATATTGTTATTTTTTTCAAATACATTTGTGATCTGTTGTGCCTCTAAACAATCATTTTTACTAGAAGCGGTTATTCTAGCATCTCAAAATTCAAAATTTCTATGAAATGTCTGCTTATCAAATCGATACACATGATCAACTAGCAAAAATCAACAATGACCTATATAACAAAGTTTTCGACTATTTTTTAGCCAAATAGAGTTGCTCTCTGTTCCACAATGGGGCAAGCAAATTGACCCTTAGTACTCCACCTTGATAAAATAGCATATGCGGAAAAATCATTAATTGAAAAAAGCAGTGGAACATATATCTTGAATGGTTTTCTCTTTGAAGCATCATAATTATTAACTCCATTCTACAACTCTTGCAACTCTTCAATGAGAGGTTGTAAATATACATCTATATTATTTTCAAGACTACTTGGACCAAAAATCAATAAGCTTGAGTATGATATTGGGTTATTTCATAACCATCCATGGGGGAAAAATATGGGGAATGAGAATAACTAACCATGTGCCATGACTTATACTCATTATTCTGAATGGATTGAAACCATCAAATGCTGAACCACATGTTACATTACGTGCGTTTTATCAAAAGAAATGTTGTTTTTATCAAATGACTTTCAAGCTAAAGAATCTGCTGGATGTTACAAAATGCCAATTGTGAGGTAGCTATCATGATGCCATGACATGCATGAAGCTGTTTTGTTTGACATAAATACCTTCTGAAGCCTTGGAATTAAGGGAAAGTGCCACATTACCTTTGCCCATGTTTTGCTTAGCTCATTGACCATGTTTGTGTTACCAAATTGTATTTTGCTTTCTAACACCTTCCATCTTGAAGCACCACAAATAGTACAAACGTCTTTGTTTGCTTTGTCTTTCCAATATAACATACAATCATTCGAACAAGCATGAATCATATTATACTTGAATCTACATCACCACTAACCTTATGCATCTTGTAATAAGACGACGATATAGATTTCCATTTGGTAACTGCTCTTTTAAATACTCCAACAACATAGTAAAACTTTTGTTACTTCATCCACTTAGACACTTTATCTCATACAGTTGAACAAGAGATGATAGTTTTGAAAACTTGCATCTTGGATATAACTCTTATGCAACATCTTTTATAAGTTTAAAAAAAGTTGCTGCTTCCTCAGTAACTCCATTGAAGCTTTCATCATTATTTGCATCGTTGTCAACTTCATTAGTGTAGTTTATAAATGTATCTGCTAACATTTCTTGCATATCAACATCATTTTGGTGTCGTGATGCACTTGTTGGAGGTGTATCTATTGTTGTCATGTGCTCCCCATGGAATATCCAATTTGTATATTTTTCACAAAACCCATGACAAATCATATTATCCATTACATCCTCTAAACTCTTAAACAGTTAAAACATGGGCACCTAATCTTTCTGTTCACCATTGCATTTGTTTTCGACAACAAATTTCACAAGGTTATCAACCCCTACAGAATATTCTTCACTTAACCTATTCATGTCATGCCAAACATAATAGGAAAATATTGAATATAGGTAAACAACATAATAAGCCATTAATAGTATTCCAAGTACCTGATGTGCTTGATTTAGCTTATCCAACTTTTGTTGGCCACATAGATTACTTGTATACTCCTTTATCCTTGTTGTACGCAACTTATGTTGGTGAACAACAAATTACCCCTTTATACATTATATTGATTTCCAAATACACATAATTTCTTAAATAAATAATAGATATATACAATAGATCATCAAGGTCGCAGTGACACCAATGCTATTTGTGCAGATATTTTTGATAATGTTATTTAGTCAATTGAATGCATGGTTACACGTTTATGTTCATGTGTATATGTGTTTGTATACACATATAGATGTATAAATCACATACATGCATCCCTCGATACTACAATTTCTTTTTTTTTTTCACTTTTCAATTCATAAACCATGTAGTTTACAGGTCTACAAAAGCATTAGTTCCCATTTTTCTTTTCCTACTTTTCTCTAGAAAGTAAAAACATGTTTCAAGTGCATAAAATGACCAAACATCTACTTATCAAAAATCAAATAATAAAAGTAAACAGAAACATTAAGTTAATTATGATAGATGGATTGGTGGAATTGTGTCAATCCTCCTCTCATATTTAAAATGGATAGTTTCCCATCTTTTGAGAAATTTATTGAATAAAGACACAAAAACAACCTAAGATGCATGTTGATGAAATTGCATGCTCAGATGACTACTCATTTATGAGCATGCTACATTTTGAGATGTCATGTTACACTAGGGCATACAAAACGAACAAACTGCAGGCTGATAGAGCAGAAGTTGATTTCCTGAAACACTCCAATTAAAGTTGAACTGTATCTTAGTTGCATTTTAAAATGTTATACTGAAAAAGGAAAATTCTGATGGTATAAATGAGGGAAGATATATCATTGCTAAGAAGTTGTGCTTGTTTTAGAGGCTATGTTCAACATAAGGGCAAATATTTATTTATGTCAAAGACAAATTGCTAGCTACTCTTGGCTTAAAACGAGAGAAACAAACTAAAGTTAAGGAGAATAGGCCCTTTGTGCATGAGATAAAGATCAAATAGATGGACATAAGCCACAAAAGACTTGATATGAACATAGTAAACATTTAATTTGAGCTGAGTGTTTTGCATTAAGAGACCTGGCCATAAAATATTTAGTCACACAGGTGTCGTGAAAGGAGGTACTTCAACGACATACTAACTATAAATGTGGGGAATTTGTGTTTAACTGGCAATATTCTTAGCAAACATTCTGCATGACTATGGATTCTATGAGGCTTCTAAATCAGAACCACACCATGAAAACCCACATTCACTGTAAACACCTACCAATTGATCATGTAGCTTTTTTCAGAACATCCATTTAACTAGGTATTCAATAAACTACTTCAAGATGATGCTTTTGAGATCATGTATGAAATTACTTACCTCTTCAACAACATAGGCAACAGTTGGTATATATATTGTAGCAGATAAGATATTTATTTGGCTACAATGCTTAATATGCAATGTCTTGAACCAGATCTCTTTAGCTTTTCAGTTTGTGATTGACATTTATTAGATTTTCTACTAGTTTAGCATCAAATTTTCCTGTTACTTTTAGTTGATCGAAAATCTTGATGGAATAGGTGTATAAACAAATTGGCTTCTATCGGAAAAAAGGGGGGTCAAGTTTGGATGGGACATGATACAACCAGGAAGTGAAAATTTTCTTACCTAAATCTGATTTGGGATGTGTGTGTATGTGATTTTACATCATGTAAGTTCTCACAATTAGGCACATGGTGGGGAATTTAACATCATTTATAACATGTCTTGCGCTTTGTGTACCAACCATGAAAAGAATCAACTAGCTAGTGATTCACATTCTGTTGTAAACTTATGCCTATGACTTCCATTCAAGATTACAACTCATATTGCTAATCATTTGTCAAATAAAAGCTTGTGTCCACATATCTTCTAGAGGAATGAAAAAGCTACTTTTCTAAAGGAGTAGGTTGGTTGATTTAAACTCCATAATCAAATATATGTGGAATATGTGTGGTTGTTTGTCACTTGTCAAGTCAATGGCTGTAATAGCTATAAGAAAAGAAGATTGAACTGGTCATACTTGATTAATCGAAGTGGCAACATACTCTTTAGTTACTTATTATAGAGGTTGCAAACTAAATTTTTTGCATTGTAGCAGTTTAGACTCTAAATTTGGGGTGAGCAAGGCCTAATCGAGCCTAAAGTGTCGAATATTTGTTGTTGGAGCATGTAATTATTAATTGAGTATGCTAGATTTAAGATTTGATGAATTAGAGTCCATGCTAGTGATGTTACTATTTTGGGAAAAGTTTAGGCTTATTTTGAGAGGGATGAGAATCCACGTGTATATCTATCTCTTTAGCATGATGTGTTGATCTTCGAAGCGATTAGGAAACATGGTAGAGATTTGATGTGGCTGAGAAGATTTAGAACCATTTTGGGGAACATGTGGCGCATACTATTGTGAATATGTGAATTGTGGTGTTAGTTGGGAAAGAATACGTGAGTTGGGTGTAGCTATTGGGAAGTCGCCTCAACTATGAAAGCAAGCGAAAAGTGTATCAGTGATTAGTCGAATCGAAAGTTCGGAACATAGATCGTTTGGTGACAACCTCAAGGGTTGGAAAGAGACCTTTTGGAGGGCTTTGTGGGTCGACACCCTCTTGAGGCAATAACATGCCTTAATGATTGTATTGTTAGATTTGTATTAATTGTAAAGCGATGCGAATAAAGAATTTATCGTTTGACTGTGTTTGCAGGTACACCAGGCACATCAAGTAGACCTTGAACAATGTGGGTTATAGCTCGAGGTGTTTTGTGGATGCACAACAGGTATGGCGGCATTCCAGGCAAATCTCTGCCTGGGGCCAACATGTAAATGTGTGTTTTCAAGAACATGAGATCCTACGATTGTGATGTGATTGAACGAGTGTGTTGTGAGTAAATGTATGTATGCTGGCGAATAATTTGCTATGTGATAAGTTTTGTTTTGGAAATCTATTAGAAGCTTGTTTTGAAAACTATTATGCATTTGCATGTGCATGCTAGAATTGATAACTACTTAGGACAGATGAGATGGGGTATAGAGTCCAGTATCTCCTCAACCCCGATTGTGCATTAGAAAACATCCTAGAATGGTAACTGTATGAGACAGCTACGAGTCAATCACGGATCGAGACTACTCTCTGGGATTTGGCTAAGTTTTGAAAAATGTGATCGATGTATTGGATAAATGTGAATTTTGATGAATGTGAATGTTGTGAATTGTTGCATATGCATTGCTGTGGGTAATAATACAATTGAATGAGATTGAAGGGTAGTTGTACCTGTATTGTTATGACAGCTAGCTAAGAATGTTAATGATATGTATAGCCCTCGTGAGGAGGCAATTGGAGGTGTGGGTGCACTCATGAAGTGAACCAACCTCATGAGCTAGCCAGTCATTTCGTAAATATGCAATTATAATGATAAGAATGAAAGAATAAGAGATGAGAGGCCAGTGGGTTGTGGCATTGTATTTGGAAGTTGTCTCGTCTTCGCCACTGGTCTCGCTTGTTCGGAACGCAGGCGGTGCAATGCCCCAATGTATTGTTGTGTGATGTGCTTGGAGCATTGGGCTCCTGCCTTCCCAAACTAGGTGTCTTAGGGAAGGTTGAGTATCTCTCCTTGGAATTCACACATCCATGGACGAGTGCTCTACCGCTACAGTGAGAATGGATCCATACTGTTTCGGGCCACCACGGGGGTTGTCTCCCGGCTGCAGGCCGCCAATGGTGTGCACATGCCTGTGTTTGCACTCACATGAACTGTCAATTCACTGAAGCTAATGAAAATGAAAAGAATATGAATGAAATGCATGTGAATGATGTGCATGTGAATGAAATGAATGAGAATGATATGTTTATGCATCCCTTGCATGTGAATTGGAATTGTGTTATCGTGGCCATTGAGTGACCTTTACATGTCGTGGTATATGTGAGGGGCCTTCTTGTCAAGTTATGTGACTATGTCCTATCACGACATGATGATGATTTGCTTTTATGATTGTGATTATCTCATAGTTGAGCCCTACCTAAGAAGGATAGGGATTTTCTTGGCTTGTTTCCATACTACGAACGCTAAACCTTTAATTGTTTCTCCTTTTTCAGGTTTTGACGGACCCAGAGCAGTAGGTTGATTAGATGGCTCTACTCACATCCCACTGGGGAGGTTTTGGGTCTTTTATAGTGCGAGCATGTCATATCTTGGTCTCTTTGATGTCTTGTTTCTGTTAGGCATCAAAGTTGTGGATTGGGGCATTTTTGTCATATGTACTGATGTGATTTTTGTATGAATGAAATTGATTATATAATGGGAAGTTGCCCCGTTGTTTCAAATAGCATAGCTCTCTCCTTTTTGAATTGTTGTGTAGTCGCACCTCAATGCTTTATGTTGAAAAAAAAGTTTGTTTGAAGGTCAAAAGATTGGGGTATATATATATATATATATATATATATATATATATATATATATAGAGAGAGAGAGAGAGAGAGAGAGGCATACAGGCAGAGCCTTGGAGGGTGCTAGGTCCATATGAAACTGATCGAGGACATTGCATTCATCTAAAACTGGTAGAGGGTGCTAGGTGAGAGAAAGAGGCAATGGGTGAGAGAGAGAGAGAGAGAGAGAGGAAGGCATACATACCAGCAGCCAAGCCAGGAAAGCTACATAGTGACTGTGGTGCTGTTGGGGGATGCAGGTGGTCGACAGAAGAGACAAAAAGAGATCTAGTGAAAGGTGAATACTGAAGTGAGCAATAAACAAAAACTAATTTTATGCTAACTCCATGAATCGCTTTCCATCAATTGGTGAACTGGTTGGTGACTCAACTGATTTTACTTAGTCAAGTGGAGCCGAGTTTAAATGGACCGAGTTCTTGTAACTCAAACTCAATTTCACACCCAGTGCTCGACCAGGCTGGGCACAACCCAGTCAGTTCTGGCCCTTGTAGGTTCAACGAGTATCCCTCGTGTACACCAGCTTAAGGGCATCTTTAGACTGCATACGATGTATCCTACTACATTAAAATTTTAAGTTTTTCAGAATTGTCCCTTCCTAGTTTAGAAGTTTAAATGAACGTCTCAAACTTTCTAGATTTCATCTTCACTGCTGGACTTGTTTAGTCCGTTTAGCATGCAGCTGCGATAGAAGTTAAATGCCCCAAACAGGTAAGCTGGAATTGACAATAGACTATATAAGTCAAGCAGGAGCCATTAGGTAGCTAGTTTGCCCTTGAGACAAGTATAACATTGCATTGGCAACTGCTTCATTGATGCACAAACTAGACTTACAACACACCCTATACAGTTGCCCTTATATGCTATAACGAAGTGTTTAGGCCACTTATTCTGCTTCGCCCACAGGGCAACCACATGCGCCAAACGCGCACTTTGCACTATATTTATGATCAAATTATTGTTAGATGTCTAATGAATGGTTTAAACTATACAATAGAGAGTATTTACCCTGCTTACATAGCGGCTGCAGGGCCAAGCATCTATTGCTCATTGCATTCAACATTTTTTACGATTAGATGTCCTAAAACTGGTTTACATTGAATGAATGAAAGATACTACCCTAATATGTATGACTATATATAATGAACAGATGATGATTAATGCCTAATGATAAAATATGATAGGATGTGAGAATAGCCTATCCGTAGATGATTTCAGATGTTGATGGAAGATGTGACACATCCCATCTATTAGCTTAAGTGAGAGATGAATGGACTAGGTTTATGATATACTGCCCAAAGATTTGAACTGCCAGCAAGCAGGTGCTATGTTATTTGAACCATGTTGGCTATTTGCTATCTCTTGTTATTCATGATGAACATGTTTCCATGTGTAATTGTTTGTTGTTTATTTTATGCAAATACATGAGCTGAGCATGTGTATGGTGAGGCAACAACCTGGGTTGGGTTTTACCATTAATAAACTTAGCGATTGGGAGCCAATTGTGCCCAACTGTTTGCGGTTTGGCACAGTGGGCCACGGTCTGAGAATGGACCTTATCGAGAATGAGCTTCCCTAGAACAATATATATATATATATATATATATATATATATATATATATATATTCTGTTGTTGTTACATTGTATTCATATGTTTTACATACATACATATATTATTATGGACATTCTATAAAAGATATTCAGCTCCATTGCACCACTGATGTCAATCTTGTCACTTATAGGGTCACATCGAGTTTCATTTAATTGCAGGAGAACCTATAAACTAAATTGTATTTAGTTGTTGTATTGACCTTTTTATATTTTCCCCTTATCAAGTATACTTCACCAAGTACGCGGCTACATTCATGGTGCAGGACATCCATCCAAAAACATGGGAGATCTTGGGAGATTGCCCATTTTTTGATATTTTTTATTGTTTTATATTGATGCTTGTATTATGTATATTTGATGCTTATATGATGTGATGACAATTTTGTGCTGCTGACTAGAGCGTGAGTTCTATGTGCTTCTTTGTATGGATTACATTCCTTACTAATTTAAGTATATATTTCTTTGTGATTCAATGAAGATGTATATCTGCCCCACCTACCGACGCACTAGTTAAGACAGATCGTGACATATGCCATTTATACAAGCAATTATTATACTGCACCATAGGACAGGTCAAGCCATGCATCAACTATGCATGAGAAGAAAAAAAATTCACCAACACTACACCATGGTATTTGAATTATATATGAGTACATGTTTGCAGCACCACACATGAAGTAGTTGAAGAACTGCTGGTTAGGGATGTTAATGGATCAGACATAAATTGGACATATATACTATGACAAGATAAAAATGAAGTATTCTCAGAGTTACCCATTGATACAACATGCTGTTTTTTTTCCATTCATTCCCTTTCAGGATCAGTCATAGTCTTACAAACTCTACCTACCTTCTTTGAAACATTTTCGGTAACTTTGGTAGATGGAGGTGGAATTGTGAGAGCCGATGTTCCTTTTAGAAGGGCATAATCAAAGTATACTGTCAAACAAGTGGGTGTAACTGTTGAGTTCTATGGTGGTGAACTCAATGGAGTCAGTTATAATGATCCTGCTATTGTGAAAAAAATATGCTAGACGTGATATCTGGCTTTTCAGATGTCTATATATTCAGGTTCAAATTCACATTCGAATTTGGATGATGAAAAATCTTTACCATATCCAAATCCGAAATCCAAATTTATAATCTGAATTTAATAAGAACCCAATTTTTATATTAACGTATGAATCTGAATTTGATTTGTAAGCCAAATCCAAACTATATTATAGAATTTGAGCACAGGATATTTAAAGCTATATCCGATTGGAATCCAAAGTTCAATCTCATCAATATGTACTTCTATTTGAATTTGAGTTCGAATTCGATTAGTTGTTATTTATTATATTTGAATCATATCAAATTTTTTAATCAGATGTTAAAATTTTTTAAATGTTCGACCATTTATGCGGTTGAATTGAATGTCAGTTCTAAATCGGATTTATTGATATTCCTATTGCTGGTTTACTTCATTGATAAGGTATCTTCCATTAAAGTCTTATTTGCTTACCTCATGGTAAGGTGATCATTTGCTTTTGGTACTTTCTAGAGAAAAGTTTTCTTTACCCTGTACCCCATGCGGTAGCTTAAATGTTCAAAATTAATTGGTGGACCATCCTTTTTTCTTTCTTTTGAACTTGTAATTGGCATCTTTGAAGAAAAGAAGAAGATAGGAGACATATTCCATGCTCATGTATAGCAAGCCTTGTCCTAGGCCGTTTGGTAGCAGCAGAACATGTGGGAATGGACGCACGTGTTTCGTTTAATTAAATTGTTTTCAAACACCACTTGGAAAATGATGCAGCACAGAGCGAACAGTGGAACTAAGTATAAAATTATCGCTATGTCTCACGCTATTCCATGGGTAGGCAATGTCACCTGGGTGCATTTCCCAGGAGCTCGCACCCGCACCGACGTTGCGGGTGCGGGTGCGCACCCAGGGGAGTTGGATCAAGTTCCGAGTCGAAACCAAATCCAAACCAAGTTCATCTGTGTGTATGGTTTGGATCTGGATCTGATTTCAGAATAAAACCAGATTAAAAATCCACAAAATCAAATCCTCGTCGGCCGGGACATCTAATTTAATACATCTATAGATATATTATATGTTCTCTTTTCTCTTTCAAAAAAAACGATACAGGACTAAAGAATGGTGACTTTCATAAAACGATCTGTTTGTCTTTTTTTCAAACATTTCTTTTTTGATTTTTTCCCACTATCATAAAAATGTATAATTTTAATTGTGTTGTTCAATTTCTACGAAAAATTAAAAATAATAATAATATTAATATTAATATTAATAAAATATCTTCACCGCACCGCCGCACCTAATTTTTTTGAGACGTGCCGCACCGGCACCCGCACCCGCACCGGCACCGGCACCCGCACCCGCACCCCGCATTTAGGTGACATAGTGGGTAGGCATGGAACTCGTGAGAACAGAAAGCAACTAGAGCATGCTGCCCCCACTCCCCCCTCTCTATCTCTCCATCTCCCTTTCATTCTCCTGCTGTGCTCTTTCCCTACCTATCTTCCTTTCACTCTCCCACTGCTTTGCCTCCCATTGCTCACCTGTGTCCCACCAACCTATCCAGCGGTGCCAACTATTGCTCCAACGACCTATTCCATGCTACCAACTGGCATTCCAGTGACCTATTCCCTGATCTCCGTCGTCTATTTTCTGGGTAACATTCTAACCCAGGCCAACTTCCTTCTGTCCACTTTGCATGCTCTAGTTTGGAGTGTGTCTTCAAAAAGACATCGATTAAGCTTTGCATCGATTGTATAGGGATTAAATTTGAATTAGGTTAACAGATTTGAGGTTTTTTGTCTCTTTTGCATTGACTATTCAAAGATTAAGTTTTGTTGCACAAAAAATTCTAGTGAACTTCCTTGTAGCAGGGAGTAAGCTCTGAATGGTCATTCTTTTCATGAAGCATTAATATAGTCTTTACAGTAGAGGATTTGACCCCGTTTAGACCAGTAGGTTGAGTGTGTTATTGTAAAAAGAGTTTCAAAATTACAGAAGTATTGTCTTTCAACAACATATAGAGGGTGGATGGGTTCCATTTGGCATATCCCTAATCCTCAGTATTATTATGTTTTTGTGGTACTATGGAAGACATAAAAAAGTGGACTATGAAAAAAGCCATCAGATAACTATTAGGAGCCTTAATGAGCTTCTCTCTCAGCCGAACATTATAGAGTTTCAGGCTTCTGAGTGTTCTACTTCCATTTCTTTATTTGTTTTTCTTGCTAGTGCATGATTCCAGTGAGATGATATCCCTTTAAGATGATGAAGTTATGTCAAAAGGCTCCAACATATAATTGATTTAAGAATGAGTAAAATGGCCAAAATTGTGTGAAATGAACCATTATAGTTTCTTAAGGACCTCAATTCTGAAGATTGGAGTGTCAATACGGACTTGCTTTAATTTGAGAGTCTTTAAATTTTTGAGATATTAAAATGGCATGTGAATATTTCAGGAGTTATATATTGAAGCATATCCTTATCATTCTAGCATCCTAGGATAGCTTTTAGGCAAACTTTGAGGTATGGACTTGGTGGCCATGGTTGACTGCAAAATAGGCCAGAGAACACGCTGCACAAGATTGTCTGTCTCATTTTTTGCATGCCATTGCTGCCAAGCAGTCTAGCTTAGGATTTCATCTCTGCCACCTATTCATTGATTGTTTACTAATTTCTTGTAGCTTGTAGGTTCTGTTATTTACATGTTTAGGGTTTGTTGTTTGATTTTCAAGTTCGGCACAGCTTTTCTATAGGTCGTAGTTATCGAGGGGTCTAGACTTTAGACCTAGGCAGCTATTATTATTATTCTTGCTATATTTTAATCTTAGTTCTACTCTAATTTAGTGACAAACCATGAATTGAGCATATTTTGATATGGCAAATGCATGATTTATGTGTTCTATTGACTTTTCACTCTTGTTTCATGTGGATATTTAAAGGGAGAAACACATCAAGTCCATGAATCTGGGTCAAATTAAGGTATTTAGCGTCATGAGGAGCCAAATCCAATCAAAACCACAGTCCATGCAGTTGAATATACAAATATACAATTATTGGACCCAAAAACAATATCTAGATCCAAAACAAACATGGGCTTTAGTAAGTTTACTAGAATTCCCAAAGGATGCCCCAAGGTGGGTGGCTTCCTCGATTTGAGATTTTAAACAAGTCTTCATGGTGTTTTGGTCCAAGGAATGAAGGGTTAAGTGTGTTTTTAAATAGAATGGGACATGGGCCTTAGTTGGAAATTACTGAACAGCAGGCATCCTAACTAATGCTATACAATTCCGTAGAAACCCACAACCCCCCTTTCTTTCTCCATCTTCCTATGTTGCGCGACCTAGGGCTAGGTATCGAATAGGTATTAATTATCAGATGACACATCACCTAAGGAGAACCACATTAAATGCAATTCAAATTGTGTGCTTAGATACTATGTAACAAATGCCTTAGATGAGTGGCTCCTACTTCTAACTCAACCCTAACATCCAATGGGACACTAATTCTAGGTGTCCTTGGTGCAAGGGAACACTCCTAATTAAACTAGGTCCTAATCTAAAGAATTTATCCAGCACTTTTAAATTTAGCGGAGCTTAACTATAACCAAAATAGGACCCTGATAAAAGCAATAAAACCTTCTAACCTAGGTAAATTCTAAAGGACTCATAAACTAATCTTTGGGGCCCTAGCTCCTAAAAGCTAGCAATTTTGTAGAATGAAATGAACAGAACTAATAACAAAATATATCTAATGGCTGGCATGAATTCCTAGAACCTGCCAGCCCTAACCGCCAAAATGAAGAAGATACACCTTGTATCAGTTACTTAATACTACCATATATACTAATACATACAATGCAATCAGTCTAAAACTCTGCTACTCCCAATATATGACCCTAACTAGCACCTTAACTTAAGATTTAAGAAACTAAAAGTTTACTGAAAAAGGGTATTCCTGAAGGAAATTGTGTGTAAAGTGAAAACAGCGAAGAGATGGCTGCTGGCAACTGTGGAACTGCATGCCTTTTACCTGGTTTTGCTATGATATTTACTAAATTAGCAGGAAAGTAGGTAATCATGAAATAGCTAATGCTTAAGTAACACCTACTAATGAAATCTAATAGCAAGCCTAGAAGGAAAAAAAATCAAATTACAAAGAAAGAGGAACACCATAACTATCTACCACCGATCCTATGTCCTAATCTACACACCTGCACCTCTAATTACACCAACCTCGTGCTTACTAAGATTTAACCTAAAGTTAGGAATGTACAGCGAGCGAGTCGAGCTCGAGCTCGGCCAGCTCAAGCTGCACTGGAGTCACATATTCCTCGGCTGCAGCTCAACTTGAGATGGAATTGAACTTTATGACGTGAGCTCGAGCTTGACTCAGCACATGGAGTCCGAGCTCAAGTTCAACTTGTTTAAGTTCGTGTCACTTGATTCAGATTTTTCCTTTTGGCTTTTCAACAAAGTACACCATCTAATCTGCAAAGCTCTACAAACTCAGTGCAAACATGTCTTTGTAGCTTGGATTTGCAATAAGCAGCAACAAGCATGAGACCGCCGTCATTGTAGTATGGTTCCATGGCCTACCATAACAGATTTTTTCTCTAGCTAGTGTTGTTGGCTGATCTCAAAGCACCACCACCTTGGATAAGTGAATCTATATACCAAGGAACTCTCCTCTATTCTTGTTGAAGCCATACAAGTTCCAACTTTTGGTTAATTGTGAAGCTTAAGATAGCCTTAATGATGTGATAATGGAAACTTATTTTAGTTGGATAAACCCATAATTATTGCTTTATCAAGGTGTTTAAGCAATTGCTTACGTCCATTACACATACATTTATTATACTTTTCCTACCATCCCTATTTATGCATGCCCATCATTAATGATGAGATGAGCAGGCTGCATTCAGCAGCTGTATAGAGACACAGAAAGACAAAGTCTCCTTGCATGAGCTGACACCATCAATCTCCACATGTTCCTTTTTCTGTTTGTTGAAACCAACACACTAAGTTGGTCAAAGGAAAGAAAAGAGGGAAAATTCAAAAACTTACTCATGTATTCCACAAGAAGCACAAAAATTTCATAACAAATGAGACCTTATATCTCATGCCAAAAATGTTTATGTCCTTCCTGAAGTTTTGTCAATAGATGCCAACCATTCATCTAAAACAAGAGATAAAAAGCCATTGGTTTTGATGAAACAGATCAAGTAGAATATATATATAACGTAAGAACGCAACAATATTCCAAACTCTCAAAACTAGACATTCGGACTGCACAAAACCAACAAAAAAAAATCAGACATTCAGGCAGTCAGACGCCACAAAACCAACAATAATCAATTAGACATTTAGACCCCACAAAACCAAAAAAATCAACATTCAAAAGGTACCGAGAAGTAGTAGGAAAAATGGAAAGTAGAATGCTAAAGAAAAAGAAGAATAGACAGAGAAAGAGACTCATAAGTGCTGTTGACAACAAGGAGTGACCGGCTTGACATCCATCGAGCATCGGCCATAATCTCATATTGTTCAGTTTAAGAATGTGGAAAGGGCTCTGCCATATGTCACCAGTTCACTATCACTGGCTGCTAGATGTCACCAAACAGTGGCCCATGGACATGACGGAAAACCCCAGGGCATTGCAAACTATGCAGCCGGTGACCAGCCTCCAGCAGACCAAGAGAGCGAGAGAGGAAGGAGAGACTGAGAGAGAGAAGTGATAGTGGTCAAGAGTTTATGGGTTTCAAAAAATGTGACTCAAATTTTTTTAACTGGTATAAGTTGTAAATAAGTTGACGCGAGACTCAACTCCTTTACAAGCTTCAGCTTAAGCTCGAGAGCTCAAGCAAAGTCAAGGTGAGCCCGAGTTGGATTGACTTGTCGTACACTCCTACCTAAAATATGCTGCAAATGTATATAAAATAGAATGAATGATCTATAATGTGACCCTAACAAAGTATGAATTACCAAGAATTACAGCTGGCCTCTAAACAAGCCGGAATAGTAGACCTACTCTACCAACAAGTAAATATCCATGCATATAAAAGTTGATGAAGGCATTACTAGAAATAAGAATAAGGTTCCAAATATATGTTTATATATAATGAATAACGAAATAAATGGAACACTTAAACACTAGATGCTTTAATCTAAGGAAAGGGCAGAGAATGTCTACCTTTTACCATCGACCTGATGGGCAATCATAGAAAGTGTGATGCTCTGCAACTTAGGTATGTTTAGAATGTGTGTGTTCTTGGTTAACTAGATGCTCTGTTTATAGCATTGATTATTTTGAAACAAAGTCTTAGTTTGTATTAAGTGGAAACCCTTGTATAGATGAACATGAGTTAATTGTAACTTATTTTTAGTTGAAACTTCAATTTGACTTAGGGGCAAAATGAAAATTTATTAAAAAACCTAGGAGCGAAAAGATAATTTCATTTCATGGGTGTGTTTGATATTAACTAAAGTTGAAAAGTAAACTAGATAGGAAAATGGGAAGGGATATGAAAGGAATTCGTTTACAAATACGGGATAAACTTTGAGTAGAAAAAACAGGAGTAAGAGTGTTTGATGGGGAAGGGGGAACTTGTCTATTAAAATAGTAACAAACATATCTATTTAAAGGGATAGTGGACAAAGAATTTGATGCCAACTTGGGGGATAAGTATGGGGGAAGAGGAAGAAAAAGAATGGAAAAGAGGAAGAAAAAAAATGGGGAGGAGAAGAAAAAGAAGTGGAATGGAGAAAAAATAAATAAAAGAAGTGCATTAGCACAGGTTGATTAGTCAATGGGTTACACCTATTTAGATGTCTATATTTGAAGTTAAATTTGAGGATGTGTAGAGCATGTAAATTTGAGAGACTCTCATAGTCTACAATTTGAGAGCATTTTAACATGTTTGTGTTTAGTTTAGAAGATCTAGAATAGAAAGATGCCAAAAGAATGCTCGAAACCTACAAATTAGCATAACCTACTGTAGTTCCACACTGCAAGAATTAAGAGATTGTAAAGGGGTGTCAATAACATTAAGCAGCTCAATGGACATGAGTTATAATTATGTATTACATTTAAATATAAGTGTCGTCTAACTAACTAAGACCCAATGGTGTACATTTTTTTGCTAATATAAACTTGATTCATATCAACTAATAAAGATGAATTAGGAAGATTGATTAATTTGTTTGGTGCTAAGAGGTGTTGTGTGTTATACTTGTCTTCAATCTATTGTAAATGTTGATTCTCATATAGTTGCAATATGCATCTACCATGTATAATTTGATATTGATAATGTCAAATTATTCTGGGCCAAATTTAATAATCAGTAATTGTCATAGATATAATTTGGAAGTAAGCTGGTATGTATGAAGTACAAGGACAATATGCTGAAACAAATAGTTCATATACTGATGATAGTGCTCATGACCCATTTAATGAATGACATGATATTTTACAAGTGTTTATAATAGCTATTTCAATGAATCTAGATGATTGATCAATTTGTGAGTATTTAATTGTTTGTGTTAATTATTATAAGTGTCATCGAACTAACTAAAACTCAATGATCTATATTTGTTTTCTAATATAAACTTGATTCATATCAACTAATAAAGATGAATTAGGGAGACTAATTAATTTGTCTGGTGCTAAGATGTGTTTTGTGTGTTATACTTGTTTTCAACCTATTGTAAATGTTGATTCTTATATAGTTGCAATATGTATCTACCATGTATAATTTGATATTGACTACGTCAAATTAGTCTGGGCCATATTTGATAATCTGTAATATCATCAGTATATGAAAACAAGTAGGTTAGATACATTGCATACCCATGGTTAAGGTAGTCTTGTCTGGGTGTACAATATGCACTTGTTTCTCGCTTCAATCACTCGATCCCTAGAATTTAAAACTACGGCTAGGCACTGGGCCGCCGTCAATAGGTACTCGATACCCAGCCCGACTCAGGCCCTATCCTGGTAGTGGGTCCCATTGCACCTATACTTATCAGCCCCACCTGGCCCAATAATTTAACAGACCAAGCCCTTTCAATACAAACTTGTCAGTGGCTCCATAAGCCAGATAACATTTTAAAGATTTTAAAAAATGTTTGCACCCATTTTAAAGACGTCATAGGTGGCCTCGGTTAAGGCCAAGCCCATCCCAGCTCAATTGACCTATTAATAATAGTTTCCGGCTGGGCCTCAGGCAAATGACCACCAAATCCATCTATGCTGCTCAATTTTTCTTTGAAAATGTGTACATTACCACTTGTAACCACTTGGACACAAACCTTAAAACCAAGATGAAAATAAACACTCCAAAAGCAAATAGGAAACAAATGCTCACCTACGTATGAGACTTACCTCCATATGAGCAAAACTAGTTTCGATTGGACTGAGTGGCAGCAGAACATAAACATAAACACAACCATATACCTAGGAATTTGGTTTGGACCTAGGTACAAGGTCCAATGATGTGGTATAGATTGCCCCAAAGTGAAAAGAATCCAACCGAGCCCCAGATCGATTCAAATAATGTGACAAAAATCCACCTGGTCTAGATTAATTCAGTAGTCTTAACAAGGACTTCTTTTATTAATTTGGATAATGAATCCTAAATCTCCAACAGTCCCAACTCAAAATCAGGTCTATAAAGTTTGAAAATGCCTTCAACTATGCCTAAACTGCTCATCGATGACACTATTTTCTTGAACCTTGACTACTACCTAGTTCTGGTTTTTGGCAAGGTTCGACCACCTAAACCCAATCAGTTCCTCTTAAAACTAGGCATAGCCTAGTAAGACATTGAAGAAGAGAGCCTAGGTAGTCTCAGTTTGCATGCTTGGAATTCAAACCAAGAGTTCTTGAGAACACCCCTACCAATTTCACCTTTACTATGGAGGATCCAATTCAATTCAATTGGGTTGATTAGGTTGCTATGCTAGTTGTCATGACTTGGATTAGGTTCAAACTGAATACGAACCTAGTTAGATCTCACCTAGGGTGATTGACCTTGTCCCTGGCCCTAGGCACGCTCGGCCCACAAGCAATACATAGTTATGCCACCCTAAGTCCACATAGGTTGCGCCCACTTGGGACACACAATGAACACATTATCCCTTTAATCAGGTTCTTTTAACCGATGTCTTGAACAGGGTCGGACCATGCCTAGATCTTGTAGGGAGCTTAGTTAACTTGGACTTTGACAAGTTAGATATACGTTGGAGGCAGATTTTTGGCGCCTTGGTTAAAAAAGAAAACTCCCTAGTTTGATTGGACCTCAATAACAATCCGTAGTTGGCCGTGCTTTAAGACTTCCTAAGGTGAAACTAATTTGACCCACAACCCAAATATTGGAACCTTCATATTTTCTTCTAATTTGTCCCTTGAGCTAAGCTAATGACTTCTATCATTAGTTATAAACCAAATTTATATAACTAGTTTAAGGACAAAACACAAGACCCTCTTAGCAACAACCCACTAAGGTAAGCACCCCAAGTGCAGGATTTCCTACCAAGAGTTTAACTTAAATTGGCCGATTTAATCAAATTAATTGCTGAGATTATGAACTAATGACAAGGACATAGTCGAACCAAAGAAGGACCAACAAGGGCTAACTAGCGGTTGGACAATGATCCCCAAGAAACCAGTCGTTTGTACACTGTCGTATTGGTCGGCCAGCATTATGGCTGGACTTTAAACGTGGCATTCTTAGACAATCACAAACTCGGGGAAAATGACTAGACTATGAGTTAACATTGACCCGATTAACTAAGTGGCAACCTACAAAGAAAGTAGGCCAAAGCTGATAACAAACACCTAAGCTAGTGAATAACAAAATAATAATTAAAGTGATTTAAGACAAATGAACCGCTAGACTTAACCATCTTATCATTAACAAAAGACCAACTGAATCTATTTACTAACTATTTGAGACTCAAAGCATGGAATTGGATCATCAAGATCAAATAGAGACCTGACCTTCACTAATGAGAGACATCTATTATGACTGAATAACACCCTAAGTCAACTCATTGCAGGAGCAAGAAAACAAGTAACAGTTCTAAATTCTACACAAGCTTAGCGGCAATCCACACTACTCCACGAATTTACCAATGCAACATCCAAAACAATCAGAACAGTAAATAAAAACTAGTGACAACATATGCAACAAAATTTAGAAGAACCTATCTAATCTGGCAACCACTAGCAATTAAAAGCGGAAGAAATCTGAAAAAGACAACCCTCCAGCCAATACCGAACCTGGTACTGGTGGGGGTTGAGCTATAAGCCTCCTATAATATAAACTTAGCCTTCATAAAAAAAAAAAAACCTAACGACAACTGCATGAATAAAAAAAAATAAAACAAAAGAAAGAAAGATGAGAACAAGGTTAGGTCAGCCAGGGGCTACCTAGAGCCAACCAACAACGACCACAAATAAGGTCAACCCTAATAAGTCTCTTTTTGGCCAATCCCCCCCAAAACAACCTAAACGTTATTCTAAGGCCATCCTAGATACGTTCTTAGTTGCAATGTTGCAAATCAAATATCAATGTTATCCAAACGAACAATTGATGCTTAAATCTGAAATAATATAAAAAACCTACCAACCACATGAATGCAAAACCTAAAACCAAAGATGGGGAAGAAGAGCTCACCAACCATGCAAGTTCTGACAGAGCTGAGGTTAGAGAGAGTAATCACTTTTTTATCGGTTTTCTAGCACAACCTTGATTTGCTTATTCCAACATAGGACAATTATGAGGGGGAAAACCATGAAGAAAATAGCGACAGATATTTGTATAATAATGTAAGAAAAAAAGTAAAAGGAAACTGCTTCATCGAAGGAGAGAAAGAAAGATAAATTGTGCTAGTTTAGAGACAAAGGGGATGAAAGGGGGACATTGGCAATTGTGAGGGACTTGTTCCAAGGCAGATTGGGGAAGAGATATACAAAGCATGTCGCATCCAGCACTATTAAATGGTAAACATGTGTACATGATATTTTGCTTAAAATTCAAATGCTATACACCTTGAGCATGGCATATTTGAACTCCACATAAGATGCATAATATTATCAGATCATGCTTTTATGTTATCTGAAACATGAAAAATTTTCCGAAACGTAATCTTCTTGGTCTTATAATGACAAAGTGAAAAAAGGGCTGGATCTTCCTTTATCATTTTGGTCCTTGTGTTTTCCACTTTTAGTCAGCTGTCACAATAATAACTGGATTATTAGCTTAAATGTCAATCGCATAGCGCTGGAAAAAAAGGGGGTGGGGAAGGGCGTTTGCCAATAAAACCGGGGACTGGGGAGAGGGGCGTCAGAAATCAGCATCATCAGTTTCACAGATCCAGAGGGAAAGGCGCGTACGCTATCTGGAGTTTCAGGCTTTGAGCAATGATGAAGTTAAATTGAATGTCCTCGGCTAATCGCCGCAGTCCACAAGAGAGGGAGATAGAGCGAGAGAGTAGTTCAGGCACCCAAGTGTATGCCATCCGGTCGCTGTGACGCTCCCTTTCTCCTGGTGATCCTTTTCCCGGTTGTTTCTTTTAGTTGGTATCCATTAATCCTAAGACGTCGAGGTTATATTGAGGAATAATTGCTTTAGGGAGGAGGGTCGTGGACCTCGTGGTGCTTTCTTGTTGATTTTCGCGGAAGCTTGAGTTTGGTTTCTGCTGATGTTTCGTTTCGGAGGGGCAGGGGAAGAGCTTATGGTTTCTGATACTCTTTAGAAGCGTCTTTGTTAGCCTTGGTGTTTCTGGGTTTTGATTTTTAGGTGCAGTGAACGTTTTCTCTTTTCACATGTGAGTGGTCTTTGGGCATGTGGTTGATTATTTCTGGAGTTCCGTCTATCGGAATGATCCTTGGTGGATGGTGACCAGGGGGGAACGTATCCATCCATTCTGGGAGTTCATTCTGAATGTTATCGATGACGAAGAGGGGGAAGACGGATTCGCAGGCTCCGAAGAGGTTGAAATCGTCTCACATTTTGGTGGCCTTGGGCGTATTGTACTTGGTCTTCGTCTCGCTCAAGTTCCACCGCTTCCTTGAGGTTGCTTCGACGTTGAGCGCAGATGGTTTAGCTGGATCATATTGGTCGGCGAGTGTAGGATCTGAGGACGATGACCATAGCACGTCTGTCTTCCATTCGATTCACGAGGATAGCTTTCACAGGAAGTTGGAAGATAGCCAGCGTGAGAACGTCCCACAGAGGCCTCGGATGCAGCCGCTTAAGGTATTGGGAGAAGGGATGCAACACACCATGACGCTCCAACACAGATACGGCAGGATATCGTCGGAGATCATGAAGGGGATGAACGAAACCAGTAATTGGTCTGAGCTGGAGAGGATGGCTAACGATGCATGGGCGATTGGGCTTAAGGCATGGGAAGAAACTGAAAGGTTTTCACTTGAGGGACTCAATTGGACGATAGATCAAGAGAACAGCCGGAAGCCTGAATCTTGTCCGTCTTCTATATCATTGGACAAAGATGAATGGGAAAGAGCAAACAATGTCATGCTTCTTCCTTGCGGTTTGGCTGCTGGTTCCTCTATAACTGTAGTTGGAAGGCCTCATCTCGCTCATGAGGAACTTGTTGCCCTGGAAGGCACAGCTAATGGAGTGTCCTCTGTTTTAGTTTCTCAGTTTATGCTTGAATTAAGAGGATTGAGGGCTGTTGACGGTGAGGACCCTCCGCGAATTTTGCACTTGAATCCTAGACTGAAAGGGGATTGGAGCAAAGTCCCTGTAATTGAGCACAACACATGCTACAGAATGCAGTGGGGAACTGCCCAAAGGTGTGATGGATTGCAATCAAAAGAAAATGATGACACTAGTAAGGATTTTCCTATTAATATTTGTCCAAACCATCAAGTTTCATTTTAATCGGCAGGTGAAACATTTTTGGTTGCGTTACCTGAAATTCCAAAAAAGCAGTACTCTAGCGGTCTTAAACCTGGAGAGGATATCCAGGCTCTTGTAGCATTTCAATGGGTATTTTACGGCGGGGACTCCTCATTCTGTCAGACGCGTTATCCGGGCAGTCAAACACCGGTTTAGCAGTAGAAAACTTGATTTCCGTTTGGTGTTTTTGAGGCATCACCGAATGCAATAGGTAGAAGTCGACCACGTACAACTTTATTATTTTGTCAACCGTGGAACCGGTCCATTCAGTCTTCCTTTCGTTCTTAAATTCCTTTTTTCTTTTTGAGGAAGTTTTCATTCAATGGAAGAGGTAACAAGCTTTTTAACTCTACCTCTTTCTAGTGGTCTTGTGGTCGGTGCTTGGTGCAATAGGTTATTCACTTCTGAGAACTGAAAGGCTCCGTCGTGCTTTTTCCTATACTTTTTCTACTCATAAGCTTTTGGTTCAGTTCCTCGTTAAATTGCTGCAAAGTTGATATTGGCCTTCCCAGTTATTCCTTCCTCTTTCCTTTCCTTTCTCTGCGCAAAGATGGCGACATGTGTCTTATACCAAATGCGTAAGTAAATTGCATGCACACACAGAGTGTGTGTGTGACGGTGTGTATGTGCAGACTTAGGTACTATGTATGCTTGATATTTGGCGTAATTATATTGTTTTGTGCAGTTGATGGATTTCCCAAGTGTGAGAAATGGATACGGAATGATATCTCATCCTTCGACTCAAAAGAGTCAAAGACAACCTGGTGGTTGAAACGATTCATAGGGCGTGCTAAGAAGCCAGCAATGACTTGGCCTTTTCCTTTTGTTGAAGATAGACTGTTTGTGTTAACTGTGCGTGCTGGGATGGAAGGATACCATATTAATGTTGGTGGAAGGCATGTGACTTCTTTCCCGTATAGGACGGTATGTGGTGGAGCCACACAGTTTTTTCATTCTAAACTACCTACTTCATTCCTTTGGTTCTACCCTAGGCTGTAATACTTCCGTCTTCCGGTTGTATCTGTCAGTTGGTGTTTTGATATAGTTAGTTATGTCATGATCATGTGTTGGCTAATTCAATTATTTTACGGTGGTGGCTTTCATATGAGTACTTTTGTATCTTCAGGGGTTTGCTCTAGAAGATGCAACTGGACTTGCAATCAATGGTGATGTGGACGTGCATTCAATTTATGCTACCTCTCTTCCTATCTCTCATCCAAGTTTCTCTCTACAGCAAGTGTTGGAAATGTCAGAGAAGTGGAAAACTCCTCCTCTGCATAGAACTTCTGTCCATCTTTGTATTGGAATACTGTCTGCTACAAACCATTTTGCAGAACGTATGGCTATAAGAAAAACTTGGATGCAATATGAAGCCATAAGGTCATCTCGTGTTGTTGCACGTTTCTTTGTTGCATTGGTAAGGTTATTTTGTTTGCATTTTTTTTTCTCTTTTTTCTTGCCCTAATTCTTCTTTAGGTTCACCGTTCACCGTTATTCTTTCTTTTTTTAATCATTTTTGCCGAATGATCACATTAATTTTGTTTCTGGAGTCACTGCCTTTCTTATATAACTGGCTTCTGCTTAATGCATAAAAACAGCAAATAAACAACTTTGCGTGTTCATCTCTTAGAACAGCTTTTTTCATTTTTATTTTCCATAATAAAGTGGGATAACTGAGAGCAAAATAGGGTTAAAGGAACAGAAAACACTCCAAGTGTTACCAACTGCATATTAGCATGCCTTAACTATGTAAAGGAGACATTAGAGAAATGAAAACTTGTGGGATTTGAACATTTAGCAAACCTTCAGCTTGGTACCATTTTGAGCTACCAAATGAGCAATGTAGTTTTATGGCTGAGGTTTTGATGTAAATAATTTTATGTCAGTGTTCATGTTACAGGTGGCACCTTCATATCAAATGGTAATACTTGAGCTTATCCTGCGGCATTTGGGCAAAGGAACCAGAAAAAAGCTTGCACTCTTTATATTTAAATTAGAAAACTTAGCTTGTTTAAGTTTCTCAAACGTTCATCTGCAAGGAACACATCATGCTACTTTTTAACTATAGTTTTTTATTGTTTGCCCTTGCAAAGTTTGCTGTGGAGTGGAAAATCTATTTAATTTTAAATTCTGGAAATGTGTCAAACAGTCGTTTTAATGTTGTATTTATCATGTGATGTGGTTTTCTTTCGCTATTGTGTAGTAAAACTGGTAATATTTTTGTGAAGTTAAAGATTGCAGAGGTGTTCACATTCAGAAGCCTACCATTTGAGAGGTTGCATTTCAACTTTTAAATATATAATGAGTCAATAATTCTTTGGAACCGGCCATGCATAAATTTGTTTCTGTAATCACAGATACACACTAATGCCAACACCAATTGGTCACTAGAATGTAACTTTAACAAGGTAGCTGCACTGAAAAGTTGTAGCTGAACCATGCTATCATATGGGGAAAATAATGCTTTTCAGTTGTTTTAACCAATGTTATCCGTATCGTACGATACGGACGCGTATCGTACGATACGTATCGTATAGGTCAAGAAAACCTATACGATACGCTGTTTAAAGACGATACGCGTCCGTATCGTACACGTATCGCACGATACGTGCGATACGGGGGCCGTATCGTACGATACGGGCGATACACCCCCGTATCGTACGATACGGGTTAAAACACAAATTTTTTTATTTTTTAAAGTTTAAACACTCCTCCCTCTCTCTCTTCTTGTATTTAAAGACTCCAAGAGACGTAGGAGGGAAAGATTTTGTACATTTTCATCAAAAATAACCAAGGATTCATCGATTTGGAAAATATTATCGTTAAATCATGAAAGATGATAAGTTGATAACTATATGTTTTGAACTTGTAAAATTGTGATGTAATATAAGTCCTAAAACTCAAAGTCCTAAAACTCTAAGTCTTAAGATTCTATAAAATTTTCAAGTTTAAAATTGTGATGGATGCTTATTATGTTATTTTGAATATCTAATTTCTAATTTTTGAATGTGTTGTTGACACACATGAATGTTCCTTATGTATGATGATCTTTTTTATATTTGAATATATTTTTCTTGATTTCTGATTTTTTGTTTATTTTTTCATATTTTTAATAATTTTTCTCTATTTTTTTCTGATTTTTAAATATTTTTTAAAATTTAAAAATTAATTTTACGATACGCTACGCTACGTTTACGATACGTTACGATACAGCGTATAGGTCAGCCCGACCGATACGCGATACGCTACACCTTTTATAACATTGGTTTTAACATTGATTTAAACCCAAAAGGATTGGTTTTAATGTTTGAGTCAAGTTTAGTGTGAAGTAAAACTAGATTCATGAGCTTGTTGTTGTGAGTTGGAAGTTGGAACCTATATTATCAAAGTTGTACATAGGCATGCACTAGGTGCCTAAGGCAATGCTGGTAACCTAGGCTCATCATGACTAGGCAACTGTCACATGGGTGTGGGGTGCGAGTAAAGGTGTGGGTGTAGAAAATAGAAAAGGAAAAACTTGGTATACACATACATACATACATACAAACAAACAAAATACAAATTGTCCCTAAACAAGGCAAATTATCAACTGCTAAACAATAAATTTACTGCCCAAATTCACATCTTAGATTCCAAAAACTGTAGCATTCTTTTTCATCCATGTAATATATATATTATGGAGTTTGATTTCCGATTTTACAATCTTGCTGGTAATGTAAGTAGGCATTAATTAAGTAGCTCTTATACATCTGGTATTATGAGTTATGACACATAAACATACAACATTATGTTATATATAATATGTGTAAGACTGATTAAAGAAACTGGCAGCACACATATAAAACTTATAAACAGCATACTTATATATATAGTGAGTGAATGGTGACTCTGGCTATATATATATATATATATATATATATATATATATATATATATATATATATATATATATATATATATATATAGAGAGAGAGAGAGAGAGAGAGAGAGAGAGAGAGAGAGAGAGAGAGCGAGTGAATGGTGCTCTGGTTATCTAGAGTCACCCAGCTTGCATATGAGGGCCGTCTGATCCATCATGATGGACCATTGAGAGAAAAATGTGTAAACTAATACTAGATGGCAAAAAATGCTTATCACCTTTTTCTTTTTATTTTTCTCTGAACTATCCTTTACAATAGATTGGACGGCCCTCATGAACGAGCTGGGTGACTCTGGATTCAAGTTTCATATATATATATATATATGTCAAAATTGATTAACTAAACTTGTGCACTGTATACATATTAGAAAACTTGTTCACTTATTAACAGAACTTATGAACTACACATCATACATTAACATAACTGTATGCAGGATATATAAAGTTAGAAACAACATGTATGTATCCAGTATTAAACTGCAAACGTAAGCAGTAAACTACTAAAAAGCAGCAAATAAATTCCACAAAACAGTAACTGACTCAAATGTTTTAAAAAGCCATGATAAAAAAAGTGAAAAGAGGACAAAGATGTCCTCTACATGGTTTGACCGCACCTGACTTGCTGGTTGACGTGAGTCATGTGCACATAAAAATGGACAATTTTGGCCTGGTGCAGTTGACTGCACTGGATGTGTGTTGGCTGCATGTAGTGCCGCACCCACACTTGTACCCACTGCTTGTCAACATGGGTGCTGCTGCTGTTTTGGAGAGTCCTTGTGACATAACTAGGCAACCAACCATTGTAATATGCTCGGGCTGTTGCTTGGGCCACCTTAAGCCTAGGAGAAACAAACAAATAAATAAAAGAGATAATTTTAACCTTCTTGTTTTTCTTTTGTACTTCTTATTCTTTCTATTTTTCTTCTTTTCCTTTTGTCATCTGATCCATAGTGTTTTTCCTTTCATTTCCTAGGCATTCTCTCATCATTATCATCTTCTTCTTCCTCTATTACTTGATGCACAAATAGGTATCGGCCTCAGACACGACAGGCCTTGAAACACTAGCCACTTGAACAATTTTTGATTTGCATAAAAATGAAACGAAAGAGGAGGAGGCGAGGATAAAAACCAACTTTCAGTTTACACTGAAGTACTCAAAATAGAAAGAAAAAAGCAAGGGAATTATAAGAATAGTATACACAAGAGGTTTTGGGCTGAATTCCATGGTCACGATAATATTGCTGAAGTTTATATATTTTGAATTCAAGTGCATTGTCAGTGTAAATATCTAATCAAATTGGAAATAATGAAAGGTTGAAGAATGGAGCTTCTGATCTTTCTTTTAGTAGGAATTCCCATGACAATCCTGAAAGATTCAACAATAACAAAGTTGCATCAACATTTTGACTGACTAGGAACGTGACTTGGACTCTGCATATCATTATGAAGGAGCCTAAAGACACAAGTCACACAGCTACTGGAATGACTCTCACTAGAAGGAAAAGAACTTCGATGGTACTTCTCAAATTGACAAGCTTCACACTGAATGGACGCAAGAGGTGAAAATATCATTGTAATTTAAATCCTTTGCAGTGTGATTGACAGTAAGTTTTGAGGAAGGAAGCATGTATAACATTTGTGAGCGGGAGAGTAGAAGAAATGAAAACATCTCCTCTACCCTAAATAGGAGAAAAACTCCCATCAGCCAGAACAACATTTGAGATTTAACAGTGGTTTTAAACTCAATAAATGTACGAGAGTCTCCAAAGAGATGCCTAGAGGCACCCAAATCAATAATCCATCTACTATTTGAGCCCATAAACTATCACCTGCAACATAAGTAATATTTGGCCTGAATTTGATTTGCCTGGTCAAGATGGCTTTTCTTCATAGAGAATGGCCAACTACAATACAAGAAGCTCTTGTACAATTGACGATAGATGAAAAATCTTTCAAGTCAAAATCTTAAGAATGATATTGTGCTTGCTATGTCAAGATTAGGCCACATTGTTAAGCTCTATCAACCTCATACTTCAACAACAAAAAAAAGAAATAGTAAGGAATTCCATAAGAATGTGATATGCTAATTGGAAACAAGTGGGACACGCTAGAACCAAATGCCCTAAGTTGAAAAGGAAAGAAAAAAGGCTGCTACTATAGAAAAAAAAAAAAAGAACTTCCACTGAGTGAAATTCAATCTTCTATGGGAGGGATGCAAAGTTATCTCTCTTAATTGGTTCAAGCTCTTCAACCATTGATGAAAGGAAATTCTTTTACTGAAATCGTTGTTTCCACTGATGAAGATATGGATTCTTGGCTTTTGGACTTTAGTGCCTCCTTTCGTATAGCCCATAATGAGTCAATTCTTTAATGTAAACCTATTTACTTAAATAAATATGTTTCTATAATCGATGGCACAAATTTGAGCATTAAAAGCATTGTAAAAACTGAAAAAGAGTTTCAAGACTCCAAATATTTTGAAGTTCCTTATGTTAGACATAATCCAAAGCTAAATTTAAACCTTCTAGCAATTTCTTAAATAGCTGATGATAGCTTCATTGTTCTCTTCTCATCCAAGGGTCATATTGTGCATTAGCTTGAGCTGTAGATTCTCAAGGCTATAGAAGAAGAGATTTATTGTATATGGACTTTCTTGGTTTAGACCAAAAATCTGTTTGTAATTCTGTAAAGAAAACTTCATAGAACTTCTTCACAAAAGAGTGAAGCATCCCAACTTAGGAAATTATCTTATTAATCCTTTACTAAGGAACTTTGTAAAGAACATTTCTTTTGTAAAGATTGTATCTTGTGAAAAATTAAAGCATATTGTTTTGGCTCAAGGAATTTTCACTCCTCAAAGCCCTTTAAGTGGATACATTCAGATGTGTGGAGACTAACACCATAGTCTCAAAAGGAGGGTTTTATTATTATATGATTTTTTGTTGATGATTTTACTAGATACACTTGGATATACTTCCTTAAATTCAAGTATCTAGTCTTCAACTACTTCAAAGTTTCTATGAAATGGTACAAACCCAATTTAATACTAATTTTATTATGGTTAGAACAAACTCAGGAGAGAACAACTTTCTAGTAAATTTAGTAAATTCCTAGAAGAAAATGGCATTATATACCAAAGATCTTGCTTGAAAAGACTTCAATAAAATAGCTTCACTAAAAGCAAACATAGACATATCATTAAGACTACTAGGACCTTATAAAAAATTTTCCAATAAAGTTTTGGATGAAGCCTCTCTTACAATGGTTTATTTAATAAATAGAATGCCTTCATTATGTCTTCAAAACCATTCTCCTATCCACAAACTTTTGAAAACCAAGTCTGATTGTAATCGACTTAGAGTATTTGATGTAAATGCTTTGTTTTAACTGATCAAAATGATAAACTTTCTAGTAAAGCTATTAGCTGTGTTTTTACTAGATATGTTGAAAATCAAAAGGGATATAGATGTTATGATGCTTAAACTTCATGTCTTTAGAAATGTGACCTTCCTTGAAAATAAGAATAGTTTTAGTGAAAATAAAACTCAAAGTCCAAGTAACTATTCTTTTCTTCATATGTCTATTATGATTATAATAATTATGAGCATGAAATTTATGAATATGCTTCCATTGATAATGAGACCACTAATGAGAATATGTTTAATGTTAGAAATGAGTTTATTGATGAGCTTCCTACTAGAAATGAGTCCGCTCGTGAATCACCTAATAGAAATGAGCAAACTTTTGTAAGAAGATCTCGAAGAGTAAGTACTACCTATAAAATTTTTTTGTATCTGTTTTTCTCCTAATTATAGATCTTTTTTAATTAAAATGCATTTTTTTGATGACCCAACCTGCTATCAAGATGCCCAAAAAAACGCACCAATGGATGGAAAACTATGAAAATAAAGTAAATGCCTTGGAAAAAATGCAAGATTTGGGAAATGGTTGACAGACTAAAGATAAAAAGCTTATAGAATGTCGTTGGGTATACAAAGTTAAAAAAAAGCCTTGAACGATATAAAGCCAGATTAGTTACTAAAAGGCGTACACAAGAATATGAAATAGACTGTGAATTGCCCTTGTGACTTGTATGACATCTGTTAGGGCCCTTATTGCCATTGCCTCCATTAAGAAGTGGCTCCTCTATCAAATGGATATTAAAAATGCTTTCTTAAATGAAGAACTCAATGAAATTGTCTATATTGAAGCTCCTCCTAGTATGAACCTTCTTCAAGGTAAGATCCTTTGTCTTGACTTTTTAAGACTTAAAGCAAGATCCTAAGTTTTGATTTGATAAATTTAGGGAACTTATGGAGCAATACCACTTTAAAACTTGTTAGAGTGATGACACTTTGTTAAAAACTTTAAGCATTTGTTATTATATGTTGGTGATATAATCATAGCTGAAAGTTACGAACTAGGAATTGCATGAGGTAGCCCATTCTTCAAGAGGCTATCTCATATCTCAAACTAAATTTGCTTATGGTGTCGTTGAGTGTTTAGGAACCCTAGATGATAAAGTAGTTGATACTCGTGAAGCTATTGGTATCTAAATGAAGTTTAATGATGGGGAACTCTTGAATATCTTACTCCATATAGAAAACTTATTGCACATTATCTTATCTCACCATAAATAAACTTGACATATATTGTATTTAACAATCGAAAGAAAAAATCTCTATTTGATGGGGCTTCTTCCTGTACCTATGAATTCCATTGGACCCATAAATGACAGTACCATCAACTATAACCTTGTAGCTGATGGGAGGTAATCCGTAATCCTAATGGTCTTCATTATACAATTAGTTTTGCACTTTTTTGGGATGATTAATATCCTAGAGGTGTGACAAACAATACAGATATCTTTGTCGTGAATTGAAACTGAATATCGAGCAGTTGTTGCAACCAGTTCTGCACTAGTTTGCATAAAAAATCTTCCCAAAGATATAGGTGTGTGTTTGAATTTCCCATTGAAGTTGTCACATGGGTGCAAGTATGATATGGGTTAAGGTACAATGATACGGGTTTATACATGCCATTTTCTTAAAATTGTCGGTGCGGGGGTACAGAAAAATTTAGATATATTTATATAATCACAAAAATCAAAGCAACATACCCAATAATCCAGTCTACAAACAGAATAGTGTTTGAATAGTTCATAGTTCATACATGTAATCCCATCAAATTAAAGTCTAAAAACATAGTGTCATTTATATAGTTCAAAACATCAAATGAAAAACACAAATACGTACGTGTACCATGGTTCAAACTTCAAACAAACATTCAATTGAAATAGCATTTTTTTTTTTAATGTTTTTATGGTTTGGATCGGGTCTGACCCAGACCAGCTAAGCCACACCTATTTGGTTTGCAGTACCCGCTTCCATGTACCCAAGTACCGGAGCATGTATGTGAGCCAGTCACACATACCCATGTGATTTAATATTGAAGTTATTTTGTGACAATAAAAGTGCCATCTAAAATGTTGGTGGTTATACATTTCATAACAGAACCAAACACATCGAGTTTGATTGCCATTATGTTTGAGAAGAATTTCTAAAGAAGCCTATTGTGCTACTGCTCGTTATATTAGAATTTTCATATAGTTGATTTTCTCACAAAAATCTCTTGCTGGTCCCCATTTTTCTTTTCTTCTAATCAAATTTTCAGTCTTCTGACCATGCATGAAAGGGAGGAAGGGGGGAGGGGGAGGGGAGGTTATGATTCATATGTGTGTGTGTATATATATATATATATATATATATATATATATATATATATGGTTGTGTTATATGCTTCTATAATATAGCTGTATAATCATGTAAATATATATATTTTTTCTGTACATATTCTTCTTTGCAATTTTATTTTCCTTTATATTTATTTTATTTTTAGATTGTTCAAAATCAGTCTGCTAGTTGTTAGGTTACTCGGATGGTCCTATTTAGAGTAATTGGAGCTAGCCGAATGACTAGGTTCGTCTCCTTTTTCTCATGCATTCTGTCCCTTTAACTAAGTGACTCTTGCCCCACTTGCTGTAAGCTTTTTTGAAGTATTTTCTTGAACTTTTATAGATGTTTTCTTCTTTAATCTTCATATTCTGCTTCTTTGACCATAGCAGAAAGTTTTATCCTATGTCACATGGGTGCTTCTAAATAGTTGCTGCACACGTGTCGACGTTGGTGCTAGTGCTGATGCTTCTTCGACACAGCACATCCAGTTCGGCCAGCCGAACCGGGCAAAGACGGACCATTTTAAATGTACATATAATTAAACTAGCTATCATTCAAAGGTTTATATGTAAATATAGATAAATAAGGCTACTGAATCGTTAAAAAGCTATATAACAAATGATATATATATATATATATATATATATATATATATATATCATTGTCACATATATCGTATACATATGGTGAGGAATTTCTTGGGTATAATGCGACAAAGTTGTATATCTCGGGAAAATCTTGGCAAATTTTAAAAAATTCAAAAAATATACTGAAAATTACATAAAAATAAAATAAATGAGAAATTAAAAAAACATCAAAAAATGACTAGATGAGCAACAAATTAAAATTAGAAAATGAAAAAAGATGTCCCAGTCTTCATCCCAAGAAGTGGAGTCGTCTTCTTCATTTCTTGTATGCCTTGAAGTTTTTTGTCTTCCACTTTCATCAATATTATCCTCTTTTGATTCTGAAGACAAGTTCGCTGTCTTAGTATTTAAATTTTCTTCAGAAAATGGGTTCACATGTTCAATGTAGATAGGATTTGCATTGCTCTTCTTCAATTCTGGAGCCATGCTTTGCAAATGCATATTCATTCTAATGAGGACCAAATTTGTTAAGCTCGATGGTGCAAGATTGTTTCTTTTCTTCGTGTTAGCAGCATCAAATGCACTCTAATTTCTTTCACAAGCTGATACGCTGCATGGTTGACTTAAAATTTTGATTGCTATACCTTGAAGTATAGGAACAAAAGAACCGAACATCTCCTGCCAAATCCCTAATATAATTAAAAGAACAAAGTAAAATTTCAAAGTGTAAGTGCATAATCAATCATCAACGTTGAGAACTTAAAAAGAAAAGCTAATAAAATGAGACACTTACGTGGAGGTGCATATGAATAATAGCCATGGCTAACCCATCGCGAAATAATATAGGATCTTTATTATGATATTTGACCAACTCATTAGCTATTTCATAATAATCTTCACGATGAACAAGTTTTTTGTCACTATGTCCAAACCCTCCTGAACTTTTTCATCCATTTTTACCGTTTTATTCCAAAATAAATGAGGATTTAAAAAGGCAGATGCAACATGTATTGGATTGTGCAAGTTACGGTGCCATCTCCTATCAATTATTTTCCAATATAGCATATATTAATCCTTGACCTTGCTTGCAGTCTTTACAGTTTCTTTAGCTCTATCAAGTGCATCATACAAATATCCCATAGTGGCTCCTTCTCCATCTACCATTTTCAATACTTTCACCAATGGTTCAATGAACATGATTATTTCTTGTCCCATATTCCAAAAATCTTCATTTTGAATAAGATATGTAATCTCTCTTGTAGCATCTTTTTCTACTTCTACATGTCTCCAATCATTGGAGGCAACCATGAACCTCAAATTTTCTTGTTGTTTTAAAATAGAATGTAAACAAATAAAACGAAAGCAAGCCTTGCTGATCCGGCCTTTTCAACTCTTTTCCGTTTGTATAAGTTCTTATTATATCTAAAGTTTGCTGCTTATTGTATATGAATTTGTCTAGCTTTTGTCATGATAGAGTTTGTGGTAGTTTAAAAAACGTGAAAAACCATATAATACACGTTTTTTTTGCGCTTTTATTTTTTGGCGTTTTTTAAAAAAGACACGTCTAATTGCCGTTTAATTTGGTTGACTGTTTTTTTCGTATCTAACTCGTTTTTTCGATTAATACACGTTTTTTGTGACAATAGTATACACACACACACACACACGATATGTCACATAGGTACGGGTATGGGTGTTGGTACGGGTCCGGGGAAGCGGGTACGGGTACGGCGTTCTCACCAATCTTGGTACGGTGGTACGATGATAATTATATATTTTTAATTCTGAAAAACAAAATTGATATCATCACATCATTAAGACAATGTTCCTTTCATAGTTCCTGCATATAATCTCATAAAAAAACAAACATAAATAGACTAAAACAATGTTTTTTGTGTGGTTTGGATCAGTTCCAACCCGGAACCGATCCAAACGTACCCAGTCATGGTACGGGTACGCTGGTGCGTCGGTACAGGTACGTGGGCCTCCCCAACGTACCAATGTGACTTGGATACATCCTTGCCGAACCCGCACCTAAATATTTTTGAAAAATTGCTGCATCTGCACCCGCACCTCCATGATAGGTTTTATCTTATTTTTCTCGACTTAATAGTCAAGTTTCATAACAGGCTCTCCTCATGCATGTTTAGCCCATTTCTTCACGAACTTGGCATGATCCTTTTCAAATTGAATCTTGGAAGAGTTCAATGAAGTTCAAAAAATTAGGAACTTGAGATCAGCACATTGAAGTGTGAACTCTTATTCTTTGGATTTAGGATCAAAAGATAGGTTTTTTAACTTGGTTGTTGTAAATGGTCTTGGAAAGGACAATCCTTGTCACCTACAAACAAAATGAGTTGCTGATTTTTGTGCTTTAGCCTCCATCTAATCAACAATAACATGGTTTGGCTTTATTTTGATTTGGTTTAATCATTAAGCTGGAAATTAAATTCTTCGCTACTCAAAATAGGATGTTTCATAACATAATTATTCAGCCACTGCTGAACAGAGTATAACTTTAGAGTTGGCATTTGTGCTTATGAACTTCTTGGTATACTTTCTCTCCAGCATTGTCCTATTCCAGAAGAAGGTTTATTTCACCATTTGAAGCCTTGAATGTGTGTCATGTGAAATTGTGCATGTTCATGTATAGTGTCAAATTGGGCATATTCTTCCACAACTAATTATGTTTCTTATAGAAGGATCCATCACTGTCTCTTTCTACTTTTGAGTTCTAAAGTTGTAGTACACTTAGCAAAGTTAAGGCACCTGAATTGGCATCTCCAGTATCTCTGTAAACCTTTTGTGGGAAAAGCTGATTTGGATAAACGAATCACACTTTCTAACTTGAAATTATGCATTAACTTCCTTCACATGTAGGCTTTGTGTGCAAAATTCAACATAGAATAAACCAAGCATATTCCTCGTCATGAGTTTAGGCAGGATCCTGGCCAGCTATATTCACACTAACCCTTTTCCTTATTTGTCCAAGAAGATTCTTCAAATATATTAGAAAAGGTAGTATACATCTAATGGAATTAGTTGTATAATTTAAACTGTTAATCAGAATTCAATGTTACTAAATTTTTTGGATTGCATGTACAAAAAATGTGCGTGATGCAGGTTATCCCTGTGTGCTCTATGATCTTTAGATTTTTTACTAAAATTTTCACATTATTAAGTTGTTTGTTGATGCATATACATGTGTGCGTCTAATTTGAGAGTGTATGTGCATTATAGAGAGAGTGAGAAATGTTCAACATTCTGAACTTAAAAATTCCTTACAAGTGATAGCAAACAAAATTGCAAATACATGGTGAGGTGCCGATAACTGACTAACAATAAACTGACTGTGAAATGACAAATATTCTAATAGTTATCTAAGATTTGATTGACAGTTCTCCTTCGCTCTGTTCACTTCTAATAAGAGTTTTCATGTTCAGGGATATTTTGGGATCATGTTACATGCGTACAATTGAATGTGATGGGAAAGATTATGAGTGTCCATGCAAGAGGTTGTTGGGGCTTGTTTTTTTTGTGCAGGCATGTAGCCTTCAGATTTTTGAATGTTAAAATGCATTTCTTTCTGTCTGTATTTGCTCATTATTGATACAAATAAGAGACTGATGTTGTGAGGTAAGTACTTGATTCTCCTCTTGGCATGGGAAGAAGCCATGAGGTTTAGGAAGGCTTGGTCCCCCCTCACCCACCTCCCCTTCCTTCCACCACTTTGATTCTGTTTTGCGAGAGGCCATTACCTTCACTTGATTGACCAATCTTCACATAGGGTTCTCACTGTAGCTAATATAATCTAGGAGCTGAATTCCTGTGTGCTTGTTAAATACATACATCTTCTGGTCAATTGCAGAATGGAAGGAAAGAGGTCAATGCATTGCTGAAGATGGAAGCAGAGTATTTTGGCGATGTGGTGATTCTTCCTTTCATAGACCGCTATGAGCTTGTGGTACTGAAAACTGTAGCCATCTGTGAGTATGGGGTAAGTGTTTTGATTCTCATTCGCTTGTAAAGAAAATTCACAAATTAATTTTGTATAGCAGTAGTCTGTTGCTACTGGAAAGGAAAATCTTCCATATGGAATGATTCTTGTCACTAAAAAAAAGCTTTTGCAGGTGCACAACTTGTCTTCTGAATACATTATGAAGTGTGACGATGATACCTTTGTGAGGGTGGATACTGTATTAAAGGAAATCAAGAGCATATCTTCCAAGAGGCCACTCTACATGGGAAACTTGAATCTCTTCCACAAGCCTCTCCGTGTAGGAAAATGGGCAGTTACTTTTGAGGTAATTTTGTTGATGTTGAATAAGGTGGTGGAATGCCTGCTCTTAGTAATCAGATAAATTGACTTCTTACGAAATGCTGTAGCAACTTGGTTTTTACTTGAATTATTTATTATTCTACATTTATGCTAAATAAATTTTCAAGTATGCAATTAAAGTGGTAGCTCTTCATTATAAGTTAGAGTAGCAGGCTGGCAGCCAGCTGGCGCTACATATCCTTTGGTTAGGCAAATCTGACATTGCATCTAGCCTTTGTTAATCAGTGCTTGATGTAACCAAAATGAGATGATCAAGTAACTAATTTCTAATAAAACTGGAAGTATAGCACTATGATAAAATGCTGCGATTATTGATTTATAAACTGGACCATTAGACCATGTCTGATTAATTTTGCTTGCTTACCTTTTTTATTCTGGAAATTGAAAGACATTCTCTCTAGAGATTGGACAACATTGATGCGAAATAAAACCTAATGCTTGTATGGTACTAAAAGTACACCAAGGTTATATTATTTGCACAACACGAGCACTCAAGCCTATGAGTTGAATTGATCAGTTTGCTGAACATTGGATAGTGAAAATATCACACAATAGTGTGTTAGAATTGCTTTTCTAGTATGGGTTCTGGATAAACTGATAATCTTTCTGGTTGGTGATGCAGGAATGGCCAGAAGAAGTATATCCACCCTATGCGAATGGACCTGGTTACATAATTTCAGGAGACATTGCCAGATTTGTTGTTTCTCGTCATACCAACCGAAGTCTACGGGTTAGATATTTGAGGATTCACTACCATTAGGTTCACTTTCTTGTACATTATTGGAATCTTAGATTTTTTTCCTTATGCCTTTGTGGCAGTTGTTCAAGATGGAGGATGTCAGCATGGGTTTGTGGGTTCAGGACTTCAACAGCTCATCTAATGTTCAATATTCCCACAACTGGAAGTTCTGTCAGTATGGATGCATGGAGGACTATTATACGGCTCATTATCAATCTCCTAGGCAGATGATCTGTCTGTGGGATAAGTTGCAGAGAGGCAGAGCAAGGTGCTGCAACTTTAGATGACAATTGAACGTGGAAGAATTTGCTCCTTGTGCACCACCAAGTGCTCTTCTATTTAAACGTTCTGTCTGTGCCATTATTTTTTGCCTTTCCCCGTCTATATGGTCCATCAACTTCATCGGCACAGAAAGGTGTGCTTGTCTTCATCTCTTCTACAGCCAGCTAACCAGGAGAAATTTTCGGTTGTAAAGTATAAAATATGTCAATTCGTGAATATCCATATATGCAGCCACTGAACTGCTGGTACGTTATGTCATGATTGGTAATGATCATTTTGGTCCATTATATGTTTCACTGAATTTTCTGGGGTTTGGTTGGGTTACTGTTTTAACAAAAAAGAAAACGGCATTAGTCCTTGGTCTGCTGCTTATGGCACCAAAAAAGGTCGATGTTGAATCGAGATCTTCTAAATGTAATGAAGAATTTTTGGTCGTATACACTTCAGGGTAGCTCGTTGGTTCTGGAGATTATGTGATGGGCAACTACTTTGCTATAAAATATAAGTGACGTTCATGGTTTTGAGATCCACTTTTGCAGACGCCTGTTAGTCTCCTCCTTCTTAAAGAGAAACGTAACACCCTTTGAGCAAACTGCAATTTCTATTGCACCTAGGGATGTACCTGAGCCGAGTTTGAGCCAAGCTGAGCCAATTCGAATCTGTTTGAGCTCAGCTTCGCTCGAGCTCAAGGTGGCTCAAACTCGGGTCGGTTTGGCTCAAACAAGTTTTAGCTTGAAGTTAGCCGAGCTTTTATTAAAAAAACTATTTTTTAACTTGAGCGGTAACCATGAGATTTGAATTTCGAACCCAAACTATGGTAGTAAGGGGGTAAAGCCAAGGGATTATTCGTTTGTTGTAATAATATTGTGAATTGTCTTTTACATATTCTCTTTACTAGCTTGCTCGAGTTTACATGGGCAGGGCTGGCCTAATTCAAACTGTCTCTTTTAGTTAATCGAGTCTATTTTTTAACTCAAAATCAACTCATTTATTAAATGAGTTGGGCTCGAGTAAAGTTTGAGTCGAGTCTAACTTGACTTGACTCGTTAAACACCCTTAATTATGCCGTTTGCACCATTTGTTGCTTTGTCATGTATTGCTTTAGGTTTACAGTTAAAGTTCTGTGAAAAACTTGATTTTACAGGGGTTTGATAGATTTGATTATATGAATTACAAAATTCATTGCTACGACAATTTTCTCTTAGTTAAAGTAAATTGTTAAAATTGTTGTCAGTTGCTTGTCTTGGTGTTGGCCTAAGATCCTGGGTTGAATGAAGGCTCTTGCAAATAAAGCAATACAAATTTCAGAACCATAAAGAACAACAGGTACATCAATCCCAACCTCGTCTAAACTAAGGTAGGTGGAGGTATAATAGGGGGAGTGTGGGTGGGGTCAGCCAAACCACTTGAGATAGGTAGAGGTAGAATAGGGGAAAGAGAAGGGAAAGTGGGTAGTGCAGGTAAGTCAGACCGACCAAGCAGGATGAGGCGGAGAGAAGAGAAAGATTGGCCCGGCTAGATGGCCTTGGCCCGCTAGTAGGCAAAGTTGAATTCTTAGGCCAGGGCGTAGCCAAAGGTATGCACAATATTCTTTTGGTGTCGCGAACCCTTGTCAACAAGTCTACGGCGACAAGAAGGCTGTGTAGGACTAGGCTTGGTTTCATGTTTCTCAAGACCGAGAGGGGTATGCTACAAGTGGCCATAGTAATGAGCCAGCCTTGGCTGATAGTGGGTGCCAATGGCCTAGAGATGGAAGCAAGATAGAGACTGCAATGGACGGCAGCACGAGGCTTAAAGTGTTGGATGAGTGTTGACTGCGTGACTTTTGCAGTAGTAGAGGCAGGGGTTGCCGTCAGGTATAAAGGGAGTCTACGGAGAGGGTGCACCGCCACGATGTGTGGATGCAGCAAGGGTTAGCAGCAGCTGGCCAAGAAATAGAACCGTAGACCGAGGCAGAGATTGCTCGTGTACTATGCGGCTCCCAAATGGTGGCGAAGCACCACTTCAACGTGGTTTCCGTGACACTCAGTGGGGATGTAGCAATTGGGTCAATTGGTTCTAGCTGCCATGTTCCCCTCAATCAACTAACTATAGGCTGTTTCCAAGGGGGTTTTATCCCTTGTTATGGACACCAATAAGCCATCATTATTGACACCTTGTTAAAGACGTGGCTTGACGTCGTGGGCGGTAGACCTTGCCAAGGCAGGCCATGCCATTGATGGGCAACCCAAATAGTCAAGTGACACACAGGGCTGGGCATTAGAGCGGGTACCTGGTATCCAGTATCCAGCCCAGTTCAGGCCTGGGCCCGGGCCCAAAAATTGGGTGCCCACCTGGTCCAATAAGTTGTCGGGCTGGGCTGGGGCAAGCAGGCCCGACAACTTATTTTTAATAATATTATTATATATATGTTATGCTTAATTACATTAAAATATATTATTTTATATTAAAAATATATTTTTTTATTTTAACTAAGCTGGGCCTGGGCTTTGGCTTTTGGTAGTCATGGGCTGTGGCATGGCCCAAGCCCAACCTCTTATCGGGTCGAGCCAGGGAAGCCCAATGCCCAGCCTTAACAATAGATGAGTATATGTGGTGGGTGGCATTCGGATGAGTGTCGTTTAAAGCATGTACCATAGGCCTAAGGCTGTAGGCAAGTTAAGGATGTGGCGGTCGAGCTTTGCATTTGGGATGAGGCCGACAACTTCAATTCACGAAAGGGTAGTAGGTGTTCCTGTTGGAAATAAAGGAGAAGAAAACAAGAAGAACAGGTACAAGTGTGACACACATAAAATATCAGTCAAACTTCTAAGCATCATTCTCATTAGAAAGAGAAGATACACTAAACTCTCACAATCCTCAACACAAAACAACTCACCACGGCACTGGTAATACACCCAAACACAACTCGTTGGAACACTTAGATGCACACTACCAAACATCTATATAGGACGTCAAGACCATAAGCTATGACCCATAACCTCCACCACGAGTTGAATATAAATCAGAATGGCAATGTACCATTGGTGACTCATAGTGATATAACTAGACCATTTAAAAAAATAAAACTACCACACAATATGTGGTTAATTTTTCTTTTTCTTTTTTTACTCCCTTGTGCATTATTATACATTATTAATTGCATGTCCAACCATTTGCATCATATTTTAGCACTCCACTTGATGCAAAACTTGATATTTCAAGAGATAATTTGAATTCTACGAACTTTAAATGGTCAAGTGCATTTGTAAATTCATCTACCACTTGATCATTTGTGGAACAATATTTGATTATTATCATGCAATAAGAGACTACTCACAAATACAGTGATGACCTAATTTAATGTGTTTAGTTCTTCTATGAAATACCTGATTCTTTGTCATGGCAATTGTTACTTGATTATCACAAAATAACACTGTTGCCTTGACATTTTTTTTTATGCAATTCTATCAAAATTCTTTGAATATATATTACATGACATGTAGTTCTAGTTGTAGTATGCTTAAGAAGATGATAGTGTTTTTTTGACATCTACAACCTTCGAGCTAAGGGTAAAACCAACCACTTGTGTTTTTCATATCATCAACAAACCAGCCCAAACACTGTCAGAAAAGCCAATTAACTTCAAATCATAATTGTATCGGTACCAAATCCCTAGTTGGTTCTTGATTGAATGTAACATATGATCTATTTTACAGGTTCCAAATGATGTATTGATCGACAATCCATAAACCTTGAAATCAGAGCAACTAAGAACACGATATTTGGGTGTGTCTATGTGAAGTTTATCAATTCTGAACTAAACTCTTGCATAACATCTCATTGGCTGTCATTGTACCATCATTTATAGTTAATTTTTCATTGGTGTTCATGGGAGTGGAACATAACTTACATGATAACATATCACATTGCTCAAGTATGTTCAAAGCATATTTTTCTTGAGAAATAAAAATACCATCGCAAATCTATTGAACCTGAAATCCAAGAAATAATGTAAGAAACCTAGAGACCTTACATATCAGATTCACACATCATGCTTGCCTTAAATTTTTCAATGAGATTACTAGATGAGCTAATATAAATGATGTCATATATATAGGCAGACTATAAGAACATCATTACATGTTCCATCAACCTACAAAGTAGGTTTACTTTCATTTTTATGAAAACCATTATGCATTATGTGTCTAATTTCTCATACCAAGATCGTGTACTTGTTTGAGGCCATAAAGAGTTTTTGTTTTTTTATAACTTGTACATTTACTCTTTTTTTCTATTAATAATAAATCCATGTAGTTGGTAAATATAGAATTCTTCTTTTAAGAAACCATTTAAAAATGCTGAATTTACATCAAACTGAAAAATTACCATTTCATATGAGCAGCTATTTCCAAAATAATTTTAAGAGTTTCAAAACGTGAAATAGGGAAAAAAGTTTCAAAAAAAAAATATTATCTCATATTCTTGAACATATCCTTTTGCAACAAGTCTGCTTTGCATTTTTACACTTCCATCAATGTATATTTTACTTTGTAGACCTATTTAATGCCAGTGACATTTTGACTATTTGAAAGGCCAACAAGTTCTTAAGTGTCATTCCTTTTAATGGTTGTTATTACTTCTTCCATGGATTCTCCCATTTTTATTTTCCACAAGATCTTCATAACATGTCAGTTTTGTGACCATCAAAGCAAGTGCATAGTTATAAATGTCCATTAATTCTCTTTATCTTTCTTGGAAGACTATCGCTATCCATAGCAGGTCCAACATTCTGGTCTCTTTGAGCTCCCTATGAAAACAATGTTATTGGTAGAGGCTGAGATATATCTTATTTTTCAAACTCATTTGATTCATTTAAGTCATTCTCAATAAGTAAATGTTCATTTTTATTATCCTACTTCCAAAATTGGTTTCATCAAAATCAATTTCTTGTCAAATAATAAGTTTTTTAGTATGAAGTTTATACAACTGATACCCTTCTGTAACATTTGAATATCCAACAAATATAGTACAACTTTCACTTTGCTTGTCCAACTTGGTATGTTAGTTTGAATCAATTAAAGCATAGGAAATACACCATAAAACTTGCATATTATTTACATTAGGTTTGTGTTTCTCCCAAACTTCATAGGGTGTTTGATTTACATACTACTTTAGTTGGTGAAATGTTTAGAAGATGAACCAAGTAGCCACTCCTATCCAAAAATAATTTGGAAGTCCGCTTTCACTCAGCATGGTTCTAGCCATTTGTACCACTATTTTGTTATTTCACTCAGCTACACCATTTTGCTGAGGTATCTTCCTTACTATCAACTATCTGCAATTTTTTTTTCTCAAAAGTCATCAAAATCATTAAATAAAAATTTCCTTCTTAACTATCAGCAAACATTTTAAGACAGGATTACTTGTCTTTTCCACTAAATCTTTAAACTTTAGAAAATTTTCAAGAGCTTTTGGCTTTTAAAAATATACCCCATTCATACAAGTAAAATCATCAATAGATAATAGAAAATATCTATTGTTATTCAAAGAAGGAGTATTCATGGGCCCATAGATGCCTTTGCAGACTAGTTTAAGACGTTTTGTGGTCCACCATCCATTTTCAATAGGAAAATATATACAATGTTGTTTTTTATATAAACTCATTCATAATTATTATCACTACACGTGATATGAAGTAAACTTAAAATCACATTCTTATTGTTTAATAATTGTAGCCAATTATTATGTAAATATTCATTCCTTAAATGTCAAAGTAGAGAGATATTTTCAACATCATTGGCTAAAAAAACTTCATTTATATGTAAAATTTCAAGAGGCACATTTGGTTTAGAATTATTTTTACTGTAATAAAAGACATTAATTGACTACTTTCTCTAGATTTCACATGTTCCAACATAAAAATTAAAGAAATAACTATTTTCAAGTAACAGTCTAATACTCAATAAATTATAAGTTAAACCAAGTATACAATAAACATCGTGGATTAACTTTTTACTACCTGGTTTAATCTTAACTTCAATAGTTCCTTTACATTCATTATGCATTTGCTTATTATTTCTATGATGTACATATACTTTCATAGACTTTTCAATGTGGTGGAAAAGATTTTTATCACAGGTCATATGATTACTACAACCATTATCTAGAAACCACACATGATCGACCTTAACTTTCGAATGAGCAATAAAAAGGTCACCTTGATTACCTTCTTTTTTTTTAGCACATTGGATGCTTTTTTGCCTTCTCCATGAACTTTGTAACTTGACCTTTGATTACTACCACTGTCAACATTCTACTGACCTCAAACAAATCTCCCACAGCCACGACCACAACCACGATATCCACCTTTGCCACTTCCTCTTCCTGTATACCTACTATTTGATGTACATTCACGAACTTTCTTCTTATTAGAAATTTCTGCCTCTTGGCACTCACGTCCTTAGATTCTTCTATAGTAGTCACGTCATCCAATTTGGATGGCAAATTTCGAAAGATTTTTTATGCTACCGTTTTACCTTTAATTGTTTCTCTAAATGTTCTCATTTGATTTATGGTAGTAGTTATTCTAGATAGGAAGTTTGGATGTACTTTTTTTTTTTCATTTGTAGGGTCTCAAATTCTCTATTTAGAGTTTGAAATTTTTGTTGTCGTTATCTAACTATCTAGGATATGCTTTTTTCAAAATATTTCAAGCTTCACTTGACTTGGTCACTACTGCGATGCGGTAGAAAATGCTTTCAGTCACAGCTTGCTACAAAACAAGAAGTAACTTTTGCATATTTCTTGCATGACTCGTTTGCTTCATTTGAAGACTCTACCACATCATTTGTTACCTAGATTTAAAATAACTTGTGACATAAAAAATGTCTTCATTTTTTATGCTTCAAAATTCATAATTTTCTTCATTAAAAATAGGTACCAAAATGTGCGAAAGGTTGAGAGTAGTATTCAAAATCATACCATTCAATGATGTATTTCAATCAAGTGTTACAAACAACCTTGTGGCTTTGGCAACAATCTTCGCAATGTACAAGTGTGCCCCAATGAATAAACTTGGTCAAGTCTGGTTTCTAATACCACAATGTTCCAAATAAAGGAGAATAAAACAAGAAAAACATGTATAAGTGGCATACACAAAATATCAATCAAACTTCAAAGCACAATGCTCATTAGAGAGGGCTTAGCTACAATAGATAACATGGCTAGGACTAAGTTAGGCCATAGCTGGGTTGAAGGGCTTAGCTATCTGGTGGTGAAATCAGGCAAGTCCTTAGGCTAGAAACACTTTGTGAGTGGCCAGAGTTGGCACCATGGCATCCAGAGAGAGATGTACTACCAATTAAGGTGACTTGTGTGGTTGGATCATGGTTGCCAGAGGATGCCTGCATTGGCATGGGGATAGCTTAGGTGGAAGCAATAATCATTGACAATTTGCTTGTAATGGAGGTTGTCCAACGAATGTCGACAGTGTGGGCATGGTTTGTTAAGGCCAAGATGCCAAACTCAAAGGCTTCCATGTTGACCATTAGGGAAAGCTTCAATGAGCCAGAGTGTGATCCTAAAGGACCAACTGAAATTAGTTTCTCGTCAACCAAGAAAAAGTCAAAATCTTGGAGATGATACACAGACTCACTGGAAATAGGGGTGGGCCACTTCTAGAATAAGAAAGACATCCATGCATTCAGCTAGAAACAAGGAGTTTTCCCAATATGTTAATCCAATCACCTTGTCTAGCAATGATGCACCATTGGACTCATTTTTTGGACAATAAGAAACAAAATATGGACCTAAGAGTCGATCACCTCTTAGAAAGTGGGGGCACATTAATGTCCACCATTCATCGATAGCCATCTCAGCACACATATTTCTATAGCATGGACTTCCAAATTTTCAATTGGATATGTAGACTGCATCAAAGGATGTGTCTTCGCCCTTCAATCTTGGTTCTACAAGCATGCGGGGTCACAATCCAACCTTTCAGAATTGTGATGAGAGGTTGTTCAGTGTGTAGCACTATCGAGGAAAGATGAAACATGTTGATGAAGAAAGCATCATTTGGGATTTCTTTAACAGTGACATCATCAACTCAAGATACTCCTACAACCCGAATAGGGTTTGCATACTTCTAGGACCCAATTTTACAGTAGAGTACCATCTAGAATGCTGCCTCTGTCAATTTTTGTAGCAGCAAAGATGAGTTCATGAGATCATACCACAATGGGTAATTGTGGAGCACGAGCTAGATACTTCTGATGGTTTGAAACATACGTCCTAGCCCAACAATGATGAGGCCTTTTGCGCACATCTATCTCATCCTCGGCTCATCCATAGGTCCTGACTATGCAAAATGGTGGGAGGACACCCTTCTATTTTTCTCCTTTATTTTAGGTGTCAAAATCTATTCTGAAAACATGGTAATCAATGGAGACATCAAAACAACATTGTCTTATTTTGACACAACGATAAATAAAAAATTTATTGTTTTTCAAAACTTTAATCCATTGTCTTCTTTTTCACTTAGATGAAGATCTAGTTTATGGTGGAAACCAAGAGTCAAGGAAAAAGAATGATAGAAATGGAATCTAAGCAACAACTCCCTCTCAAAGAGGTCAAGGAAACATCCTCGAGTTCCAGCACTACTTCGAAAACTCCTGAACCAGATTAGGAAGAGTATAAAAGATTCTACAAGTTCATGCTTAGATATAACAACGAATAAGCAAAAGTGGACAAGTAAAAGAATAAGAAGAGCAAAGAATCCTCATTCGGTGACAGCGATACCTCTAATTACATTACTACAGAAACAAGTAGTGAAGAAAATGAAAAAGCCTGAAAAGGAAAAAAAAAGGATCCTAAAAATCAAACTTCAAGAAATTGAAAAGGAGCTAAATGTCGTTCAATTCAAAGGAAAAAAATGAAAGATTAGGCTTCAAAAATGACAAGTATATCAAAACCCTGCCAAAGAAATTTGTAAAACTTGATGTCTAGGGGGATCCAAAAGCCCATTTTGCTTTGTTTTTTGCTAAATGCTATAAATTTAGGAACAATACTTAGGCTCTTTTCCACTATTTCTTTCGAAGTTTGGAAGGTATAGCAATGCAATGGTACTGAGATCATGTCAATCCAATAGAGCTAAAAAACTTTAACAAATTGATCAATCTATTCATTGAACAGTTCACCCAAAATGTGGAAACCACTCCAACAATAACTATTTTTTGCAATCTAAAACAAAGGAAAAAGGGTAAGAGATTTTATTCAGAGGTGGGGATCGACCTGCAATAAAATGAGGGAGGTCACCTATAATCTCTTTCAACCATTTAGAAGTTTGTTTCCAATTTCTCCCACAAAGTCATTCATCAACTTAACAAAAAGAGAAAAATGTATTGAAGCAAGAATCAATAATTGAGCATTTGATGCCATCATACTAGCAAAGCACAAAGAGAAAGCTAGGAAAAATAAGTCTGAATATGCTCCTACGAACCTTACTGCAAATGCAAGATTTACGAAGAAGGAAAGAACATCGATTCTTATCACAAGACTGGGGCCAACACCAGTAACAACATCAATAAAAAGAATAAACATTCATGTTGGATCTATAATAGGATGTTCACAACACTGGAACAAACTTATGAAGAAAGAATTGAAGAATTGATAAAAAGAGGCATGTTGTCACTGCCGAAAGTCTTCAATCCTCTTCTAGTAATGGGTAGAAACCAAAATCTGTTTTGCAAATTTCATCGAACACCAATGTATGACAGTGAGGATTGTCTGCTACTTAAAAATATAATTTGAGATGCAGTGGATAAAGAGTTGATTAAGGTAACTTTGGGACAGCTAGAAATAATCACCAATCCTTTCCCAAAACATGGCAAGGAAACAGTATCGATGGTTAGATATACCTCTGCTCCATAAAGAAAAGGTCATGATGGCCAGCAAGGGGAAGAAAGAAGCTCCTGTGAATTTCTTCAAACTGCTGGCCAAAAGAGACAAGGAAACAAGAAGATCTAAAGAAGCACCTTCCATCAACTCAGCTTCCATGGAAGGAATACTACTAATAGAGGAGGTATTCAATTTGGAGCCCTTAGAAGTGATTTTCAATTGGCCTAATTCCCTAATCACAATTAAAATTGAAAAATTTAGTCCAAGCAAAGATGATCAATGGGCATATGGGATGTAACAGAACTATCCAATATACTTTACTTGCAATGACCTCCCTAATGAAGGTGTTATGCACAATGACAGTCTCTACATCATAAGCATTGGGCACTATTGTTACTCATGTGCTAGTTGATGGTAAGGCAAACCTGATAATTTGTCCATTACAAATAGCACAAACACTGGTGATATGAGGGTCATATTACTCGCCTGCACCTATTACATTCCACAGGTATGACAAACAAGGTTAACCCTGCTTGTGCTGTGTATGTCTAGAAGTAAACATTGCAGAAACCAAATTTAAGGTTCTATTCTATATAGTGGACATAGAACCATCCTTCAACATGTTATTGGGCCGACCATGGATTCATTCGGCCAATGTAGTTCTGTCAACTTTACATCAATGCATCCTTGGACCATTGAAATGCAAGTAATTACAATGTATGCTGAGGACCGTCAAGAGCGACATTGCCACCCAATGCTACTTGTGCATACACATGCAATAGAAGTACCCAACATACATGATTGCAAAGATAATGAGCTAATACAGAAGTTCAAAAAAATGTCTTTGAATAAACTGAGAAATCAGATGTGGGTGATCAAGGGTAGTAAGTCTACTCCATTTGAATAAACCAATAAAGGTCACCCTATATTCAAACAATTTTTTTGAATGAAAAGAGATTCAAGCTCCTTCAATGTCAAGAATACCAGCCATTCACTAACCTTGAAAAAATGCAAGCAACATTTTAGAACCAAAGACAATACTAGGACAAAGGGACACTCGTACTTTGGGATGTCACACTAATGAAGAAGTAATAGAAAAAGAAGAGTTCAAGCCAGTACCATTCATGAAAAGACCACCATTGGTGGATGTTCACCGTTAGCCGGAAACTAGTCACTCAAAGTCTTTTCACCTTCTCCAATTTTCTCTTTCAAGAATGGCCGACATACAGTGATAACAATTTCAATCAATATAATAAGTTTTAGTTTTGTGCTTCAATTAAAATCTAAGTATCTAATTTTCCTACTCAGCATGAATTTTGATGGTCAACAATCAAAACTAGTAGAAATGAGTTTGGAACTCATGGAGACAAAGTGTCTAGAGTTCACTCAAATGAAAAAACAAGACGAGCCATGCTCTTTGATTAACGATCTTATCGAAGAAATTAACATTGGCACAACAGATAATAAGAAGATACAACAATTTGGAACTAATATATCTACAAAAGAAAAATATAATTGATTGAGTTCCTCATATAAGAGACTTTTGCATGGACCTGCGAGGACATGTTGGGCCTTGACACCAAATTGGTTGAACGTCAGTTACTCATAAAATTTGAATGCAAACTAATTAAACAAAAACTAAAAAAATTGGACCCAGACTTGACAAGAGAGTCAAGGAAGGGTTCCAAGATTTATTGAAAGCCAGATTCATCAGAGTAATCGACTATACCAATGGTTAGCAAATATCATGGTATTTAAAAAAAAATGACAAATTCATCTATGCATGACTTCAGAGATTTGAATAAAGCCACTCCAATGGATGAATATCCATTACCAAACTAGCAGGGTAATGTTCTCTGTCATGATGAATATTCTAAATATAACAAGACTAAGATGGCCTCTCAAGACCAATCCAAAACATCCTTCACAACTCCATGTAGTACCTTTTGCTATATAGTGATGTCTTTCAGTTTGAAAAATGTTGGGGCAACCTACCAATGGTCAATGGCCACTATATTCTATGATTAGATGCCTAACATCTTGGATGCTGATGTTGATGATCTGTTAATCAAATAAAAAACAAAAGAAAAACATATGAGCATTCACTCTCAAGTTTTGATAGGCTTTTGCAGTACAAATTCTGACCAATCCATAAAAATACATTCTTCGGAGTAGAATCCAACAAATTATTAGGGTTCATGATCAGAAAAAAGGGGATCGAGATGGACCCAGTTAAAGCAAATGCAGCCATAAAAATGCATCCACCAACCAATGTAAAAAGAGTTGTGTAGTTTGTAGGGCCAAATTCGGTCAATTAGATGATTTATCTCTGGCTTAGCCATGAGATGCAAATCCTTCAATCAACTCTTGATAAAAGGAGTTAAGTTTGAATGGGAACCTAATGTCAAATGTCACCTGGAAAGATAAAAAATATCTCTATGATCTTCCAATACTAAAACCCTTAGTTTTAGGAAAACCTCTATTACATTATATTTACAGTTAACCACTCAGTTTGTGCTAGTTTTGTAGCACAATATGAAGATGGATGTAAGACAGAACATACCATCTATCATGTCAGTAAGACGTTCAGTACAATATGAACATTACTATCATATGGTAAAGACTCGCTTGACATTAGTTTGGATGTGTCAAAAAATGAGGCACTACCTATTGTCTTGTGAAGTCATCTTGTAAAGTCAAAATCCTATCTAAGTTTATCCCAATCAAATATATCATCGAACAACCATTTTCAAATGAGATGATAGCAAAGTAATAAGTTTTGTTGATGTAGTATAATTTAGGGTATATATCACAAAAATCAATTAAGGGGCAACCATTATAAATAAGTTGGCAGACTTTTTCCTATCAAACGAAATCAAAACAAATGATGACTTTCCGAATGAACAAATCATGATGATAGAACAAGATTCACTATGGAACATGTATTTTGATGGTTCTAAAAATATCCTAGGAGCTGGTATGGGAATACTTTTCATCACACCAGAAAACGAGATGATTTTGTATTCTTTCAAGCTAAAGTTCTCTTGCATGCATAACATGGTCGAATACAAGGCCTTGATCCAAGGACTCAAGATGCTTTCTAAGTTTAATGTATAGTTCTTGAGGTGAAATGATTCTTTACTCAAAAGAAAATTTGCCAAGGCTCGATTCCTAAAATTCTTAGACATCGGATTTTGAAGAAATGAACCAATTTCCAAACGCCTTGGCCAAAATTGGTTAACACCATAGCAAATAAAAGAATGTCCAAGTTCTTGTGACTTAATTCAAGTCAATCAACTGAATCCTACAATCCTATAAATTTTCAAAGCCGAGATTTCAAAATCTAACTAAGCTTATGGACTTAGTGTAAATGGCTTCTTGATATCAAGAATGGGTTCAGATGTCGTCCAACATTTTTTACTCCCAAGACTGGCCAATATCCAAGAGATCTAATTATGCACAGAGAGAAAAAGAGTGAAGCATGAATGATAAACATATAGTTTGTTTCGAAAATACATGCATTCATCTACAACAGAAATACTCTCACGCACTATTGCCAAGATCTAAGTGAGTCAAGTTGGAATCGCTGTCATGACCAAGTCATGTTGTGATAAAACTTTGGGTCCCTCACTTCAAACAAAACTCAAAAATTTCAAAGTGATTTAAAGCCAGAACTTTCGTCTCAAAGCCAAATTCTCTAATGGATTCCAAAATCAATTTCGAAATAACATCAGACTTTGGACCATCCAAATTTCCAATCCTGGGTCACCAAAAATTCAACTATCAATCCAAGAAATTCCTAATTATTTTCAAATCTAAATTATCATCCAAGGTCGAGAAAAAATGACTAAGTTCCCATATTTCCAATTTTAGCTATTCCCAAACCTAAATTTTGACTATTTTCAAATCCAAATTCTCAATTTCCAAACCCAATTTCCAATTTCAAATTCCAATCTCAAAATCAAGATCGATTTTCAAGTCTTAACATTGACAGAATTCAACTACTTAATTTCCAATTACAACTACCAAAGTCTGAATTCAAATTCCTATCTTGGAATTCATTCAAATTCAAAGACAATTTCTAAAAATTACTAGCGAAAGAATTCCCAATCAAATCCAAATTTTTTATCAAAATGCCGATCAAGATTCAAATTTTTTATTTTTAAAGCAAGTTCAAAATGAGAAATCCAAATCCTGCACATGCATATGGGAGAAGAATCATAAATGATTTATCAAGCTTGTGAAGTCTTAGACCTTGGATCGATTATGTCTGTTAAAGGTGGCAAGAATGATCGAACCTCGTACCAATTGGTGGATTCCTCGTTCCAAAAAATTTTTCAAAACTAATTTTTGTTGCTTCATACGGCCATCCCCACTCTACTGCGTGGGATGGGTGCGAACACAAGAGCTCCACAAGTCCAAGACCTGTTCATAAAAAAACACAAGGTTGTTCTTAGACCAAAATAATTGACTTAAACTCTAATATAACAAGAAAGGTAAAAGAGCAACTAAAAAGTAAAAACTGTTTTACATGTTAGCTTTTGATGGAGAATAAAGCATATTTTCATCCAATCACGTCTTTCATAGAAGTTGACAAGTGGATAATGAAAAAAGAGAGAAAAAGGTCAATACAAAAACCAGACATTGTTTTTTATTTTTTATTTTTTTAAATGTGTTACATATATCAATGACGCAAATCAAGATATACCGGTAGTGCCGTCACTCTCAAATCTTCATGCATTGCAGGGCAACAGGTAAACATCATTTCGGAGTGATACATTCCAGCGGCGCTCCGTACTCCTCATCTCCGTCTTCTTCTTCTTCCTCACCTCTGCATTTCTTTGGATTCCGGAGGGCTCTTCCGATCCGAGGCTGCTGCGGTGCTCCCGAAGCGAGAAGGTCAAGATTCAACAATCTTCTTTCATTTTTCTTTTACCCGTTCGCGCTTGATTTCATCAATCGAGATGTCGATTTTGCTTTGTTTCGTCAATTAGTTGGTCTTACTTGAGCTCAGGTTCGAGGACTGAGCGCTGATTTTTGCATCTTGAATATCGGCCAATCAAATTCAATCTTTAATTAATTTCTTGACATTTGTATATGTTTCGAGAGTTTTGGAGGCATGCTCTCTCTTGGTTCATGCTCTTGCTTTAGTTTTTCCACTAGGAACTTTTTCTTAAGAGTTCTGGGTAGTCGTGGGTGATCCGTGGTCTCCCTGGCTTCCGTCATTTCTTTCTCTTTGCCTTTTCCAACTTATAGTATGTATTAAGTTGGTGATGTTACGTTTAAAAATCGAATATGCCAATGTTGTGAAAATCGTCTGTATCCAAAGCTTTAAAGTGTAACCTGTTGGTGGTAGGGATCGTTTAGTTACTTCCGTATCGGTTTGTATGTCTTAAAAAATGCTTTAAAGTTTTAACTGTTTTAATTAAAAACATTTTTCATATTCTCAAATAAGAAAAAAATTTGTCTTCTCTCCTTTTAACTCATCTCAGTACATTTGGCATGCTTCCCTTCTTACCCCCGATTATGTAGTTTCCTGATCTTGTGTTTAAAATCTCTAAGGGGCCGTTTGATGGCCTGGAAAAAAATTTCTGGAAATATATTGCTGGAAATATAGGAAATGGAAAAATGAAATGGAAAATTTTTTTCCGATTCCAATTTTGGTGTGTGTGATGACTCAGAAATATATTTCCAATTCTATATTTCTAAGTTTGATAGTACAGAAATATATTTCTAGAAATTTAATTCTTAGTTTGATAATAAGGAAACATTTATCTAGATTTACAAAAATATGGCAACAACATGGTTATGCATGTATGGACGTATAAACCGGATATACTCGCCCACACAATCGATTAGAACAATTCAATGTCTTATTATTAATTTTCTTTATTTATTTCACATTTACCTAATTTTCAAGATATTTTTAATTTATTAAAAAATTTCTCGAGATTTTCCCGAGATACATAATTTTGTCATATTATACCCAAGAAATAACTCGCCGTACATGCTCGTCACCTGACATTTGTCACCGATCACCCCCACCTTGCACCAACTCACAATTTGTCAAATACTATAACGAATGTTCAGTGAAGATCCCGTAAAACCTGGTCAAAAACCCACATACAACCAAGTAGGTGGATCCTTGAGAAGAACGATATGGCAAGGTGCAGAAGGATGAAGCCTTCCATACATGCTTGTAAAGTATATATGTTCCATGCCATAATATGGAAACCTTATCTCCTAACAGTCTTTCTCAAGTTGGAATATGTGTTCCACTATTTATGCCCAACTTGGAATTTACATGAGCAAACAGGCCACGCCCCAGCTCTTTGTTGAAAATGTTTGTCTGCTGATTATCTTTAACATGATATTTTGTAATAAACAATTTTTTCTGCAACTTAAATTTTCATGCACGGTATGATGTGTTTTTAGGAGTAGATGGTGAGAATCATGCATGAGATTGCCTAAGTTTGCAGGTAGATGCTTAATCCACAGGACCGCATGAGACCACAGATCACCAAGGGCCGTATTTTGCATCTGCACAGAAGGCTTCACTCTAGATAGCTTTCCTATTTTACACAAAAAAGGAATTGATCAATTAGAAGGCTAATTTTTTTTATTTCATAAAATTCATGTCTATAGAAAATGATAATAGGTACATTCTTGTGGAGTTATATTCTATTTCTAAGAGCTTCCCTACAGCTTTGTATAAATTTTCTAATATCATCTGGCATAGATAAGGACATAGCATTTTAAAAGATGACTTATCTTTGTCATCTGGAAAACTTTAAAGTTTGAACTGTCACATGGAGTTAGCAAGAAATTGGTGGACCTGTATCAACCGAGCAAGTCCTGCACACTCTGCAGTTGAAAAAGAGTGGGTGCTTGTTGACCACGTTGATCCAGCTCTTCCAAATGGTCCTCAACCTTGCATTAATATTTTTCTGTTAAATGTGTCCTGCCTTTTGCGGTCTTACCCGCACTGCACCGTAGTTGTCTAGATTCTGATTTATAGCCTCTATTAACCTTTGAACCTACTAAATTTGAAGTCTAAGCAAAAGTTGGTTCAATTATAATTAATTGGACATTTGTACATAGCTTTCAAATCATGGTTTCAGTTACTCCTTGAAGTTAGTCTGAACACTAGTTGCTTTGTTTCTCAATCTTGTTCATGGCATACATTTCAAAAATCTCCTTTTCCTTGCGTGTGTGTTTTTCTGATCTAGGTTGGCATTGAAGCTTTTTATCTTCTTTTATTTTCAGATTTGGTCCAATAAATTTGTTTTGGAGCACTTTTTATGACAAAGCAATGACGCTCTTCCTGGCCTGTTTGAAGGATTTTTCTGATTTTGCTAATGCCAAGGATCAAGAAAATAATGTTCCAGCTGAATTAGTCTTCTGATTGATCCTCTGAATTAGATTATACTCACTTGTTCCAGCTGAATTAGATTTTCACTCTTCGGTACAAGTGAGTTCCATTTTATCCTCTGTGGTTGATATATGAAATTTAGATGCACTTTTACTTCTATAAAAAATCTAAATATCTCCATATATTTCACCTTGAGACTAATGTAATTCTATTATATGGAAGGCTAAAAAAAAAAGTATAATTAACAGGGTTGCTGTTTCATAGCCACAGTTACATAACAAAATCAATATACCAACTTTACCTCTGTTCTATTCATTTCTACCCACGTACATTGATTTTGTTACGTACATGGTCCTTGATGTTGATTCATGTTGCAGGTGTGTTCAGATTTGATAGCAAAAGTGAAGGGAAGGCTGGGTGTGGTCAGACATAATACGTGTTCTGGAACCTGCATGAGCCAACGTCTGGACGGCTCACTAATTATTATGTGACCAGAGAACCGATTACAGACTGCCTTTATTTTCTCTGAATCTAGAGATGTGCCCATCTGAAAATTTCCTTTTGATTTGATCAGTGGCAAAAACTAGAAATTCATTTACCTTAGTTCTTTTTCCCTTTTTCTTTTCTTCAGTAACTTAATCTGTTTTCCTATGGTGGCGTTTTCTTCTGTTTCTGTTGTTCTTTGGTTGTTCTGCTTACTTTTTACTGTTACATGATGGAAGATTTCAGAACTTTCTTTGATGTTACTGAACTCTCTTGTTCTCTAGTTGGTCACAGATATGATGCAGTTCAAATCCTTGGCTGCATCTGATGTTAATTTATGCCATCTTTTTTTCAGAACAATTTATGTATTATTTTTTGTAGTTAGTGTTTTTCAACTGTCATTTTCTTATCTTAATTTGATTTTCTTGTCTTTTTTTAGTATTATTTCGAAGAGAATTGTGAGTTGGTGGCAAATTGTTGGTTCAGTTGTGTCCATATCATTTGATTGATGTAGATGCCCTACAATAGGCTTGTGGAAGGTGTGATATCATATTGGTTTTGAGAATCAAGCTGATAATAGATAATCCTATTAGAGCTAGTAAAAAATAGCTTTAAATCAAGGTTCTTTGGCTGACTCTTTAATAAATAGCATTTTTTTCCTTGTCTTGTTGATGAAAATTAAATTTAATTCTTAATACGAAGTTTGTTCCTTCATATGAATCTTATTTTTCTATTTTTGTTGCATGTGATGCCATAATAAATAGAAAGCGGCGATAAAGTTGCATCAGCTTGGATGCCACGCTCTTGTGGGCCTTAGCAAGGAGAAAAGAAACATGCTTACATCTTCTGTTTGTTTGATAGTACATTGTATAGTTTTCTCTTTCAAATTTTCCAAAACTTAGATTCTAGTCGTTTACTCAAGCCGGTGGCTTACGTTTTCTCTTATACATTTTTGTTTTATATGTTGGTGAATGTGCTAATTATTTCAAATTACTTTGTAGTACAGCTTACTAATTTCTCGGTTCTAACATCTAATTTTGTCCTAACTCTATTTGATTGGTTCAAATTCGTTAGTGATATTAAGCTATAAACTTGTTGAACATCAATTCGGTGAACTATGATTTTTTAGTAAAATAAACTTGTTAAATGTTGGTGGATATTTCAATGCTTGCAGTGTTTGATAATGGGGTTGTTGAAAATTTTATAAAACCAGATGCTCAGCGTATAGTTGTATATACACCTGCTCCTTGCACAAGAACTGTATTTAAAAAATTCAAACCGTGTTTAACGAATTGGGGTTCTTGTATTCATTGTTGAAGGCTATAGCGGTGATAAAGTGCACTGCTATTGTTTTATCTATACTAATCACCGGAATAGATTGGCTATACCTGCGAGCCCATTTTCACAGTGGAAGGCTGTAGCAACGGAAGCAATACCGGTGATCTTAGACGTAATTTACCGGTATAGAGCTGTAGCGATGACAATACTGAGTGACATTATCACCACTAGGCCTGTTTTCCTATTGAGTGACACCTACATGGCCTTGAAAATTGAATAGCACAGACTTGAATGTGAGGATCAATATCCAGCAAAATAGTAAATCAAGTCACATTGGCTCAGTAGCTTGCCACTTATCTATAAAAAAACAAGCAATGCACAAAGCACATATACCACAGGCATAATAATTGCCTTAACCATTCTTATGTATTATATTCTTGCTTTTGAAAAAGCATTTTCTTGTTATGGCCGTAATGCAAGATGAAAAAGGAGAGGCTTCCTTGAGCGTTTTAAATCAATCAACTTTTCCACCTTGTAAACATAAAGAGAACAGCTCTTTCAAAATAAGATCCAAACACAAGGCACCAAACAACTACCAGGTAGATTGTAGCAACCCTATAGAACAGACAAATGGATTTTCTTGTGTGTATTTGAATATACATACTAACCTTTGATTGAGAGTTGGGCTTTGGATTTCCATTGTTCCTCATGTTACAATCAGATCAAATAATAACATACAAGAAATGATATATAAGCAGGGGTGGAGGGAGGGGGGGTCGCCTAGGCAGTGGCCCCACTTGAGCTAACTGAAAAAAAAAATTACATAAAAATTTGGAAATTTTTAGTTGTCTAATGTATTTTTTGTATTCTGATTTAGTTTTGCTCTTTGCTCTACCCGGATAAGTTTGTTGAACCATTTGGCCCACCCCTGGAAAAAATTCTTGCTCCGCCCCTGTATATAAGGGCAGATAAAGACAAGTTATACAAGGCCAAATAATGGCAAGTTGCCACCAACATGTTTTTGCCTATTATTATCTAGAAATGGGCCAGGCCAAACACCCTGAAATAGAATTTATTTCATAGTTCAAAATGGAGAATGAGACCTATGAATGTTCGAGCATCAGTACAATTATCCATACTTGCAAGTCAGTAGTTAGCAACTTGTCAATAAATAACAGAAATGACAATTCACATGCAAGGTCCAAAGAATGTGATGTGTTAATTCAAAAAGCTGTGTACATAAATTAACTTGGACCAACAAAAGTTGCATATCAATCACTAGTTCAGATCGCTCACAGATCTGTTGATAAAAGAGAAAAAAGCGTTGTGACCACTAGAATGAAATTTTTGAAATTGTTGCCACTGTTCCAATAACTCAACCAGCACCAATTAGAGTAAAATTGTGAAGATCATTCCATAAAGTATAAAGAAAGAAGTATAAAAGAAAAAGAAAAGTAATGGTGCAAAATGTGAATCTAGAATTTCATAGTATAAAACTGAAAAAGAATGGAGGCTGCAACTCAGTTCGCAACTATGACCCTCGGTTTAAAGAGCAGAGAGAGAGAGAGAGAGAGAGAGAGAGAGAGAGAGAGAGAGAGTTCGTGTCTCTTGATGGTGTCTTACCAAAGCCTCCCCATGTTGCTTTGAGAGAGAGACAGAGAGAGAGATAGCCACCCTAATCACAAAACATAGAAGATGAAGGGTCGAACAAGCAAAGAGTGGTGTCATTTACTATTTTCCCTGATGGTATTATGGCCTTGAGTTTCATGGTTGCAGAAATATGCAATCCGTTAGTGAGAATGAGGGGCAAAATGGAAAGGTGAAGGAGAAGGCAGAGAGTGATGAGAAGACAAAGGAGACGAGAGAGAGAGAGAGAGAGAGAGAGAGAGAGAGAGAGAGGTGTGTGAGAGAGAGAGAGGTGTGAGAGGGGGAGGGGGGGGGGGCGGGGAAGAGGCAGGACAAAACACGAGACAGGGAGACTGACAGAGGCGAGAATGGGGAGAGAGAGGAGACCAGTTGGGAGGGATTGAGGGAAAATAGATGGAGGAAGAGAGGAAATTTTCATCTCCTGCACCCACTTTTGATAACATGAAATGGACTTTTTTACAATGACGATCTAAAAATCCATGTTACTATACCACTAAGTTCTTGTAGTGTTTGAACTCTTCTTATTTAATGCATCTGCAATTAAATTAGTCTTCATTTGGTGACAATCAATAGTGCAACCATAATCTATTTTCAGTTCTAGTCATATTTGAATCAAATTTAATTTCTTCTCATGGAGAACACTTCCAACTCTTGTGATTTGAGAACATATGGCACGTCTCACCACACATCTCTTTAAAGTATAAAATATATATGTTCAGGGTGGTTTAAATTCGAAGAGCATCTGACATTATAGATTATTGAAAACTAAAATCCGACATTAAAAAGTAGTTTTGAAAAGAATATAAGCAACAGATTATGATGATGTAACATCAACATATTTTAATTTCTAGTCATCCAACAACATCAAGCAGGCCTGATGTTTCCTTTCCCCAAAGAGAAACATTAGTAGCCATAATATGGCATTGTTGTTAGAGGTGTACGCTTCACACCTCAAACGGTATGCTTCAAGGTATTTTCACCTTAAGGTGTAAGGGTGATGCACCCTTTCGTAAGCATGCTCTTCACTAAGATGAAGTGCATGCTTTTAATAGAGCTGTGCCTCATAGATGAGGCAATCACCTAAGGCACAAGTTTTTAATACATTCTTATTGTTTATTTCAACTCATGCTACACAGCAAACGCCTGGTTTCACAAGCTGTCCACCTCTCCCTCTCTTCCCAAAAATTTTTTCAGGATGGGAAATCACTGCTTTGAGGAGGCCACTACTAGCTTGTTTTTCTTTTCGGACGTGGTAGATGGAGGACTAATGAAAATTACCCAAAGTGGCAAGCATGCGAACAAGAAGAACCCTATCCCAAGATCTCAAAACATAGCTATTGAGTTGACCATGGAAGCAAAACAATGTCGCTGAAGTCAGACATGCAGCAGCCTGCTAGAATACTATTGAATCAGAAATTGATCCAAAATGTGCTAATCCAAAATCTACTAATGAGAAAGTCTTCAGGTCTGTTGTGCATCATCAAGCAAATCAAACGGCAGAGCCATTAACTTAAGATTCAAAATCATAATGTTGTTTGAGATATTTTCTTATAACACAATCAAATTTTTTAAAAATTTCATGGTCTTTATCATATTTCTTATACAATGTGTTAGTTACTAATTAACCTCACTACCATATGTGGTTAATTAGAACTACATATTCTCTTGTATCATATTCTATTGAGTTAACAAAAAAACTGAGCACAAATTCTTTCTTTTCTCTCTTCTCACTGCTTCATTTGTTACCCGTATATTGAGTTAGATCCTTTAGAGGCTTTTTTTTGCACCAGTAACAAATTGTTACTATCCAGTGAAACTGCCCCAAAAATTGGGGCATATTTATTGAACCTTGTAACTTAGTGTTCCATGAATCTACCCCAAATTTTATGTAGAATCACTGGACAGTATCAATCTGTTATGGGTGCCAAATGGTGCTTTATGGTATCAGAGCCATATAGGGTAACACCATACTGTTTTATATGCATCAAATGCGGCTCATAAATATCTTTCTCCTTCTACACTCAATATATCAAGTTTTGTGTTGATTAATTTGACATAAAACATTTTTATCTTATGGAAGACACATGTCTTGGTTTTGATTGAGAGCCGATATCTGTTTGGATTTATAAATGTGGAAGTCCCTTCTCCTATTCAATATATTGTCAATGGTGATAAGGAAATCAATCCTGATTACCTACAATGGAAGAAATAATATAGTCTTTTGCGAGCCTAGATTGCTGGTACCCACTCTAAAAATGTACTTGGGACGGTCTTTGGGTTGGTCAGGAGAGGGAGTGTTGCTTGTTGAAAATTGCAGATGCACAAGAAGAATAGCATGAGTATGAACAATTATACTAGGGTCTCCAAAAACACTTGTAATGAATTGGCAGCAATAAGAAAACCTGTCAATGATCATGCGAACGTGTTTCTATTGCTGAATGGATTGGAGACATGCTATGAATCATGCGTTACATCCATATTGAAACCCTTAATACCATCTTACAAGGGGCTGATAACACTTTTGCAAAGCCATGAAACTCTGAAATGTTGAATCGTGTTGTGTTGAAGGAGATGTGGAGCATCATATTGCATTTTACATGTAGGGAAGAATTTTGGAAATAATAGGAGAGAAAGAGTTGGACAAAACTTCACCTCACAGGGTAGGGGATTCAATTCCTACAACCATGGCAATCATGGAGCAAAGAAGAAACAACAAAGAAAGGGCAGATACAAAATAATAATCAATCAAAACAAGGAGACTACAAAGGCAAATCATTTAATAAGGAAAAAGGTATGTTCTGTCATATATGTTTTAAGTCAAATCATATTTCCTATAAGACTGATGATGCAGTAGAGGCATTAGCTGCAGTAAAAATTGCAGATAACCACGATCACGCCTAGTTTCCAGGCACAAGGTTGACCTTGCATATAATTGCAGACATAGGTATGTCATTAAATGTACTTAAGGATGATGAACATGAGAAGATTATGATAGAAGATGTTAGTTTCTTGACATCTCACATATTGGAGACATGAAGATTAAAAACAACCTATGGTACTTTGAAATTAGATAATGTGTTAGTAGTTCCAAAAATCAAGAGGAGCCTCATTTTTTTATGATCCATCCCAACTGATTCACCTATAGATTTTTTGTTTTCTTGTAATGACATCAAAATAAATAGTAGAGCAATGGAGCAGTTGATTATTGAAGAAGCAAGACAAGACAATCTCTATATGCTACAGCTGGCAATAAGGGAGGAGAATGTCTCCAACCATCTAAAATAGTTAGTTTAAATACTTGGCATAGAAGATTAACCATGTCAATTTTCATAGTTTAGAGTTTTGAAAGAAAAACAAACATATATATCATGTTCATGAAAAATAGGGAAAACATGTGTGTTTTGGTGTGCTTTGTCAAATTCATTTCGTTTGTCATTCTGATGATCTTGATAAAATCCAATGTGATCCGTGGGGTCCTTTCCTCTTCAATCAAATCTATTCAAGTGATGCATTAGTATGTTGCCATTATAGATGACGCAACCAGATCTTTTTGGATTTTTCCTCTAAAAAAGAAATCAACATTTCTCTCTTGTTTTAAAAATGGTTAGTTTATGTAAAAACTTAGTTTAATAAACCAATAAAAGTATCCTATTCACATGGTGGCATTGAATTCAACAATCATAAAATGAAAGAATTAATGGAAGCTAATGGGATACATTAGATGATGTCTTGCTTTTATGTCCCTCAGTAGAATAGACAAACGAATAGGAAACATCATTCTAACTGAGTTAGGTTGGCAACATTGTTTAGTGCATACTTACCTTCAAATACTAGGTTGAAGCATTTAATACAACAATTTGGAACATAATCAACTGCCTACACATGTATTAAATATATATTCACCATATGAATGATTCTTTGGTACCAACAAAATTATAATTACATGAGAACATTTCGTTGTTTATGCTATCCATACTTGATAGTTCACACTAGGCACAAGTTAGAGCCAAGATCATTACCATGTGTATTTTTGATAGAGTGCACCTCCATTGACCATGCAAAATTTTGCAATCTTGCACGTCATGACTGTTCACATGGGATCAAAAGAAGCAGAAATTAAATATTAACTCACCTCTGCATTCTTATTATGAGAATCCACGAGAGATAGGACTCAAATCATCAGTACAAAATCTAATAGTTCTTGCACTTTTAACAAGGATAATCAGATCAACGACTAGATTGAATATTTAAGGTCCCACTATGTAATTGTCATCAAACCTAAATGCAAAGGGAGAGTCATAAATTTTGAAATGGAAGAGTTTTAAAAAACTCAGTGGATTATCGTAAATTGGAGAGCAAGAACTAAAAATACCTCTATGGTGTAATATAGTTCATGATCCGTACCATCATAATCCAGGCAAGAGGTAACTCCTAGATTTGATATGAATGCATGCAAAACTTGACTCAATACTTATTGGGACTTGGCCTCTGAGTTTGGGCCGTGGGCCTAGGAAGCCTTCACTCAAAGTTCAGATCCAAATTGACTAAGGATGATCTAAACATTCATTGATTGATCCAACTGTATGGTTTACAAGAGTTTAAATTCAAATTCTAACTAGGAGTTGGAAGATGTAAATTCAATTCACAAGTGATCTTTGATTCAAAGTTCATAATCCAGATCAAAAAGGAATTCTAATGATCCACTCTTAAGGATTTTGGATTTTGGATTCTAAGGTTTAGGATAGGGGTTTGAAATCTTGATCCAAATTCTACGAAATCTAAATCCAAAAATGTTGATATGAAATCCAATTATCATAAGATCTAGGTTCAAAAATATGATTCCTTTGATCCAAATCATATCGACTTTGTCAAATTCAGATCCCATTTTGTACTTGATCTTAAATTCAATATTTAAATCGAATTCATTCAGATCTAGATCCAATTTTTCTAAGATCCACAAGTCCAATCTTAATTAGGATTTTGGTTAAACTGACTAGGGTTTAGATTAAACCTGACTAGGGTCTAGGTTTAACCTAACTAGTGTTCACACCAAATTCATGGGGAGTTTGTTGTGAGTTAGGTTTAGGTGCATGATTGTAGACTCAATATCATGTATTGATTAAGATACTGAGAGAAAAGTAAGGCTTTAGGTGGGTTTAACACTAAGGATTAGTTCTCATTCATTGAATAAATCCAGGTTTTAAGAAAAGCAAGTTTGCAATATGCTAATTAGAAAATGTGCATTTGAAAAATATGATTTCAAAAGGTGCATTTTTATATAATCAACTTAGGTAAAGTATATACATGACATGTTACTACATGTATATAATTGACGATCCTAACTTGATTAATATGAAACCTAATTAACCACATTAGTTTGGAATTTTTCTACATAGAAAGTAAAAAATGATTGATTAAAAACAAAAAATCGAACGAAAAATCCCTAACTAGAGAAAATAGAAATTTGGCCAAATCCTAGAAAAACTATAACTTATTCTCAGCAACTGATTTGATTGGTCCTCAAAGATCGGCAAATATCCCTAATCTTTGCGAGATTTTGGTTGAAGAATCACAACATATCAAATAGTCAGTTTCAAGTGATAAATTTGAAAAATTTATTTTCCACAAAAAGATGTTAAGCAAGGACATCTACGCATAAGACAAATTTTCTACAAAAAACAAAGCAAAAAACAATTTTACTATTACTTTGCACGACTCAAAAGATATCAAAACAACTTGGATTGGCTTGAAATTTGGACCATAGTTTCTTTGCTCAAAGAATCAGTAGAACTTTGTACATTCAAAAAATAATAAAAAATATGAAAGTTATTCATCTATAAAATTTGACTAAGTACTAGAATACTATAAAAGAGCTTTGAAGTTCAAGTTGCATGAATGCAAATGTCAATATAATGATGTTCAATATTCATGAAACTTGGTACATTAACTCTGTGTTTATCAAACTTTTAATCATAAGAAATGTTCGAAAAAGCTTTTAAGGATAAAATGATATAGGCATGAAAACATAACTAGTGGACACTTTTCTGTGGAAAACATAAAGCAAAAAAGCAAGAAATAGTTCAAATCACAAACTTTGCCAATATGAAAGATATGCCAAACCTGCATGAATTAACATGCAATTTGGTATATAGAATCATTACATAATAGAGAATCTACGAAAACATAAATGACAATAAAAGGACCACAAATGAGAGTGCTATGCATCAAACAAGTTGGTGCGGGAACTCGAAAAACATGAATCCTACAAAAGACTGTCATTATGTCAATTTATGCACGAATTTCAAATAGATGAAAAGAGGATTTAGAAAATTTAGTTCATAAGTTTTCTACATATCAAAATTTATAGAAATTTACAAATTCAAGGAATTTCAGACAATAAAATGATAAAGTGGAAAAATTACTAAAAATTTACCTTTTGCAATAAACTAATGTAAACACTTGTTGTGGTCCTATTTGAAGGAGTGGAAAATTCAGTTTTCACTGAAATTTGGAGAATAGAGTCATGACATGACAAAAAAACTAAAGAACTTGAAAGCACTAAAAAGGAACAAATACACATAAAATAATATGTGTGCAAAGTCAAGCAAAAATTTTGTTTTTTTTTTTTAACAAAGTTTTGAAAAAAAAGTTGCAGAAAGTTGAAGACAATAGGTTCAAGCAAACCATTCAATTGAATGGTCAAATCAACATGCATAAAATATTAGGTAAATAAACTAGACACATGTGGAAAACTTTTAGCTTTTACAGAACTCCATTTGGAGCTACGGAATGAAAAAACTAAGTTAATTAAAATAGAGAAATGTACGACTTAGTTCTATTAAAAATGTGAGGCAGAAAAACAAGTTTCAGAAATCAGTCTGATAGAGGGGTCAAGTCATAATGAAAATATATAAAAATTGATACACACAAACTATAAACATATACAAAATTAGGTTCTTTTGTGGATTGAAAAATAATATCTAGTTTAAAAGATATATCCATTTGAAGTTAGGTAAAAATATGTCCGCTAACAACAAAACAAATTTTCACCTTACTTAAAATTTAACATCTCTTAAACTAATTTTTTATCAAAAAATCCCCAAATGTCATGAAATTAATCACATAAATCAATCAGTTAAGCATATTGAAATTTAAAATACAGCAAATAAATAGAAAACCAACATCTAAGTATGTGAATCAAACTAAACAAAGCAAAGAAATCAAACATATATGCATAAAGACAATGAACTATGTGCATGTGCAAGTGCATTGCGATCTACATAAAAGAAAAAAGCTAATGAAGAGTTTATGGACGTAGATAAGTGGGAGAAAATGCCTACATGAAACCCATGAGAGAGAGAGAGAGAGATGCCACTTTTCTTCTTCTTCTTCTTCTTCTTTTTGTTTTCTTCTCTTCTTCTTTCTTCTTCTTTCGTCCATGTTCCAACCACATGGAAATACTTCAGGAAATCAATGTTAGTAAAAGCAAGAAATAAACTAAGTAAAGCATGAGAGAGAGAAGATAACTTACCTTCGAAGTCATGCACAAGGGAGGGGAATAGAGGGATGGATGACCCCCCTCCCTATTTATAGTGGTTTTGGCTAGATTTTAATGCAATCTAGCCAATCAGATATTAAGAAATAGAAAAACATGGATTGTTGAGGTATCAACATATCTACGGTTGAAATATGGTTGGAGGTTTGATCCAAGGCTCATATTTTGCTAGATAATATTCATTTTTAACTAATTTATAAGATCATAGGAGTGAGAGGTAACACTTTAGGGTTCACATTTTTGGAAATTGTGAAAAACCCTAGGCAGCCCTGAGATGGATGGCCAGGATTGATCCTATCCAAGATGGATCAGTTTAGAGATTGGATTGAAGATCTGATGCTTGTTTTGGATCCTAATCAAGGTTTAGCTCATGCTCTAGATTGAGAAAATTGTTTTGGATATCATATATGAGATCTAAATATGAAATAATGGAGATTATGAATCCAAATTATAGATTTGGAATTTAAAATCAAAATTTGAGATCCAAGCACAGGACCTGGGCTCATCTTGGGTTCAGTGAGCTCAAGCTCAGTGCTATAATGTTGACTTGGACTTGCCCTAAGTCTGGACTAGGTTGGACGTAGGTCCAAACCAAACCAGTTTTAGGTAAGTTTCAATCTGCCCTAAATTCAAAATGAGTTTAGGCCCTTTGTGAGCCAAAATGGGCTCAAGTCTAGCATATGAAACAAGTAAATTAGGGTGATGTGGCTACTAACTTAGAAAAATATGAAAATCATGTATATTTGTCAAATCACATTTTACCCCCGACACATAAACCATGTTCTGCATGTCAACCTGGATATCAAACTTTGCAGAACCATATACAATAGAATATATATTCATGTAAAGTTTTATGAGAAAATGACTTGATTTGTCATTGGAAAATCAAAATTTTCGAATTGACCAAGCTATAAAATGGAATATATTCATGTGAAGTTTTATAAAAAAATGACTTGATTTGCCATTGGAAAATTAAAATTTTCAAATTGACCAAGCTATAAAATGGAAATGTGGAGGGTAAAATGAGAAACGTAGATCTTGATCTTGTTTGTAAGTGATGTTAAATCCATCGAGTGATGTTGAATCCATCAGTGTGCTTAGATTCGAAATCAAAATCTCATATTGGTCAAATTTTAGCTCTGAAGCCATAAGCGACAATGTTTAGATTGGACAAGGTTGAATAGTTTAGAGCAATGATCAGTTGTGTGATTGGGATGTTATCTCATTGAATTGAAGCTCATAATATTTTGTGGAAGCATGTTCAATCACATTGATGCAAAGAAATCACCAATTTGAATTCTAGGTTGTAAGAATTTCAGCTCATTGTTTGAGCTGATAATGAGAGCTCCAAACATGTGGGAGAAATGAATGAAAATCGGAAATGATCTAGATTCAAGATGAACTAATCCAAATTGAGCTAATGATAGCAAATTCTAATACTAAAGAATATGTTGTTAGCTCAACATAGGATGACTAGATGCAGATTGAGAGAATTTTAGTTGAGACACTCAAAATAAAAAAGCAAGAGTGACTGTGGTGTTAGGATGACTCTCTGAAGCTCAAATTAAGATGAGTAAGTGAAAAATAACTTTGAAAATACTCTTTTGACGTTGAGAAAACTTTAATGGGAGTTCAGTGGAGATTGACAAAGTGTCATTGCTAAGAATTGTTCGATAAACTGAACCAATGAGCTCATTTCAGCTGAAATTTGGGAAAGAAAGGTTTATGATGAGAATTTGGCTTTGAAAATCAATGATATCACTCGAAAAGGGTTTAATGTGAAGTTGGCATTGTCAACTAATATTTTGGTGTGAAGAGGGGTAAAATGGTCGTTTTGGTAATGAAAATTTTGGGATATCTACAACCCCAAAAATGTTATAGGTGCTTGCACAAAAAACTGTAAGATATACATTATAAGGCATTGCATTTTCAATGAGTAGGTATTTTCATTTAAGGTCTCAACTACAAAAGATGCTGAAGTAGAAATGACACCCTATGAGGCATGGTTGCTTGATGATAAAGAGAGGGAGATGATGTTATGACTAAACACCAAGCTTAAGAGACTGATGTGATGCCAATCCGGTCTAATGATGCCATAAGTCATATGCACACTCAAAGTGGAGAAAATGAAGTAATTGAAGATAACAATGCTTAGTGACCAAGAAAGTCAAGAGCAGCAGAAAAATTTCACAAACCAACGAGAATCAAAGCCAAACCACAAGTGAAGTTGAAACTAAAAGTCAAGTCTGTAACCTAATCCACCATTAGCATCATATACTAGACAAAATGAGACTAGATCTATGCATGGCATTGTGAAACCAAATACAAGTATTTACTTACTTGTACTACTTTATCAAAGAAGCCTAACTCAATAGATGAAGCATTTCACATGCAGGTTGGTTGGTTGCTATGCATGAGGAGATGAAATCATTAAAAATTATAAACAAGTAGGATTTGGTTGTGTACCAACCAGGTATGAATATAATCAGATACCCTATGCGTTCAAGGCAAACATGAAAGTTGATGGCACCTTAGGTTTATTGAAGAAGAGATTAGCGAACGGGTATAATAAGATACATGGAGTATAATTTATTGAAACTTTCTCACATATTATAAGATCAACCATAACAAGAATAATGTTTACAGTGGCGTTATCAAAAAGGCTGGCCTATACACCAAGTAGATATTAAAAATGCATTCTCCACAGGGCATTAGATGAACCAGCCTACATGGACCAGCCACCAGGATTTAAAAATCCAATGAAAGTTGAAACATAAATTTATATGCAGATTAAATAAAGCATTATGGTTTATGCCAGTCAGCACACATGTGGTTTAACAGGTTTAGTGCTTTCTTGTTTCTCATGAATTTTCTTGTAGTGCTACTGATTTGTCACTGTTTGTCTACGATAGTAAAAAAGCTTGTACATGTCGATAACGTGTTCATTTCTTGTATCAGCAATGCTCCAATGGCAGAATCACCTATTACAGCCAACGGTCCACCGTTTTCAGATCCAACACATTACATGTGTTAAGTAGGTAGCGTAGACTATTTAACATTTACTAGACTAGATTTGGCATTTGCTGCGAATTTTGCTTGCCAACATATGCAATATCCTACTGAGTTCCATTTTCAGTTGGTAAAAAAAAAACTCTCTATGTTAAGGGAACAATCAAGATTTTGCTGATACGGACTGGGCATGTTGCCCAGTCAAGTGAAGATGTACAACTGAGTGGTCTATTTATTTTGGACCAAACTGTATGTCCTGTTCCACTAGAAAACAGCCTATAGTAGCACACTCAAGTTCAAAGGCAGGACACAGAGCATTAGCTTTAGCAGCAGTAGAAAGATTGTTCTAACCTCAAAGTTCCTGTGTTATATTCATATAATATGTCAGCACTATATATGCCTGTGTACCCAGTTCAACACAATCGATCCAAACACATAGAACTTGATTATCACTATATTGGGGAACGAATTGCTCCAAGCTGCTGGAAATAAAACGCATTGCTTTTGCTGAATGAGCAGCAGATATTTTTACAAAACCTTTAGGCAAAGGAACAAATTTGGCCTGTGCCTAAAGACCCAATCCAATTTGAAAGGGGATATTGAATTAGAAGCTGATACAAAATCATGTCTGTTACGCATCATCAAGTAAATCAGGTGGTGGAGCCATTAATTGATGGTTCATTACCATAAAATATGTTATGAGATATTTCTTGTAACAGAATCAGATATTTTCATAATTTGATCACATTTATCATATTCTTTAGCCAATGCGTTTAGTTATTGATGAACCTCGCCATCATAAGTGGTTAATCAGAACTGCATATTCTCCTATATCATATTGTATTGACTAAACGAAGAAACTGACCACAAAGTCTTCCTTCGTTCCTCTCTTTTTCCTGCTTCCACTGTTACCTTTATATCAAGTGTAGATCCTTCAAATACCATTCACCAGCCTTAGCCAGTTGGATGCTGATCTCGCCCTTGTGCAAGACTCCTATCAGTTGTTCCTATAAAAGAAAGCCGTCACATTTTTACTTTCGGTTTTTTCTCCTTGTGATTACTCGGTGTATTGTTGTCTTGGACGATTGTGCAAGTTGTGTGTCTCACCCAAAAAAGACGTAATGACTTGTCTCTGCTTTTAAATAGGGCTGCACACTAGCCGAGTTGAGCTCGAGCTTGCCCAGCTCGAGATCGACTCGGCTCATTGAGCTCGAGATCGACTCGGCTCATTGAGCTCGAGCTCGAACTCGACTCGAACTCGAGTCGAGCTGCCTAACACAAGCTCGAGCTCGACTCGATTATACAAAGTCGAGCTCCAGCTCGACTCATTAACTCGATTAACTTGTGTGCTGGAGTTGTAGGCATCGGCATTGTTGATGGTGGCGTAGGGCTCTTGTTGGGATCCCCTTTCGAAGGCCACCCTGTCTCTGTGATTAAGATGGGCACATCTGAGAAATTGAGGTTCTCCATCGAGGCATACGAGGAATCGATCATGGCGTCGATGACCTTATTGTAGTGAAGCAGAGTATTGGGATCAACCTCCTCTTTCGTGGGACTGATTGGCCGGAACAGAGCATTGTCAAGGAGAACCACACCTTTGTTTTGCATAAAGACATATTAGGGATAGAGATTGAGCATCAATGGCGAGCCGGTTCTGTGGAGGAGAGAGTGGTGAAGACCTCATCACCGACGGTGATGGCGACGACGGCGATGTCAGAATAGAAGGAGGTGATGTTGGTCTTGACCCAGGCTGCTGCAGCCTGCAGAGGCATTGGAGGAGCCGATGCCCAGCAGTTGGTTGTTGGGATGACGACGATGCAAGCAAGGGTTTCTAAAACTCCACATTTGGGCATACCCTCACCCAAATGAGGGAGGGAGTGAAACCCTCGCTTGGGCAAAACCCTTGCCCAAGCGAGGGTTCCAGAAAGCCTCCCATTGGCAACACGCAAAACGAGAAAGTGTGAGATCAGGGAGGGAGGGAAAAAGATAGAGTGTGAGATCAGAGAGGGAGGGAGAGAAGGGGAGAGTAGAGGGAGAGGCTCTGGCAAAACGAGAGAGAGAGATAGATTAAAGAGGGGAAGATAGAATGGGAGAGTAGAGGGATAGGAGAGGCCGAGAGTAGAAGGGTGTACCTTAGCATTGAAGAATCGTCGCCGGTGGGGGTGAAAGCCGGTGAAGAGAGATGCAAAGAATGGGAAAGTGATGACGGTGGGGGTTCATGAGAACGAAGAACGAAGAGAAAGCCGGTGAAGAAAGGAAAGTGACGCTGCCGACGCGTCACGGAAGAATTACTCAACTCGAGCTGACGAGCCGAGTTTGGTTAAGCGAGCTTCGTTAAACGAACTCGAGCTCGACTCCATAAATAAACGAGCTGAACCATCAACTCGAGCTCGACTCATCGAGTAAAAAAGCTGGCTCGAACTCGAGTTCGAGCCGAGCTTTAACGAGCCGAGTTCGAGTTACTGGGCTCGTTGTTCACCCTTACTTTTAAACGGAGTTCACGCTCATTTGCTAGATGAGTTCCGCATTTAAAGATGATCCCCGGTAGGTACACCGTCCTGTAAAACAAAATGTAGTCTTCTTGCTGAAGAATCTTGGACACTAAGCAGCTTTACAAAGGGGCGAAACTAATTACAGGCAGCTTGTATTCTGGCCTCTATGCCCCAGCTACGCTAGATGATGCTCTCCATTGAATGACATACTTCTTCCAAAGGATCCCAACGAAAGGCAAAGAACTCAGACTTCCACGCATTTCAAATGTGAAAGATGTTTATACTTGCGTTTAGACCTCCTTTTTCAGATTTTTCGAGATTTTGCCACGATGAAGAATATGCAAGTTTTTGCACACCTTTTACACTGATGCATATGCATTTATTGCATATCTTCTAATAAAGCAAAGCATTTGGATACGAAAGTGACACATGTTCATTACACTTTTGCATTGACACTAATAATGTAAACCATGATCTTAATTGGTTGCTTTACTTAATATGCAACTATTGATGATTCATGAAGAATGCATAGAATATCGCTTTATTGAAAAATAAAATTTCTTTTTTCATGATCCAATCAGATTTCAAGTGTCAAGCTCTTTATCTTGAATTTGTTGAAGGCTTAGGGCCAGCTCAATAACAAATATCAGCTGCCAAGCTGAGCAGCAAAGTTTCTCCGACTGTTGGCTTTTCATGCCATTTTGATTGTTCTTCCTCAATTTTTATATTTTTTTATTATTTTCATTAATATCAAATATTTCAATATTTTGATCTTGAAGCTTTGCACCTTAAAGCTTACTCGTCGCTTCGTAACGGGCTCAACACCCGTCTTTTGCTTCATACCGAGTTGACAATCAAGCTCTTTGAGTGTCGATACCCAAATGGTTGTCGTAGGAAATCCACATGCTTCTTCCTTCTCGCGAGCTGCTCTTCACGACCTCGTCATCCCCATCGGCTCCACCATCACTGGCGAGTTCATGTTCCTACGCCTTGTTCGTCGCCGCAAGATGCTACTGCAGTCGCTACACGCTGATATGCTCGCTCCCCACCAGGCTTATTATCAACAAATGCATCGCCTTGCTCCAAGGCTGTTGCATCACCGCCACCGAAGGCAGGCTGAAGCCGATCCATGCGTTTGCCTTGAGACATGGCGTTCACCCCAGCAACCCGGACTTTGGCAAACATTTCATCTTCACACTTGTCTCTCTATCCCTACCCATGAACTACGCGTCCCTGGTTTTCAGCCAGCTTGAATACCCCAGTGTCTTCACATGGAACACCATGATCAGGGGTCATGCAGAGGGTGAAACCCCAGAGTCGGCCATCGGGATTCACCGCCAGATGCTGGGGTCTGAGGTAAGACCAGACACCCACACCTACCCGTTTCTGCTTAAGGCATGTGCCAGGATGTTGGACGTCAGAAGGGGAGAAGCCGTCCATGGGCAGAGCTTGAAGGACGGCTTAGAGGCGCTGGTTGTTGTTCAAAACACGCTTGTTCACATGTATTCTGCTTGTGGACAAGCCGAGCTCGCTTACCAACTGTTCGGAGAAATGCCTACAAGGAATCTGGTCTCTTGGAACTCTGTGGTTAATGGTTTTGCCCAAAACGGACGACCAAATGAGGCGCTGACGTTGTTCCGCCAGATGGAGATGGAAGGTATGAAGCCGGACGGGTTTACCGTGGTCAGCATTCTGTCTGCTTGTGCCGAACTGGGGTCCCTAGCACTTGGTAGAAGGATTCATGTCTACCTACTAAAAGTAGGGCTATCGGAGAACTTGCACGTAGGTAATGCGCTCGTCGATTTATACGGAAAGTGTGGGAACATAAGGGATGCATATCAAGTGTTCGTTGAAATGCCTGAAAGGAATGTAGTCTCATGGACTACCATGATTGTCAGCTTAGCTGTTCATGGTTTTGCCGAGGAAGCGATCTCATTGTTTGATGATTTTGAGAGTGAACGTTTGACGCCTACTGACATCACATTCGTTGGGGTGCTGTGTGCCTGTAGCCATGCGGGATTGGTGGCCGAGGGTTTTGGTTATTTTGAGAAAATGAAACAGTACAAGATTGTGCCTAAGATTGAGCATTATGGCTGCATGGTTGATCTGTTAGGAAGAGCAGGCTTAGTTAGACGGGCACATGATTTTATTGTCGAAATGCCGGTGGAGCCGAATGCAATTGTCTGGCGGACCTTGCTGGGTGCGTGTGCGATCCATGGGCAGTTGGAGTTGGGAGAATTTGCAAGGGCTCGGCTCTTGCAGCTCGAACCGCGCCACAGTGGGGACTTTGTTCTGCTTTCCAACATCTATGCAAACGAAGGTCGCTGGTTTGATGTGCAGAGAATCCGAAGTAAAATGCTGAGGGAGGGAGTGAAGAAGTCGCCGGGACATAGCATCGTAGAGCTGCGCAATTCAATTCATGAGTTCATCATGGGGGATAGATCACATCCACAGACAAAGGAGATATACGAGATGTTGGATGAGATTGGTAAGAGGCTGGAGCTGGAAGGGTACGTGCCGCAGACATCAAATGTCTTAGCTGACATAGATGTGGAGGAGAAAGCAAACGCTCTGGCCTACCACAGCGAGAGGATAGCCATTGCTTTCATGCTTATTAATACAGTGGCAGGGTCCACTATAAGGGTTGTGAAAAACCTCAGAGTGTGTGTTGATTGTCATACTGCAACGAAGCTCATCGCTAAGATTTTTGACAGGGAGATAGTAGTGAGGGATCGGAGTAGGTTTCATCATTTTAGAGATGGATTTTGTTCTTGTAAAGATTTTTGGTGAGAAATCATTGATATGCAGGTGCAGCAAGGTTTATAGCTATAGTTATATTAAGGGTCTCAGGAAAAAGAAAGAAATTGTCTGTTGCTGCACCTGCAAGGACAACTTTTTTGAGGGGTCTGTTGATTATGACTAATGTGAAAGATTTTACATACGACGCAACATTAGGCCTGTATTTTTTTTGTCCTTCTGTGGAGATGAAATAAAGAAAGCCATTGCATTTCTTTTCCTTCCAAAATTAAGTCGGTATTCTTGTGCTGCAATGCATATAAAGAACGTTGAGAATTGAACCCATGGATGGTGGTTTCTTTCTCCACTAAGGCCCTGTTTGGTTGGAGGGAAAGGGATGGAGGGAAAGGGAGGGAAAGGAAAGGGAAGGGAAGAGAAAGGGAAGGGAATGGAATGGAAAGAGGTGATTATAAAAGCTTGTTTGGATAAAAGTGAATGGAATGGAAAGGAAACAATACAATTTATAATAATACCCTCAATAGTCAAAAGGTTGAGAGGCAGGGAGAAAAAAAACGTGGAGGGGTATTGTGGGCAGTCAACACTTTTGTACTTACTCCCTTTCCTTTCCCTCCCAATCCGTTCGATTTGGGAGGGATTGAATTTACACTATACAATCTTTTCCTTTCCTTTCTCTCCCCTCCCATCCAAACAGACTTTCTCTCTTTCCCTTCCTTTCCCTCCTTTCTAATTAGCCAACCAAACACAGGAGAGATTGCTGAATCCCTCCCTTTCCCTCCAACCAAACAGGCCCTAAGAGGTAGTTTGCTTCGTGTTTTATGGGACAAGATGGACAGGACGTTTTGTTCTCCACACCTCGGTCCTGTTCCAATGGACAGAACAGTTCTATGTCCACTGAGTAAATCAAAGAACAGAACACTGTGTTTGTTCTGTCGAGGATCTGTTTGTGCATTGTCTTTGGTAGCTGCGGTGAATATATTCACCGCTGTAGCCTTTTCTAAAACCTAAATCAACAGTTCTACCACTGCCTGTATCCATTCCAAATAAGAACGAGATAAACTAGATTTTTTCATCATTTTATGCAACTTGAAGATAAATAAGTGAAATATCAAGCTAATTATAGTCTAAAGCGCATTATACTATGATTATGCTTTTCTCAATATTTAACATTGCGTGGACAACACAATTGCTTGGGTAATTTTCAACACTATGTTTCAACTTCACATACACAAATCTTTAAAACTTAAACCAAATCTGCCATCTCTACCCTTGATAGGCATTTCAACTATTTAAAGAGCTTGTAGTATCCAGTAACCTGTCGATTTGCATTTAATTCACCACCGTTTACACAAAAATAATCTGCGTAGACCCTCCATAAGCAATGGGAATCTGTGTCTGAAAATCTTTATCATTACATCACATTTGTTAATTCCCAAGAATTACAGCAATGAGCGAATCCGTGATGCCGCTTCCAGGTCTCCTTAGTTTCAGTACATTTTCAAGGGCATTATGCAATGAAATTCCTCGCATAGATAAGCCATTTTATCAATTTTCAAGCTCCACTTTCACTCAATTATGAATAGGAAACACATTATAAATGAAAAAAGGCAGCCGCATATCCATGTCATTAATGTTCATTCAAAATTACGTAGAAGGACAAAGATCCACATGGATAATATTAGTGGAAAGAAAAAATAGAGGACGAACTTTGACCTATAAACTGACAACTAAAACGTGTTCGCAGGAGGGAACCAAGAAAAGAAAAGAAAAGAAAAGCATAAGGAAATAAATATCTGGTATAAAAGAAGGTAAAAGAAAGAAAACGTAGAAAAGACAATCAAGCTCCCTATAACGACATACAAAGACCATTCCAACAAAAAAAATAAAATAAAATACTAACTATAGTATTGCATGGGTGACACGAGCAACGCACAAATAAACCTACTGCAAACATGAATTATACTGTGATCACATAAAACAGAGACAACCACGTTAGGCTAAAAAACAACATAAAATCTAACACAATCTAGATAAACAACAGAAAAGCTAAACAAAATCCTACTAAGAACCTAAACTGCAGCTTGCAATAAATTTGAAGAGAAAAATAAAACTAGACAAAGACTATGATTAATAGTTGTTCAGCAACTCGAAGAAGGGACTTGCTGTAACCTACATGAAGCCATAAATGAGGGACTCATAATATATATAAAAAGAAAAAGAAACGAAGCACTTTATGTAGTGATTGTTTTTGCATTTCTGTTTGCTTCATGTAGTTCTTCCTCAATTACTTAGTAAGCTAGATTGTTGTGGGATGGGAGACCTGACTGACGAAGAGGTCTGAAATCCCAAACGCCATGTTTGGAACCTCGATTCATTGAAGAATCCTGATCCTCAAGGCTCAGAGTTGATTCCTAATTTTGGAATTCTATATCTTATAAATCTACAAATGCTAGGGTTGTAAATATTGGCAAAGTACAACGAAACGCCATAACAGCTTGGAAAACATAAAGAAAAAAAAAGGTGATGAGGATGTGAGGAACTAGTCAATCAACATTTTTTTTTTCCTTATTTAAGCTAGAGGATATTACGATGCTTCTCCAGTTATTTGCATGGATAACTTACATTTTAATAAATCAATCAAGCCATGTAGAATCCAATCCGTTGCTGCACTCCACCTTATTGAAGAATGGGAATGAACAAATAAAAAAATGAAAGAAGCATAAGGCTTGCCGTGATGAAGGCTTCTATGGGTTGGATTCTCCATTAAACTTGAGTCAAGCAAGTATGATAGCCCCTTGGTGAGACAAAACTTCTTCCATGGACTAATCCCACAAAAAACGAGTACAAATCAGATAAAGAAACAAGGAAAAGAGTAACAAACGGCTGCAAATGGAGAGAGATGCATCATATTGCATGTTAGGGCTGCATATTTCATCAAATAGAGAATGTGCTACCAGAGCAGATGAGGCGTTCTGCCTGATTAGGGATACAAATCAAGAGTGTGAGAAAGAGAAGATTGTTGGGTTGGGTCCAGCCTTAAGTGAGGACCCGACCTGCCCGCTCACTTGATTGAGCAGACGGAGAAAAGAGGAAGGGCACCTGACAGTGCCCTACTCCTCTCTCTCATCTCTCTTTTTCAAAAAGAGACGGGCTCTTCCCTCTTGTTTACACAGCAAAACGAGAAGGGAAGGAGGAAGACAAGAAGAGAAGGAGGAGAAAAACACAACAAGTCTGCGTGGCTTGATTAGTACGTCAACAAGGGAGAGAAGACATAAAGAAGAAAGAGAGAATAAAGGCAGTCTTCATTGGGTGATCTATTTCTTGTTTCTTTTGGGGTTCTTTCTTCAATTCGTATAAAAGAGTACTATTCTTCTCTTGTGTGTTCTGTTTTTCTTAAAACAGTAGAGATATTGCTGTTGATGTATTTTGGTCCTCTTTTATATATATATATATATAAAGTCTCATTGCCCGCAGTTTTTTACTATATTATTGGGGTTTTTTCACGTATACTTGGAGTGCATCTTTTCTGTTGTTTTATTTCTGTAATATGTTCATTTATTATTGGAATTTTAGCATTACACTTATTACAACAGTTTTGAACTTGGTATGAGCAGTTTTGTGCACTTCCTACTATCAAACTAGTTGGTTTGGACTGTTATATTGATGCTAAAGATTGCCGTTAGTTGCATAATTATTGGATATATGCATCCTTGAAGTTTGAGAGCATTTGTGACAGCATTAAGTGTTAAAATTGGCTGGTTGTTGTCTTCCTAGGTATTTGTTTGCAGAGGTAATATGTTCCCACAAGAATATATCTATATTGTGAGTTCTTTCACAAGATTGAAACAAGGTTTGTTGGGGAAAACAACCACAACAAAGTGGTATCAGAGTGCTAGGTTTGTAGTGTTCATTCTTATTGAAAGATAGATTCGACTCCCCACTAGGATGATCTCTCTAAATGAAAACAGTTGGACTATATTTTAAAAAAAAATAGAGAATTTGTTCTATTGTAAAGATTTCTATGCACCCATTGAGAAAAAAAGACCAACGAATATGGCAGATGATAAATAAAAGCTATTAGACAAGAAAACCATTGGCACCATTAGACAATGGTTAGATGAGAGTGTCTTTCATTTGGTATCAGCAGAGACGAGCACAAAGTCATTATGGCGGAGGTTGTATGATCTTTATGAGAGGAAAACAACTAGAAATAAGGCTTTCATGATCAAGCAATTGGTAAATATCAAACTTAGAGAAGGCACTCATGTATCACAGCATTTGAATAAAGTACAAAGCACAATTAATCAATTGTTAGCCATGAAAATGATGTTAGATGATGAGTTACAAGCACTTTTATTGTTCAGTTCTCTTTCAAATAATTCAGAGACTCTAGTTGTTTCTTTGAGCAACTCTGCTCCAAATAATGTGCTAACAATGAAACATGAAACCAGCAATATTTTAAATGAAGTGACAATGAGAAAGTTTCTTAATACTACTAGCTCACAAGTGCTAGTAATGGGAGACAAAGGCAGATAGAAGAGTCGTAATAAATGACATGACAAATTAAAATCTAGGTTCAAATCAAGGCCAAGATGACAGGTAAATGCTTTCGTTGTTGTATTCCAGGTCACAAAAAGATTGATTGCAAGAAATGAAAAAAAAGAAAAAGAACAAAAAAAAAGAGTGACGAGAGTGTGAAATCAAAAGAAACACTGCAGTTGCTTCAGTTGATGAGATAATATTACTTTTATCCAAGAAAATTGATTGTTTTATAGTTGAGAATTGTGACTCTACATGGATATGGATATTGGAGCATCTTATCATGTCACACCATATAGAGATTTGTTCTCATCCTAAAAATCAAGTGATCTTGGAGTAGTTCATATGGGCAACGACTGACACTTCAAAGATTGTTAGGGTAGGAGATGTTTTCATTGAGACGAGCATAGAATGCAAATTGACTTTGACAGATATGAGACATGTTCTAGATCTGATAATGAATCTAATTTCTGTAGGAAAACTAAGTGAGTACACATGAGTAAAAAAAAAATTGATTTGTTTACTAAGAATAATTTCTTACCAAAGATAGATAGTGCACAGTTATCTCCTTGTAAAAATTGCTTGTTTGTAAGTTGCATAGAATTTCTCTTAAAAAAAACGCTCTTCAAAAACTAAAGATGTATTAGATTTAGTTTATCAGATGTGTGAGGACCTATAAATGTGACATCTAAAGGTGGAGCATCCTGTTTTGTTACATTTATTGATGATGCATCTAGGAAGATATTAGTCTTTATAATGAAAAATAAAAGCGAATGAAGTAATATCTTCATGACTTTTCATGTAGCGGTTGAGCGTGAGACAAGTAAGAAGATGAAGAGACTGCGTATAGATAATGGTAGTGAGTACATAGCTTCTTCTCTATGAGAATATTATCTTAAACATAGTGTTAAACATGAAAAGATAATACCCTACATTCCACAACAAAATGGAGTTGCAGAAACAATAGTTGAGAGAATCAGAAGTTTGCTATCTAACTTGAAGTTGCCTAAGTACTTTTTGGGAGAGTCAATGCATACTACAGTTTATTTGATAAATAGATCTCTTTCAGTGCTTCTAGATGGAGATATTTCACAAAGAGTTTGGTCTGATAAAAAGGTAAAGTATGACCACCTCAGAGTCTTCGGTGGCAAAGCTTTCATGCATATACCTAAAGAACACCGAACCAAACTAGATGATAAAGTCATTCCTCTAATATTTCTTGGTTATGCAGATGATGAATTTGGTTACTGGTTATGAAATCCAAAGAATGATAAAATCTATAGGAGTCGTGATGTTGCCTTTAGAGAGGATCAGACGATTGAAGATGTCATGAGAGGCAAATAGTTAGGTGTGAATACTAGTGGTGTTCATGAGCCAACCTGTGCAGAACCTGAAGAACTTTCATTTAAGTATGGTCAAAGGAAACAGAGGTAGAGGAGCAGTATATAAATAACGGTTTTATGGAGACTCAAACTGATTATGAGCATGAATTGGAGGGGAGGCTTCCTCCTCATTCAGAACCAATTAAAGAGCAATTTGAGAGATGTAAAAGAACATGTATTCTATCTACTAGATATTCTGCTAATGAATATATTATGTTTATAGATAGTAAAGAGCCAACATCCTATGCAGAAGTACTAGATGATGTGCATAAAGATGAATGAGTTCAAGCTATATAGAAAGAGATGAATTCTCTATATAAGAGTCACACTTTTGATTTAGTAGACCACCAAAATGTAAAAAAGTATTGTGAAACAAGTAGATCTACATGCTTAAAAGTGAAGGCTAAGGCAAGTTGATATACAAATCCCGGTTAGTGGTGAAAGGTTTTAAGCAAGAAAGATATATTGATTTTGATGAAATTTTCTCTCATGTATGCTATGGTTTCCACACGCCCAGACTTAGCTTATGCAGTTAGTGTAGTAAGTAGGTTTTTGTCAAATCTAAGCAAGGAGCATTGAGAAGCAGTGAAGTGTATCCCAAGGTATCTTAAAAATACTTCTAATTATTGTTTATGTTGTAGTGAATCTATCCCAAAGATACAAGGATTTCTTAATCAGACATGATAGGTGACTGGTTATGTGTTTACTTTTACAAGGAGAGTTGTATCAAGGCAGTCTAGGTTGCAAAGGTGTGTTGCTCTTTCCATTACAAAGGCGTAATATATTGCAGCAACTGAATCTTGTAAAGAGTTATTATGGATGAAGAGTTTTCTTCATGATGTAGATCTTACCCAAAAGACCTATGTGTTGCATTGTGATAGCCAAAGTGCTATACATTTGGCGAAGAATTCAGCTTTTCACTCAAGGACAAAGCACATTGATGTTAGATATCATTGGATTCATGATATGCTTGAGCAAAAACTAATGCAGATAGAGAAGATACATACAGAGAAGAATCATGCAGATATGATGATGAAGTCTCTACTTGAAGAGAAGCACAACAAGTATAGAGACCTAGTTGGGGTGACTGTCTTTAAGATAGTGCATTAAGTTTGTTCATTTTGGAGGTATGATCCCTCTCTGGAGGGAGAGTTTGTTGGGTTAGGTCTAGCCTCAAGTGAGGACCCAACCCACCCGCTTACTTGAGTGAGCGGGCAAAGAAAAGAGGAAGGGCACCCGACAAAGTAGGGTTATAGATCGAGAAAGTAGGATAGAGTGTGGGAGAGCAGATGAGCCGTTATGCCTGATTTGGGCTACAGATCGAAAGATTCATTAGAGAATGAGAGAGAGAGAGAAAGAGATGTCGGCCACACTTGTGGGATAGGACAAGCATCAGAGAGTGTGCCACCAGACAAACCATTGCCAAAGAAATCCACCGTCAAAGCAAGAGGGAAGCAGAGTGAGGATATTTCGTGAGGACAAGGAGAGGCACGCAAGGGAGAGGCTGTGGGAGAGAGAATGAGACATTCCTTGAGGTGCTAAACCACGGAACATGTTGGAGCACCTTGGCCTTTCTTACCCATTGTTCTCTGTCCTGCATGTCCCGATTATTCCCTATCTGATGTTTGCGTCGGCTTTGCCTAAACTGATAGCATTCCTTCCACGACATTCCAATGCATTTAAATGACCTTCTCCTCAAAACTATGTGACTGAACAGTTGCATAGAACTGGATTAAGATAACTATCAAGTTTGGGTGAAAATAGAAAAAAAAGTTATAACCAATCTTAGCCAAATTCTATAACAAGTTGGACTAAATAGAGTTTAATTCAAGTTAAGAGTCTCTTATTAGCTGATTAGTGTGCCATTCATGCACATAATAGATGGTTCAACCACTAGAAATGGTGTTGAAGGAAATTAAATCTTGCATAAAAAATAGGCCTACATAATTTTTGTTCAACAAAAGCCAAGTGTGTAGAATGTCAGCCATAAGGAGCGAGCTTGAGTTTGGAACCCATCAAACCCCCCTCAAACTAGCTCTCAATTGACCAACATTTTCATGGGCCAAAACATTAAACCAATTCTGAAAGATGTCAAGTCCTAGGTTTGAAGGATATAAAGACCTGCCTCTTACGCCTTGTTTGGATGGAGGAAAAGGAAAGAAACTGATTGGATGGAAAGGAAAAAGATTGGGAAGGGAAAAGAGTGGAATGGAAATGGATTATTAGAAAAGCTTTTTTGGACAAAAAAGAAACATAGAGAAATGAAAGAAATTGTTAAAAATCATGTTTGTTTAGACCACGTAAAGGAGAGGGGAAATGAGAAAAGAAAACATAAGTTGATTTACATTAATGCTTATAAACTTTAGAACCTATTATCCAAGCAAAAATATTTTTATTCAATTACATGACCTTATTCAAGAGTGCTACATGCCCATTTAAAAATAAAAACTTTATAGGTACATTGATTTTTGTATTGTATTTATTTTTGCACATTTTTGTTTATCTTTTTAAATGACTTTAAATATTTTATCACCGCAATTTTCTAGACATATAAGTAATAAAATAGGATCACCATATTAAATATTTTACGGTAAAAATGTTTAATATGCATTATGAGAGTTCCTGAGGAAACATCGAGAGTGTTGGGCACACACTTGTGAGAGGACCATTTTATTTTTAAGTGGTCTGGATTATCATAACAAGCACCAAGAGTACTTGCTTTCTATTTTTCCAATTTACACCGTTCATGAACATGCCATAGACTATCCCATACTTGAGAGTGTGCTGCCCATCCAATAGACTATGGTACCATGTAGAAAATTATTCTTGAAAAATTAGAATCACAAATATTTTTTTATATGACTGAGACTCTTGAATGTTCACTTAGTCACATATTTCTTGAATTCGTTCATCTACAACACTTCTCAATTGCTCACTCCTCACCCCTCTAAGTTACTCAGTTTGGCCTTGCCTAGTTCACTCTTTGCCTTTCTCTTCTTTGCCATATTTACCACACAATTCAAAGCAAGGGCATTTTCACTAATTCATTCAAAGTTACGAGTGCTTTGTAGGCGTTGTGAATGCTTTGCTCATTGTATTTCAGAGTTAATGGCTAAAAATTTATATAAACAAAAATAAAAATTGACATTCATGTCTCAGATAAGCTAACTCTACTAAGCATTTTAAGTAAGACATTGGTTTGCTTAGAAGAAGGATAAGTAGAAAACATTTCCTTGGCAAGTGAAGTTTCTTTTATTTTTGCCTTTGAGTTGAATGGCATTTAGCTCTTTTTGGACTTCTTAAAGTTTGATTTTAGGGACTCTCCCCATTTCTTCTTTTCCTTGGGAGTTTCCTCATTCTCTTCACTACTTGTCTCTATGGTAGTGTTCTTATTACCGTCATTGGATGAAGATTCTTTGTTCTTCTTTTCTCATTCTCTTCACTACTTGTCTCTATAGTAGTGCTGTTAGAGGTATCACTGTCATTGGACGAAGATATTAAAGAAAATTTTTCTAATCTTCCTAAAGTGGCCCACGACAATCATGAGAAATCCAGCCAAAAAGGAAGTCTTCGTTCAAATGATGTAACCACTACAATGTCCAACTATGGTACCGACAGCTGCAAAGACAAAAATGGAAGTTTTTATGCTGCAACGCTCAAGTCGATGACAACGTCTCAATTTAATGAAAACAGCAAATGAAAAGACCTCCCTCAGCAACATCATTCAATTATGGCCTCAACAAATGAAAACTGCAAATCCCATGTCAGCCATAATGCTCCTGATCTGGCCCACACTTCTCAACCTGCAACGCTAGGAGGAAACGATAATGATCCTGCTCACATTTCTCAAAATGAAACGTTAAGAAGAGAAGAAAAGAAGAAAGGTCATAATGACCCAGATCTTGCTCACGTTTCTTAAACTGAAACGTTAGAGAAAGGAGAGGAACTGATATAACCAATATGTCCAGAAATCTCTCATGATGATTTCTACTGTTTTCATTCTGCTTTATATAATGTAATGATGAACATGGAACCAAACAAGAAAAAGAAGCAAGAGTTTTCTTTCTGGCCGTGGATGTAGGTTTACAAAAACCGAACCACGTAATTCTGGATTTTCTTCCTCCTTGTTCCCTTTTTCTTCTTTATGGTATCAGAGCAATAGGTTAATAGCCATGAAGATCAGACAGTGACCACAACCGAAGATATTCCCCAGCTGTTTCTGAAGGTTTGGAGCTGAGGGAAGTAAAGGATTATTTTCTGTTGCTGAAAAATAATAGAGAACTATTGCTGAAACAGAGGACGAACAAAGAAGTGTGTTTTCACGACAATGATTTTTGTTGTCGTTGTCAAATCCAATCACTATTGCTGTCGAGCAGGAGTTCAAATGATTCTTGAACGTTTTTAGATCTCTCCAATTTGGAAATTTTTTTGGAGCTTCGAGGAGGGAGCGCTTGATTTTTTAAGCATCATCAGTCAAGAAACAGAAGAAACAGGGCAATGCCACTGTTTTCCGCCGCCCTTCAGTTTTTCATTTGGCGTTGTCTGTACGAGCGATCTCCCACTGAGATATTTTACTCAAACAACTGTAAGAAATCAAAATGAAGAAATAATTAAAGGGACATAAATTTTTAAAGTGGTTCAGCCAATAGGCCTACGTCCACTACTCTATCATTTCTTGCTTGCCTTCCTTTGGTGGAGAGGCTCATTTATATAGAGGAGTTACATAAGGGGTCTCTAGTTCCCAAGAGACATGACTTTTCATCTTTTAACATACATGACTTTTCATCCCTCAAAAGACATGACTTTTCATCTCTCAAGAGACATGTCTTTTCATCTCCTAAGAGACATGACTTTTCATCTTCCAACAGACATGACTTTTCATCTCTCAAGAGATATGACTTTTCATCTCCCAAGTAATACACATTGAGAGCCTTCTTGGTGTTTTTGTTAACATCCCCCCGCAAGCTCAATGCTCCAACAATGAGATTGAGCTTGTTAATTATTTGATAATGGTGCTGCTTACTAAGTGGCTTAGTTAAAATATCAGCAACCTGATCTTTGGAAGAGATGTACTGAATTTTCAAATCTCCTTTAGCCAATTTTTCTCGAACAAAATGAAGGTCAATCTCTATGTGTTTGCTATGACTATGATACACAGGATGAGCTGCAAGATAGGCTGCGCCGATGTTGTCGCACCATAATATGGGAGGTTGTGATTGATCAACACAAAGTTCTTTTAATAAAAATTGTAACCACATGATTTCAGTAGTAGTATTGGCAATAGATCGATACTCAGCCTCAGTGCTAGAACGAGAGACAACTGACTGCTTTTTAGCACTCCATGAAACTAGATTGGATCCAATAAACACTGCATATCCACATGTAGAGCGTCTATCATCAAGACATCCTGCCCAATCTGCATCACTGTAAGCATTAATATTTAAAACTAAACTAGGTCTAATAACAAGGCCATAATCAATAGTCTGCTTCAAATATCTTAGGGCATCCCAATGGGCATCAGTAGGATGATGCATATATTGACAAACTTTATTGACAGCATAAGAGATGTCTGAACGAGTCACAGTAGAGTATTGAAGAGACCAACAATGCTGCGATAGAGAGTTGGATCATAAAAATTTGATCCAGTTTGAGCAGATAAAGCAGAGGAGCATGCCATGGGAGTTGAAACTCCCTTAGCTCCAAGCATATTTGTTCTTTTGAGAAGCTCGAATATGTACTTCCTTTGAGACAATTTTAGCTTATTGTCAATTCTTTTTGCTTCTATACCCAAAAAGAAATGAAGCTCACCCAGATCTTTAATGGCAAACTCACTTTTGAATTGACAAATAATTTTATGAATATATTCTGGTGAGCTTCCTGTTATGATCATGTCATCCACGTATACCAAAACATATAGAAGTGTTTCTCTTTTTCTCAAAATAAAAAGAGATGAATCTGTTTGAGCCCCTTTAAAACCAAGATTTTGGAGGAATAGACTAAGATGAGCAAACCATGCCCTAGGAGCCTATTTTAAACCATATAAAGCACGTTCAAGCTTGCATACATGATTTGGGAAAGAATGATTTTGAAATCCGGGTGGTTGAGCCATATAAACTTCTTCTGAAATAGATCCATATAGGAATGCATTTTGAATATCCAGCTGATGTATTTTTCATTTGTGACTAATAGAAATAGTCAATACTGTCCGAATTGTAGTAGGCTTCACAACAGGGCTGAAGGTTTCAGTATAGTCAATTCCTTCTTTTTGACTATATCCCTTGGCGACGAGTCTAGCCTTGTATCTTTCCAATGATCCATCTGTCTTTCGCTTGATTTTGAACACTCATTTACATCCTACAATGTGTTTGGCTTCTTTCTTTGGAACAAGTTTCCAAGTATTGTTTCAAATAAGAGAATCATATTCTTCTTGCATGGCCTTCCTCCAATTTTCATCTTCATATGCTTCATTGAAACTTGAGGGTTCTTTGTCTTCAAGAAGAGTGGAGACAAGAGCTCTTGAAAGAGAGTGTTTGCTAGAAAAATATGTATGGAACTCATTGTATTTAGAATTAGGTTTGAAGATTCTTACTTGGGATCTAGTAGTCATAGGATGGACTCGTTCTTGATTTGGTTCATTTTCATTGGATTGGGTAGGCTCCTCATTTCCAAGAGTTTCAGGTTGAGATTCACTATTTGTTTCAGACTGAAGTAAGGGTTCCTCTGAAGTTGTGGAGGTACTAGATGATGGTATTGTAAGGTTTGAGAACTGATATTCATGTGGGGAGGTTAAAATTATAGCTTGGTTTTGAGTTTCTAGATCTTGAGTTCTAGTTTCTTGAGTATTAATAAAAGGAAATTTTTTCTCATTAAATTGGACATGTCTCGAAATATAGATTTTACGGGTTCGTACACCCAAACAATAATATCCTTTATGTTGAGGAGCATAACCCAAGAAAACACATCTTTCAGAACGGTAATCTAATTTATTTTTCTGATAAGCTCTTAAACAAGGAAAGCATTCACATCCAAAGATTTTGAGGAAGCCATAGTCAGGTTTCTCTTTGAACAATTTTTCCAAAGGAGAAGCAAAATCAAGAATCTTGGTTGGCATTCGGTTAATCAAATATACAGCAATACAAAAAGCATAGGACCAAAAGTTCTTGGAAATATTACCTTCTGCCATTAGAGATAAACTTGTTTCAACAATATGTTTATGTCTCCTTTCAGCTGCTCCATTTTATTCAGGGGTATGAGGACATGATATTCTATGTCCAATCCCATTATCAACAAGATATGATTGAAGCCCTTGAAATTCTCCTCCTCAATCTGAGTGAATATATTTTATCTTGTGCCCAGTAAGATTTTCAGAAAGTTCCTTGAAAGCTTTAAAAACATGACTGACGTCTGATTTTTTTTTCATCAAATAAATCCAAGTATATCTTGAAAAGGCATCTACAAAAATCACATAGTACTTAAAACCATTCACACTATCCACTGGGGCTGGACCCCATGCATCAGAATAAATGAGTTCAAGCGGGCGTTTCACCTTACTTGAAATAGCATTAAATGGAAGTTTATGACTCTTAGCTTTTTAACAAGCTTCACACAAATAATTTAAACAATCATCATAATAAGACAAATCACACTTGTTCAAAACCTTCTTAACAATGGAAAATGAAGGGTGACCAAGTCTTTTGTGTCACTGCCCAATAGTATGTCTTTCTCCAAGTTGTGTTTTCTTTTTTCTGCTACTAAGGTCTATCTTATATCATCACTGCTCGTTCCTTGATGAAAAATTTTTCCCGTTCCCTGTTGTTTAACATAGCACATATTAGGATGAAACTCAAAATAAACTCCATTATCCTTAGAAAAATGTTGTACAGATAACAAGTTTCTTGATATTTTGGGCACATGAAGGAGATCATTTAAAACTAAATTTTGAGATGTCTTTGAAGAACCAATATGAAAAATTCTCAAACCTGATCCATCTCCGATTTTTACTACATCTCCACCTTTGTATTTGGCATGAATGGACAAGTTATTGATATCATTGGTGATGTGATGAGTCGCACCGGAGTCAGGATACTAATTGTCATCTCCAATGTCTTGATTCAGAGTGCTAGAAGAAACTGCATGATATGCTTGAGGAGGCGTTGTCTCTTTTTCTTTAAGCAAGTTAGTATATGACCAACAAAACTTTGCAATATGACCAACTTTTCCACATATTTGGCACACAAGACGATCACCTTTGTATTGATCACTTTTCCGGACTCCTCCTCTAGATTGATAGTTGTTTCTACCATGACCTCTGTAGTTGGTTTGCTTGTTGTAAACTTGTTTTGAAGCAATGTTCGCAGCTGGCATAATAGATTCAAAAGTTTGAGAATCATCTTCTTTTAAGTTGGCTTCTTGTATGAGAAGAAGCCCATGAAGTTCGTTCAAAGAGACAGGGTCCTTTCGAGTTTCCATACTGACTTTAAAAGCAAGATATTCACTTGGCAATCCTCTAAGAATTTGAAGAACAAGATCATCTTCATCAACAGGTTTGGATGCAATGGCTAATTGATGAGCAATAGATTTTGCTTTGTTTATATAAACATCCATAGAACTAGACCCCTTTTTCAAATCTTGAAACTGTGATTTTAACTGCATTATTCGAGCCCTAGATTGAGTGGCATATGATTGCCTAAGAGTGCTCCAAACCTCTAGAGAGGTTTTTAAACCAATAATTTGGGTATGTATTGCTTCAGATAGAGAGGACTTAATCCAACTCAAAAGTAGTTGATCATTTTTCAACCATTCAATATATTCTGAACTAATTTCAGTTGTTCCACTTCTAAACATTGACAGAGCATGTTTGCTTCCATCAATATATACCATAAGACCAAATGAGATCAAAATTTAAGTGAATTGAGATTCCCAAATAAGATCATTTTCATCATTTAACTTGATAGTGAGGAAATGGTGTAAATTGCTTGGGCACTGAAGAGGAGAAGCAAGAAAATTTATACCCATATCAGAGTTGACTCCCGTATTTGATGATGCTTCTTGATTTGCCATGAGAATGAAACGCGGCAACACAAGATGTAATCCTTAGGATCTAGCAGTGACACTAACAAGGACCAGTGGCTCTGATACCATGTAAGAAATCAAAATGAAGAAATAATTAAAGGGACATAAATTTTTAAAGTGGTTCAGCCAATAGGCCTACGTCCACTACTCTATCATTTCTTGCTTGCCTTTCTTTGGTGGAGAAGCTCATTTATATAGAGGAGTTACATAAGGGGTCTCTAGTTCCCAAGAGACATGACTTTTCGACATGATTTTTCATCTTTCAACATACATGACTTTTCATCCCTCAAGAGACATGACTTTTCATCTCTCAAGAGACATGTCTTTTCATCTCCTAAGAGACATGACTTTTCATCTTCCAACGGACATGACTTTTCATCTCTCAAGAGATATGACTTTTCATCTCCCAAGTAATACACATTGAGAGCCTTCTTGGTGTTTCTGTTAACAACAACCTCTCGTCTGTTGCGAATCTAGCGGTCCCTAGCTCGACCAGATTCGTGATTGAAGCAGGCCAAAATTAGTTGAGGTCTAGTCGCCCCTGGTGCTGCTGTCTACTTGTGTTACCATCAACGTCTGCTAAAACAGAGCTGAAACGCTAGTAGTCGAGTGGCGTTCTTCTATCTTTCTGTCGGTAAACCAAGATATTGGCTTGTGGCCATGACTCCTTCCTCATCAATAGCGTCATTTCTCAACACATTCTGTCCCTATCCACTGAATCTGAGCGTCGCTAATTTTGTTTCCCTGAAGCTGATGCACAACCATTTTTTGTAATGGAAAACGCAAATTCTAGCTCTCATTGAAAGTCATGGAGGGTTTTCTGACAGGTTCAACCCATGTTCCACCAAGTCATATTGTCGATCCTGCAGATCCGCAACAGTTGATCTCCAATCCCAAGTTTGAATCATGGCGTCGATCCGATCGTCTTATTATAAAAGGATGGATTATTGGTACGTCGTCTGAAAACGTCCTTGGTTTGGTTGTTGGACTTAATTCTTCTCAAGAGATTTGGTCCACTCTTGTTGATGCTTTTGCTCAAGAATCTCAAGAACGATGATTTCATCTTACTCACATGCTTACGACATGTAAAAAGGGTAATGATGCCCTTGAAGTCTATGTCGCCAAGTTCAAAGCCATTTGTGATGACTTGACTGCCATAGGAAAATCTGTTGGAGACAAAGAAAAAGCCTTTTGGCTTCTCCAAGGACTGGGTAAAGTCTACGAGCCTTTCGTTATAGCCATGCTGAAGCCACCAGTTCCTTTTTACAAAGAATTGGTCTCATTGCTGCAAAGTTTGTAAGTGAGAAACAAGTTTCTCAATTCCGATACCTCGCCCCAAGTTGCCTTCTATGCTCAACGTGAAGGTCAAAACAGATCCTAGGGTACTTACCATCTCTCACGAGGGCGAGGACGACACAACAGAGGGGGGCGTGGAGGAGGATTCAACTTTAATCCATCTCATGGAGGAGGTTATAATTCAAACCTTTCTCAAACTGGCTACAATGCCAATCCTCCTCAACCGCCAAAATTTGATGGGGCAGCGAACTCTTCAAATTCTTCCAAAGGTATCATATGTCAAATTTGTAACAAGAAGAATCATTCTGCCACGAAGTGTTACAATCGGTTTAATCATTCCTTCCAAGCGGAAGATGCTACTCAAGCCCTCACAGCTCTCACTATTAATGACTCGCAAGTTTCCGGCTGGCTGGTTGATACTAGAGCTACAGCACATATGACAAGGGATGCAGGTAAATTTAAAAACATTTATCCTTATTTTGGTTCCGATACAGTTATTGCTGGGAATGGACAGCGTATCCCAATCACATACATTGGACAAGCCGATATTTCTCCAAATCTTTCTCTCAAGGATGTTCTCTATGTTTCGCACCTCACTAAAGATCTAATTTCTGTTAGCAAATTGACTAACGACTTTCCATATGACTTTGAATTCACCTCTGGTCGATGCATCCTAAAGGACAGGAGGACGGGTATAATAAAGGCAACAGGGACTTAACAAGGCGGTCTCTATGCAGTGAACAACAACAGCAATCATAAAGCTTTCTTTTCATCATGATTTTGGCGGGCAATGGAAGAGTCTTGGCGTTCTCATTTGGGGCCTCCTCAATCTAGTGTTCTCTTTTTTCTGAAAAGCTAGAAATATATTGATGTTTTACCTAATGGTCCTCTTTCGATTTGTGCTAGTTGTCAAATGGAAAAATCTTGTAAACTGTCTTTTATTGAGAAAGATGATATTATTTCTTTGCCACTAGAAAAAATTCATAGTGATCTATGGGGATCAGCACCCGTTCTTTCTTGAGAACAATATCAGTATTACGCTACATTTGTCGATGACAATAGTCGTTTTACTTGGTTTTACCCACTAGGACACAAATCTTATTTATTTTGAAGCTTTTGTTCATTTTCACAAAATGGTTGAGCGTCAGTTTGACAGGAAGATCAAAATTTTCCAAAGTGATGGAGCCGGCGAATATACTAGCTCTCGCTTTATATCATACCTTGACACTCTTGGAATTAAACGGCAATATTCCTGCCCCAAGATGCCTGAGCAAAATGGCAAAGCAGAGTGCAAGCATCACTCTATCACTAATTGGGTCTAATGTTGCTTTTTCATTCCAATGCACCAAAGCGATTCTGGATTGATGCCTTATCGGCTGTCGTTTTTCTGATGAACAGGCTTCCCACATCAACATTGTGTATGCAGTCACCTTTCTCTCTATTGTTTAAAAGGATTCCTAATTATTCCAGCATGCACATTTTTGGCAGCAGGTGCTTCCCTTATTTGAGAGGATATGCCAAGAACAAGTTTGATCCTAAATCTATTCCATGTGTATTTATTGGATATAGCACACTTCATAAAGGTTACAAATGCTTCGAACCAAACTCCAGATATCTATACATATCAAGGCATGTCGTATTTTTATGAAAATTTGTTTCCTTTCAAAACTTTGTGTCATGGACAGTGATTTTACATCTTTTGTTGATATCGAGACTTTAAGTGATGGAACCATGCCAACTTTTGATCACTTAAAATCTGGTTCCGACTCAACACCAGGTCCACATCTGAATGTCTACGATGATATTCAACAAAACATGCCACATGCTAGATCTCTCGATACAAATGATGATTCAGTTGATCTTTCAGATACGACACCAACCGCTCCACCAAGCTTACATAGTTCAGATACTACAAGCATCACCAGTTTTCCATCAAACTCTATGGAAACCCGGACTATAGTAACCAGATCTATGACTCGATTGACGTCTCTGGGAAACCGAATGATGATATCTAGAGCTATGGCGGGCATTCACAAACCTAATCCCAAGTACGCCAACGTTCATATCACTTATTCCAGCATTCCCAAAGAGCCTAAAAGAGTACAACAAGCTCTAAATCATGATAGGTGGAGAGCAGCCATGGAAGTAGAAATGATGGCATTGAGATCTAATAACACATGGGATTTAGTTCCAAGAGAACCGCACATGAACGTCGTTGGATCTAAATGGGCTTTTAAATCTAAACTCAAACCCGATGGAAGTCTTGATTGGCTAAAGGCACGATTGGTTGCTCGGGGTTTCACTCAAGTTGAAGGAATCGATTATCAAGAGACTTTCTCTCCTGACATATGACCAACTACTATACGACTTGTACTCTCTATTGCTACCATCTTCCACTAGAGCATTAAACAATTGGATGTCAAAAATGTCTTCCTACATGGATCGCTTCATGAAACAGTCTATATGACTCAACCACCGGGGTTTGAAGATCCTTTTCTACCGCATCATGTTTGCCATCTTCGAAAAGCGTAATATGGACTTAAGCAAGCGTCCAGAGCTTGGTTTCAACGACTAAGTGATTTTTTTTTCACTTACGGTTTTTGGAGTTGCTATTCAGATCCATCCATGTTCACATTTCATGTTCACATTTCATAAAAATGGTGATTGTCTTATTCTCTTAATCTATGTTGATGATATGGTCCTTACATGCAGTTCTTCCAGCCTAATTCAAAATTTTATCTCCAAGTTTGAACTCGAATTTACAGTGAAAGATATGGAACAGCTAAGCTATTTTCTTGAGATCAAAGTTCTGCACACCCGCGATGGCCTCTTTCTCACTCAAACAAAATATGCTCAGGACATTTTGGAGAAAGCTCAAATGCTTGATTGCAAACCGATGAACACTCCTATGGCAACTAAGTTAGATCTTCTAGATAATTCAGCTTATCTAAATCCCACTTTTTATCGTGCCATAGTTGGATCATTACAGTACCTGACCATCACTCGACCAGAGATATCTTTTTCAGTAAATTTCATCAGTCAATTTATGCAAAATCCAACTCAAGCACATTTCAAAATTGCCAAGCGTATTCTTCGATATATCAAAGGCATCAACTATGGAATTCAGATCCTCTCTCAAAGCACCTTAGATCTATATGTTTTCTCCGATGCGGATTGGGCTGGATGTCATCTCACCAGACGATCCACGACAGACTTATGTACCTTCCTAGGGGCTAATTGCATTTCATGGAGTGCGAAGAAGCAATCCACCGTTGCTCGATCCAGCATCGAGGCTGAATATCGCTCTATGGCATCTACAGCTACAGAATTGACTTGGCTCCTTCAAATCCTTCGTGATATTGGCATTACAATTACAAAATCACTCATCCTTCATTGTGATAATATCAGCGCAATTTATTTAGCAAAAAATCCAGTTTTCCACAATCAGTCAAAACACATTCAGATTGATTATCACTATGTGTGGAAAATGACTACTTCAAGATGCCTCACCACTAGATATGTCAATTCTCATGGACAAATTGTAGACATACTCACCAAGGCCTTGGGGAAAGATCAATTCTTTAGGTTACGAGACAAACTCAACGTCATCAACTGTTTTCGTTTGCAAGGGCGTATTAAAGAAAATTGTTCTAATCTTCCTAAAGTGGCCCACGACAATCATGAGCAGTCCAGCCAAAAAGGAAGTCTTCATTAGATGCTGTAACGACTGCGACGTATGGTATTGACAGCTGCAAAGACAAAAATGGAAGTTTTTATGCTGCAACGCTCAAGTCGATGACAAGGTCTCAATTTAATGAAAACAGCAAATGGAAAGATCTTCCTATGCAACGTCATTCAATTATGGCCTCAACAAATGAAAACTGCAAATCTGGTGTCAGCGATAATGCTCCTGATCTGGCCCACGCTTCTCAACCTGCAACGCTAGGAGGAAACGATAATGATCCTGCTCACGTTTCTCAAAATGAAACGTTAAGAAGAGAAGAAAAGAAGAAAGGTCATAATGACCCAGATCTTGCTCACGTTTCTTAAACTGAAACGTTAGAGAAAGGAGAGAAACTGATATAACCATTATGTCCAGAAATCTCTCACATGATTTCTAGCGTTTTCATTCTGCTCTATATAATGTAATGATGAACATGGAACCAAACAAGAAAAAGAAGAGTTTTCTTTCTGGCCGCGGATGTAGGTTTACAAAAACCGAACCACGTAATTCTGGATTTTGTTCTGCTGGTTCCCTTTTTCTTCTTTAAAAGATTCTTTGCTCTTCTTTTTTTCTTATTTTTGCTTGCCTTTACTTGTTCCTTGTTAAATCTCTTATATTCCTCTTGATCTAGTTCATGAGTTTTTGAAGCTATGCTTGAACTCGAGGATGACTCATCGATCTTTTCATGAAGGATTTGTTGTTCGGAATCCATTTCTATCCTCCTTTTTCTTTGGCTTCTGGCTTCCACCATAAACTGAATGTTCCCCGGAAAAGATGACAAAAGGATTAAGGGTTTCTTTGAATGCTTTTCCTATCTCCAATGGAAGTCTGATGGCGATTGATGAAGATGAGAGCACCAATGAGACGCTCCTAGTGGATGACAACGGACAAAGGGTGCAATGCACGCAGGCGGTGGAAAATTCCTTATGCCTAAACGGGATAGGAGGAATGAGGGCTACGATGCATAGGGCCCCAAACTTATGATCTTGGGCCCCAAACTTATGATCTTGGGGTGCGATGCTGAGCCAGGAAAACTCTGAAGATGAAGACTACTTGGAAGCACTGGAGGTGGACACCATTGAAGGCCAGTCTACGGTTTTTATCCCGTGGAAGATGTCCAACGGCTGATGAAACTTTACGCCTGGACTGCCATAGCTTGTTTTGTAGGGGGATCAAACAAAGGCGGAATGGACTATGGCTTCATAATGAAGGGGCTGAGAGCTTTGTGAAGGGGGTAAACAATCCTCGGTTCTTTTTCATATGGAAGAGGTATTTTCTGGTGCATGTCGACTCAAAAGATGAACTGGAGATCATTCTCAGGCGGGGAGCGTGGTGTCTGGTGGGGGGTGGTACGTACTTTGGTAGCAAGTCGTTGGATAACAGGTATGCAGATGAACGTGGAGAACTCCATCAAGGTCCTAATCTTGATTCGCCTTCTTAATCTTCCTACCATTCTTTGGAGTCGACGGGTGTTCGATGCATTGCTAGTGCGGGAGCAACTCTACTAGAATCTGACCCCTTCACCGAGTCACGACTGAAGATGGGATTCGCTTGGATATGCTTGGTGGTTCCCTTGAATTTTAAACTACGATCAGTGTTTGATTTAACGTTGGGAAATGGTCGCACTCTGCACCAGGAGGTAGTCTACGAAGCAAAGATCAGATTTTGTGCTAACTAGAACATAAGTACTCATCTAATGAAAGATTGCAAAGTTGTTCAATCCCCCCAACCTCAAAACCCTCCTTCTATAGCATTGACAGAAGCATGGAAAGAGGTAATACTCTCCAAACTGAATAGGCGACCCCCCAGGCGGGCTACCTGTCTTGCTCAAATTGGTAGGAGAAAAATACGAAATGCATAGAACGCAAATCGGTATGATGTCTTTGCTATGTCGGAATCCTCCGAAGCGAACAAACTCGATCAGGTGAATGACCAAGTGGTGATAGAGAAACAACACCTCTCCATTACAAATGGTTCCCCGACTGTGGAGGCCCCCTCTCTCAGCACACATGTTAGCAGCCGCATTCCTTCATCGAAGGCCAAAGCAAGAAGCCGTCTGTTTCCTTGCTAAGTACATACAAACAAGCAGAAGAGGACAGTCCACCCACCCCTCTTACCCTCTCCGCTTGGAGATACTTGTCTGGTGCAGCCCTCCCAGATTGTTTCCAATTGGGAGCTCGTTTCAACTCCTTGCTGCCCTCCTAAAGCACCAGTCAAGGGAGGAACTAGGAAGCCTCTGGACCAAAAATAGAAGATCAAAGTCTAAACGAGAAAAGAGTGTATAGTGGGAAATGCAAGAAAACCACCAGAATCATCCTACAAGATATGAGTAACTCAAATATCCATTGTAAGGCCATACAGGTAGATAACATCTGAAGCTCGCCCTATTGATACAGAAGAAGAGTCCTTTGATGGTGACTCAGGAAATACGGAGGAAATGATGGATCCAGCTGACAACATCAACCAATGATTAGTCCCGCATGGAGTATCAAAGGCCTTGTGCGTGCATCCTCTCAGCAAGACCTAGAATACCTCGTCCATCTTCAAATCCTACTATGTTCATCATTCTGGACTCCATGCTCAATGAGCACAAGTTCCTTCTCTAGAAGGCTCAATTTCAGAATTATGTGTTTGCAATGAATACTGTTTAATGACAGCATCGCTAGGGTGATGATTGGATGGAAGTCAGACTACATTGCCATCTCGAACTGGTGGACCAGCAGATCGTGGATCTCTTTGGAGTGCACAAACAGGTGTGATCGCTCCTCTGTTGCAATTGGTGCTTATCACCATCCTAACCCATGCCTTAGAATAGCGGAATTCTCTGAGATGCTTGCTTTTTTACATACCTGTTCTATTCTGTTTTTTATCATGGGAGATCCAAATTCTCTGAAAGGTCCTAAAAAACAAAGCAGGTCGCCCCCAAACCTTAACATCTATAGGTTTTTTAAAAAATTCTTAATTGATAGCAATTTGGTGGTTGTAAATGATAGTCTGAATTCCTACGCATGGTCCAATAACCATGTAGGTGACCCTCATGTTTCTTGTCGTCTGGGCTGGACTTTGGTCAGCTGGGATTGGAGTATGAACAACAGAACCCTTTTTCACTTGGAGGTGATGCCAAGATACACCTCTGACCACAATGTCTTGAAACTCACAATCATGCCCAAATCACCTTTTCTGGCAAGGCAGGGTATTTTCAGATTATTTATATGCTGGTCTCTCCGCCGTGAGTGTCGCCAGATTATTCAAAATACTTGAAACATTGAGACAGATGGTTGTCAAATGATCAGGGTTATTAAGAAATTAAAATCAATTCACAGGGGCCTCACCAAGTGGAACAAGAATTCCTATGGTCATGTCCATTCCTGTATAAAGGCGGTTAGAAATCAGCTTGAAAATCTTCATAGGGACCAAAGTATGCATGAAAACGATAGACATTCCCTGGAGACTCTTATTCGTCTTGAACTTGAAGTGGCTCCTAGAGAAGAGGCAATTTTTTGGAAGCAGAAAGCAAGAAGTGTCTGGCTACTTGATGCTGAGCCTGACAACACCAAATTTTTTGAAGCGATGGTACGGATAGTCATTTGGAGAAAGCAGTTGGGGGAAGGAATTATATGGTGGAAGTTCAGGTTGTCCAGCAAACGAGCATGGGACCAGTGGAGGTCCTTGATATATGTTCAACTTTTTTCCAACAGTTTTATGAAGATTTCTGTGAATGTCCCACTTTCCCTGGCTGGATTGGCGATAGGCCAAGAGTAAATGAGGAAGAAAAAATAATGCTACTATCTATCCATTTCGACAGAAGAAATCAAGCAGGTCATCTTTTACTCTGGCCACGACAAGACTCGGGTCCCGACGGCATCCAGGCTGAATTTTACATTGATTACTGGGATATTGTTCTAGCAGATGTCACTGGAGCTATCAAAGATTTCTTTGTGATTGGAAGATTGGTCAGGAAAATAAATCGATCTCATATTGTCCTTGTATCAAATTTCAAGGGAGCCATTTCTATATTAGATTTTGGTCCCATTGCTCTATGCAATTGCATATGCAAGTTCATATCAAAGATTATATCGGAGAGAAAGAAAAGTATCTTGGCAAGAATTATTGGAAAAGATCAAGGGGCCTTCCTTCCCAATCATCTCATCCAAGATCAAATTCTGCTAGTGCATGAGTTAGTTAACAGTTTGGAGAGACATAATCATGCTTTGTTGTTAATGAAGCTAGACTTATCCAAGGCCTACGATCGGGCTTGTTGGCAATATCTAGAGCATGCCCTGCTTAGTCTTGGGTTCCCACCCCTTTGGGTGTCCAAGATAAATACTTGTGTTTCTATAGTTTCCTATGCCATAGTGGTGAATGATCGTGACGGGAGCTTCTTTGACAGAAGTGTGGTTTACGCGAAGGAGACCCCATGTCTCTATTATTCTTCCTTGACATTATGGAAACATTGTCCCAGAGACTACAGAAGGAAGTCCTTGAGAAAAATCTCTTGCTGTCGAGAATCCCAGGCTATTCTTTTCTTACTCTTTCTATTTGTTTCGCGGAAGGCATTCTAAGTTTCTGCAGGGCAATAAAGGCGAGTGTGCAAAGGCCTGGGCAACGGGCCGGGTCACCGGTGGGTACCCGGTACCCGGCCCGGCACGGGCCCGGGTCCGGGCCACGATTTGCAAAAGTCGGGCCTTCATCCATTGCGCCCGGCCCGGCCCGACTTAAAAACGGGCCGGGTCCCTGTTTTAAGATGTGGCCCGTTGGGACCCGGTTGTGCTTAGGTCGAGTCTAACTCTCGCCCTAATTGCAATTTGCTATTTGCTAATTCTCTTCCCTTTTGCCTGCGCTGCTCACAGTCACCGTGCCTATCCACCGACCACCGTTCGTCGCCGTCGCAGTGCTGGTCCGTCACCGTCATTGCTTGCTTTCATCATAACGTGAACACTGAACAGTAAGCTGCTCACTGTGCCTATTCACGCTTGCTTTCATCATAACGTGCCTAGCTTTCTTCCCCCTTTCTCTTCTCTCCTCTTCAAATCTTCTTTTACATTAGTCGGTGCTTCACCCTCCCCCAAATACTTACTTGCGATTGCGATTCTTTCTTTCCTTTGTTTTTTCTCGGTTCTAGTCATATTCAAACACTGCTCTTGCTCTTAAGGGAGGAAGCGATAAACAGATTTCCAATAAAGAAAAGCACCTCCTTCGCCTTGTTGAAAAGAAGGAAGACTTTGTAAGGTAATACATTTCGTTCTTCTATGCTGGTGCTTCTTCTTGTTATCATGCTTGCTCGCTCCTTTGATGCATTTATAATGTTGCTTTCACATTTTTTTGGGTTTTTCAGCATAACATTATCTGCCGTTTGCTTTTCTTCTGATACCCGGTGTTTAGGTAGCAATAGCATGCCATGTGCATTTACACCCACTTGCAGTATCTGAAAAATCAGTTCGTCTGTCATGTTAATTTAAACTTAAAGTACAGTAACTAAAAGGAACAAGCAGCTTTCTTATTGCCATTTTGTGGAAATTGCTTCTTTATCATGAATGTCATCTTGCTGAACCTGCTTATCATCACCACAGGTCTTGCTGTAAGTGTTAGAACTTCAGTAAGGATTCATACTTTTACTGGCAGCTGCTGGCCGGCCGTTAGTATTTATGTGAATATGGCTGACCTCCTTTCTTGCTTGTCAATATATGGTTATAAACTTATAATTACTTCATTGACGTGAGCTAAAAGCCTCAGCAAAACTTAAGGGCTTGGAAAATCAGCTGTTACATATGGTATGAGTTAATACCAATGATAAGGACGTTTTTCCTTTCCTTTTTTATGCAAAGCCTAACTTCCACAACTTAAGTTTTATAAATGAAAATGAAATGCTATAGTCTCTTGGCATATTGTTATCGTGGTCATATGCAATGTAAGAGAAAACTTCGCCAAGCTACACCCTCCTTACCAAAGAAAGAAAGAATCATAGATGCCCTGTACAGATCGTGAAGCATTCTTGGCCCTGGAATTTGTTTGAACAAATTTTCTTTCTAGTAGGCATTTACTTCCTATGCTATTTGCTTCATGTTGCTAGACTTTTTATCATTTGCTCTCATTGTTAGTGTCATTGTTCCCTTTTCGGTGATATTGCTAATCTTTTCTCGGTGAATCTCTTGGTGAATAGACAAAGGCCTTATTCTTTTTTTTTTATGTTTTGTTTTGCAATACTTGAGTTGCAAGGAAAATTTGAAGAAATCTCCAAAGAAAAGGCTCGTTTAGCAACAAACGAGGTCCGCATTTTGTGTCATGGCTTTTCAATGTAGTGCTATTGCTTATTGTTTTAAATAATTTACTTCACAATAGGTGATATGCATAATACCATTTTACCCACTCAAAAGGTGGAAAGAAAGTAAACTTCAAATTTTGTGGCTTATGTAGGTGGATTTATCAAAACATAAGTTGCAATAACTTACACACCAACGTCCTCCCTCCTAGTACATTCGCCACATGTGATCTTAACTGTTGTGGGTATTCCTTAATCTCTGATGGATATTCATCTTGTTTTATGTCTTTTCTTTAGCTCAAGAGTTGAATCGTTTCATGTGTTTAGGTTGTTTGAATTCTATTCAACTGGTAAATTATGTCTTCTAGCGTTGGGAATGATGAATACTGTCCGACGACATTGACAAATATAGAGGAAAATGAATCTTTTTCATCTACTGAAAAGGAAGTTGAATCCAAGAGAAAAAGAACTTCAGTTGTATGGAATGACTTCACATTAGTACAGTATAAGGGAAACAAGTTTGCAAAATGCAACCATTGTGGAGAACGATTAGGTGGACATAGTTCTAATGGTACGAGCCACTTGAAACGACATAGAGATACATGTGCCAAAAGACAAATTGCTCATGGAAAACAAAGAACTTTGTCAGTTGGAATTAATGATTCTGGTGCAGCTTCTTTATGTCTACACAAATTTGATATGGAGGCCATAAGAAAATGTATGGCTAAGTGTACAATCATGCATGGACTTCCTTTTAGTTTTGCTGAATATGAATATCACAATGATCTTCTAAAGGCTTGCAATCCAAGATTTATTCCATTTTCTAGAAAAACACTTACAAAAGAGGTTCAGTCAATGTTCAAGACTGAAAAAATGCGATATCAAGGAGTCTTAAGTAACCATGTGCAGCGGGTTTCATTGACGTTTGACATGTGGTCATCACAACAGACGTTAGGATATTTATGTTTGACAGCCCAATATATTGATACAGATTGGCAATTGCACTCTCATATACTTAGTTTTATACATGTGCCTCCACCACATAATGCAATTTGTATAAGTGACATTTTATCAGAGTGCATTACTACTAAGTGGGACATACAAGCTAAGTTGTTTTCTATTACTGCTGATAACTGTTCAGCAAATGATAGTGGGATCAGTTTACTAAGAAGGACCTTAGAAAGAAAAAATAATATGTCATTTCCATTGAGAGGGGAATACTTTCATATTCGTTGTGGTGCACATATTATAAACATTATGGTTCAAGATGGTATGAATGATATGGTTGATACAATTTCTAAAATTCGTGACAGTGTTAAATATGTAAAGGGATCACCAAAACGACTACATGCTTTCAAGCAATGTGTAAAGGCAATGGGTTTGGATGAGAAAAAAAGTTTAAACTATGATGTTCCTACTCGATGGAATTCTACATTTATAATGTTGAGAGATGCATTGTTATTCAGAGATGTCTTTCAACATTTGGCATCGTGTGGTCCTAGTTATGCATGTTTGCCTTCTGAGGATGAGTGGTCTCATGCATCTGATTTATGTCAGTTTTTAAAGGTATTTTATGATGCAACAAATCTATTCTCTACCTCTAAGCAGGTAACATCTAATCTTGTTTTTGAAGAAGTTTTATCAATTTACCATCATTTGCGTAGGCATCGTGGAACATCAAATGAGCATATGAGGGCATTGACTTGCAAAATGCAAGAAAAATTTGACAAATACTTCAAGAGCTACAATATTTTCTTTGCAATTGCAGTTGTTTTGGATCCTAGGTTCAAGTTGTCATACCTGAAGTATTTGCTTGATGATTTGGATAAACCAGATGCAATGGTAAAATATGAAGTTGTAGAGAAGATCCTTCATGATTTGTATGTTGAATACAAAAACATATATGATGATAATGACAAAAGTAATATGCAAAGGGACAATGCATACACTAGTACCAAGATTGCAACAGAAGAGTATAGAAGTGTGGCTAGATGTGGGTTCAAAGCATACTTCAGCTCTGTTTCTCCTGTAGTGGCTCATACAGATCTGGACAAATATTTGATGGATCCAATGGAAGAAATTGCACATAATGCGGACTTCAACATATTATCTTGGTGGAAGACAAATGAAAGTAAATATAAAATTGTAGCAAGGATGGCTCGAGATATATTAGCCATTCCTGTATCTACAGTTGCTTCAGAATCTGCATTCAGTATAGCAGGAAGAATTATTAATGATTATCGATGCTCAACTACGCCTGAAAATGTTGAATCATTGATATGCACACAGAGTTGGATTCGTGATGCACACAACTTGGGTGAAAGGTAAGATGTTCATAATCCATTTTGTAATTTATTTTAGTGGTTAACATACTAGTGTGCTTAAATTAACATGTGTTATAGTTCTCATGATGCAGAGCACCATTCAAACGAGGAAAGTTAATCAAATGCATGATTATCACGGTAATTTTTAATGCATTCTTATTATTCCATGCAGGCAAGCACCTGTTAGTTTTTATTAACATTTCTTTTTCGTGTTATATTGTAGATGGACATTTCAAGGTTGCTGATGGACTTTGAAGACATTTACTTTGATTTTCATATGCAGGTTGTTGATGGACTTTGAAGATGTTTACTTTGATTTTCATGTGGCATTAGTTTAGGCTTTGCTATTTGGATGTTGCTTTGACATTTTTTGGAAGCCGGTTCTTGTTCCAACAAAACCTTTGTCAAATGATTTTGTAGTTGCTGTTGTAAGGAACTACAACCATGAACTCCCTATTGAAGCTATCATTCTTTTTTGAGTTCTAATTGTAGATTCAGTTTCTGTCGTTCTTTATGTTTAACTTTGATGTATGAGAAAATGCTTGACAATGCAATGCTTGAGGTTAATGCTTCTCATCCATATAGTGGTAATGACAACATTATACAAAAGAAAACAGCTCAATGGTGTGCAGGTTCTTCCTTCCACTTAGATGCAAAACATAACCATGATCTCTCTTTGATGTGCTGTGGTGATATGACTCTGTCATCCATTGAATGATTTTGCCACTTTGTTATTTCTTGCAGTTTCTTCAAGTTGATTTTAGAAATGAGGAGACTGTTTGAAAGGACTGTAATGCGTGACTCACATTGGGGATATGCTCCGATGGAGACAATTGGTTAGTGACTCATAGTGGAGACACTTGGTTAATGAATGAGAATGTCACTTTGTTTGAACGTCAGGGTTTCTATGTCAAATGCCTTGCTTGTCTTTCTTCTTTCCTGTGTTGATTGATGCCCAACCCGATCAGAGTTGTCAAGAGGCAAATTGGTGTTATGATGCTTTTGTTTAATTACAGATACTAAACAAAATGGATACAATACAAATTAGGATTGACTTAATCCATTGTTAGGAAGCATATGTCCATGCAACTTGACAATTTTGGCATTTAAGTAAATAACGCTTACTTTTAAAAACCAAACAGACCCGACCCGGCCCGGCCCGACCCGGCCCGGCAGTTAACAAAACGGGTCGGGCCGGGCTTCAGACATGGATGACCTGGCCCGGCCCGGCCCGTTGCCCAGGCCTGTGCAATGCCTCAGTTCTTCCATCAAAGAGTTTGAAATTTTCTCTGGGATGAAACTTAACCTAAACAAGTCATCTATCATTCCTTTCAAGCTAAATCAAACAAGTACGGTGAAGTCTTTGGATGGCTGGTGTGGATGGTGGGTTCTCTGCCTACCAAGTACCTAGGTCTACCTCTATTCTATGGGAAGGTGATTGACCAACTTTGTGCACACCTGCTTGATAAAGTTAATGGATGCCTCAGTAAATGGAGGGCGTAGACACTTTCTTACTCTGGCCGCCTTTGCCTTATCAAGGTTGTGCTTGTCCAAGTGTACAACTACTGGGCTATGGCATTCAAGCTGCCCCCTCGTATCATTTAAGAGATTACTAAAGTTGTATCGGGATCACTAAAGTACTTTATACGCACGGCGACCCAGCTGGACATCATTCCCACCTTCTAATAAATTGAATAAGAAATCCCACACCCCATGCTGTCTCTCCCATTTATCATTCACAAAATGAAGAGAATGAAATCACATGGATTGCTTACCTTGTAGCAAAGGAATTTGCTGGTTTGGAGGTGTTGAAAAACCTAAAAGAAACAGGAAGAACAACACAAGTTTACGTGGTTCGGCACTAAGGCCTATGTCCACAGAGGAAGAAGAAGACGATTTTTTTTTATTTTTCTGCTTTGTTTTACATTCAACGAGAGGAGGGTATTTATACACTTTGAATTTGGCGATAACCAAGAGAACAATTATCTCTTCTTTCCAAAAAATTAGAGAAGATTTCTTTCCCTTTTGTGTTCAATTGTAATAGCAGGATATTCCTGATATGATTGCTGATCTTGATATCAATCTTCTTGCACAGATATCGCAACAATCTCCCCCTCAAGTTGGAGGACAGATATCAATCTGTCCCAACTTGTTTACAATGCCTGGATGTTTCTCACGTGCTAGATTTTTTTGTGAAAATATCAGCCAACTAATTTTCACTTTTGACATGACATGTTTCCATAGTTCCATCTTGAATCTTTTCTCTAATGAAGTGACAGTCAATTTCAATGTGTTTAGTCCTTTCGTGAAAATCTGGATTTGTGCCCATATAAATTGCAGCCATATTGTCGCATATAAGTTTTATAGGTTCTCACACATCAATATTCATATCCTTCAAAAAAGCTTTAATCCATACAAGTTCACATGTGCACTCAGCTATAGCTCTGTATTCTGCTTCTACCCTTGATCTAGCAACTACTGATTGTTTTTTGCTTCTCCAAGTTACGAGATTACCTCCAACAAAGGTACAAAAACCAGAAGTAGATCTTCTGTCATTTGGATCCCCTGCCTAATTTGCATCAGTATAACCCACAACAGGGGCTCATCTTTGCAACAGGGGCAAAGGTTTCAGTATAGTCAATGCCTTCGGTTTGAGTGAAGCCTTTGGCAACCAAGCAAGCTTTGTATCGCTCTATGCTTCCATCGCTGTTAGATTTTATTCGATAAACCCACTTGCATCCAACCAGCTTTTTACCATCAGGTATAGGAACTAGATCCCAAGTCTGATTTTTTGTCAGTGCCGCAAGCTCCTCTTTCATTGCATTGCGCCGTTTTGGATCGGAATTAGCCTCCTCATAGGTTTTTGGTTCATATTGGGAATATGTATTTAGGATATAGGATTTATAGTGAATGGGCAAGTTTTCAAATGACAGGTATTGGTCTACGGACTAGTTTTTGTTTGTTGTGTAATAGTCACTAAATTTGGTTGGTAGTCCAATAGGGCGAGTGGACCGTCTAATGGAGTTTGCTTGAGAGGTTTGGCTTGAGTTGCTGAAGTTAGAATTTGGTTCAGTGGGAAGAGTAAGAGGATTGGTGTTGGTACCATGTTGTTGAATTCTTTGAGGTGGAGGCAAGGGTGGAGGCAAGGGCACAACATTTGAGGCGCTTTGATTTGATTCACTTGCGAAATGAATTCCATCGCCAATTTCAACTAATGGCAATAAAGGCTTCTCGCTTGCATAAGAAGCTTTATTGTTGTTTTCAACTGTGGGCTGCTTGATGTTCATCTCCTCCTTTCTTTGGTCATCAAAGAAGGACTCGTATTCAAAAAACTTCACATCACCAGATATGAGTAATTTTTTAGTAGTTCGATCATAACACTTATACCCCTTCTTTCTACTAGAATAGCCAAGGAAGATACATTTGACAACACGTTTTTCAAATTTGTTCCTAAATTTTTATTGTATATGAGCATAACACTTGCATCTGAAAACTTTAAAATGCTTTATAGATACTTTTCTATTGAGAAGAAGTTCCATGGGAACTTGATTTTCAATGCTAGAACCTAGGCAACATGGCTTCACAGATAGACTTTAACTCACATCTATAGTGGGATTTTACCATAGCTCTGATACCAAAGCTATCACACCCCAACACATTGACCCTCAAATAACTTTTTTTTTGTTAAAACATAAAACGTTGAGGTGCAACGACACAACAATTCAAAAAGAAATGAGCTATACAAATCAAAGACAATAGGGCAAACTTTTCATTATATAATAAATTTCATTCATACAAAATTACTTCATATTTTTCAATAACACATATGACAAAAATGCCCCCAAAACCATGACATTGATGCGTAACAAAAACAAGACATCAAAGAGACTTAAACATGATGCGCCGACACTACAATAAACCCAAAACCTCCCCAGTAGGATGTGAGTTGAGTCATCTGATCAACCTGTTGCCTCGAGTCCGCCAAAACCTGAAAAATAAAACAACAGATGGCTTAGCATTCAAAGTATGGCAACACCCCGGATAAATCCCTAACCCTCTAAGGTAATGGCTCAAATCTGGGATATAGCAAACACGAAAATAAAAACACTATCATGTCATGATAGGAGCATGCAGTCACATGACTTGTCATGGAAGCCCCTCACGTATACTAGGACATGTAAAGGCCACTCAATGGCTACAATTAACCGATTCAATAATCACATACACTTCATGCATATTCATATTATTCATATTCACTTCATTCACATTCTTTTCATTTACATTAGCTTTAGTGAATTGATAGTTCCTGCGGGTGCAAACACAGACTCATGCACACCATAGGTGACCTACAGTCAAGAGACAACTCTCGTGGTGGCCTGAAACAATACGGATCTGTTTCACAATGCAGCAGTAGAGCACTCATCCATGGATGTGAGAATTCCAATGAGAGTTACTCAACCTTCCCAAAGACACTCAGGTTGGGAAGGCGGGAGCCCAACGCTCCAATCACATCACACAATGATATCCTGGAACTTTGCACCCACTGTGCTCCGAATAGGCGAGACCAATGGCAAGGGCGAGACAACTCCCAAACATATAACATGTTGTAGCTACAGTGTCATTCCAAAAACGAAGCGGGACATACATATGTAACATAAAAGATCGAGCAATATTCAGTAGTTGCTTATTTTTTCATTCAGCAACTCCATTCTGTTGTGGGGTACCTGCATAGGAGTATTGAGGTTTTATTCCTTCTCTTTTTAGAAAGTTTTTGAGAGCATCATTCACATATTCGACTCCATTATCAAAGCGAAGCTTTTTAATTTTTACTCTATATTGAGTATGTACCATCTTGAAAAATTCTTGAAAAGCACTAAAAACTTCACTCTTATACTTGAGAAAAAACAACCAAGTCATGTGAGTCTTATCATCAATAAAGGAAACATAGTATCTAAATCCAGAATATGACGCTTATGGGGCTGGTCCCCAAACATCTAAGTGAACTAAATCAAAATTTTGCATTAGACTTTTCAGTAGAAGATTGAAATGGTAGTCTCGTGGATTTAAAAAATTCACAAGCATCACACAAATTATTTTCAACTGTAAGATGGGGAATGAATAAGACGAGTTAAATTTTGGTAAGAGATGTGACCAACTCTAGCGTGCTAGGTCCAGTAATGAGAGCTTCTATCTTGCTGGTCATTCACCATGAAGCTGCAGCTATTTTCTTCCATCATGTACAACCCATTTTACTCATGCCCTCTACAAATCTCTTGTTTCGTCACACGATCCTAAAATATTACATCCTTTGAGAAAAAAATAGCAAGGCAGTTATAAGACTTGGTTAATTTGCTTTCCAAAATAAGATTTGCTGATAGTTTAGGAATATATAAAACTTGAGATATCTGCCCCCTTTCAAAGAATCTAGTTTCACCGTATCCTTCAGCAATAATTACCGATCCATCAGCAATAAAAACAGGTCGTTTATTTGTTTTGTCAAGGTTGGTCAATTTTGTTATGTCACTAGACATATGATCGGTAGCTCCTGTATCAATGACCCATGTAGAACGATTTAAAGTAGTAGTCAAAGCAAAGTTGTTACCTTCAAAGTTTCTGACAGGCTGAGATGAAATTAAATTTGTCTTGGCGAATGTTTGAAAGAATTCCTCAAGATCGTCCTTGGTAACGAAGTTGGCTGAGTCAGAGTTGGTGGAAGTCATTGCTCTGTCTCTTGTGGGTTTTCCAACCAGCTTCCAGCATTTTTCACGAGTATGCCCAGATCGCTTGTAGTGGCTGCATCTAAATTTGTTTCTTCCTTTTTGGTAGCTGAATTTGGCGTTGGGAGGCTTGTTGACGTTCGGGAATTTTTTATCACCTTTGGCATAATCAGCTTGGGCAACACATGCCATTTTTTCATTGCTTTCTTCAGGAATTTCAGTTTTGGTGCTGGAATTCATAACTTGTCTTCATGCAGCCTCCCTTTGTATCATTTGACGGATGTCATTGAAGTTGGGAAGAGGAGTGGTATTAAGGATTTGACTCCTAATACCCTCATATTCAGCTCCTAATGCTAGCAACTTAAATATTTTGTCTTCCTCAAATCGAATGTTGTATGTATCAGGATCAGTCGTAGCAGGCCTATATTGTATAAGTTCATCAAATCGGATTTTGAGTTCTCCTTTGTATAGATTCAGCGGCTTGTCGCCCTTCATAAGGTTGGCAATCTCGACTTGAATTTGATAAACCCATGCTAGATTATTTTGTTCAGAGAAGAATTGTTTTAACTCATCCCAAATCTCTTTTGCAGATTCTTGATACATAAACAGATTTGAAATAGAGGGCTCCATATAGTTAATAAGTCATGACATTGCTATATCATTTTCAGATTGCCAATCATCAAATTTAGGATCCGAACTATCTGGAGGACTGATCTTTCCATTTATATATCTGATTTACAATAGAGCTGTCTTTGCCCAACTTAAGTAATTTGCACCATTCAAGAGAATATTGATGATTTTTAGAGGTTGGCTGCCTTGCTAGTTGTTATTGAGGCATCTAGAGTTTTCTGTATTCTCTTGTCTTTGTTGTTTGCTTGCCATGATGTTAAAATTTAACCAAGAAATGACAAAAATTGATCAAATATAAGAAGAAATACCAGATGAACCAACCTTGGCGCAGCAAAGAATTCAGAAGACCAAAATATACCAATCGCCGGTTGTAGCAGACTGCTCATAGAAACTAGGCGGAACTATAAAAAAGCCAGAGCTCCCTCTTGACAGCTTTATAAATTCTAAAATTATGCACAAATGATCTGCATGTACTAGGCAATCTACTGGACTCCTACTCGACAGTGGAAGGTGCTAGTGAGATCAACGATGTGGGTTAGAATCACTGTGAACAAGAGTCGGTGATTCCTCTGTTCTTCAGTTTATCACCAGCACAGTTCTGCGATCTTATGCGGAAACAGAGCACACCATAGATAGGTGGCCAGGAAAAACCACGGTTCTGTCGGTGCCGATGTCAATTTCGGTCGAACACCGGACTGTTGAATCCGCAACGATCCAGAGATGCTTCCTATACAATCTTGCGACGTAAGGTAGCTTGGGGAGATAACGCCCAATTTTGAAAGATCAGGGTTGAAGGTCGGTTTTGCGCTTGAAAAGGTAGACGTTGCAGCGAGACGTTTGCAGGCCTCGCACAAACGTGAAACACCGTTTGAATAAGAATTCCAGATCTGAATGGAGTTGACACACAGTTGCTCCACAAACAAAGGACGCAGACATGAATTTTGAGCAGGATTACATAACTCGTTCTGATACCAAGTTGAAAAACATAAAAGAAACAGGGAGAACAACACAAGTTTACGTGGTTCGGCACTAAGGCCTACGTCCACGGAGGAAGAAGAAGACGATCCTTTTTTATTTCTTTGCTATGTTTTGCATTCAACGAGAGAAGAGAATTTATACACTTTGAATTTGGCGATAACCAAGAGAACGGTTATCTCTTCTTTCCAAAAAATTAGAGAAGATTTCTTTCCTTTTTGTGTTCAATCATCACAGCAGGATATCCCTGATATGCTTGCCGATCTTGATATCAATTTTCTTCCACAAATTTTGCAACAGGAGGTCGAGCTGTACTAGGTCTGATTAAGAGTGTCTATGCTTCATTGCTGCTGGCTTTCACATGGACAAGCAAGCATTGCATCGTGAAATGCCGTGTTGCAGCAGCTGGATGGACAGTTATTGATTGGGTACATCAGAAAACCGTCAAGGATTGAAGTGGCCATTTTAAATTTGAATGGGAACGACGGCTGCAGGATTACTGCAGCTTGTATCCGGATCAACGTCGGCTGCTAGTTTGGACAAAGCCGATTGCCATAGGTTGGAACTGGTCAGCCAGTCATGATTTTTGGCATGACTCAAATTGCTAGACATGAGGGAGGGCATCTTGATTTTGGCGAGATGGAGAACGACCAGGCTGATGCAAATTAGGGCCAGCTCGGTGGCTGCGGAGTAAAAGCAATATTGGGTTGCTACAGCAGAAATAGCTTGATGATCCAGGCGTTGGTAGGCCAATAACTGAAGTTATTTGGGATCATGATTCTGGTCCTATTGAGGGCAGTGATAACACTGGTATGGTTGCTATCAATTAAGCCGTGGGTGAGGAACAATGCAGCTGCTTCTGCAGCCAATATTTGCACAGCTGTTTTGGAGACCAAGGTTACTAGTTTGAGTCCAACGGTAGCAAAAATTCAAGCAGCTTGAACAACTAGTAGCCAATCGAGGTAAATGTGGTGATTAGATGGATTGACCTGAGCGGAAGAATGAAATAGGTGTGAGTTATGGCAGAATGATGAACCTGGAGACATTCAAAAGTGTGGCAGTCGGACAGCTAATCGTCTATGTGAAGACGTCTGCTGAAGATGATGATGGCTGAAGACGTCTGGAATAGCTGAAGACGCCTGGAATAGCTGAAGACGCCTGAGACATGAGCTGAAGATGACGCCTGAGATATGAGCTGAAGACGCAGTAGCGTGAGAGCACTTGTTGGAAACGCACGGAGGTAACCAAGCTTGTGGAGATGCCCAGAGGTATGCGACACAGACTGAAGACACCTGGAGAAAGGGAACTGACGACTCCTAAGCGAGGGAGCTGTGGATGCGTGGACTAAAGATGAAGACGTCTAGGTTGAGGACGCCTAAGTTGTAATTGCATATCTCCCATGCCTGAGCAAAGCTTCCTTGTTTTAAAAAAAATGCTCCCCTTGCCAACCAGCTGAGCTGAGTGCTCTCTTTATGAGCCCTGGATTCTGCATCATGATTGCAAATTTTCTAGTACTTGGTTCTTTCATTTTAGGGACCAAGTGAAAGCGGTAGAAATATTCTTATTATTTGAGTAAGAGTGAGCAGGAGAAGGCTGCGGCAGGTTGACTGCACCTCTTTTCCACCCAATCGTTTTCTTTTCTTTCTATTCTTTTATAGTTTTCGTTTAAAGAAGGGAGAGGAGAATGGCATGCCTGGTTGTGCCTCTGTCCAGCTCTGCGAAGAGGATTACCCTTTTGTTTGAAGAGTAACACGCCATTTGTTGCTGTTCATTGATCCCTTTTCTTGAAAACATATCATGCTTTATCAAGCTGGTTTGGTATTGAAATGTTTTTTTTTTTTCTTTTTCTTTTTGAAGCCGAGTGTTAGGAATGAGAAGAACATGCCCATATTGGGCGGCTCCTGTCTGGTGTTTTAGAACAGTAAGATTAGCATATCTAATGCTGATTTTATTTTTTGAAACGTGAATAAAAGAAGTTTGAAGAGCGGGCGGCTCTTTGTTTGATTTTGGAAAGGATTCAGCTTCAATTGAGCTCATTCCCCTTTTGGCTTCCAAAATCAAGCTATTAAAATTTTTGGAGATTGACCTGAGCGGCTTCTTGATTAGGACTTGGAATGGTCTAGCTCTTAGTTGGGATAACCATGTTTTAACTAAAATCTCTTCGAAATTTTGAAATGGGAATATTGGCATGTAATCTGAACTTCTAACTCCAAGCCGATGACTGAGTATCCATATATATAATTCCATTAACCATCACATCTGCCCATAGTTGGCAAAGCCTATCTGACTTAGGAATTGCCCAAGTCGGATCGGATTGGGATCATTTTTACTTTTATTACTATACATAAAGAAAGGACATGGAGAAGAAAAAAAAGTATGGAAAATATTTTTAACTTGGATAACAAAGGATACGTGCCAAAATTGTACGAGCACCAACAAACACATGTGCAGTTCTTTTTTAAAAGAGTCTGTGTGACATAGGTTAACACCCAACTTATATACACCAAGACTCGGTTGACTCATTCAACAATTGACCAGCCCGATGGTTCATTGACTCGGTTGAGAATCGGCCGAGTTAGGGACAATATGAGTATGGGGTTACCAAACAAAATTATCGACCAAAAAGCTTATTTTGACCAGTTTTTTTTTTTTTTTTCTCAAACTGGTATGGAAAACTCAAAAAAGAGGGGTACTGGTGGAAGCTGAACCAGCTGGTCCACTCTCTCTCTCTCTTCTTTTAGGATCAAGGCTGAACCACCGGTTCAGATTCGTGACTTTCATGCCAGCCTGGTCCTTCTCTCTCTCTCTCCCTGCCAAGGGGTTCAGTCCGTCAGCGACCCCGAATCTTTTGGGGGGTCATTGGGACAGAGGATCCTGCTTTTCTCTTGATGATTTTACTAAGTCTACCAGCATTGAGCAGTTATTTAGATCATTTGGACAAAACTAGAAAGAATGAGAGAGGGAAAATAGAAAGAAAGAGAGAAAAGGAGATGTTGTCGGTAGTCTAGGACTCTCTGACTCGGTTGCATGTTGATCTGAGTCCGATTCTTGGTACTTGACTCGGTGAAATCACCGAGTCAACCCACTGACCCGATTGACTGCCGATCGAAGTCCAATTTTCGAATATGTCAACTTGTCATTTGTTTCCACGTTTGATGGCCGGGGAAAACACTCTTCAATAAGAAAAAAACGAAAAGAACGTACGATTTCGAACGTACGATTTTAACCGGTGTTGAACTTTACCCGGGTAAAAAGTTGGATGGAGGGTAATTTTCCCTTGAAAAAAAGTCGGACCCTCCAGGATCCGACTTTTTTGCTGAGATAATTTTTTCCCCGTTAGGTGTTCAAGAAGTTGAGGTACACCAACCTTGACGTACACCAACCTCTCTCTCCCTATTCTCACCGTCTGTTTTTTCCTTCCGCAGCGGCGATAGTGGTGGTGGATAAGGGAGGGGAGCTTCACGACACTGAAAAGCCGATGATAGATCAAAAATGTGAGAGTGAGATGAGCTTTGGGGGAGCGTGATTTTTTAGTTTTCGTGGGATGAGCTTTCATTTTCCATTTGCTTGCTGCAGCATGCTGCTTGTTTTCTTTCCCAAAAGTCATTCCTCGACTGTCGGTGTCCTTTTCATTCATTGGTGTCTGATTCTGTTCAAGGGCAGAAATTGAACGGAGCAGATTGAGAAATTCTTCATTTTGCCTTTCAGAAGCAATGACGAAGATTTTATGTTCAGAGGACAGGGAGGCATGTGATGATGGTCATGAGTCTGACGCCATGCTCGGCATCCCCTTCATGATCATCATCATCATGCAACCGCCCAAAACGCCGCCTATCCTGCTTTCTTTCCATGATTGTCTTTGCAGATAACCCTCTCTATCTGTTGCTCTCTATATATATCAATTCCCCTCGTCCCTCCACGTCTTCCACATCTTCCTCTAAACTGATAAACTCTGATGCCGTGTGACTACAGCGTCTTTGGTTTGGGAAGAAGACGGTGGTTTGAAGGTGGTATGGTGTCGGTGCCCCTTGTTTAAGGCCCTTCGCGTCATGCTTGATTTCCTCGCCCCTTCTGAATCCCTAAGTACCCCCATTTTTTGCCCTTTAGCTCTCGGGCTCTTTCTTCTATTTGCTTTTTTGCTGATCAGACTGTTGGTGGCACAAAAGATGACTGAATTTCTTTATGAATTGAAGGAAAATCGGAAACAAAGTTGGCCATTATGTGATGTTTTACAAATGGTTATTAAGCAATAGTTGCAGACTTGTTCCAAAGAGAGTTTAGAATACTGCCATGCTTTATGATTTTTGAGCTTGGATCGTTTCAGATAAAAGTAGGTGAAGTTGCCATCCCCTCTTTTGCTTCTTTTTTATATATATTATATTTTCACCATTCAAACCTCATGGTTCGTTTGTTAACTGATCTTCTTTGTCATGAGCTTTTGTTGTTCACTTACTTCTTTCTTTTTCGATTCTTGATTGGGTTGCGTTGGGTTTCCCTACATGAAGATAATAACTCTTTCTGCCTGTCTTAATGTTGGTTTCTGTTTTTCTTTTTCCATTTGTCTTAATGTTGGTAAGCCTAACACATGCTACCTTTACCAAGGCACCATATATTCATTCCAAGTTCCAGACCATCACTCACTTTGGCATTGTGGAACCTGGAACTTTTGTTCCACCCCATACTGCAAATAAGTGTGTACAGTATAGCTGCTGTTGTTTGCAGATGGCTTTCGAACTTTATGGAATGCTTGCTGGCAATGTGAGTCCAATGACAGGTGAAACTATAAAGCCCGCTTGTGGCGGTGAGGAGGAGGCCTTTCTGAAAAAAGTGGTCACACCAATCTATGAAACAATTGCACAGGTTTATCTCTGTATCTATTTGTTCAGATGCTAATTAATGAAATCTATATGTTTATTCCGCCCAAGTTTCTGTATAATCATCTTCTCTTTGATCTTGTCATGCATAGCCATTTTATTTCTCTCGTGCATTTAAAAAGATGTATCTGATATGCGTAATTGTTATGTGAGGAGATGATATCCTTTAAATGGTCAAAAAAAATTTTCTTGAAAAAATTTTCCTGTCTATCACACTAGGCAATTTTTTCCCTTCAAAAAAGTTCCAAGCTATCAAACATGGCCTGAAACAAGAAAATGGGAATTTTACCCTCCTGTCAGTTTACCATGGAGATTTTACCCTTGAAAAAATTTCCCCTCAAAAAAATCCAAGCCATCAAACGTGGCCTAAAGATAAATATTGGTCTGTCCCCGTTTCTTGCGAGATTTTTCTTTGGTGTCTCCAACTGCATTTGCATTTTTCTGTTTTCATGTCCTATGCCTGCAAAAGGTGTATCTGCATGATCAACATGTTACATGTTTCTGGTCTATGTGACATGAGTACGCAGAAGCAGGCACGGCTACGCTACTAGGTACAGGTTGGATTCTGGGTCAGACTTGATCCAAACCATAAAAATCTTTCTTTCGTTTTAACTGATGGAAAACAAGTCGAGCTCTGCAACCTACCTGTGCTTTTTTCAACCCTCGTTTACAGTAGCAATGAATGGCGGTGACGACGACATCCAGTGACCCAGGGTAAGTGTTTTTTCTTTTCTCTTTTTGCTATTACAACTTACCATTTCATTTTTTTGATTTGAGGGTTTTCGTTTTTTTGATTTGGGGATGGGTTTGGCATGGACTTGGAAGAACGAGAATCATAGAATGATAATAATGATAGTGTTTTTATGACAAACGAAAAAATGTCTTGTTTGATGGTTTGTTTGTAGATCTTTTTAGGGATTACAAGTATGAACTATTAATGTTTTTTTATCATTTTTGTAAATTTAAAAAATTGTCGTACTCTAATACCCATAATTTTCAAATTTGTCCTGTCTAGACCCTACCAGTACCATACTGGCAACCATGTGACATAGTTTCAGATTGTTTACGACTTTATATAAAAAAATTTAACTTAGCTTGTAGGGGCTAGTAGAAGCTCAATTAAGATATCCAATTCCAGCCGTCCTTGAGACTTTGACTTTGGTATTGAATGGTAGGGGCCTACTGATTTTTCATGTATTTCTTATTTGCATATATGGTGCTTCAATCATTATTCAGGGGTAATCAGCTTCCTGCTGAGGAAGCTGTTCAACGGATTCTTCAGGTTGGGGGAATCGCTGCTTATCGGAAACAGAGTTGTATATTATTTTCTTTGTACTGTATTTGGAAAAATAACATAAACAAATTGTATAATTACTGTTTTGCCTTTTTGCAAAATGACTGCAGCTATTCGACACGGAGCCAAGGTACTTTGGGCTTGGCCCACTTCAAAAAAAATTTTAAAAAAAAAAATTATATCTAAATTCTAGAAAACTTCACCGTAAAAATTTTAAAAAATAATATTTTAGCTTTAATCAAAATTTAGAAACTTTAATTCGCCCCTTCATCAAAATTTCTGACTCTGCCCCTTTAATGCTACATTAAGAATGGCGGGGGCGTAAAATTCCTCTTGTCAAGGCCAGAGAATAAATGAGCCCTCCAGAAAAAAAGGAGAAACCCATAATAATCGTGTTTGCAATCAGCTATTTATTAACGGGTTAAGAAGTGTGGAGCAAACAAGGGAGAAAAACTTCATGTATTCGAGCGGGCTAGCATAAACAACGTCCCCTTATTTCAACTTATTTAACAAGTGCCTACCCATGCGAAACTTTTGAAAGAGCAATGCGCTTAAGGTGCTATGGTAGAGTCGTTCTTCCTGGTAGACAGAATGAGGTGCTCTAGAACACTAGATACCTTTACATAGAAAGGCGCTATCTCATCTTTAATTATTGATAAGGCCATACTCGATCTTGGAGCTCGCATAACACCACAAAAGATTAGTAAAATGATTGCCAAAAAATGTCGGTACAAGAGGAAAGAACGTCTATACAAATTTTACTGGCGTTTAGTTAGGACTCCGATGAAGAAAATGTCGGTGAAAAGTATCACTTATATATATCCTTCTTCAATCTTTACATGATGTAGAATAGTCTACGTGTACAAATGTTAAAAGATGTGATAAACTTTAAGTGCAGTCAAAATTTGTTAAAATTCTTTCAATGCAAGTTGGGAATACTGTCTAGCAAACTGCGCCCTGAAAAATAGACAAATTAATATCATCCTACACCTGCATTTCTTGTTCCTATTCATTTGAATCTAGTAATGAATTAATATAACAAGTATATGTTTATCAATTGAAAAATCACACCTTCTTTCATGCTTGGAATCCACTATATATTCTCAATGGTATGCTATGGATCCACTTTATTAGTCAAACAAGCAATGCATATGCATCATAGTACAACATGAAAAAGGACAATAGGTTTCAATAGCTGGCCTCTTTGAATTCACGTGAATGGATCAGCTGGAAGACATTATAGTTCTTGCCTAGTTTATACTTCGAGTGTGCTTGGTTTTAGTAGGTCTAAGGAATATTTTGTACTTGTTGCTCTAAAGACCAACTGGCGTAGGAGCCATGAACTCACTATATAAACTATGTAAAAAGCTTCAAAAGCATTTATATTGCACATGGTAAGGTGTAAGCATGTGTAAACAACCTTGATTTGTAGTCTTCGTAACTCAACCAAGCAGATTCAATGAACATCTTGTTCATCGTGCCTTAAAGCCGGTCCATTTGGTAATCAAAACGATATGTAACTGTTTCATGAATATGAGCCAAAGATTAGAGCGAATTTCTGGAACACCATAAAAAGTGTTTTATGAATATGCCCCAACTTTTGGGGTAGCTTCATGAAACCGTTATAAAGTGTTACATTTGCCAAAAGGCCCTAAGTAACTAACATAAAAAGTTACTAAGTGAAAGCTCACTACAGTTTAGTCAAGTTAATTTAGAAAGCTCAAGAGATGAAGACAGCACTTAAGAAGAAGAAGCGTGTGGATATGAAGGGTATTTTGTCCATCATCTACATAAGACCTGGAATATTTTTTTCACTTAAAAATGGAGTAGCATCGCATCATTCGTTATAAACACATCTCGACGCTAACATGAGTCATAGGAGTCTCAATATTTTCATATTTGGAAGCTAAGAATTGAAAGTTTAATATGCTTCGATGTCACATAAGATTAGGTAAATTAAGTTTTAATTTGTCTGTTATTTGGTCATAATGTTGAAGAAATGCATACCTAACAGGGACACATGTGTGGATACTATCACTAAAAGTACTAATAAGATCCAACTCACCCGCGCTGAATCTATTAGGAGTTTAAGAATCTTACTGCACACAAAAATGCAACTAGAATTCATTTGTCATTAGTTAAAACAGTTAAGTATACGTTTAATTCCATTACTTTTTTTGTATTGTATATATGCATATACATATCGATCCTGCTTTGAAAGGAGAAAGACATTAGACCAAGGTTTTTAACTTTATTGCTACCAACATACAGTTATTTCTAAAATTCCATTTTGATGATTATTTCTAAATGCAGAAAGTATTGGTCACTGGGTTGGTTGAACTTATAATTTCAAATAGAACAAGTATTCAAAAACTGAGTGCTACAAATATATACATGAGTAAGGATGGGCAATGGGCCAGGCACCCAATGGGTGGTTGGGTACCATGCTCGTGGTGGCGATGCTTGGACTGGTTGTTTAACATTGGGATGGCCCGAGTCCAGTATTCTTTTTTTTTTCTCTCTCTCTCTCTCTCTCTCTCTATATATATATATATATATATATATATATATATATATATATATATATATATATTCAACATATGACATTAGCAATCGGCTCATTTAGAAACATTTGTTGCATCACTGATTACTCACTTAGAAACTCTGCATGTATTGCTGATGGCACTCTTATAAACTCTTCATGTGTCAACCGATGATACTTGAGAAACTCTTCCCATGTCGCTAAGGGTTTCTAAAATATTAAAATATGAAATATTAAGGGTTTCAAATATAAGTTGATAACAAACCGGGTGCGCGACGGGCATAAAGTTGATGGTGGGGCCCAGCCCAATAATTAAGTGAGTCGAGTCTGGGCTGGCCTGAACCTGACTTTATGAAGCCTTGGGCTAGCCTGGCCCAGCCCGATGCCCAACCTTATATATGAGAAATTTGTAGAAAGCAGACACTTACGCCTAGGATAAAAAGCAGACCTTTTAATTTTTGTTAAAAAATTATTTTAAATAAAATATAAACATCTTATAAAAACTATTTGATACAAAAGATGCTAAGTTGATTTTATGAAAAATGTGGATTTTTTTATTATCAAAATGCTGATGCTATGTGAGTTCATTTTTTTATTATAAAAACACTGTGAAAGTCTAACCAATGATTAACTTAATATATGTTTTGCATGAACATATTCTTAAAATCAAATCAATAAGGTTAGATTGCAACAAATAAAAACATTTTAAATATCAAAATTAAAGCGCCTAGTTTTTATCTCTTGCCTAAGCATCTGGTTTCTATCGATTTTTCTTATATATATCACATACTTCAGTTACTACACATAATAATAATAATGATGATAATAATAATAATAATAATAATAATAATAATAATAATAATAATAATGAGATTAATGGTGACGCCCAAGGTTGGAGCGTCAGGCGGACGCTGGCACTATGTCGGCGGCCGCGATAAGGAACGGACATCTTGCATCCTGCCGTGATGCAACGGCCCATTAGTTTCCCACTGGTCGTCTCCCTGGCCAATTTGTGGTGATACATGCATGACAATGTCCTATATATTGTATCAGCCATCTAATGATGCCAATTATGTAAATTAGTGTTCAGTTATTAGGTAAAAAGCGATGCATAGTTAAGATGCATTTAATCAAAAAAATAAATATATTCGAGCAAACAAACCTTAGAAGACAAAGATGAAATTTCTTCTTTTGCTGAAAATATTTCATCCATGCATGTGTTTGGAAGTCAATTGTTCTACTCAATCTAAAAAGTTAGATAGTATTTACATTTATATTTGTTATTAAAGAAAATTAGGGGAGGAGAAATTTGGTGGTTCAAAGTTGGCCTACTTGTCCCAAAAAAAACCGAGTTTTCTTTTTCGTTCCTAAAACCCGTTCGCTTCTCTTAGCTAAAAGGCTGCTTTCAAAGGAAATGCACCTGATCTTTTAAGATACCACGATACTGCCATTCTCTCGACATGTTAGGTGCGTTTAGTCTTAATCAACAATGTCTTCACTCTTAAATTCTTTATTTTCCCTCTGTCACGTTGAATAGTTTTGGTTCTTATCTTCGACCTGGATAATTAAGAGTCTGAAATTGTATAAATTCTCTCTTTCTCTCTCTCTCTTTCTCTCTCATGGGCTCAGGGCGCTTGAGCCTATACCCACATAATTTTTTTTTTAAATTACATGTAATTTTAGATTGTCTTATATAAAAATTTTGAAAATGATATTGCACCCTGTGTCAAAATTTAAAAACTTTAATTCAGCCCCCCATAAAAACTTTATGACTCCACCCTTGCACAGGCCTAGAAAGGACATACCAGGAGGCACTCATTGTCTCTTATTTGATTTGTGTGGGGATTTAGCCATGTTACTCTTCTACTGGCCTTGAGAATTAAGGGCCGAGGATTATGTCCTACAATTTCCAGATTGGGTTTGTTGATTGTGCCTCTCTCTCTCTCTCTCATGAAATGCCTAAGTGAAATTAATTAAGAATCTCCACTTTCAGTTATTTTGAATAGTTTTGATTCTTATCCTGGACATGAAGGGTTAAGAGTTTGAAATTTTACAAACTCTCGCTCTCATGAAATGCCTAAGTGAAAGTGCCTTGAAGATACAAATTTCATTTTGTTTCTTGATCTTATGATAACCAAACGGTCGGAATTTAATCTGACTGAAGGTTTATTTGTCACTTTTTTATGGGGTAATATTTATGAAAAGCGGACGTTTTTCTTTACAGAAAATGATTTCGTTTTCTTTTGTCTTTTTTTTTTCTTACATAATTAGACATTCATGTTATTAATTTGGACTTGATCAGAAGGTTTGTTGTTGATGATGTACACAAAATTTATAAGGCATGAAATTCGGGGCTCTGGTTTTGTGCAGGTGCATCACATTCCTACTTAAACAAAACATTTGACTTTCTCTCCCTCTCCAAGACTTTGGAATTCTAACATATAATCTCTCTCTCTCTCTCTCTCTCTTGCAATCGGGGTCAAACCTCAGCTCCTTAGCCATACAAATTCTTTCTATTCTATTGTACTAAATATTTCCAACCCGAAATACTTTGCCGTTTGTCGAAGTGGACATGGAGTTTAAGGTAGGGATGGAGCCAAGGTAGGGCCCGCCTGGTCCATAGCCTCACCTCAATTCTTTTTTTAAAATTTATATATAAATTTTAAAAAATGTCACTTGTTCTATAAAAAAAAAATTGAAAAATAACTTTTCGGCCCTAATCAAAATTTAGGAACTTTATGTAAAAAATTTCTATCCCTTCCCAGGTTTAAGGGGGAAAAAAAATCTTCACCTAATATGCAAAAGGGGTAATGCTGTGGCAAGATCCATCGTGGTTCATACCCATCTGTGCTCATGTGTCTTATGCTTGGATGAATTTGGAATTTTGACTTTCATAATCAGTTCAGTCTCTGTTAAATAATGTAAAAGTAGATATATTAAATTTATGTATATAAGCGATATCGTATATGCATTTTTTATTATTCTAAAGAAATAGTGGTTCATTATTTAAATGGTGAATTTCTAAAATGTTTCATCCCAATTGCCTTTAAAATATTTTTACCATGCATATACAGTCCACCTCTATTGTTGACCCATTTTCCAATGTGTGTATATATATGCCTAGGTGTGTTAAATTTTCTTTAAAAATATCTCAATCAAAACATCTTAGTTATAAAGGTGATAAAAATTGTTTGAGAATGTAAAGTTAAATTGTCTTCCATTTTGCTTGGGTGTATCTATTTACTATGTTTTTTTGAATAAGTTGATTTAGTCTAACTAGCAAATAATCAATTAAACTAAATAACTAAAGTTATCAAGTTCGACGGTAAAGAGACCCGCCGGTTACATCTGGGAGAGAGACAAAAGAATGAGAGGTTAATGCGGCCACTGGGAGAGCATCATCATATCATCGGTTGTTGAAAAAATTTTCTTCTGAAAAACTTTTCTTCTCTTCCCACTTCCTTCGTTTCGAAAGGGAATTTTCTTCTCTTCCCACTTCCTTCGATTCGAAAGGGACTGGAGATCTAGTAATATTTTTCTTTTCTTCCCCCCTATTCAAACACAGCCTTCTTTCGTCATTGACTTGTTGTCCTTTAAATTTGGCTATCCTGCAAAAGCAAACATGGTTCCCCAATTATTTTCTTCACCCTCTCACACTTTTCCTGCTTGGAGGTTTCCTTTGCCGAAGAAAAGGTAAAAAAAAGGTAAAAAAAAAAAAAGGCACATTGGAATTGAATATATGCAATGGTGGAGCCCATTGGAGGGGTACTCATTTAAAAATACTTATATTTGATAAGGTAGTCGAACAAAACAGATTGAAGTAATGCAACTGCAGGATTCATTTTAAAATACAACAAAATAAGATGGAGTTTACAAAGACACAATAAACACTCAAAACAATTAAATACAACAATGACACTGTATTGACTGATTTTACGATAAAAAGACATACCATAAGGCTCAATACATAGAATTCGATGGTAATCATTAATGAGTGCGCTTATGATGAGGACAAAAGTTGGGTATCCGATAGGTAGTTGGGTACTTGGCCGATGATGTGTCAGACTTATGTTGGTTATCTAACACTTGGATAGACCTCATTAAAAAATTTTTTGGGCTGAGCTAGAGTCGGGTATTAGAAGCCTAACTCAACCTGATATATATATTTAGCACTCATCTCTTCACATTTTTTATTTTGTTCTCTCTCTCTGGAAACTCTTGGTGTATAGTCGATGAATCCCTTAAAAACTCTTTATATGTCACTAATGATAGTACCCTTAAAAACTCTTGGGACGTCGGTAAGGGTTTCTAAGATATTAAAATATGAATTATTAAGCAAAGATGGGTGGACATTAAATTGGGCACCCGATGGATATGAAGTTGACATTAAAGCCCAGCCCAATAACTAAATGGGCCAGGCTAGGCTTAGGCAACCAACAAGGGCTTTGGGTCAGCCCAGACCTGACTTTGTCAACAGCCTGATGACCAGCCTCAACGAGGACGAAGTAAAAAAAAAAGGATTTTATTTTGGGTCATTTTTGTAATTTCGTGCACATGTATCCAAGCCGCGCTTACAACCAACTTGTTTGACTTAGCCAATGAATCCCAATTGAGCTTGGTGTGTGGAGCGGATGGCATTTACAAGTGGGACAACATTGAATGCTTGCTTCCAGCTACTCCCAGCCTCCTTCTTGATGAGCATGTCCTTCATGACAGTTGAAGCGTGGTTTTGGGCCCGATCTGTCTTTAATATCGACAACGAGTGGCCTAGCTATCCGCACCCCACTTCCTTAGCTAGACTCCAGACGACCTGGCAATTAACATTCAATGATATTTGACCATATTAATACCTTCTTATGACAAATTTGATGAGATTTGTCTAGAAGATATTACGAAAGATTGAATTATGGGATGAGAATTTTCTCTATTGAATGGTATTTCAGCCCCTTCAAAACCCAGTTGGATTTTCAATTTTTCAACTTAAACCTCCTTCATGAGATTTCCTATCATTAAGTCTAGGATACGAGAATCTGGTAACTAAGTACAAGTTTTCGTTAAGCATTGACTGACAAATAAAAGAAAAAGAAAAAAAAGAAAAAACTCAGCTATTAACGTTGAATAAATTTGTAAAAGTGAGGACCTAGATCCATAATAAATCCAGGTTTTTAACGAATACACAATACCTATATATCTATGCATATACAAATTTTACTTCAACTGTAATTATGTTACGAGACTTGGAGGTCAATAGAGTTTATTTAAAAGCATGTCAAAGGGAAACACTCACTATTTATTAGAGCTTGTGTTTGAAATTGAAGTGGACGTCCAATGCCGAAGGCTTCACCTTTGAGAATCGAATGTAGGGATTTGAAAAGTGGTTCAAAGTATCAATTGTGGCGTCACTGAAGAGTCATTGGAAAGGATCTAAATCCAGAGAGCAGGGGCAGAGTCAAATTAGGGTGTTCGCATGGGCCTTGGCCCCATCTCAATTTTTTTTTTAAAAAAAATTACATATAAATTTTAGAAAATTTCACTTGTTCTATAAAATGATATTTCTGACTTACTCAAAATCTAAAAACTTTAATTTGACCCCCTTTCATAAAAAGTTCTGACTTCGCCCCTACTAAAGAGAATTGAACATATAAAGGTCCAATCTAATTTAAACATTAAGGAAGACCCAACTTCCATTCACCAGAGGCGTCAAACTTTAGGCACCCTGAGAGAAGGAGCTCAATCTAACTCTCTTTACTCTCGTCCTCTCTTCTCCCAAATTAACCGTCATCACCAGTCTCCTTTAAAACCAAATTTTATTTAATTCTTTCTAAAAAGATGATCACCTCCTCTCCAAAGTCAAAATCCTAGTTCTCGTTTGTTATTTTTCATCTTCTCCTTCTTATTTCCCCACTTTCTTTGCATCCAAAGAATCAGACCAATTCTAGTTCACTGTCATTGCTTTTCATGTCCAATCTCAGCCTGGCCCATCTACTTAATAATAAGCTGGGTTGGCCGTTCAGATCACGCGCTTTCGGAAGGCGCGCTGCTGAAGGGTAAAGTGAAAGAAAATCTTAATTTGACGAACCTTCATTTGCCATTATCATAAAGTTGAATGTCTTTTTTTCAAGACCAATTCTGACAGCTCGATTTCTTGAGGATTAATGGTGTTGATGCTTCTTACTGGGTCTGCTTCTATCCATTTGTCTCACACTCCCTTCATACACACATATATATATATATATATACACACACATACTTAAAGTAATATAATGAAACATTTTCGTCATCTAACATTAGTACACATCTTTTTCTCTTTATTTTACTTCCAACCAATGATTTAGAAAATATCAATAATTGAAATTATTCGTTATCCGTCTATCAACTAAGTATCCAACATCAACAAAATATATACATGTATATACACACATGAGTAATTGGTAAATAACAGTTCACTTAAGTAAGAGACAAAAACCATACCTCTTAATTTTGTATTAAAAAATATTTTAAACAAAATTTGAACATCATAACATGTTCATAGATACTAATTCAGTATAACTCATGTTTTAATTCAAATTATTTTTTGTACAAAATGTTCTTTTTCTACTATAAGAATTTTAATGTTATAAAAGTCATTCATTTTTTTGTTATTAAAGAAACACTATTAAAATCATTAAACATGAGTAACTTAATGCATGTTCCTTGTCGAATCAATCCGTAATGTTAGCTTACATGGAAAACACTTTAATAATTATTTTTAGTAAGTCTGGTTTTTGTCTTACTTAAGTAGTCTTGCTATATCATATATATATATATATATATATATATATATATATATTGAGAAAAAAAGGTTGTTACTAGATGACTAAATACTCTATCTCTTTTCTTTTTTTTTTCTTTTTCCTCTCTTTATCTCTCTTAGCCATCTTTGTTAGAAAGATCATGGTCAAAATAGGTGCTTATGGGTTTAGCAACTAACAGCCTCATACCTATCATATATGCACATATAAAATTGTAACCCATACAATTCTATTCTGGCTTCGGCTCAGTCGCTTTGAGCATACAACAACCGCTCTTGTAGGTCTACGAATTTTTTCTTGGGAGCTAAACTATTTTTTTCAAAATTTTTACAAGAGCCAAATAATATTTTCAAATTTTTATATAATGGCCAAACTAACAAATTTAAAAATTTTTTAACATGCTTTTTTTGTTTTTGCTCAAAATCTCCCTTCTTAAGGCCTGTTTGGTTGGAAGGAAAGGGAGGGATTGAGCAATCCCTCATGTGTTTGGTTGGCTAATTAGAAAGGAAGGAAAGAGAGGAAAAGAGAGAAAGTCTATTTGGATGGGAGGGAAGGGGAAAGGAAAGGAAAGGAAAGGAAATGATTGTATAGTGTAAATCCAATCCCTCCCAAATCGAACGAATTGGGAGGGAAAGGAAAAAAAGTAAGTGCAAAAATGTTGACTGCCCATAATACCCCTCCATGTTTTTTTTCTCTCTATCTCCCAACCTTTTGACTATTGAGGGTATTATTATAAATTGTATCATTTTCTTTCCATTCCATTCACTTTTATCCAAACAAGCTTTTATAATCACCTCTTTCCATTTCATTCTCTTTCCTTCCCTTCTCTTTTCTTTCCTTTCTCTCCCTTTCCCTCCAACCAAACAGGGCGTTAGATCAGTGGGTTCTTTGTATGTTACGGACTGCCCTGACCCCGTCCAATGTGCAACCCTAAATTTAATGCCCTACATTAGAAAACAGAACAGAAAAATTAAGCTTTAACATGAAATTGAAAGCAAAAGATTGGGGGGTCAAAGAGAAGGAAGACTGAGGGGAAGCCAAACCGGGTGAGCAAGGACAAACTTAATCATAAAAATGCAATAAAAATTTCACATTGACTTACACGCTATGGTAACGATAAATTATGTGATTCCTTATCTGACACAACAGTTTGCTGTAAATGTTTGGAATTCTAACTCGCAGTTCCGTTCCGTTGTGGCCTCTTCCTCCTTTGGTCAATGACAAAGCAATGACATGGTCTGTATTTTGTGGGAGTGGTGTTTCTGAAATTTAGTGGCACTAGAGGGATGGAATGCTAAGCCCCACCATCTACTTATTTCCAATCTCTTGCACGCGCGGAGGCTGTTGACCTGGTAGTTCACACCTCTTTGACCTTTCATGCCCTCTGCGCAGAAATTTCCACGGTAAAGAAATCAATGCGTTTTCTTGATGTAGGTTCTGCAGTATTCGAATATAAAGTATCACAACCCACATTTTCTTTCCCCAGATCTTGGATGCCGTTGGATCTCGCTGCTGCACTGTCAATTTCGTTCTGCAGGTGCGCCATTTCTGTTGCCTTTTTCGTGTCTGTGAACTGTGGTTGTTTGCTTCCTTTGTGGTGATTGTTGCACTTGTTATGTATGATCGAATCAGATCGGAAAGACTGGTGGTTGAATTTGGGTGTCAGTCCCAGATGATGTTTGTGTATTTCTTCTTTTGTATTCTTCAAAAATTTTGAGTAGCTATTACTACTTTTGCAGATGGATCTGTTGTTTATTTCTTTATTGGGTTTTGATGTTGTGTTCGAGGCTCTGGGGAGCTCTTTTCGTTGTTATTTTCGTTGCTTTCTTTTCCCCTATCTGGTTGCTGATATCTGGAGTCACGAGCTGAATGCTTCGTTGCTTCTTGTGTTTCACATCTTGAGTAGTGCAATAAATTCGTCGTCAGATGTTGTGATTTTTTTGAAGAATTGCATTGCTTGTATAATTTCAAATTCCTTTATGACTTTGCCATACGTGCTGGAATTTGTAAAACTGACTATTGGGTTTTGCTTTTACGTTGGTGTCAGCAGCTTGTTCCTCTTTTTCGTTGTAAAATATTCGGATTGAACTTGTCCAGTCGAGCAAGTATTTTAGGCTTTTCTTGGTTAGGCCCTTGGCAAACGAACCGTGGACTGAATATTCAGCACAACTTTATGTTCACCTAATGCCAATAAAATTGCTCCTCAGACAAATTTGTTAGCGACCAGCATGTGACATATCTGGAAACTCGTGCAAGAGTATTCCACACCCCACAGCATCCACACGGAAGCTTTCGGATGAACATACTGGTGGAAGTTCTTTCAATAAGTTCCCCTCAATGCTAACAGCTATTAGAACTCTGGTCATGTTGCTGAATGTTTTCCAATTATAACTTGTCCGTTTTCGATCAATTCCAGAATGAGGTTCTGTAACTACTGAAGAGCCAAAGCATGGGGTTGATGCATTTTAGTTATAAATAGGCTCTACGATTGACAGTTGGGAATTGAGGGTGTTTCTGCTGAAAAACTATAATTCACGTATTAGGTGTTTTCTGGATGTCCTTGAGCAGCTGAGCTATAGCGTTCTTTTTTCCCCCATTTCTACAAGCTGGGAAATGAGTTCTTGGATGAATTGTAACTGTGGTACAAGCTCGTCAAAGGTCAACTGTTAATAGTGAAAAGGAAAGGAATATCTTAGCCATGGTTCAAATCTCATGAACTTGTGTATGCAAATTCTTCCACTAGCCATTATTTACTTCTGTCTACATGAGCTTTTCCACGTTGGCCTTCATTTTCATGTAATGTGCTGGCATTTTGAACTGATATTTTAAATGGATCACCAACTCATGGCTGATATTTGCAGAAGAACCAAAAAGGTTGGACAGAAAACTACAACACATAAAGATTTTCACCTTTGGCAACTATGATGTGTTTCTCTTTTCTTTTCGGAAGATCACATTCTTCTGGAATTGGCCAATCGAATGATGAAGATGAAGGTAAAGGTTTTGTTTGATAAGGAATCTTTCAGAGAAAAAATGGCTATAACTTTTGGTAGTACAAGCATTTCATCCTCAAAATTGACTTGAGTGGTGAATGGTATAGCATGACGACAAAACAGGGCTGATGTACTTTTTGTAGAACTTCAAAGTGAACGAACAATCTGATTGAGTTTGTTTCTACTTCAGGATCTTCAGGTATCCAACATGTGAAGATATACCAGTACAAGGAACTAAAAAATGCGACTGGTGACTTCAGTCCTCTGAATAAAATAGGGGAAGGTGGGTTCGGATCTGTCTACAAGGTAAATTATATATCACAAAATGTTCGATTTTTCAACCACCTATTTCTTAGAAAGAATGGACTACCTCTACAGTTCCTTTCCAAGTGTTGATGTGGATTTGAGACTGATGATACATGGGCCTGACTTCTTCTTTCTTAATACTTCATCCACTGACAGGGTCAGCTTAAAGGTGGCCCAATTGTTGCCATTAAGGTTCTTTCTGCTGAATCAAGGCAAGGTGCACAGGAGTTCTTGAATGAGATTACAGCTATCTCCAATATTGTGCATGAGAACCTTGTCAAGCTTCATGGCTGCTGTGTGGAAGGAGATCACAGGATACTGGTATATGGTTATGCTGAGAATAATAGCCTTTCTCATACTCTTCTTGGTAAGTTCCTTGATCATGTAAGTATGGTTTTCTCTCATAATTTACTATTTTTCCACTGAAAGTTGTATAAAAGAATAAGCATTGCAGTGCATGACATGATTGATATGGATCAGATGGACATGACAGCGGCCTTGATTTTAACTGGAAAGTAAGGAGCAGCATCTGCATAGGGGTTGCCCGTGGTCTCGCATTCCTCCATGATGAAGTCAAACCATATATTGTTCATCGAGATATCAAAGCTAGCAACATCCTTCTCGATAAAAACATGAACGCTAGAATCTCAGACTTTGGTTTGGCTAAACTTATCCCATCAAATGCAAGTCATGTCACTACACGTGTTGCAGGAACAATGTAAGTGAAAATCTCAAGTCTCAAAGACTCAAACTAGTAACTTCTCTGTATAGCTTTTAGGAATGTTCTGGTGCACCTTTCCTACTTCTTTTTTGCCTGAAAGCTTTAAGCATATTCGAGTATAACCTTCATGGCAAGTTTTACTATTTGATGAGTATGTCAGTTTGGAAAAGTCCAAGAATTGAAAAAAGAACTAATTTGTCTAAAATGATGAAGCAGTGCCTTGAGGTTTTTTATGTTCTAACCTTGTTTTACATGTTCAACTGAAGAGGTTATTTGGCTCCTGAATATGCCATCCGAGGACAATTAACACGGAAAGCAGATATATACAGTTTCGGTGTTCTCCTTCTGGAAATAGTCAGTGGAAGATGGAATTACAACACATCTTTGCCTGTTGGGGAACAGTTTCTCCTTGAAAGGGTTAGAAATCTAAGTTTCAAGTTCATGTAACACGTCACTTTTGTAACTGTCGTACTCATTGACTGAATTACTCTATTTTACCTGTTCTAACTTTTCTACTCACCCTTTATCCACTTTGGATTCACATGGAATGATGGAATCTTTACAGGCATGGATTTACTGGCTAAGCTGAATTAGAAAGTAATAGGACTGTAATTTGTTAATATGTTCTTGTTCTTCGACTTTAATCAAATGATGCTTTTAGTCAAATAACTGGAAAGTATGTTCACTTTCAAGGTGTAACATAGGGTGGATTAGTCCTTGAACTCTTTTATAAGCAGCATACTTAATCTAATGCATTGCTTGCTCAAATAGATCTGAGCATGTAAAATAAGGTTAACTATCGTGACAGATAAAATATTTTCAGAAAACATGGTATGCTGTCTGACAGTTGAAACCTTAAATTTCATGATATTTGAAAAATATTCTTAGTTTAATAACTTACTGTTTTGGTATTTTAAAATATTCTTTTCCTGATAAGAACAGAAGAAATCTCATATTCTCGAATTTTCACAAGATATTCTGTGCCAATATTTATTAAGCATTTGGTTGCTTTCAGTATGTTAAGAAAGGTTTTGAAGACTATGCCCTGCAGTTGTAACATGGGTGTTATGGGCACCCTCACAGATTCAGGTGTATCTGTTTGGATCATTGTCACATAAAACGCGTATAATATCCGTGAAATAAATCAGCCATAAAAACGACAATTGGACGCGTCTTTTTAAAAAAACACCAGAAAATAAAAAACATGAAAAAAACGCGTATTGTATGCATTTTTCATGTTTTTTCGTATTTTTTATTATTTTTTATAATTTTGGGATTTATTAAATGTTTTAAATTTTTTAAAAATTTGCCGAGATTTTCCCGAGATGTGCAACTTTGCTATATTATACCCTTGAAATTCCTCGCCGTATAATACCCGTACACGATATATGTGACAATAATTTGTAGATACTATTCAGACATTTGTATTAGTATATCTAAATTTATGCTTGTACTTGCGTAGATATACCCTTTGATATGCTTTATATCTTAGTCATCAGAAATTTAGAAAGGTAGAAGGAGATGCAGAAGAGATTGACAATGAAAGGGTGGAGTAGGTCATTACAATGCCAGCCTAAAATAGGCTTTTCCTATCTTTTGTTAGTGCCAGATAAACTCATGGCCAACATTTTGTTTAGGAAAGAGTCAAGGACTGATAGGAAATATACCTCAGATCACAAAAATTTCCTTCATGTTGTGATAGATACGTAATCATGATCATCGTGTGTGAGTGGTATAAATGAGCACCTCACGCCTTTGATAGTTTTGAGGGTTATTAACAGAAAGGAGAGTTAGATGAATTGGGATGCCAGGGAGAAGTTACTGGAAACAATCTTTCTTGAACAATGGATGCTGAATGGCATCATTCTCCTCTAAAGAACAAATATATGATGTTAATATGTTTGTCATGGCATTGTCTTTTGGTGCTAAAGTCTGTCCTGAATAGCATGTTCAACAGACATACCCTGCCTTTGCCTCACAGCAGGAATGTTACATTCAGCTAGAAACCATATATGTCCAATTAAAGCTTCATTATGTTTATGATTTCGTCTTTAATTTAAAAAAGGGAGATGTTTATGCATCCATTGAACTGACAAAAAATTGAACTGATGTGGCAGGTCCTTATAGAGGAAACATAAAAGATAGTGCACTCTGATACAACACTGAGTTTGCTTCTTGGTTTGACTAACATTTAAGACCAGCACCCATCACATGAAACTTTCACCCACTAGATGGCTGCCACATGGATAATTTTTATCTTGTGTCAATCTTTTGCTTTCTCATTTTTCATTTTGGCACTCCACCCATCAATCTATTCTTCAGTAGTTATCCATCAGCAAGATTTTTGTGAAAAGAAATTGGTTTAGTTACTGATTAGGTCGGCCAATGTTGTGCTTGTCATGGAATAGGATGTAAGAGCAAATATGAAGTTAGTATAGGGGCAACTGAATGGCCAACCCTTCGATCTAGATAATTCAAAGTCACAAGTGTAGGAGGGGTAGGAAATATCAGAAATTCAAGTAACTGTGATGTTACTGTTAGTTTATTAGGAAGACTGTCTAAGTATTGAATACTCCTGAAAATATTGTAGCAGCTTTTACCATTCGCCAAATTGGGTTGGTCTATTCGAGTAGTAGTTATGGTTATGTGCTTTATATTATTATGCCACCATTATGAATTTAAGGTGTTTTCTTTCCTTTGTGAGGTGTCTCGATGAATAATAAAATCAGGGCCAATTGTTCAAAAGCTTTAGCACCCATGAGCAAGTTTGATGACATCTTAGAGAACCTTCCTAAATCCTTATATGTATGGATGGAATGGGGTTAATAAGTACATGTAAAATAGTTGACATCACCTTTTATGGTGAAGGATAATCCTATTAAAATCCCAAGAATAGTATAGGAAAATCCATAGCACATATCACTTCATTATCGTATTCCTATAGGTTAACTGGTCTTCTCATGTATTTTCTTGTGTTGTAATGCAGGAAGATGTGGAGTTCCTTCCCTAGGAATGACACCATAAATGAAGAAGCAGAGTTGTATACCTGGTAGTTAGTTGTTGGATAGAATAATAACTCTTGGTGTCCAACTTAAATCAGCAGTAGCAAAAATACATTTGTTCTGTTGGATGAAAAAAAGCCGCTTTTATTTGATGTAACTGGAAACATTTTTTTAATGTTTTTGAGCACACAGAAGTGCAGCAGTCGCATGATTTTACCATGTCCGGTGTAAAGCTATATTATCCATCAGTTTCCTTGGAGTGCCATGGTTTTCCCATGGTTTTAGTTTGTCCATGAATACTCAGACTAGTGCTGCTAACTAAATGAGTATCAATGGCAAATTTTGCCAAATGTAATCAAGAAAAATAATTAGAAGGAACTAGAATCAATTCATTTGGCTTGAGAATTGAGAACTAAAGTAAACTTAGCATTGGACAAGGAAGAAGATGCAGACTTTTGTTTTGGAATTGCGTTTATTTCTGTGTTACAGCTATATTCTTTCTCTTGTTGACGACAGTTTAGATTTCCTTCAATCTACTCATTGATGGTTGGCTTCTGAAAGGGTCCAGAAGACCCTATTGTAAAGCTTATACCACAGTTTAAATATTATGTGATGTACACTGTAGCAGAAAGTGTCTCATAAAGCCTTTAGTCTTTCAGTTCATTTCTTGAATTTAGTCTTAAATTTTCTACCGGCATCTCTCCTTGGCAGTTTTTCTGTTTCCACAAACTTCATGTGTCCATGACAAATTCAATATCTATGGTTACCCCTGGGTGTGTTTCATTCTCTTCTCTTCCCTTCCTGCTTGTTCCATATATCTCTCGTTAGAGGAGTAAAGAAGGGTGAAGGGGGGAGCCTGGGCGGCAATATTGGTTTCTCTACATCTGCTCTCTTCGTTGAGAAAGGCTGGTTGGCTCCCCCTTTTCTGAGATCCCTGTGAATCATTGTTCTTTGGACAAAAAAAAAACTGGATTCTGCAAATTATTCGATATACTAACATGAGATTAATTAAGTGATTATTTTCATTTAACCTTTTCTTGCTGCAACCTTGCTGATATACATGCTGCTAATGAACTTGTAGACATGGGAATTATATGAAGAGGGCAGGCTGTTGGAGATTGTAGATTCCAGAATGGGAGAATTCGACCCCAATGAGGCAGTTCGATTTGTGAAGGTGGCACTCCTCTGCACCCAAGACATGGCAAAGCTGCGGCCATCTATGATAACGGTTGTTAAGATGCTAATGAACAAGGTTAGTGTTGACAGTAGGGAGATTACTAAACCTGGACTTATCTCTGACTTGATGGAGCTCAAAGTTAGGCCCCCTACAGATGCGTCATCTCCCTTCTCTGGCTCTCGCACTACTCAATCAAGGAATGACACATCAGGGCAGTGTCCGGCTGAGGGTTCACTTTTTTCTTCGTCGAATACAATAAATACAACGTTCACATTCACTACGAACAGTACCAGTTTTTAGTTGATTGAGTTTGTTCCACGTGTGATTTCTTGTTTATATTTAAGTTTATATGATGTATTTGGAGGAAGCCTTGTGAAAATTTATTCTCAGCTGTGTAAGTTCCCTTGTGTCATATTTCTCTAGATGCATTCCCGACTCAACAGAGGATGGGAATGAGGGAAATTTGGTGTTAGAGAGTTGAACAGTTGCCATTTTGTATATGATGGTACTTTTTCATGGAGAACCAATTTTTCGCTAGCTGCCCTTTATGTATCTTAAAGTCAGCTGTTGGATCTGTACATAATCAGTTGAAGATATGCATTAGTGCAAGTGTTTGTTTGTGTAATTGTTTTAGATGATTTTATTAACTCATTATTATTTTAACCCATGGTTACGTACAACTGGAGTATACCTAGGAATTCAAACGACAATGTCATTTGGGACAACTTCCTGTAGAGTTCGACACTGCTGGGGATGGCAATGGTAGGCAACGTAGCTAGGTACGACATGTTTAAACCATCATGGCTAAATCTTGCGTCTAAGATTTGTGAATCTCTGTCATTTAAATTAAAAAAAAGTCGGATTTGAAGATTTTAGGAATATGCAAATACACCAAGTGTTTGACATATAAGAGTGAAGTCCTTAAGTTTCTTCTTGTAACACTAGTTTCATCAATATGATTGGTTGTCATTTGTGATTTATAGCTCTTTCACCTAAGAGGGGCGAAGGCAAAATTCAGTCTGAGCACCCATTTTTCTCATCATCGGAGCCGGAACAGCTGCGAGAATAGGGGCATAAATTATTTTCTTAGGTGACAGGAAGGTGGTGACCTGAGAAATTATTTTCTTACAGCATGGACAAAGAATGTGTCAGAAACTGACAGCAAAATTAGTAAGGGAGGAAAACATGTATCAACTCGTCTTGCGATATTTTTTTTCTTCACCTATCGGTGTTTCTTCCATTATTAACAGAAAGAAAATGCACTTTCTTACTACCCGAGATTTTTAGCCAATTTTTCTCAAGGGATGAGATCTTAGAGCTTACTATCCGAAAAAGAGCCCTGCTGCAGGATGGTCTCTCGACTTTGTTAGTCAAAATCTGTACTGCATAAGCACTGTAGCAAAACAACCAAAGACAATCTCTATAGCAAAATAGCTACTACTTCAGCTGCAGGATCCTCCTTCGAGAGAAATGGCTTGTGAACCACCTTTGCAAAAAAATCAAATTTAGCCGCCAGCTAACCACGCCCTTCAGCATGTCCTAGCAGCCAATTAAACTACCTGTGATGATTCCACACCTTGATGTCTACAATCTGATTACGGGAGGCGAAAGGTTCCAAACTTGGCAATAGATCATCAAACTATCTGAAGAGCCTACACGTCTCCACTCAAAACCTGCCCTTCATAATCTCTGCCCTCAAACGCAGGCGTCTTTTTGCCTATAAATGCCCATTAAATCAGTTGAACACTCTCTGTAGGGAGGAAAGGTCAGCTCCCTACCACGCCTCTGGTTATGAGCACGCCTTGAGACTATCATCCTCATCAGCTTAGATTTTAGCGACAGTTAAGAAACTGTCTTTCTCACATTCTCCAAATTCATGTAGCCTCAGCTTTCATGTTGAAGCTCTCTCCATCAACCAGCAGTCCATACCACCATCAAGAAGCAAATGCGCCAAAACCTCAATGTTATCCCATATCCTGCGAGCCAATTGACTTTTGAAAAGAATGTGACTGGCTGACTCTTCATCTAACAGATGAAGCATCTATTAGCAAGTTGAATTCCTTTGCTTTGACCTCTGTCAAGGGTCGGTAACCTCCCTTCACATGCAATATTGTGGTCTAGGATTCGGATACGAGGGCTAAATCCATTCCCTCCGCTTCTCTATGGTTATCTTCTTCTTAATGATGTCCAAAAAATAAGCCAAACGAAAAAAATCTGGAACTGCTTGTTGAGGAAGAACAACCTGTAAAGAAATTCAGTAAGCAAAGACATTCAATTACTAGCCACAGGAGAAAGTTATGGAACCGAGGAAGGAGAGTAAAATCTTGATAACAGTGGGACTCAAGCGTCGACCAAAAACTTGGAACTCCACCGCAGAAAGAAGTTGCTCAGTCCATGCCCATGACCAACAGCCGTGCCGAAATTTGACATCTCCTCTCCCCACTGACCCCGATACCTAATCATGTATTGCTGACCAGCCTCTGAGCAAGTCGCATAAAAACCACGATGCAATTTTTTGAGGCATGACGTGTCCCTTGGCTCTTTTGTTGAGATATTTCCTTGCAGTGATGTTCACCCAGTTCTTCTCTTTCGAGCAAAGTTGAAGCACGAAATCCTTCAGCCATGCATCCTCCTTCATTTTTGTGGTTTGCAAATGCGGTACCATGCAATATAATGCACGCCTTTGGACCTCTAATTCCAAACACAATTTTGCTGTCAATTTTCAAACTAAACTTAAAATAGGCACCACAAAAAAAACCACTTATTACGACGGTAATAAAAGCATTGGTAAAAGCTCAAGCCGTCAGCGATAGGTTCCCTGATGGCCAAAGCAACCCGTCAAAGTAGACATTGATGATACATACTGACGAGTATGCTTGACCGTCAGTAAAACTCAACTTTCACTGACGGATGAAACTATCAGTAAAACGTTCACCTTCACCGATCGCAAACTGTCAGTAAAAATGCACTATTTATTGATGGAAAAGACTGCCAGTAAAGTGTGGTCTTTATTGACAGCATACGTTACTGTTAGCCAATCCCATCGCTAATGGTATGGTACACTGACGGTTTTTTTTCTTCCTGTTACTAAGGTTTAGATTAATTTTTTTAATAATACATAATATTCTATTGAATCCAAATAATGAGAATACAAAAATAGATCATACCATAACATTCCGTTGAACCCAAACAATGGGAATACAAAAATGAATCATACAATAACAATAACAATATTGTCCATCTTACAAAGAAAAGTCTTATTACATTAATTCTTAATTACTGTCCATCTTACATATTAAGAATTTAAGATAGTACAAGTACATGACATTTAATGCAGCACGTTTTGCAGATTAATGAAAACTTCAGCTCTGCATGCATCAATGGGGGAGATCAGGAGGTGTGGGCAAACCTGCGTAGAGAAAGTAAAAGTTGTTATAATGAAGAAGATAAGTTGGGTATACAATATATTTGAAACTTAACTGAATGATCCTGCAAGGGAAGCCATGATTTGATTGATATGATCTTCCAACATATCAACCCTTGCACATTTTGCCTCTCTAACTCATGGACCCTAGCACAGGCAGCATCGAGCTCAAGCACATGTTCATTTGACTTCGTCATATTTTGCACATTTCTCCTCTAACACAACAAATTTTCTTTGTAATGTACTAACTTGTTCTTTTAATACTGCATTTTGTGTTTTAAGCTGACTCTTGCTTGTACTTCTTGTAGAAAACTGCGAAGGTTTCACACCTAATGTTCCCATTGTGAGTATCAGAGCATGGCCATTGTCTCCCATCACCTGGGATAGGACATCACCGCTGCCAGGTAAATCGGATGATCCCTTGGACAAAGTAGCTGTCTTTTCTTTTAGCTTTTTCTAATGCATTTACATATATACAAGATTAGTACACAATAATATACAGTTACACCTTGTGTATGAAGTTTAGTAGTACAAATAGCTCAACTTATTAAAACCTTGCCATCAAGAGAAGCTCACTTCACTCAATGAACCCCCTGATTCTAGTTTTAGCTCAAACAAGTGTAGTTTGTTCGAACCAGACTTAGAGTTGCATTTCTCTAGCTCAATTTAGCTTGCCTTCAGTTAAGATTGAGTTCAAATGTCCCAAAAACGAATCAATTCATCACTCCTTTCTCACTAGGCCCACTCACTTCACTAGTGACTCTCTAAGAATTCCTACGAATTCATTTTCTTGTTTAATTCTCACTAGGTAACATGCTCTTCAGCTAATCATATCCAAGCAGCGAAGATCTGAATTCCCTCAGCTCATCCTAGGTTAAGTACTTGGGTTAACTAGGGGTAGTCCAATCTTAGTTGCTAATGCTATATTTTTTTATTCCCTTATGTTTTCTGCACATAAACCTACATAAGAAATACACAGATAACCTAACCCGACACGTAGCTCATCCTAGGTTAGGGCTAGACCTAAAACGATCACCTAGACCGAGGTCAGGTTCATTTGGACTAGGTTCAGTGTTGGCAAACCCATTTTGAGTTGCCCGATTTGAGCCCAGATGAACCCGGTCGAGCCCACTAGGTTTCAGCCTAGTCCATTCTGATCATACCCTTATCCTACATTCTTTGACCCCAACCAAATCATTTTATTCAACCAGAACTAGCCTGAGCGATCCTGTGTTGTCCTTGGCTAAACATAGACCTTGCACACATTTGAAACCCCAGCGCAGGCTTAGCCAGCTGGGTTCAGACCTATGTCATTATGTCTAAACCTAGTTAAGCCTAGCTCAGCATTTCTAAACATAATTTATTGAAGTAAAACCCCTTTTACTGAAAGTTCAAATTCTTTTACCAACTTTTACTGAAGTCAAAATGGTTTTTTCTGGACCAAAAGTCCAAATTCAAATTTGAAAATTACTAGAATGCCCCCAAGGGGTGCACCGTTCATTTGGACAGCCTGACTTCCAAATCAATCTTCAATGTCCAATTGACATCGAATTACTGAAGACCATTAAGCAAAAAATATAAGACTGCAAGCCCGGAAGGGTGGTGGAATACGAAGGCTTTGATGCCATCAATAACAGGGTAGCATTCTAGAAGTGCCTTTGAAAATCACACATGGAAGCGGCTAGTGTAAAATAGTTAAAAGATTGGCGTTTCATAAATGCCCTTAAGTTGGTGCAACATTAAAATATAAATACAAAAAATAATGTAAGGCCATTTATCACCTACTTCTGAAATAAAAAGTGGATCCCAAATGCTTTTTGAACCCACCACTACTATTTTAGCGAATTCTTGTTTAGGAAACAATAACTTTAGTTGAAATGAAGAGGGATGGAACATGACTTTTGTTTGATGCAAGCATCCAATGAGGTACTCCCTGACGATACTTCTTAGAAACAAAAACGCAAAAAATGCAAGGTATGTGTTAGCATCCCAAAACAGATTTTGGTTTTGCCAATAAAGTTTTGAAAGTGAGAAAAGGGAACGCCCGTTGTTGCCAATAAATTTTATATAAATTACATGTAAACGGCTTAAAAAAATGTAAATTTTAAAAAATTTTACTTATTTTATACAAATTTCAAAAAATGATATTTCTGCGTGTTAAAATTTAAAAACTTTAATTTGACTCCTTTCGTTGATCTATACGTTTTCTTTTTGTTTTCTTTGTTCTTTTTTTTTTAAGTCGTTTTGAGCGTTGGATGGGTAACGACAACAGAACTGGTGTTGATGATTAACGGCAACAGGGTGGTAGTTTTTGGCAGCATAGTGCGGGTTTCTTCCAAGTATGATGATCATCGAGCAGCAGACCATGGATGACACATCAAAGAGGCTGCCAGCAATTGCTTGTGATTGGGTCACTACAGAGGACAGGTTTTCTTATGTTGGGTGCTGCTCTTCGATGATCTCTCTCTCTCTCTCCGGGCCAGGTCTAGAAAAAATCCTGGCTCCGCCCCTGCTTTGGAGATTGATTGGGCGTGTTGTTGTCTCTCTGTTCTTGCTGTTCTTGCCATTTGGAGATTGGTTAGGCGTGTTCCTGTTTTTTCTGTTCTTGCTGCTTTGCCTTCCGTTTGGAGATATTGGTAATTTAGGACAGGTAATCACGGTAATGACATGCTTTGGCGTGCTTCTTTTTTTTCAAACGGATACAAGAAGTCTTGTTGAGTTATGCTCCGCAAGCTGCCGCAATTTGAAACATGCAAAACTGAAATTTCATAAACTTGGCAATGTTTTTGTACTTCACGATATTTGTTTCTTCAGCTGTTTTCGATGCACTTCACGATATTTGTTTCTATGGTTGTCTGCTTTGGAGTTACTTTGGTTTAGTATTTGCTCATTTGGTGCTTGAAGTGTTCAAGAAAAACTTGCCATTATGGTGTATAAAGTCGCAAGAAGGTCTTTTTTTCTTTCTAATATTTTCTTTGCATCAATTCCTTTAGATCTTTTCATGTTCTTGTGATGAAATTATACATTTATTAGTACTACGAAAAGGGAAGGAGTTTTTTTTTCTGTTTTATTAATCAATTTTCTGTAGTTGTTGATACTGCAAATTGCCAATTGCATAGCTATGACAGTTTTATAAGTTTACTATTAGGCGTAGGCAATTGTTCCAATCAATTTTCTAGCAAATGATAACTTTAGAACTTGGGCTGGTCAGAGAGTCTAGGCGAAGTCTTCAAAGCTTCTTTAGGGGGCTTATCTTGAAATATTTTTGAAATCAATAAAAGAAATTTAAGAATATATATATATATATAATATTATATATATATATATATATATAATATAGATGAAAATATCTCATTTAATCTTATGAGTTGCAAGATAGAATATATCCCTCCCACAGTTGGGTGTGGGAAGGAGCCTAAACTGTGAAAAAAGTTCATTTATTCTAGAAGTCAATGAAGAAGACTCCTCTTGTGCTCTTCTAGTACTCCAATCCCATTGAAGAGGTGCTTCTCAATGAAAACCACTCTTTTGGGGCTATTAATAAGATAGTCAATGGGTGGTTTATCAAGTGAATGGTAATCCGAAAGTAGTTAAAGATGTAGTTAGAACTAATTGTAATTGTAGGGTTTTTCCTGGCTTGGACAGGAAAGAATAGAGTTTCCTATCGAAGGGCACTGAGAAAAGCTATTGAATTAGTTGAATAAGTGGATGCAAAGGGAATTCAGGTAAAAATTGCAGGACGCCTCAATGGAAACAAAATTGTCTGTGTTGAATGGATTAGAGAAGGTAGGTTCCCCTATAGATCATTCCAGTGAAAATTGATTATTGTTCCTATCTAGTTCGAACTATCTATTGAGTATTAGGGATAAAAACTTGGATATTTTTGGATGAAGAGTAATGGCTCCTTTTCTTGAGATTCTATTCATGGATACTTATCCATGGACAGGGCAAAAAACTCAATTTAGTTTGTCTTTTTCTTTTTAGTCAAAATGGATCAATTATATATGTTTGAATAACAATTCGATTTACCACTTTGATATGATAGGCCCCAACCCAAAAAATTAATATAAAAGAAAGGAAATCCTCTTACCCTTCTTATTTATTAAGTTAGCGAAGTCAGCCATCCATATGTGCACACCATTTGGATGGCTATTTCGTAGAGATACAAACAAAACATGTATTCGATGAAAGGTTAAAAGAATGAAACACGTACCATGCATACCCAGATTGACAAAAAAAATGAGGGCTTAGCTTCCCTTCATGCTCTTGATGGGCTCAAAGGTGGCTCTTAACTCCGAAGAGGGGATTTGAAGAGCCCCCTTTACACAGCTACGGGAAAAAACATTAAGGAGGAAGCAAAAAAAAGATAGGCTACTTATATTGGAGAAGAGATGGCTCCTTCACTTTTGGCGGACAATAAGATCTCTAAATGAGGACTCTGACGAGTTGAAGTCTCCAAGGGCCTCCCACATGCTCCCCATTGTGTTCCTTGATGATGGAAGTTGAAGAGGAAAAACTACAAGGTTGAAGAAAAAGTGATGAGGCGAGAGAGTGGAGTAGAGAAAGGAGAGAGATGCTAGAAAGGCTCAAAAATCCTAGTTTGAGGGCTCAAGGGCTTCTTCAAGAGTTAGCAAACACTTAAGGGTGAAAATCCATGTGTATTTATAGAGATAAAATCAGCCAATATTCAAATTTGATTTTTTTATTTATTTTTCAAGATTTACTGTGATTTTTCTATTTTTTTGATTTTTTTTTGTTTTTAGGCTTTGACTCAGAAGTATTGGCCTTTGCCCTAGCAAATCCTTTAGGGCATGTTGATAGGGTTGAATACTCCATCACAAACAAACCAAAGGGCCGATTTTTTCCCAAAAAGGGGCTGTCGGGTCGACAGGCCCATCCTATGGTTGGTAGCTCGCTTAGGGCTCTTGACCAGAGTGCGAACAATACCAAGGGCTGCTGCAAATTGGCAAAACACCCCTCGTTGGCCCATGATGGTGGCCTTTGCCATTGCCACCCCTAATGAGTCCGACATGGGTCTCATCTTAAAAAAATTTGAAAATTAATATTTTTTTTTCAAGGGCAAAATGATAGTTTTAAAAAATGGCTCTAGTTTTTTAAAGAATTTGGCTTGTTTTGGGGCTGATTGAATTTTATTGAATGGGGAGAGTCTGAGTCGATGTAAAGGGCTCAAAATTTGAATCAAATCTATGTTTAGGCTCAAAATATGGATTTTAGATATGCTTTTGGGTTTTATAAAGCGAAATTGAGTCAAAAGCCAAGACAACGACACTCATTTTAAAAAACGAGAAGATGCACAGCCTTTGTTACAAATGCAAATACAACATCATTTTTCTGCCCATATTACCCTCAACATAATGCATAGGTGACAACAACCAATAAGATTTTGATTTGTGTCTTAGAAAGGATTGTGGAAACAGACCGAGATTGACATTAGAAAATGCACAATGCACTTTGGGTGTATTGAACCACAATTCAGACACTCACTAATGCTATACTAGTAGAATTAGTATATGGAGCAAAGATTGTCTTTCCATTAGATGTCCAAAAACTAGCAATGAAGTTTGCTGCTCTCATTGAACTTCTAATTAGCAAGTATCAACAAAAGAAACTTGCTTAATTAGACCTCTTAGATGAAAAAAGGCTACAAGTGGCAAAGCATGCTGAAGTCTAATGCAAAAGAGTTGTTAGACATTACACCAAATCGGTCATTAAAAGAAAATTTCAAGTAAATGATATTGTCTTGAGATTAGTAGTTTCACTCAAGAATAGGCACAAAGAAAAATGAGCGCCAAATTGGAAATGACCTTATGTCATCAAGGAGGTTTTACTTCATAGGTCTTATCGGCGAATTGATGCCGATGGGTTTGAAATCTTCGATCCAATTAATGCTTTGTATCTCAAGAAATTTTATGATCCAACAATTCAAAATTTAAACCAATTGTGCTCTAGTGAGTACATTCTTTGCAACCTTCTCACCAACCAAGGGGCATCTCACCTCTTATGAGGGAATTTCAAAGATTGATTTTGCAAAAAGAAAACAAAGAGCATTTCCAATAAAAATTTTATAAATATTTTCTAAATTAAGCCTATGTCTCACTTGTAGTAGAACATCTATAAGGGATATTGGCTTTAAATAGGTAAGAAATTTTGATGAAATTGCAGAATCAATGTTTAATAATTAATGTTGGTCCTAACAATTTAGTAGTTGTAAAGGTCTAGCATGAGATGCCATGAGGAAAAACCTTTGTGGCTAAAGAACCTTGGCAAGGTGCAAAAAAAAACTATCAAATAAAACGAGTTAAGCGATGAGCTCGGGGTGAGTGTAGCTATTTCTCTAGTTCAAAGCTCTACAATACTGTGTAGGCATATGACCTATACTTATACCATGAAGCTAAAAAGCAATCATGAACATTTTGTTTATATTAGGCCTCTTATAATTTTATGAACTCGAGTAAGTAAGTCCGAATAGTGTTTTACACTTGGCACCCTAAGGCCAAGTGGTCTGGGAGCTAACGGCCCAAAACTCATTACAAGGGTTTAGTAGAAAGCCTGATGGACTTAACATTGCACAATGAAAACTATATAAAACCTCAAAGTCAGGGAAACTTTGTAGTAGCTTTTGGGGTGGTGAGGCATTGCCCCCCAAGAGTGAAGGGTGGCTCGAAATTCAAAAGCTAAAGCTGGAAAAGGCAAAAAGTAAAGCAAAAAAATAAAAAAAAGCACTTGCCAAATGATACAAGGCATAAAAGGCCAATTGCTCTAAAACAAGTGCGAAAACCTTTTACAATTGCAAGATTTCGTGATTAACATCAATTGCTCTATAGAGATTTTTGTGAAATTGAGGAAGATCTTCCTATCAAAAATCCATGCCAACAATTTTTGTCAAATAAAGGTGGCTCGGCTTTATTTGGAAAACAAGTTTTCTCAAAACAATTTGCAAAAATTTGATGTGTGAATGTTTGCCGCTAAGCAAAGTCTCTGACTTGCTTAAGAACAAAGAGAGACATCTATTAAAATGCCAATTTATTTATTTTTTTGTTTAGATTGCTGAAGGAATTCCAAATCTTGCAAAGGACTTCACAAAAAATAATAGTAAACACTTTAATTTCAAGTGAATTTTGAACCTTGAACACAATTCAGGTTCAAATCATAAACTTAACTCGAAACATGAATCCTAGTGCAGGATCACGAGTCTAAATCCCAATCGAGTATACAATATTGGATCCAAATCTGCGTTTGTAACCCAAATGGAATTACTAATTGTCATTTCAAATCCATATTTGAATTTAAAATCAAAACTCGATTAAAATAACATCCATAACACCAAGTGGGACCCACATGTGGGCCACACGTGGTTTGCATGGGCATGGGCCCACCCTGGGTCCCACACACCACCCTTTTCATTAAAATTATTCCTTTTCAATGCATGTGATTAGAATAATCAAGAATTTAAGAGGGAGATGGGAGCATTTAAAGAGAATCTCCCCACATTAAGGTAGAGTTTGATGGTTGGAAATATGTTTCCGCAAAGAAGTTTCAAAAAATTTGTTTTTGGAATTGGTGAATGGGAAATAAATTTCCATATTTCCAAAACCACGTTGTGTTTGTTAACTTGGAATTATTTTTCTGGAAACAAATTTCATCATTTGATGGCGAGGGAGGAAGAATCAGTGGAAATGGTGGGTTGCACTGAAACCCTTCGTAGAGGAGGAGGAAGAAGAATAAGATGTGGCTGGAGGAGGAAAAAGGGAGCAAGGGAGGAAGAAGAGAGGCAGAAGAAGAAGGGAAGAAGGGAGGCGAAGGAAGAAGGGAAGGAGGAAAAAGGGAGCAAGGGAGGAAGAAGGGAAGGAGGAAGGATGAAGAAGGGAGGCAGAGGAGGAGGAGGAAGAAGAAGATGTGGCTGGAGGAAGACAAAGGGTTTCCAGTGATGGCGATGATGTTCTTCAAGTCGTCGTCCGCCGATTGTCCTCTGGTCGCCGGATTCCGGTGAGATAACAGAAACGCCCAAATCGGTAAACAAGGAGATCCGAGTGAAGACTAACCTTCCCTCCCTCCTTCTTCCTCCTCCCTCCTTCCCTTCTTCCTCTGCCTCCCTTCTTCCTCCTCCCTCTTTCCCTTTTTCCTCCGCCTCCCTTCTTCCTCCTCCCTCCTGTCTTCCTCCTCCTTCCTGCCCTTCTTTCTCCGCGTCCCTTCTTCCTCCCTCGCCCCCTTCTTCCTCCTCCCTTCTTCCCTTATTCCTCCTTCCTCCTCCCTCCTTTCTTCCACCTCCCTCCTCCCTTCTTCCTCCTCCCTCTTTTCTTCCTCCTCCCTCGTTGCCTTCTTCCTCCGCGTCCCTTCTTCCTCCTAACGGTAAAAAAAAAATTTCCGGAAAAATGTTTCCACCCCTCTGGCTGCAAACATTTTTTCGGAAATATATTTCCGTTTCCACCTTTAATGGTAAAAAAAAATTCCACGTTTGATAAACCGAAAAAATTTTAAACATATTTCCTATGCTACAGGAAAATCCCGGCCCATCAAACACTACCTAAAGGAAAAGTTCCTTTAATTAATGAGGAAATGTAGTCCCAAAGGCAGCCTTCATGGCTGGTACCAACCTCATTTAAATGCATATGGGTTTGATATAGGTGCACCCAAAGATGGCGCCACACCTGCTGAGCTCGGTCAAGCAAGCTCAGTCAAACATGATCAGATTTGTTCCATGATCCAGTCATTGGACAAAATTGAGCATTGACTGAATCAATCTTGCTTTGACTGAACTCAGTCAAAACACATCTCAAATTAAACTTTGTTAAAACATTTATGTTTTTTAAGTACCAAAATTTATCAGAATTAAGTTGAGATAAGATCACAAATAGGACATTGACCTTGGTCAAACTGTCCACTCAGTGCAATTTTGGATGAATTTGTGCTTCTCTCCAATTTAAATTGATAAAATCCTAGGATTTTATATGAATCAATCGTATTTTTGAACTTGTAAAATGCACAAGTCAAATATGCAACTGAAAATCAACATCTAAATCTTAGTTTGGTCGAATCAAACTTTTTCAATCAATCCGGGACAAGAATATCCCTTTTCAATTCAATTTAACAGATTTTATATCTTTACAAGTTGAATTTGATTATTGTATTCTTAGATAGTAAAATCTATGATCCAGTTAAAACTAGAGCCCAAACCCAAACTCACTCAGGAGAGTGAGTGTTCAAAGTCAAAGGGTCACCTTTGTCAAAGTTTCAAATTAAAACTAAGATTTTAAATTCTAAAATCTCGAATTAGATAGTTTGACCAGGTCTAACTCACGATGGACTTGACCTAGCCATGCTCACCAAGCCCATGCATGTGGGCTAGGTGAGCCTAGTTCAAAATTTTAAGAAGAGATTTGAAATTAATCTCTCCTCATTTTAGTCATCAATCCAAGCCTATGGAATTTGGCCAATGGGAGACAAGGAAACCTCCCAACCGTTGGCCAAACAAGGAGGCTGAGTGAGGTGGCAACCACATCAGCATTTTTATAAAATCAAATAGGTGATTTTCCCAAAGACACCAACTCAAAGGGAACGCTTTCCCAAAGAAGAAAACGAGAGGAATTAACGCCCTGTTTGGTTGAAGGGAAAGGGAGGGATTGAGCAATCCTTCCTTTGTTTGGTTGACTAATTAGAAAGGAGGGAAAGGAAGGGAAAGAGAAAATTTGTTTGGCTGCAAGGGGAGGGAAAGGAAAGGAGAAAGGAAAGGAAAGGGAGGGATTGAGGATTTCATTCCTTTCCCTTCCCTTTCTCTTCCCTTCCCTTTCCTTTCCCTCCCTTTCCCTCCAACCAAACATGGCGTAAAGGAGGAAGGCGTGCAACTCTCTCCCTCCCTCTCTTAGTTAAGAAATTTTCTTTTCTTTAAAAACTAAGATAAACTCCATAATTTTCAGATATAGAAACTTACCATTGGAAATTAATTGGTTGCATGGCTTGAGCATGCACCATCCAGTCAATCCAAGCTGGTCACCAGCCAGCTCAACTCACTCATGCACACAAGCATTAGAGGGACAAAAAATTTATATAACTTCCCAAGGAGGGGGACCGTTTTTTTTACTAACTTCGATTACTCTCTCCCTCTTGTTCTCTCTTCTCATAGAAACAGCAAAGAAGAATGGAAGAAGAAAAAAGAAAATATCATCCAAACAAAGTCTCTCTCTCTCTCCCTGACCTTTCCACCGAATTTTCTGAAATAGAGTCCTCCACTTGGACTCTTGTTTAGGATCTTTGTTATAAGGAGAACTGTTTTCAGATTAAAGCAAGAAGACTCTCACTTATTTCTAGCTTTGCTAAGCTTGAATCCACAATTGGATTTTTCTCTAGGATTGTTGGATCTAGGAAACTAGCCGAGATCATTATTTGTCTCCAAAGCCAGGCAGCAAGGTAGGGCTATCCAATCTTATTCTCTATTTAACTTCGTAGCTGCTCATTTAAATGGTATAATCCGGCCGGGGGGGGGGGTTATCTTCATTTTCATTTCTATTTTAGCTGGGAATGATGTCAAGTTAGGGAATACTCACAAGGATGTACATGTTAATGCATTGTGCATACATAAAACAGTTTTCAAAAAAGGAAAACCCACAAAATGATTTTGCACAAGCCCCAAGGCCAGACTATCTTCAATCGCCAGCCTCAATCCCAATTTGAACTAAATACCATGACAAAACCCATAGATAGAGAGAGAGAGAGAGAGAGAGTTTCATGCTGAAATATATATATCTTCAGGGCCTATTAGGGATGGGTTCATCTACATAGAAGAGATCCACCCTTATACAACTATATTAATGAGAACTTGCTTGAGCATATCTCTTAATTTTCCTCATTACAATTTATATTTCCATGTTTTGCTGTGTTTTTCTTGAGGAAGGTACTGAATGAGACTAAAAACTTTGTTTTCACTCCCCTCATGTAAAGAACGCAGCTATGAATTGTCATTATTCATATGCTACGGGGTCGTTTCTCAATCTTTCAATTCTAAGAAGTAGTGTACACTATACATATCCATGTGTATTTACATGTCACTTCTCATAAAAAAACAAGACCATTTTCTTTCTAAGATCAGATTGAGAGCCACGTCTTCATTCTGGTTTAAGGAAGACAATCTTTCATTTTGGTCTTGATAGTTCAAAACTACAAGGTCGATCCGTTTTAAACTTTAAAATCTGGTTAAAACAACAATATCTACACAAATATCACTCATGCTAAAATGGGTGAAGTTGCTGAAATCAGACTTCAATCTCTCAAAAACCATCTTTAAATCTCGGAGTTCCAGCAACTTTACCCATTTTAGCACAAAAGATAGTTGTAAATCAGTCATTCATTATAGAACTAGATGGATTACTAGTTCAGTCCAAATTGGCATTTTAGAAGATGGTTCCTAAATATTGCTGATTTTCAAGTTTTTGTAGTTCATGCGGAGCATGAACCCTGACATGTTTCTTCAACATAAAAATGGATATATGTAAAAATATATATTCCGTACATTGATTTCAAAGCTTGACTTTTAAGGTTAAGCAAGATTTTCAAAACTTGATGTCTTTGTCAAAGAGCATGCGCTCTTAGGTTGATATTTCTTAACTTACAGCCATTAAAATAAGAATGAAATCTAATTCATAGCCATTTGAGCATGGGAAGTGGATGTCATCCACTATTTTCATTTTGAAGATTGCGATCTTCATTTCATTTTGAGATTTCCTTTCATTTTGAGAGTTTTATCTATTTTAAATAGATGACTCAAGCTTGTAAACTGTACTCTATCACATATACTTGATCTAATGTCAAAGTATATTTTAGAGACAGTCCTACATATCTAATAAAATTTGCCCTCTATTTCATGTATGAATGTGCTATAGAATCCATTGCTTAAATATATGTTTAGAGATTATGAGAAACAAGAATGTACGCTTCCATGTAGTTCATTTTCTCTTTCCATGCATATACTCACATGTTCAATCACATGCACACACTTTCTATAAAAATTAAGCGAACCAATTCCAAGCTGCAAGATGCGACAAGTCATATTGCAACAAAGAATTGGGATTCTCACTTGCTTTTGAAAGAAAACACAAGAATCCTATCAAATTTGCCAACAAAAATATGTTTGAAAACATAAATTTTTCCTACATTTTGAAGATCTTATTTGGTCAAAGCAAGTTTTACTTGTGAATTTGAGAAATTTAACAAACCCACTTGAATCTAAAATTTCATATCAATTGATCTTAATAAAATGATTTGGCACAATAAATTTTCAAAGTTGATAAATTGACCCATTTGTCAAGCCAACTTTACCTTCGAAGTTTCCCAAATTTTTATCCAAGATCATAAAATGATTTTAAGTTCATAAGAATGAACTAATTTTAAATTCGATTACCAATTTTCCAATTCAATTATCTATCAAATTTCAAATTCTCAATTACCAAATCAAATTGCCATATTTTCGAGAGGAAAGATTGAAACCATAGAAGAGAGTCGTAAAAAAAAAGTTAAGGATGGGTAGAGAGAGGTGTTATATATATATAAAACTCATAAAAAGTTATTGAGGTTAAAGACAGAGAAAGAAAGAAAAAGAGAGGGAAATATGTATATATATATATGTGTGTGTGTGTATGTGTGTGTGTGTGTGTGTAGAACTCATAAAAAAAGGTTTTGTGGTTAAAGAGAGAAATAGAGAGAGAGAGACACACACACACACACACACATATATACACATCTCCCTCTTTTTAAAAAATCTCTTTCTCTATCTCTCTCTTTAATATATATATATATATATATATATATATATATATATATATATATATATATATATATATATATATATATATATATATATTAAAGAGAGAGATAGAGAAAGAGATTTTTTAAAAAGAGGGAGATGTGTATATATGTGTGTGTGTGTGTGTGTATGTGTGTGTGTGTGTGTATACAAAAGATTTTAAAATCAAAGAGAGAGAGAGAGACACAATAGAAAAACTTGTAAAAGATATATTACAAAGTTGAAGCAAGAGAGAGATAGGGAAAGAGATTTTTAAAAGAGAGGAATAAAATAGATAGACTTATAAAAAGAAGTTATAAGTTGAAGAGAAACAAATTTTAAAAGGAGATCAAGGAGAATGAGATAGATGTCTCAAAAGAGAGAAAAACATGGAGAGATGAATTAATAAGTGACTGAGAAAAGAAATTGAGACACAAAAATTGCCTAGCAATAGAATATTTCAATTCCTAACATTATATATATATATATATATATATATATATATATATATATATTAGGATCAAGAGATCATTTTGATAATTTTTTACTTCAATCTTTTTATGTACACCGGAAAGGAACTTGGGCACATGGAAGAGCCTAGGCTAAGTCTTCATAACCTCTTTATAGAGGGTTTTTACTTTTTGAAATTCTTTTAAAAAGAGATTCAAAATATGTTTACATATGTATGGAAGGACAATAGTCATAGTTATATCGGAACATGCTTCTCCGACCATGGGGTAAGGGAGAAAAATCAACTATAAATGAAAATAGTAACATAAGAGAGCTCCTATTGGAATCACTAATCAGATGATTAACAAATGATTTATCAAGCAATAGAAAGGATTCTATACTACATGTAGGGATGTCATGAGAATGCATTTTAACATGTATATATTCATAGGGTATTTCAGGTTGGACAAGTATCAACCTCAAAAACTAAAGTGATAGAAAAAATATCATCCCAAGCTCTCAATCTTACCATTCATTCACATATTAATTGAAAAATCAACCAACTATGCATGAATAATATTATAAAACATAGACAATACACATTCAATTAGCATAGAAGGGAAAGAAACATATTTCAAGCTTAAAGGAGAAATGAAATTTTATTGCACGTTGTTCATGCTCCCGGTGCACTCAAGAGTAGCTCTCGACTCTGATGAGAAGATTTTAGAGCTCTCTTGCATGGTCATGGGGAGATGACAAATGGAAAAATTACAAAAAAATGGCTACGTACCTCTAGATATAGTGGTTTAGAATGACAAATCTTTAAAATAAGATGATCACGAAGCCTTCCAAATGAGACTCCGAGGTGTTGAATGAAGCTTTCCAAGGGTTCTCCTCATTCTCCCTTAAAGAATGAAGATTGAAGAAGAAGAGAAAAACCAAGGCTGAAGAAGAAGAATGCAAGGAGAAAGACGTAAAAATGTCGAGAAATGGAAAGAGCTAAGGGAAAATTTCTGAACCTCATGTGCTAGAGCTCAAGAAGTTCCCCAAGAGTTAGCTCATACCCAAGGGTGCAGATTTTGGAGGGTACTTACAGAAAATTTGTAGCCAAAACCCTAAATTTATTTTTTAATTTTATAAGGTTTTCATGCGAATTTTGATTTTTTTTATTATTTTTAACGTTTTTAATTTTTTGTAGGTTTTGACCAATGGAGATTGGCTTTAGCCCTACAAACACCTTTTAGAAGGTGTTGGGACCAAAGGGGTGGTTTTTGCCTAAAAGGGTGCCTACCGAGAAGGCAGGCCCTGTCCTATGTGCACGTTGGCCTCCTTAGGTGTGTCCCACCTAAACATTTAAAATTTATATTTTAAAATGTATATTTTTGAAGGGAGAAATGTTCTTTTGGTTAAAATGAATCCGGATTCATTCTGGGTTGTTTCATGCCCATTTGATGTCCAGGTCGGATTCCCTTGATTGGGGAAGCATTCCGATCGATGCCAAAGGCTCGAATCAGGAGTTAAAAGAGGCGTTTTGGGTTCAAAACACATTTAAAATATGATTTTAAATTTTTTGAGGTGGGATTGAGTTAAAAAGCAAAGGTAAGGCTCACACACGCGCTCGAGGCTCCAAGTAGTGTCAGAATTTGATATCTTGGCCTCGGTTTCGGATTTGGATTGAAATTTCTATGTATATCGAAATTTTGGTTTTGGATCCAATTGGGACCTAAGAGTGGCTTTCCAGACATATTTTCCTAATTTGAGCTTGATTTTGATTTTTGGGTTCAATCATAGACTTTGGCTTTGTATTTACGAATCGGGATGTAATTTTTGGATCTAGGGCTTAGATTTAGATCCAAATTTGGATCTAAATTTCATATATGGATCTAGGGATCCGTTTTGGCTCTAGAACTGGGATTTGGATTTGGATATAGATCAAGAGGTCTGTTTTGGATCTAGGGAAAGAATTTGGATTTGGATATGGATCTAAAGAACTATTTTAGACCCAGTGCTGCGATTTGGATTTGGATTTGGATATGTATTTAGAAGTCCAAATTGGGGTTGAGCTTGGGCCCAAGGTTCAAAATCAGATCCAAATATGCTACATGTGTGATCGATTGTCAAATTGAATGAGAAATTGATTAAAATGACTAAAATCTCTCTAAATACATTAATTATAGTTTTTTTTTAATTTGGCGTGATAACACTCACACACACTCTCTCTCTCCTCTCCTTGTCTATTGATGTGACTCATCAACAATAGCTCCAACCCAAACCCTTTCTTCGAGCCATCCTCATTCCCTTGTGTGAAGCCCTCATTCAGCCCCTACTAGTTTTCCCAAATTGAGCACCATCCCAAGCCGAAAGGACCTAATTAAAAAGAAAACAAAGAAATGGTAGTTATTGAGTAGTGGCATTCTGCTGCCGTACTTTTTTGAAACATGTAAAGTGTCTCTACCATAATCTATTTTTCAGTCCAATGAGAGAACATGAAACACAAAAAATTGAGCTAAAAACATGCTTTTCATTTCATGTTGTTATAATCGACAGTCTTAGAGAGAATAAAATCGATCAATTAACTAACCCTAATTGTAATAATAAAGAGATTAAGGGTGCAGTAGAGACTTGCAAATAGCATCAACTACAAATAGAAAAATGTTTGAAGAGAACTCCTAACTATTAAATATTGAATAGGACTACCTAGAAACTCAAAGTCTTTTGATGTAACATCTAGAGATCTCACCAAAAGGAAGAGCTTTGGGGAAGACATTAGCAGCTTGACCTTCAAATGAGATATGAATGGTGATTATAGTTCCTCCTTGAACAAGGTCCCATATGTAATGGCAGTCTACTTAAATATGTTTAATGTTCTCATGGAAAACTTGATTTTTTGTAATGTATGTGGCCGCCCTATTGTCACAATACATCCTCATAGGAAGAGGAACAAGCACACCTAGACTAGAGAGCATGGATTTTGCCCAAGTCATTTCATAGATTCTGCACTAGATCTTGACACCACACGTTGCTTTTTGCTTCTCCATGATATATGGTTGCCTCCCACAAATACATAGAATCTTTAGTAGACTTTCTATCTTCGACTGAGCCAGCACTGCATCATAATAGGCTTCCACTTCCAAGGACTTGTCTTTTGTGAACAAAAGTCCTTTACCTCAAGATGATTTCAAACATTTCACCACCATTAATGCTGCATACCAATAAACTTTCATGGGCCATTCCATGAATTGACTTAGCTTCTCGACTACAAAGCTAACGTCAGTCCTGGTCATAATAACATAGAGGACCTTCCTAATAAGGAATCTGTATGATCGAGAATCCACTAATTCTGATTGGTCATCATGAAGATGTATGTGTGGATTCATAAGTAGAGTGGTCGGTTTAGCTCCTAACGTCCCAGTGTCTTACAATAAATCAAGAACATACTTCTATTGGGATAGAACTACACCTTTCCTGTTGCGAGCAACCTCTATTCTTAGGAAATATTGTAGTTGACCAAGATCTTTCATCACAAAGTGTTTTTTGATAAACAACTTTGTATTAAAAAATTTCTTGACCGGAGTAACCTATCAAGATAATATCATTAACATGAACTACTAGAATGGTCATACTTTGGGAATTTTTCTTGATAAATAGAGAATGATTAAGAAGGGATCTCGCAAAGCCACCCTTTAAGACCACCTCAGACAACTTGTAAAACCATGTAAGAGGACTCTATTTGAGTCCATATATAGCCTTCTTCATTTTACACACTTTTCCATACTCTCCTTATCGTTCAAACCCTGTGGCTATTGCATATAGATAGTCTTATTGAGATCACCATATAGAAAGATATTTTTGACATCAACTTGATATTTTTGACATCAACTTGATACATGTGCCAGTCATTGTATGCAGCCACAAAGATGATACGACAGATGGTTCCCAACCAAGCAACAGGAGAAAAAGTCTCAAAGAAATCAACACCATAGGTTAGTGTGTAGTCCTTAGCAATCAACCTAGCTTTGTATCTTTCTACAGAACCATCAGAATTATATTTCATGGTGAATATCCACTTGGAGCTAACAATGCCATAATCAAGAGGAGGATCAACAAGTTTCCAGTGCCCCACTGAACCAAAGCATACATCTCATCTTGCATTGCTTATTTCCACTGGGTATCTAATAAATCTTGTTGATGATATGTAGGAAATTCATGGACAATCAAAGCTAAATAAATGGTTACATATTTTTACCATCAATAGAAACAAAGTGAGATATGGGGTGCAAAGTATATTGTTGTTTGCCTTTGCGAAAAGCAATAGGTAAGTACTGATAAGGATCAGATGTATCTATACTAGACTCAAATGGATTAAGTATACTCACTTCAGTGGAGAATGATCATGAGAGGGGTCTTGTCAACATGTGTAAACCAGCGAATGATCACGAAACTTGGAGATACCAGAAGGAGACTCACATGAGAATGACTCCAATGGAATGGGAGGGATAGGTAGTGGGTTAGATGATCATGGAATCTCAATAAAGGTATGGGAGTGACTATAATAAGGTTGAGACTCAAAGAACTATGACATCCTCATTGATATACTCGTTTTGAATCAAAGGGTTAAAGCATTTGCAACCTTTATGATTTCTAGATAGCCGGTAAAAAGATACTTAATTGCTTGAGTGGCCAATTTATCAGGTGTAGGCCTAAGGATGTGAACAAAGCATGTGCAACCAAATATTTTGGGAGAGATCAGAAACAAGGGTCATTGTGGGTACACAAATTTAATAAGAACCTGGTTGCAATGGAGGATGAGGGTAAATGGATGGTCAAGTAACAGGCAGTGAGGATGGTATCTCCTTAAAAATATGCAGGTAAATGAGTATGAAGTATTAGGGAACAAGCCACATTTTAAAATTGGCAATATTTTTCTCAGCTACTCTGTATAGATGACTTCAGACCTTTCTTTGAAGAGGAAAACCCAAGTTACTAAAGAATAGTCATTCACAATGACAAGGAAATAATGAAATCTCTACCCACTCGCAACTCTGCTAGGACCCCATACTTCAACATGAAGAAAATCAAATAGTCCACAACTAGACCAACTAAAACTTGATGAATAACTGCTACAGGTGTGCTTGCCAAGTTGATAGGCTTCTAGAACAACTTTAGTATTGATAGATAAGGAAGTAGGTGAAAAGGCTTGGAGATGGATGGTTGACCCAGTCTGATATGCCACTAGAAGGAGGAGGTCAATGAAGAAGTTGAGGAGGCTACAATACCCATGAAATCAGACAGGATGTAGATGCCCCTTTGCTTATAACCTCCACCAATCGCCTTTTTAGTTTGTGAGTCTTGAAATGAACATAAATTAGAGTCAAATCTAACATGATAATGTAGGTCAGTAGTCAAATTTTTGACTGAAAAAAGGTTAATAGGAAATTCAGGAGCATATAACACATTAGGAATCATCATAGACTGAGTAATCTTAACATCTCCATAGCCTATAATAAGAGACCATCTGCCACCTATAAGTTTCACATGATGAGTTTGAGGTAATGTGTGGAGTAAGATAAATAATGAAGGTCTACTACAAAGGTGCTTCAATGCCCCTTAATCAATAATCCAAGTAGTACATGTATCATGTGGAGCAATATTGGCATACATAGCACTATCTATCATAACTGTGGAAGGTGACGGCTGAATAGATCGGTAGGCTAAGAAATGGTCATACTCTGACTTGTTGATACTCACTGTCACACTCTCAAGATGGGAAAAAGATGAAGACCCTTCTACTATTGATGAAGTTGCCTAGATAGATCCAATAAGTGACTATAATGAATTTTAGCCTTGCTTAGATGCAACACCTCTACCTAGGGATGTAGCGGAAGGACAATCATGCTTATCCCAACATCTATCTTTCAAATGCTTTATTTTCCCATAGTAGGTGCACTGGAATCTCCCATGACCTCCTCCTAACCCTTGGCCTATGCCCCTTCCCTTGAAAAAACTACCCCCACGGTCTCCTGAAGCCACCAAGGCAACAGCTGGAGCAACAGTGGAAGGTTGAGAAAGGGTCACAGCAAGACGGCTAAGTCTGTTGTAAGCCTCACCTAGGTTAGGAATTTTTGCTCCAGTCAACATCTATGTCTTTGCTACTGTGTATTCAGGAGAAAGCCCTCTTAGAAACTTTGCCACAATAGACTATTCACCATGAGTCTTGTGGCATGTGGGACATGGAGGATGCAGAGCTTTCAGTCTTTCATAGAATGATTTGATGGAAGCAAAGTATTGAACAAGACTTTGATCACTCTATCAAAAATTAACTGCAAAATCTTGCTAACATTCTTGTCATTAAAGTATGTTTGTTTCAAAAAATCTCACATCTATTTGGTAGAGGTATAGTATGCAATAGTAGAGGTAATTTGTGATTGCACACTATTCATGATCCATGACATGACAATATTTTTCACTCTTTACCACAAGCTCATTTTCTTCTATAACATGCTCCTTCCAATGTCCAATCACAAAGATCATAAACACATGGGACCAAATGTCATATAATTATATCTATCTAACTTTATAGTAGAACCATAAGAAAAGGGATTGCCCGTGTTTTTACACTCATACTGCATTTTTGTCTTGCCTTCATCAGCCACAATGAGAGACTAGACAAAATGACCTTAATATAGTTGTACTTTGACAGTGAAGAGTATAGCACATAGCAATCAACTTGAGAGGATCTAGGCAACAGCATTTCCAACATCAATAAAGTACTTAAATAATTATCTATCAACTTGTTGTTTAATAAATCAGTCCACCAAACTCCCATGTAGTGGGCTTCATACCATTACTTACAAGAATCTACATATGCATATAAGAAAGACAATCAATCTGATAAGAGTATATTGAACTTGCAGCCACTTTCCCATGGTCAGCCAACAAAATCTGATAAGAATATGGTCCATGTGTGGCAATTCTTCCACGAGCCTAGATCTGACTTGAAACTCCCGCGCAGTTGCAGACACTCCACTACATCCACATTGGGAACCTAATCACACATACCTCTTATGTGTGATTAGATTCCCCTTCCATGCTGCTCCACTATCTCCCAATAAGCAGAGAGAAGAGAAGGAAGGGCTAGAGGAAGAAAAGAGGTGGGAGACAGAAGAGAAGAAGAAGTCGCTGGAAAGTTCCGTCTACCTCCGCCAAAGAAGGGTGGATATCACCAGCTCTGATACCATGTTACAGCTGACAACCTTAGAGAGAAGAAAATTGATCAATTAACTAAACCTAATCTCAATAAAAAAGAGACTAGGGCTGCAGTAGAGACTTACAAATAACATGAACTAAAAATAGAAAAATGTCTAAAGAGAATTCCTAACTATTAAATATTGCAAAGGACCACCTAGAAAAATAAAGTCTTCTATTTCAACACATGCTATTTGCTGCAACGTATAGAACAATTTTTTATCAGATGGAGTTAAGTTTCATGCTTGCTTGTGGTTTAGATCCTTAAGAACGGGTCCCCTTGATGGCCATAGAAAAATTCTTAAGAGAAGGGGCTGACAGCTCAATAATTTTAGATCAAATGGTTTAGTAACTATGTTTCGCAGGCTGGTTACAAAAACCATGACAAGTAGAATCATAGCTGCATTCAGCAAAGTCACGAGCAATTAGCTTTCACTCATTAGAAAGATTCGAGATAGCATTTTTTCTTGTTAATAAAGTGCTAAATTCCAAAGGAAATGCAGTCAAGAGTCATTTTGCATGAAGTTAGACCTTAGTAAAGTTTGTATTTGTGACAATTGGGAGTTTCTCTGTAATGCCCTTGTTTCACTTGGGTAGTTCCTACAAAGGATCAGACCAATGACGTAGGTTTCACCCTATTTGGTTTCAAATGTCTCCACAATTTATTTTTAGCTAATCATTCATTTTCTGCATAGTAAACATCCCTGAGATTTTATAAACTTTAGGAACAAATATACTCCTTTATAGAACATTTCAACACTGCTCCACAGCTTTTTAGAAATTTTCAATTAATTTTTTTTTCGTGTATACCTATCAAACACTGGAATATGGTTCCAGGGAAACCCATCCACAAAAAACAAACACAATGTCATTTTGGAAAATGGCATTATGTTGACTATTCCACCTATTCTAGAACTAAGATTCTGAAATTAGCGTTTAAGCATCTTAATTTTGGAGCGTCAAACACTACCCAAATGATGCACACATTTCTGTTTCTCAGAATGGAACAACTGCAGATAGGGAGAGAGAGACAAGTGCATGGTTAATTACGTTGTTGGAAGATAGTGGGGATCAGTCTATTTGCTTCTGCTAATCTATTGCATGCACTATTTTTCTGCTTTCTCTTGTCTCAATATCTAGTGTAGTTTTACTTAGCAAATCCTCAACCAACTTCTTTTAGCAGTAGATGGTTTCTACCTTTGCTCTTATGTGACAATGGCATTTTTGCTTTAGAACTGTAGTCTTCATCTACATGCTATCTTGGGTTGTACATGTAGTTTTCATTCGTTGGTGTCATGGATTGCTCTCCGCATAAGTGTTTGTGTCTGAGCCTTTTCTTGGTTGTGTTGTTTTTTTTTGTTTTTAATTATTTAGTTGTATTCATTATCCTTTTGCACTGAAAATCAAGAATTCTTTCTAGCAGGTTTTCATTGAAAAACTCATGTAATGTCTTTCACCGATGTTGTTTCCCTAGGAAATTTGTGGTATGTGTTTCTGCTTTGGCTTTTTGAGAGTGAGTATTTTGTTTTGATTCCCTAGGTGGTGTTTTATAGTGGTGTTATGGCTAAGGATGTCCAATGAGTCAAGCCAACTCAAGCTGGATTTGAACTTGCTTGGTTAAACTCGACTGAGTTAGACTCATTTAATAAAAAAGTTTATTTGAGTTAAAAAGAATTGGTTAAGTAACTGATTCGAGTTTGAGCTAGGAGAGTTTAGATCATGCAAATGAGTCGAGCATGACTTCTTCATTGTGAAAATTTCATTTACTGAAAAATAAAAAAAATTAATGAATAAATATGTCATGCCCAATAATATATTGACCAACTCATTTACAGGTTAGGGATTTTTTTTTTAACTTTTTAATGAATAGATATACTTGCCCAAAAATATATTAACTAGCTAAATTACAAGTTAAGAATCTCAAAAAAACAAATTTGGTACTTAAATATACAAAAGTGAATATCCAATAAAGACCATGAATAATTTGCAGACACTTATGATAACAACCCACCAGAATAATGCTGATGAACAATGAAGAATTAGAACACTTAACCCTTCTATCTTTAAACCAAGGACAATGATTCCCATATCTAGAAATAGATAGGACTAACAACTAGGAAACATGTATAGGAAAGAAAATAAAAACGTTCAGATGGATCCAGCAAAACTCAACATGATAACTAAAAATTTCAATGGCTAGAAATGGTGAAAAAATGGGGAAATAGGCCACTTCGGGACCATTTCTGACGAAATATAAATTAGTAAACTAGGTGTGAGGATTCCTAATGACTTGTAGAGATGGAAATAACCATGATTGATTTTGGGTAAAATAATTGTCAGGATTTTCATGATTTCTATGCAAAATTAGGGACCATGGGGCAAAATGAGGTTATCATGGTTAAAATGATCATGTGGTGTAATGTAACAACTATTAAGCGCATAGCAACATAAAACAAATAGAACCTATTTAGCAAGAAAAGAGGTTGAAGCAGGATAGTTGAGCATATACCTTCCTGGTCGTCAGGGCCCCTAACTCCTCGTCGTAATGCTAGAAATAGCAATAATAGTGTTAGGGAATCATCGCGGCAAATTTGCCACCCATCCCACTTTATGCTATATAAAGGACGGATGGCACTACTATGCGGTTGGCTAACTCACATGGGTGCAAGTATGGATATGGGTATCACAACTATAAAAAAATTTGTGTACAAGGGTACAACAGGGTATATATGTATGCATACATATACAAAATCTCAAAAAATCCAAAAAATTTAAAGAAAATTAGTACACAATAATCAATAGTCAATTTGTAGTTCACTCATATAATCCCATCCAAGTTAGAATTAGAAACATTGTTTGTAACATGCTAAAACAGATTTTTGTTTCACTGTTTGGCCAAGCACAAAACCGAAAATCAGGGATTCAAAAATACTCAGCAAAAATCAAAGCTAAAATTGGAACCGCCAGCAAATAAAAAATCAAATAGCTGAAAACATAAGCCATAAATGGCAAAGCTCAATCATAACAATCAAGGTGCTAAAAGAACCTAGCTTCAAAAATTAGAAAAAAAGGGTGAACCATCACTGGCTGCAGCTTGCTGGTTGTAGCCATTCAGTTATATTGCAAATGGATGGAAGGACGTAGATGTGATGCATTTTGGATCGGATCTGATGCAAATTCAATCCAAAACATACCATGAACTCGAGTTCGAGTCGATTTTCGTAAATGAATTGAGTTTGGGCAGATAACTCGATTACTTTATTCACTGAGTCGAGTTTCGGTTCACTGAACTCGATGCGTTGAGTTTGATTCGGGTCATCTTCGTGCCATCCATTGTCAACCTTCCATCTACTGATGACTCTTCTGGCTACTTCCCATCAAGTCTCTCTCTCTTTACCTCTCTTTTTCTCTCTAGGTTTATATATATATGATGGAATTTCTAAATTATTTGAATAAACTATTCATGCTAAATCATCGAATCACAAAAACCAAAGCAAAAATGTACCTGAATTTATCTGTGAGATAGCGATAGTAGACTCTGGTGGTGGAATCTTCTGAAGTCTCTATGTAGTATGAGATCTCTCTCAGATGGGGAAGACAAGACCCTACAATTAGTATTCCTTTTATGTATAACCTAAGAGACCACTACCCTTATATTATAAAGAGTAATTTCAGGTTCTACCCATCATAAAACCTAAAATGACACACAAGTAACCACACATATAGCAATTATTCTATGCCCTATGAAATGACTGAATATCTAACTTAATTGATAACTTAATGAATATTTCCTTTTAGATAGCAGATAATGTTCAAAATTTTGCTAGATATATGCAGGCCCACACATATAGCTCAAAATTGCTATCTTTAATATGTCATTTCCACCAATGTCGTCCATGATCATATCAACATCAGACCAAAGCAACTTTCGCTACAAATAGAATAGTTAGACCCATCAATGATTATAACTGCAAACATAACCAACGGCATAGATGTGTAGCAAGAGAATTACAGACAATGTGATCACAACATGTCTATTCTCAATTGATCCTACTTTAATACCTTATGAAAATTTAAAAATAAACATAAGAATAGATGAAACCAAAAGAACTTTAAATTGTATTTTGTATAAACTATAATGTGTCTACCATATAAGAACAATTAAAAATACAATTTCCCACTAAACCAGCACATCATCAAGTGATAAAGCACTCATAAGTATGCTCGTGAAAGACCTTGGGTGTTAAACCCTTAGTGAGCAGATCTGCAATCATGGAGTTCATCCCATTATGCTCTAAAGACATCTGACCATTCTATATACTTTTTTAACAGCCAAAACCTTAATGTCTATGTCTTTCAACTTTGATAAACCATTATTGTTACTAGAATACTGCACTGTTGAATTATTTTCATAAAATAACCTCAGTGGTCTATCAACACCACTCACAATGTACAACTCTATGACAAAATTGTAGTCATAATGCATGATTGGATGTCTCATAACATGCTATGAATTCTGTAGCCATGGTTGAAGTAGCTACTAGTGTTTGCTTAACACTTTTTCATGATATAGCTCCTCCATCCAATAGATATACATAACTCAAAGTAGGTCGACGACTATCCTAACATCCAGCAAAGTCAAAATCTGAATACCCAACGACCTCCAACTTATTTGACTTTCTGTATGTGAGCACGAAACCCTTTGTTCTTTGTGAATACTGCATTACCCTTTTGGCTACTTTCCAATGATCCATACTAAGATCACTCAAATATATATCCAATATGTCAATAATATTTACAATATCCAAATGAGTATAATCCTGAGCATACAATAGACTTCCTACAATAGATGCATGGGGAATATTTTTCATTTCCTTATTACTTTTAGGGCATTGATTGAGACTGAACTTGTCTCCTTTAGCAACAGGGGTATCTCTTGGTTACCAATCTTTCACGTCGTATCTTTCAAGTACCTTATTAATGTAGGCCTTTTGAGATAATCCAAGAATACCGCGAGAACAATCTTGAAATATTCGGATCCCTAATACAAAAAATGCATCATCAAAATCTTTCATCTCCAACTTTGTCGATAGAAATCTCTTGATTTCACATAATAAGCTTACATCATTATTACTGGAAAATAGTATGTCATTGATACATAAAACTAGAAAGACAAATTTACCTCCACTAAACTTAAGGTGTATGCATTCATCAGCCACATTAATGAAAATACAACTTAATGAAACTTGTACTACTACTAACTGGAGTCTTGCTTAAGCCCCTGGATGAATTTCTTGAGTTTGGAGATCATTTTCTTTGCATCTCCTGAAGCAAAGTGTTTTGGCTGCACCATATATATTGTCTCATCAACATCCCCATTGAGAAACACTATTTTAACATCCATCTGATGTAGCTCTAGCAGTGCTGTGATAAACCTGAAAGAGTCTTTCAATAAAACTGAAGAGAAAGTTTTTGTATAATCAATGTCTTCTCTTTGAGTGAAGTCCTTTTCCACAAGACGTGTTTTAACTTTTTTATTTTACCTAATGAATCCCTCTTAGATTTAAATATCTATTTAAAACCAATGGGCTGCACACCTTTAGGAAATGAGACGATTCCCACATGTTATTATCCATCATGACTTTATTTCTTCATTCATGGCTTCTATCCACTTCTGAGATTTAGAACTTGGTATTGTTTGTTGGAAGTTGATAGGACCATCTTCCATCAAGCTTGTATCAACCTCATGTTCTTGGAGATAGATAACATAATCATCTGATATTACACTTCTCCTTTCTCTAGTGGATCTTCTTAATGGCACATCTACTTGACTTTCTTCAGGTTTGCTAAGTTTGTTCTTCAGTGGTTTGAATAGGAAGGTCATCATTATTGTTTTCGTTCAAATTTGTTGATAGCAAAACTTCAGGCATAAAGACCTAACTACTACCAACAACATCTATACAATGAGACTTAGGTTCTTCATCAAAGGCAATATTTCTCACCTTATCACCTCTCTGAAACACAACATCCTCGAAGAAATGAGTATTTCCTATTTTAAAGAATGATTTCTTAATTGGGTCATAAAATTTATAATCTCAGACCGCTCAGAGTACCCAACAAAATAGCAATTGATCATCCTTGAGTCTAGTTTCTTTTCATTAAGCCTATAAGGCTTAGCCTCAGCTGGACATCCCCAAATATGAAAGTGCGTCAAGCAAGGCATTTTGGCCGTCCACAATTCATATGGGGTTTTTGGTGCTACTTTAGTTGGCATTTTATTAAGGATATACATTTAGTTCCAGAGAGACTCGAGCAAGGTAGAATGATTAATCATACTCCTTACCATATTCATAAGTATCATGTTTTGTCTCTTAGCTATGCCATTCATTCTGGGAGTACCCAGCATGGTATTATGAGGGACTACACCACATTCCTCTAGGAATTTAGAAAATGGACTGGACATTGTTCGCCTAATCTATCATATCTACCATAGTACTAACAAACATAGTAAAATCTATGAGCCTTAATAATTTTTCCTAGTTGGTTTTTAACTTCAGCCTTAAATGATTTGAACATGTCTAAAGACTAAGACCTCTTATGGATAAAATACATGTAACCGCAACGAGAGTAATTGTCTATGAACATGATAAAATACTATTGACCAGTCCAACAAGCTATAGGGAGCGGACCACACACATTAGTATGAATAAGTTTTAAGACATCCAAAGCTCGATAGACACCGATTTTCTTCGTGTTTGTTTATTTTCCCTTAATACACTCAATGCAAACATGAAAGTCCATGAAATCAAGGGAATCAAAAATTTTATTTGACATAAGTCTTTTAATTCTCTTTTCAAAGATATGACCTAAGGGTCTATGCCATAAAGTAGTGGATTCTCATTGGCTAATTTTCACTTAGTAACACAAGATTTAACATGCAAGGTTTTATGATATGAAGCAACCGTATCAAAAAAATAAAGGTTATTGCTACTAGGTAAAGAACCTTGCCAATCAAATTTGAATTCAGAAATAACTTAAATTTACTATCTCTAAATGAACAATGATAACTAAATTTGTCCAACAAGGAAATAAGAACCAAATTTTGCCTAAAAGATGGTACTACAAAAGATTTTGACAAACTCAAACAGCATCAAGTCCTTAACAATAACTGAAAATTTGCTATAGCTTCAACCTCCCCCTCTTGCCATTGCCCACATAGATGAAACTTTCAGCAACACTTAGCGATTGGTAATTTAGACAACCCTACATTGATGAACTTTGAAGTCCTCAGCTAGACTGAGACCCAGTGTCTAACTTTGAAGCAAGATAAGACATTTTCATAATATACTCCCTTACGTTCTCCTTGCCTTTAAAGAAACAAGTTTACTCAAATGAGTACTTGTTTCAGCCTTTTTGTTCTTTACAAAATGCTTTTCAACTTCATTGAGGTACAACTTGACACTAGGCTCTTCAAAAATAGCAGCCATAAAGTTTTATGGGATTGACTTCTTCATGATCATAAGGCTTAGGCGATTGAAACAGTCCCACCACTCGAAATTTTGCTTGTCATCACAGGAACTTTCATCCGATTAGAGTGGGTGGACGGTCCTTCTAAAGCACAAAGTCTAAATCCATGCAACCTAAGACAATCATAACATTTTCTTTCCAAATTTTGAAGTTTGAACAATTTTGCTCAAACAATCGAACACAAATTTACAGATATCATTAAAGCAAAAGAACTCTATACAAAGAATAATATACCAAAACATGTTCACAATCAATACACATGTACAAATGAAATAATACATAAATGAATTTAAAATAATGGTCAGAATCCTATCAAAAGATACCAGTGCACCATTCATATCCAATTTTAGGACTAAAATATCAACTGCAAGTAGTACACTTAGTTGACAATGAATATCCTGTCGAACAATGAGCCCTTCTTTAGACTCACTCATCATTCACATGGAAACCTTATAATCATCACATATTCATTGCCATGTATGCTTAACCCTACCAATCAGCAACTCTCCTTTGGGCTGATTACCACTTGCATAGATTAAACATACTAACATCTAATGCTCTAAACAAGTAAATCTACACAATAGAGATCACTTTGGTGACATTATGCATAAATCTACTCATTCAACAACAATAGCCATGACCAAAGGTTAAATTCGCATAACCATAAACAATAGTCAAACATGATAAAGCATGCATAAATAGCCCTGTATCGGTTCTATAACTCAACGAACCACTAAAGAGGGCATGTAAATGAACCAAACATCATGAACCGATTCCAAAGATGTGCTTGAATAGATCAAGGACCATTGGACGAGGCTTAAAGTATCCTATATCAGTCCAAAACACATGTGTCGCCCAAAATTGGGTTGAACCAAAACTGTATGAACTGGCTGAAAAATGTCTTGAATTGATTCGAAACCACATGAGCCAGCTCTAAAACTCTCCAAACCGGTCAAAATACCATTGTATTGGTTTGAAATGGACTTGTATCAGTTTTCAAGAAGATGAACCATTCTAAATGGACCCAGCCGGTTTAAACCATAACATATCAGTTCGTAATGAACCATCTCACTTTGAAAAGAAACGGATTCAGAACTTTTTTTAAAAAACAATCCTTATGGAACTGGATCGGGTCCGACTAGACTGACCTGATGGAGGGCTACAGTTAGCAAAACGCTCACCTCCCCATTGCCATAGTTATATACGTCACCTCCGTATATGTAATTTTGTGCATCATTTTAAATATGAAAAAAAAGCCCATGATTAACAAAAAAAGGGGTTTTTTGTAGGGAGAAAAACAGAAACAGCAAAAAGAAAATTTGAGGATTCGATAAAGGTAAATTTTGTCAGTCTGTATATACATATCATTATGACCAATATACCCTTTAAGTAGTAAAGAAACATTTTTGTTTTTTTGTCTCGCTTATAGCTTTATCTCACTATTTCATAAATATTTTATTATCTCATAAACATTATTTCATACTTATGTGTATTGTTATCTCATTAGGCTTGGGCCAACCTGACCCGTTTAGTCAATGCCGATAACGGTTGGAATTTGGATCGGGCTGGCCCGCTACCTGGCCCAGGCCAGATAACAAGCCTAGCCAACCACGTCCAATGCCCAGCCTGGCCCGTTTTTTAAATGCTAAACAGGTCGGGTCAGGCTGGGCCCATCGTTTGATTCCTCATGATTTTCGTCTAGCAGTTCCCTCTCAATCCCTTTCTGCACTTTCTACATCTTCTCCTGCCCTGTTTCCCTTTGATGCCGGGTCGGGCCGGGCCGAGCCAGGTGGGGTCAGGTCGGGCTGGGCCAAGACGGGTCTGGTCGGGCCGGGACGGGTCTGGTCGGGCTGGGCTGGGCCCATCATTTGATTCCTCAGGGTCTTCGTCCAGTAGTTCCCTCTCAATCCCTTTCTACACCTTCTGCATCTTCTCCTGCCCTGTTTCCCTTCGATGCTAGGGAGCGAAAGTTAAATGCTTTCCTTCCCATCTTCTCTCAAAGGCTGACCTAACCTTCCCATTGGTTCCTTCTACTTTCCTTTTAACTCTCCTCCCCTACCCTACCTACTCTCTCCTCCCCAAACCAACCGATCAAGATCGGAGAGAATGCAGACCATCTTGAGTTTCAGCATTCATGCCCTCCATCTGTGCATCTCGGACTTCAGATCGTGTTTGTCCCTTTCCGTGGAGTTAGTTTTTCCTTTTCATCTCTTTTCTTTATTTTGACATAGAGCATATCACTTTCCCCTATTTCTAATTTGACTTGTTCTCTGCCAATGTTTGGAATGAAGAATCATTAAATGATTTATCAAGCTTGTGAAGTCTTAGACCTTGGATCAATTATGTCTGTTAAAGGTGGCAAGAATGATCGAACCTCGTAACAATTAGTGGATTCCTCGTTCCAAAAAAAATTTCAAAACCAATTTTTGTTGCTTCACACAGCCATCCCCGGTCTACCATGTGGGATGGGTGCGAACAAAAGAGCTTCACAAGTCCAAGACCTGTTCATAAAAAAACACAAGGTTGTTCTTAGACCAAAATGATTGACCTAAACTCTGATATGATAACAAGGGTAAAAGAGCAACTAAAAACTGTTTTACATGTTAGCTTTTGATGGAGAATAAAGCATATTTTCATCATCTGAAATGTCCAATCACGTCTCTCATAGAAGTTGACAAGTGAATAATGGAAAAAGAGAGAAAAAGGTCAATACAAAAACCAAATGTTATTTTTTATTTTTTATTTTTTTAAATGTGTTACCTATATCAATGATGCAAGTCAAGATATACCGGTAGTGCAATCACTCTCAAATCTTCATGCATTGCAGGGCAACAGGTACACATCATTTTGGAGTGATACATTCTAGTGGCGCTCCATACTCCTCATCTCCGTCTTCTTCTTCTTCCTCACCTCTGCGTTTCTTTGGATTCCGGAGGGCTCTTCCGATCCGAGGCTGCTGCGGTGCTCCCGAAGCGAGAAGGTCAAGATTCAACAATCTTCTTTCATTTTTCTTTTACCCGTTTGTGCTTGATTTCATCAATCGAGATGTCGATTTTGCTTTGTTTCGTCAATTAGTTGGTCTTACTTGAGCTCGTGTTTGAGAAGTGAGCGATGATTTTTGCATCTTGAATATCGGCCAATCAAATTCAATCTTTAATTAATTTCTTGACATTTGTATATGTTTCGAGAGTTTTGGAGGGATGCTCTCTCTTGGTTCATGCTCTTGCTTTAGTTTTTCCACTAGGAACTTTTTCTTAAGAGTTCTAGGTAGTTGTAGGTGCCTGGCTTCCGTCATTTCTTTCTCTTTGCCTTTTCCAAACTATAGTATGTCTTAATTTGGTGATGTTACATTTAAAAATCGAATATGCCCAATGTTGTAAAAATTGTCTGTATCCAAAGCTTTAAAGTGTAACCTGTTGGTGGTAGGCATCGTTTAGTTACTTCCGTATCGGTTTGTATGTCTTAAAAAATGCTTTAAAGTTTTAACTGTTTTAATTAAAAACATTTTTCATATTCTCAAATTAGAAAAAAATTTGTCTTCTCTTCTTTTAACTCATCTGAGTACATTTGGCATGCTTCCCTTCTTACCCCCGATTATGTAGTTTCCTGATCTTGTGCTTAGAGTCTCTAAAGCACGTCCATGATCCAGGATATTCTTGCTGATTAGTTACATATATGCTTCTAAAGTATATATGTTCCATGCCATAGTATGGAAACCTTATCTCCTAACAGTCTTTCTCAAGTAAGAATATGTGGTCCACTATTTATGCCCAACTTGGAATTTACATGAGCAAACGGGCCATGCCCCAACTCTTTGTTGAAAATGTTTGTCTGCTGATTATCTTTAACATGATATTTTGTAATAAACAATTTTTTCTGCAACTTAAATTTTCATGCACGGTATGATGTGTTTTTAGGAGTAGATGGTGAGAATCATGCATGAGATTGGCTAAGTTTGCAGGTAGATGCTTAATCCACAGGACCGCATGAGACCACATATCACCAAGGGCCGTATTTTGCATCTGCACAGAAGGCTTCACTCTAGATGGCTTTCCTATTTTACACAAAAAAGGAATTGATCAATCAGAAGGCTAATTTTTTTTTATTTCATAAAATTCATGTCTATAGAAATGATAATAGGTACATTATTGTGGAGTTATATTCTATTTCTAAGAGCTTCCTACAGCTTTGTATAAATTTTCTAATATCATTTGGCATAGATAAGAACATAGCATTTTAAAAGATGACTTATCTTTGTCATTTGGAAAACTTTAAAGTTTGAACTGTCACATGGACTTAGCAAGAAATTGGTGGACCTGTATCAACCGAGCAAGTCCTGCACACTCTGCAGTTGAAAAAGAGTGGGTGCTTGTTGACCACGTTGATCCAGCTCTTCCAAATGGTCCTCAACCTTGCATTAATATTTTTCTGTTAAATGTGTCTTGCCTTTTGCGGTCTTACCCGCACTGCACCGTTGTCTAGATTCTGATTTATAGCCTCTATTAACCTTTGAACCTACTAATTTGAAGTCTAAGAAAAAGTTGGTTCAATTATGAATTACTTGGACATTTGTACATAGCTTTCGAATCAAGGTTTCAGTTAATCCTTGAAGTTAGTCTGAACACTAGTTGCTTTGTTTCTGAATCTTGTTGATGGCATACATTTCAAAAATCTCCTTTTCCTTGCGTGTGTGTTTTTCTGATCTAGGTTGGCATTGAAGCTTTTTATCTTCTTTTATTTTCAGATTTGGTCCAATAAATTTGTTTTGGAGCACTTTTTATGACAAAGCAATGACGCTCTTCCTGGCCTGTTTGAACGATTTTTCTGATTTTGCTAATGCCAAGGATCAAGAAAATAATGTTCCAGCTGAATTAGTCTTCTGATTGATCCTCTGAATTAGATTATACTCACTTGTTCCAGCTGAATTAATCAACTCACTTGTTCCAGCTGAATTAGATTTTCACTCTTCGGTACAAGTGAGTTCCATTTTATCCTCTGTGGTTGATATACGAAATTTAGATGCACTTTTACTTCTATAAAAAGTCTAAATATATCCATATATTTCACCTTGAGACTAATGTAATTCTATTATATGGAAAGCTAAAAAAAAAAGTATAATTAACAGGGTTGCTGTTTCATAGCCACAGTTACATAACAAAATCAATATACCAACTTTACCTCTGTTCTATTCATTTCTACCCACGTGCATTGATTTTGTTATGTACATGGTCTGTGATGTTGATTCATGTTGCAGGTGTGTTCAGATTTGATAGCAAAAGTGAAGGGAGGGCTGGGTGTGGTCAGACATAATACGTGTTCTGGAACCTGCATGAGCCAACGACAGGAGGAGAGAAGACATCAAAATGTAGAGATCTGGTTCATCCACCCATGGGCAACCCACATGCCTGGAACTGGATTCTCTTGTATACTGCCAAAGAGCCATGGAGATGGCGAATGAAGAAGGCATGCTAAAAGCTCTGTTCTTCCGTAGGATCTGTGCTAGGGCTGCTTAATTAGGAGTGGCGATGGTGGTGGTGGTGGTGGCAGGGTGCGGCGGTGCAGCGGTGCAGCGGTGCAGCGACAGTGGCAGTGTAGCGACGATGGCAGTGGTGGATCGACAGTGCGGTGATGGTGGCAGTGGTAAACCGGCGGTGCGGCGATGGTGGTGGTGGCTCTACTCGCACAAGCACAGGCGCAACTCTCTTTTAGTCTTTCTCTTCCAAATGAAAACAACAACCTAGTTACAGGCTGCGGCTGTCATGTTTTTAAGTTAAAACATTTTGAATCTTCGACTTAATGGTCCACAATGGGCCGAGTCTGGTAACCTGGGCCCAACCCATTATGATGTCGGGTCGGGCTGGGTACAACAGGCGAAAGCCTGGGAACATTTTTGTTGTACCTGGACCTGGGCCTGTATCGGGCCGGGTACCGGGTACCCATCGGCGACCCGAACTGACACCCAGGCCTATATCTCATACATCTGCCCATTATCTCATTATATCATAAATATTTTATTATCTCATACTTATGTTTGGCGTTTATCTCATACATTGTGTCGTTCATTATCTCATAAATCTTTTGTTATTTCATACTTGTTTATCATTTCATACATATTTATTATCTCAAACACATGCATATACAATGTTTGGACATGAAAGTAAATATACATGTTGTTAATAGTGTCCACCTCGGTGTATGCTAGTTGCGTACACCAGGGTGGCATATGTAACTCGGTCTCATTTGCGTACGGCAGGGTGGCATACATAACTCGGTCTCATCGTCATGGCCAAACGGCCAACTGGAAGGTAAGTTGGCTGCACCTGTACCACCATTAGGGGCGATTTCTGAAAGGCCGGTAGGCACCATCCTACACCCCTCGGTCCCAACAGACCCCACTGATAAACCCAAAGGTGCCAGTGGTGGATTTGCATCTCTCTCCCTTATGCATATGTCAAAGAGAACCCACCGCCACCATCCGTTAGCAGGATGCCATCCGGCATCCCACTTCACTCCTTGACGCCATCCGGCGACATGACGGCATGGCAGTAGTTCGAGATGGAGCTCTGGCCTCTCCCTTTCTTGCTATGAATGGGAATGATAGGGAAGGCCTGATGGCCCTCCCTTGGGTAATCTGGAGCAGAATAGGGGGACCGATGGCCCTTTTCTCCCTCTGTCTGTCGAAGAACAGAGGCTTGACAGCTCTATACGTGACAATGATGGAGGGCCGGCCACGGTCCCTTCCGGTCAGTCACCGGTAGGGAGGGCTCGACGGCCCTTTCTCCATTCTTTCCGTCCTCCACCAAAAGATCAACAGGTAGGCACCTAATTGTGCCTGTGCCATCGATATGAGGGGTGGAATCACCCTCTTCCTCCTCCATTGTAGAATTAAAGGGCACCGTCTAGTGGCCCTTTGCATCTATGTGAGCCTGCACCATGATGAAGAGAAGAGACGAGTAGAACAAAGATGCAAGAGAACTCAATCTGTGCATGAGAGAGAAGAAACCACCATCCAAAAAAACAATGCACATGAATATTTGAAACTAATCAATCCAACGATTCAACAATGACTCATATCATCGAATCACAAACCCCAAAGCAGAAACATACTTGAATCCATCTGTGAAATAGCGATGACAGATTCTAATGGTAGTACGATGATTTTCTCTAATGGAGAAGACAATACCCTAGAATTAGTATTCCTCTTAAGTATGACTTAAGGGACCACTACCCTTATATATAAAGAGTAATTTTAGGTTCATCCAATCATCAAACTTATGCATAGGTATGTACACATATGGTTGTTACTCTATACCTTATAAAATGACTGAATATCTGACTTAATTAATCACTTAATGGATATTGCCTCTTAAATAGCATATAATGTTTGAAATTTCGCCAGACATATGCAAGCCCTCATAATGATTTTAACAATATATATATGTATATATAATCTCTGCCCAACTCTTCGTGGTGGACTAGAAGTCTACATAGGGATTCCTACAACCCCAAATGATGAGGGGTTTCGTATGACCACCAATCACTAGACTCACTCTCTTATATTACCGACAATCTAGGACTGGGGTCTCTGGCCTAACATCTCTTAAATTGGTGTCACTCTCATTTGATTAATGTGATCCAAATCACCATTAAGCCATCCAAACCTGGTAATTTAAACTCCAAATTAACTAGATTGGTGCACATGGCTTACTCAGTTAATCTTAGTCACCCAATCCAGGGTTAAAGCTTTGGATCTATCTTCAAAATTTTCAAAATTCCCTAACTTGTCACCAGCTTGGGGACACACATCCAAAAATTCCCAAAGTGCCCTTGAAATAGTACCACTTAGTTTTCTTATCACCTCACCCTTTTACTGAAAGTCAACTTCATGCTATTATAGTCAGACGTTACTGCAGTTTAAAAAACCCCTTTCACTGAGAGTTAAAAGGCTTTTACTAGAGTCAATTATTTTACTGTGTTAAAAGGGTTTTTTTTTCACCTGACCTTGTATGGTGATATGAGTTATTCTTTTTAAGGGCACGTTTGATGGACAGGAAACACCTATAGCACTAGAAATAAAATTCAAATTTTTTAAAAATTTTCCTGCCCATCAAACTTGGGATGAAAAAAAGTTGTGTTGGGTTGATTTTTGGAAACTTCTTTTCAGAAATTTCGTCCCACCCCAAGGGGTGGAAACAAATTTTTAGGACAAAAAAATGCCTGTGGAGCTTGACCATCCATCGCAGCTACCCTCCTCCCAATTTCAACCTCATCAGACAGCTTCAACCTCACCAGACAATGCATCTTAGCCATCGACCATTTGAAGCAACAAAAGAAAGAAGATCATTATGATGCTAGAGATGATAGCCTCAGCACCTTCTTCTTGGGATTCCGGCCTCACTAGATAGTGCATCTCAGCCATCAACTATATGAAGCAACAAAAGGAAGAAGATCATTATGATGTCAGAGACGACAGCTTCAACACCCTCTTCTTGGGTTTTCAGTGACCCATAGTCATGACAAGGGGTTTCAGTGCCAAGGGTTAGAGAGAGAGAGAAGTAAAAATCACCGGCCGATTATTGCGACCACTGGCCATGGTTTTTCCAGTGATAAAGAAAAATAAAACCTAAAAGAAAAAGAAATAGATAAAAAACCCATAATCTCACAGTCATTTTGTCAATCGCCGATGGTTGGTGACAGCCATTTCTTCTATCACCTGTTAACAGAAATACCAAGAAGGCTCTCAAAGTGAATTACTTGGGAGATGAAAAGTCATGTCTCTTGAGGAATAAAAAGTCATGTTTGTTGAGAAATGAAAAGTCATGTCTTTTGGAGATTAAAAGTCATGTCTATTGAGAATTAGAGACCCCTTATGTATCTCCTCTATATAAAGGAACTTCTCTACCAAAAGAATGCAAGTTAGAAATGATAGAGCAGTGGACATAGGCCTATTGGCTGAACCACTTTAAAAATTCATGTCCCTTTAATTATCTCTTCATTTTGATTTCTAACATGGTATCAGAGACACTGGTCCTTGTTAGTGTTGCTGCAAGATCCTATGAATTGCATCTTATGTTGCGGCTTTTCATTCTCATGGCAAATCAAAAAGCATCATCAAATATGGGAGTCAACTCTGATACAGGTACGGATTTTCTTGCTTCTCCTCTTTAGTATCAAGCAATTTACAGCATTTCCTCACCATCAAGTTAAATGTTGAAAAGTATCTTATTTGGGAAGTCCAATTCACCTTAATCTTGATCTCATTTGAACTTATGGGGTATACTGGTAGAAGCAAACCTGCTCCGTCAATATTTAGATGTGAAACAACTGAAATTAGTCTAGAATATATTGAATGACAGAGAGTTACTTTTGAGTTGGATTAAGTCCTCTCTATATGAAGCAATACATACCCAAATTATTGGTTTAAAAACCTTTGTAGAGGTTTGGGGTGCTCTTAAGCAGTACTATGTTGCTCAATCCAGGGCTCGAATAATGCAGTTAAAATCACAATTTCAAGATTTGAAAAGGGGTCTAGTTCTATGGATGTTTATATAAACAAAGCAAAAGCTATTGCTCATCAACTAGTCATTGCATCCAAGCCTGTTGATTAATAAGATCTTGTTCTTCAAATTGTTAGAGGATTGCCAAGTGAATATCTTGCTTTTAAAGTTAGTATGAAAACTCGAAAAGACTCTGTCTCTTTTAATGAACTTCATGGGCTTCTTCTCATACAGGAAGCCAACTTAAAAGAAGATGATTCTCAAACTTTTGAATATATTATGTCTGTTGCGAATATTGTTTCAAAACAAGTTTACAATAAGCAAACCAACTATAGAGGTCGTGGTAGAAACAACTATCAATTTAGAGGAGGAGTCCGAAAAAATGAGCAATACAAAGGTGATCGATCCTCTTGTTTACCAAATATGTGGAAAAATTGGTCATATTGCAAAGTTTTGTTGGTCATATACTAACTTAAAGAAAAATAGACAACATCGCCTCAAGCATACCATGCAATTTCTTCTAGTACTCTGAATCAAGGCATTGGAGATGACAATTGGTATCCTGACTCCGGTGTGACTCATCACATCACCAATGATATCAACAACTTATCCATTTATGTCAAATACAAAGGTGGAGATGCTGTAAAAATCGAAGATGGATCAGGTTTGAGAATTTTTCATATTGGTTCTTCAAAAACATCTCAAAAATTAGTTTTAAATTCTCCTTCATGTGCCCAAGTAACAAGAAACTTGTTATTCGTACAACACTTTTTTAAGGATAATGGAGTCTATTTTGAGTTTCATCCTAATATGTGTTGTGTTAAGCAGTAGGGAACAGGGAAAATTCTTCATCAAGGAACTAGCAGTGATGGACTATATAAGATAGACTTTGGTAGCAGGACAAAGAAAGCTCAGCTTGGAGAAAAACAGACTATTGGGTAGTGGCACAAAAGACTTGGTCACCCATCATTTTCTATTGTTAAGAAGGGTTTGAATAAGTGTGATTTGTCTTATTATGATGATTGCTTGAATTATTTGTGCGAACCTTGTCAAAAAGCCAAGAGCCATAAACTTCCATTTAATGTTATTTCAAATAAGGTGAAACGCCCGCTTGAACTCATTTATTCTGATGTATGAGATCCAGCTCCAGTGGAGAGTGTGAATGGTTTTAAGTACTATGTGATTTTTATGGATATCTTTTTAAGGTATACTTGAATTTATTTGATGAAAAAAAATCAGACATTAGTCATATTTTCAAACCTTTCAAGGCACTTTCTGAAAATCTCACTGGACACAAGATAAAATATTTTCACTCAGATTATGAAGGAGAATTTCAATGGCTTCAATCATATCTTGTCGATAATGGGATTAGACATAGAATATCATGTCCTCATACACCTGAACAAAATGAAGTAGTTGAAATGAGTCACAAACATATTGTTGAAACAGGTTTATCTCTAATGGTAGAAGGTAATATTCTCAAGAACTTTTGGTCCTATGCTTTTTGTACTGTTGTTTATTTGATTAACTGAATGCCAACCAAGATTCTTGATTTTGCTTCTCATTTAAAAAAATTGTTTAAAGAGAAACCTCATTATGGTTTCTTCAAAATCTTTGGATGTGAATGTTTTCCTTGTTTAAGAGCTTATTAGAAAAAAAAATTAGATTACCGATCTAAAAGATGTGTTTTCTTGGGCTATGCTCCTCAACATAAAGAGTATTATTGTTTGGGTGCACGAAGCGGTAAAATCTATATTTCGAGACATGTCTAATTTAATGAGAGAAAATTTCCTTTTATTGATACTCAATAAACCAGAACTCGAGATCTAGAAAGTCAAAACCAAGCTATCATTTTAACATCTCCTCATAAATATCAGTTCTTAAACCCTACAATACCATCATCTAGTACCTCTACAACATCAGGGGAACCCTTATCAAATAGTGCATCTCAGCTTGAAATTCTTGGAAATGAAGAGACAACCCTATTCAATGAAAATGAACCAAATCAACAACGAGTCCATCTATGACTACTAGATCTCAAGTAGGAACCTTCAACCCTAATCCTAAATACAATGAGTTTCATACATATTTTTTTTAGCAAACACTCTCTTCAAGAGCTCTTGTCATCACTCTTCTTGAAGACAAAGAACCCTCAAATTTCAAGGAAGTATATGAAGATGAAAATTGGAGGAAGGCTATGCAAGAAGAATATGATGCTCTTATTTGAAACAATACTTGAAAACTTGTTCCAAAGAAATAAGCCAAACACGTTGTAGGATGTAAATGGGTGTTCAAAATCAAGCGAAAAGCAGATGAATCGTTGGAAAGATACAAAGCTAGACTTGTCACCAATGGGTGTAGTAAAAAAGAAGGAATTGACTATACTGAAACCTTCAGCCTTGTTGTGAAGCTTATTACAATTTGGACAATATTAACTATTTCTATTAGTCACAAATGAAAAATACATTAGCTGGATATTCAAAATGTACTTCTATATGGATCTATTTTAGAAGAAGTTTATATGGTTCAACCACTCGAATTTCAAAATCATTCTTTCAAAAATCATGTATGCAAGCTTGAACATACTCTATATGGTGAACATACTCTATATGGTTTAAAACAGGCCCCTAGGGCATGGTTTGTCTGTCTTAGTCTTCCTCCAAAATTTTGGTTTTAAAGGGACTCAAAAACAGATTCATCTCTTTTTATTTTGAGAAAAAGAGAAATACTTGTATATGTTTTGGTATACGTAGATGACATGATCATAACAGGAACTTCACCAAAATACATTGATAAAATTATTCGTCAATTCAAAAGTGAGTTTGCCATTAAAGATTTGGGTGAGCTTCATTTTGTTTTGGGCATAGAAGCAACAAGAACTGACAATAAGCTAATATTATCTCAAAGGAAATATATATTTGAGCTTCTGAAGCGAACAAATATGTTTGGAGCTAAGGGAGTTCCAACTCTCATGGCATGCTCCCCTGCTTTATCTGCTCAAACTGGATCAAATTTTTATGATCCAACTCTTTATCACAGCATTGTTGGAGCTCTTCAATACTCTACTATGACTCGCTCAGACCTCTCTTATGTTGTCAACAAGGTTTGTCAATACATGCATCATCCTATTGTTGTCCATTGGGATGTCATAAAGAGAATCATAAGATATTTGAAACACACTATTGATTATGGTCTTGTTATTAGACCTAGTTTAGTTTTTAATATTAATGCTTATAGTGATGCAGATTGGGTGGGATGTCTTGATGATAGACGGTCTACAAGTGGATATGCAGTGTTTATTGGATCCAATTTAGCTTCATGGAGTGCTAAAATGCAGCCACTTGTTTCTCGCTCTAGCACTAAGGCTAAATATCAATCTATTGCTAATACTACAGCTGAAATCATGTGGTTCTTACGTATCATAGCCATAAGAAATACATAGAGATTGACCTTCATTTTGTTCGAGAAAAACTGGCTAAAAGAATTCAATACATCTCTTCCAAAGATCAAGTTGCTGATATTTTAATTAAGTCACTTAGTAAGCAGCACCATTATCAAATAATTAACAAGCTCAATCTCATTACTGGAGCATTGAGCTTGCGGGGGGATGTTAATAGAAATACTAAGAAGGCTCTCAAAGTGAATTACGGGAGATGAAACGTCATGTCTCTTGAGGGATAAAAAGTCATGTCTGTTAGGAGATGAAAAGTCATGTCTCTTAGTAAATGAAAAGTCATGTCTCTTGAGATATAAAAAGTCATGCCTCTTGGGAATTAGAGACCCCTTATGTATCTCCTCTATATAAAAGAACCTCTCTACCAAAAGAATGCAAGTCAGAAATGATAGAGCAGTGGACGTAGGCCTATTGGCTGAATCACTTTAAAAATTCATGTCCCTTTAATTATTTCTTCATTTTGATTTCTAACATCATATGTCTCTAACCATCAGTCTCCAATCACCAGCCACAGTTTGCCGAGCCACAGTTTGCCGGTCTCCAGTCACAGGTCTTTGAACACCAGACATGGTGAAGAAGAAAGAATGATGGAGTGAAGACAATGATGAAATAGGGAAGCATTGAACCCTTTTTATAAAAAAAGTTCACTTCACCCCCAGTTATTGTTATTTATTTTCAATTTTTTGCTGCATCCTTTATCAAAATTAGCTTGATGCCCCATATTTTTAGTAAAAATTCGAAACTGCTCATCATTTCCAAGAATCCGGCTTTTATCCTTTATTTGTCTAACAAACATGGAAACTTGTTTGCAAGGATGCCAGATCTATCAAACAAGCAATTATAATAGAAATATGCATTTTATTTCATTCCACTATTTCCAAAATTTTGTTTCCGAAACATCTTTTTCTTATTCCACAATTCCTGGCTGTCAAACATTACCTAAAAAATTCTAGCCACTTGATTTTCTAGAAATTTTTTTCCAAAGAAATCCAAAATGTCCAAATTATCAGGTTGTCTATAAAATTGATGATCAAAATCTGTTAATCCTAATACCATCATTGGGACCCATATTGACCAGACTGCTCCACTTTATCTTACATTCAATACTCACCATGCAATCTCAAATTATTTTCTTTTCTAATTTTCCAAAAGACAGAATGCAATTCTATAAATAAGGAGCCAAACTCCTCCTTCTCTTTGTTTTTGCTTTGGCGACATGGCAGATCTTGAAAAGGATAGCACACCAAGGTAAGCTGAGTCACTGTCTCTTTCTTTTACCTCTTCTCTCTCATTTAATTTGGCCTCTTCTTCGTGCTCTTTTCCTATTTATGAATTCATTTCTTCTGTCCTATTGTAGTTAAATATCCTTTAGGGCATGTTTGCTTGCTTGGAAATGTCCTATAGCTGCATCAAAAAATTCAAATTTTCAAAAAAAATTCCTCCCCATCAAACAATGAACGAAAAATATATATGTTTAGATCATTTCTAGAATTTTCATTCTGGAAATTCTTTTCCAACCTCGGGGGTGGAAATTTTTGGAGATGAATTTTTGGCTGTTAGGCTTCCCTGTGTCGCGCCTACCTCCCCTGAAACGAAACAGCCATGTTAATCTAAGTGAGGTTAACAAGTGAGGCGAGCAAGCTAAAGAATACCACATGGTGCAAAGGGAGGTTATCTTCTGTGGCCAAGGTAGAATGACTAAGGCCAAACCTAGCGACCAGTTATGGGCGACGCTAGCACCCAAGCCAGATAGGAGGCTAAAATGCGTGGGAGCTAGGTGTGGCTACAGACCAGCACAAGGAGGTAGAGTGGTCTGAACCCAGAGGCAACCAGGTGCAAACCCAACGAGAAAGCCAAATGGACAGCTTGCGGTAGACCATGACCAAGGTCAGCAGCCTAGGGCCAACCTAGGCAAGGTGGGTGCAAGTCCAATTCTCTTCAGCAACATCAAGGTGGACCAAGAAGAGCTCAGGTGCAACCTGAGCGAGTTCGGGCAGGAGCCCACTTTCCCTTTTCAGCATAATAAACACGAGCTTAGGCGCAACCTGGGTAGATGCGAGCCTATCGCTCGATTCTTTTATGTACCGGTTTTTATGTTCTTTGCTTTTGTATCGTATCAGACCGAGACAGTGGAGAACCAGTCACTATTGTTATTTAAATGGCGGGTCACACATGAAACCCTAGGCAATGATGAATTAAGCAAGGTTTGAATTTCGTTCTCCTCTCCCTCCCTCGTGGGATTCTTCCCCAGCCGGCAGCTGCTGGTTTTCTTCCTACAACACCGAAGGCTTCTCTTCTTCTTCTTCTTCTTCGTCTACATATCCTCCTTCTTCTCCTTAGTCGAAGGTGACTATTGGCTGAGTTTCTAAAGGAGCGGCTGCCGAAAAAACTGCTACCAGATACTTAGATCAATGCATCATCCCATTCTAATGCATCAGCGTGATGATCGGTGCAATCTCTTCGACAATGGAATGGATTAGAGGCTGTGATCTCCACTAGGAGTAGCAGAGAAAGGAGGCGACACCCGTGGCTCTGGCGGCAGATCCCTACCCTACATTACGACATCCATTCTCAGGCATAGATAAGTATCCGACCATCTCCTTGATACTTTTTGCCAGGGATTTCGTAGTTTATCCAGTCCGATCAATCTAACCACGTTGACGCCTCTTCGATTCCGTCGTGATCGGTCTAACAGAGGAGTAGTTTGGTTGATTTAAGTTTGGATTGAAGAATTGGGCTCGATTGATCAATATGGACAGACTTTCGGTGCATTCAGGCGTTTACAGTGTTTGCCTAACACCGTGCTCCAGTCAGCCGATCACTCTCTGATTTGTTTCTTAGTCATCACACACACAACAAGAGGATTGAAGAATCGGGCTCGATTGATCGGTATGGACAGACTTTCGGTGCATTCAGGCGTTTACAATGTCTGCCTAACACCGTGGTCCAGTCGGCCAATCACTTGCTCTGATTTGTTTCTCAATCATCACACACACAGCAAGATGAGAATGGGAAAGATGTTTCCCATCCCTTTATTTAGGGGGCGTTTGATGCCCTGAAAATATACTGTTCACCCGGAAATATATTTCAAATTTTAAAAAAAATTTCAGCATAACAAAAGCGGAAACTTTTTTTCGACCATTAAGGTCGATTACGGAAACATTTTTCCACCAAGCGGGGTGGAAAGATATTTCCTGTTTATTTTTTCCTGCCCGTTACAGCAGCGTCGTCGTCTTCCTCGCCTCACGCCCAGCACCATCGGCGTCTTCCTCTCCTCACGCCCAGCATCGTCTTCCTCCAGCGGCTTGGTTTGGGCATCTCCTCACCAGAGCGGCGTCTAGCAGCGGAAGGGGAAAGAGGAAGAACAAAGGGGAAAGAGGAAGAAGGGAAGAAAGGGGAATGAAGATATCGCCAATCTCTCTCTCTCGCTTACAACCGAGACATTTGGGTATCCTCCTGCTATCCGCCATCGCCATCTTCTACGCCATCCAGGTCTATTTCCCTCTCTCTCTTCCTCCCCTCTTGTTGTTCGCTGATGGATTTTCTGTAATAGGGTTTTATGGGTTTCCTTTCCCTCTATCTTCTAGTTTTCTTTCCTTTCTTTCCCTTCTTCGTCTTGTGTGGGGTTCTCCCATTTTGTATCGAAAACGAAGATTCTCGCTTCCCCACTCGTCTGTCAGCCTTCTCAGCCGCTTGCCGTCATCAGCATAGTTGCTGCAAAGGGTTACAAAATGAAAATGCAAAAGGCAACCCATTCCGACCTCATTGGTTCTGAGGGACTATGTTTAATTTGGCGTTTATTGATCTAAGAAAACATTTTTCGGTTCCGGGTGATGTTGTTCCTTTGTTTGAGACAAGCATGAGGAAATGTGTGTGTTCCCTTGATTTTGCAAGTTTTTTTTTGGATGGTTTAGCATATCTCGTTTCTTCCCTTGATTCTGCATATCTAACTTCTCTGTGCATGTTGCATTGCATCATTATCATTCGTCAATGTTCCTATTTAAGTTTGCTTCATTTCTTCTATGTAATAATACCCCTTCTAATCGTTACTCTGGAATTATTGATTTTTTTGTTTATATTCTGGAATGTATTGTACACTGTTCTTTCTATTCATCTCTTATCCTGACATGTGTTACAAGATCACACAAGCAGACATGCTTCTGCAGCTACTTCATCAACTTGGAAAGCCAATCTGTGTTATTGGTAGAGTGAAAAATCCTCTGACACTTGGGAGACAAAAGTGCAAGGTGTGTTTGAGGGGATTAATGACTTCTTTTGCATATGTAGAGAAGCAGCAACTATATAACATTGAGAGTCATGTTTTTTTTTTCTATTTACATTAACAAGACAGTAACATTGTGTTACAGTTATCAATCAGTCCCTTGCCAGTTTGGTTGAGTAATTCCCTTTTGTGTAAAAGAACATTATATTGCCCAATCTTTGATGTAAGTGTGTTTTCCCAAATTGGAATGACGGCCAAAGAAAGGGCTGCAGACAAGTTCACTATGGCTAATCATTTTAGCTAGCTAAAATAAAGAGGATATTGAAAAGCTTGGGCAGATTCATGTATCCATCTTGTAGATAAACTAACTTACATGCATTCTTATTACAAAATTAGAGTGTATTTATGGTTTTAAGCTTGCTTTCCACTTTTGCTATTATTTCACTTGTAAAAAAAATAGTAGCAGTCAAACAAGCAAAATAAACAATTTTATCTGCTCGTCTTGGTTAGAAGCAGTACACAAAAAATGTTTCTGCCATTTCAATTCTTTTTGCTTTGTGTCTCTTGCTGGTAAAGATGTGAACCTGCATTTTACTTGATCAATTGCCTACTTGATCAAAAGAAATTTGGAAATATATTTTTTTATCATCAAACACAAAAATATATTTCTAAAAATATATTTCTCAGTTATCACACACATCAAAATGTCATCAGAAAGATTTTTCTCATTCTTTTTTTTCAAGAAATATATTTTCATAAATATATTTCCAATTTCAAATTTTCAGGCCATCAAATCAAACGGCCCTTTAAGGAAACTTATTTCTCATTCCTTTATTTCAGAAAACTTATTTTGAGAAAATTCTTTTCAATCTCATGTTTCCAATCAATCAAACGGCCTATTTTATTGTAGACGTGAAACTAAGGTTCAAAAATCCAGGAAAATACCACGGCGCTTCAAACGTCGTATTTTTTTAGTGCCTGGTGTTTTTGAGTGTGAACAGTACTTATTGAAGTTCCACCTAAAAAGGTGGAACTGTAATCCGGGGCTTATTTTTTCGCCCGTTGCTTCTAAGCCGTCGAGGTATGCGCATCTCCCTTCTCACTGTCGCAGGCGCATCTTAGCGAGCTGATGTCTTCCCTGCCGGTGCTCGATCACCTGCAACTCCGCTGGAAAATGGTGGAGGCAGGTATGCGATTCGAGCTTCACACTTCCCCTCTCAATCTCTCTCCGTCTATGTGAAACGCCCTTTTTCTTTTTGTTGGTCGATCGTCGTCGGTTTTCATTTTTCTTGTTGATCAACCATTGCCCTTTCTTCCTTCGGTGTACCATCTCCTTCTCGCAGCTGCTCGGTTTAGAGGTGAGATTCGTGCCTTTTCTCTGGTTTTAGAAGTTGTGTTTTCATATAATAACCTAAATGCAGGGGAGTTTTTGAATTGATAAGTTTAGAGGCTTGGTGTAAAAAAGATAAATTAAGTCCCCATGTGTGTCCAAGACACTAAGTTTCTCCCTTATGCATCAGAGAGAAGGAGAAGTGAAGAAATCTAATTTCATCGATGGCGGCAAAGCAATTGGAGGAGATACAGAAGAAGTTGACAATGTTGAACTACCCAAGGGCCTCTGCTCCGGCACAATCCCTCCTTTTTGCTGGCACTGAGAGATATGCGTTGCTTGAATGGCTGTTCTTCAGGTCCTTAATCTTCCTTGCCTCGTTACTCCCTCAACCCCACCTTGCATCCATTCCGTCAAATTTGGTCTTAGCAGAAGGGTTCTTCCTTGTTCCTCATGGTATTCTTACTTCCTGATCGGTGTATAACTTGAACTGACCAGATGAACAACAGAAAGGTAAAGGAGGGAGATGAACAAAGAAAAGGTTGTTTTTAGACAAGTGTTTTATATTTATGGTTATCATCTATTTGTTAGTGGCTTTTCACGTGACCTATTATTGATTTATGGTGGGTTCAAATGTGTTCCCTGTATTGTCCTTTCTCCCTTTACATTTCATATGTTTAGCTTGACTTTTATGCATTGTTGCATGTATTTAAGGATTAATGATTTTGTACATGTGTATTAGCAAATATCAATAATTTCTTTTACAGGCTTTTGGGCGAGAAATCTCCATTCACACAACAGAACCTGCAAGGAGATGCTGATGATGAAGCAGCTAGGATCCAATGTAAAGCTCCCTTTAGTAACATTTTGTATCATTTATTTGGCGGTTGTATAATTAGTAAGTCAAGCATATTGTTGTGATAATTAAGTGTTGTGTATTAATTGTAATTTATAAAACGAGAGGTGCACCATACTACCTTGAGTTCGATTGTTGTATGACGTATTTTTGCTAGTCAGATTGCACCCTTGAGTTGCTTAGAGTTAGCCTTTGGGTGCAAGGGAGTGTTCTTTTCATAAGACCAGCTTTCTACTTCACCATGTTAGCACATATTGATAAGCTTGCATCGTTATTCTATGGCTTACTGGCTTAGATCATCAGATATTCATGGTCTGCAAGTTGTCTTTGCTTTTCACTCATTTGATCTTTTTGAACGATAGACTCTCCATTTTGCTTTCCCTTGGTTGTCTTCTCCAACACTAGCATAAATGAAGAGCATCCAAACTAGGATACCTGTGTCTTAATAATTGACTTCATGAAACCCCCTCTCTCTCCTTCTCTCTCTGTTTTCTCTATTTTCTGTTGTCCGCATTCTTCCTGTTTGGTAGAGTGATCAGATGTACTTGGTGACAGACCATGAAATCATGGTTTTGCATAATTTTCTTAACCTTTCACTTAGTTAATCTTTTTGAACAATGGATATCCATTTTATTCCCAAATTTGCCTCACAAAACCTTTGTTTCAATGAAGAGGGCACAAGAAGGTATTCGATGTAGTAGATCATGAGCTGATGAAAATTGTGCCGAAGAATAAGATCTTGAATGGTTCAACATTGGTGGAGCAAAGAAAAAAAAAACTATGGATGTGGAACCATGTTGTTGAGGAGCATTTTGGGAGGAGCAGATGAAAATGTTGATGAAGGATAGTTTCATTTGTCATTTGCCTTGAAAAAAATAATGTTTCTTTCTTGATGTGTAATGAATGACATTGCTTGAAATGTTTTTTATGGGAAGAATATTTTTCATGGTTTATTCTGATTGTTCCTAATTTTTAGATTTCTCTAAGTTCTTCATAAATGTTTGATATCAAACAAATCAATTTAAGATTTTTCATGTTATGTTATGTTATGTTACCGTTTGTATCTAACTATTAGTCTAACTGATATGGGTTATGGTATGCACTTTACAACTTTGCTTGTGACGCCTCTCTCTCATGCTTGCCCATATACAAAATATTAGGAAATCAAGTTGATATTATGTTTCTAATGCAGATTTGGCAGAGATAGCCAAGTTTCTAGGTATAACGCCAACTGATGACATAGAAGCAATCCAGGTAAGTTTAGCAAAAATTTCATGTTTCCCACAAATAGTGCACCTAAAATATTGAATATTCATGATTTTGTAAGTGACTAAGAAATGATTTTTGATGTTTGTAAGGTATCACTCATTCCAGATGTTTAGGTGAAAGGAAAAAGGAACGTAGAAAGTTTTAGTCTATGTAGTGAATAAGATTGGCTTTATCCGAACATTAGATATTTGAGTTGGAGAAAAACTAAAATTTATTAGTTGTACTGAGGACTTGCTCAACGTTTTTTCTACTCTTTCTCTAAAGTGTGTCATCAAATCAAATTTAATTTTCTTGAGAATTTATTTTATGGGCATTGGACAAAAATGATGGAAGTTATAACTTATAACTACCCTATGATGTATGCATGTATACATGCATGTATATGTATTATTTATAATACATTGATATGCATGCGAACTATATTCTAAAAGATAGTGCATTGAAGCTTTTATGTTGCATGCCATGAAAGAGATGTCACTTATTGGATTGTTCAGTGATTGAGTCTTATCTTACAGGGCAGAGGTAGCTATGAAGATCGTTCTGATATGCTCCGGCTTATTGTAGACCTTGTGGAGGCAAGCTGCTATGCTGACAACCCTGAATGGAGGTTAACATGATTCTGAACCTTAAAGTGAAAATTTAACTAGCTTAGCAATAGCCACTTCTCATGAAAAGCTCTTAATTCAATTATGAATAATATTAGTCATTTTAGCTTATCTAAGCTGCATTTTCTCTCCAGTGTTGATGAACAAGTTGGCAAAGATATTCAACTCTTAGATTCTATTGCTGAAAAACAAACACAGATATTTTCTGAAGAGTGCAAGCTGTTTCCAGCAGATGTTCAGATCCAATCGCTGTATCCTCTGTAAGTGTTTACCTTTTTACTCATAACATATTGATTAATAAGATTGCTCTTTCTCTGTCTCTATCTCTCACTTTTCAGTTCGTTCATTACATAAATGCCTTGAAACTTCAGTTTTTTGCTACTCGTTCATAACATTTCATTGCTGTACCATGGCTTATTATATTCTTTTAAAAGAAAATTCTGCATCCTTTGTTTTGTGCATATTTATCTACATGTATAAATTCATTCAAACCTACATTAAGTGTGCAGATGGGGATAATTTAGTTGATTAATGTAGGAATTTGATTGTAACAACTTGATTCACCATTAAAAATGGGAAAATAAAAGCAAGTCCATGTTCTAAATTTTCCCATAAAAAATTTGTACAAGCAGTGGTTTCTTTTTAATGAAAGTTAATTTTCAGGCCAGATGTTGCAGAATTGGAGCTGAAACTTGTCGAACATTCCAAACAGATGTCAAGCTTACAACAAATGGTCCACGATTTAGCTACAAAGGTACAACATAACTCTGCAATGAATTTTATTCAGCTAAATTTACTCTCTGCTAACTTTGCTGTCTCACAAAAATTCCCTAGTTGTGATATTTAATGTTCTTTTCTACGTTGTAAAATGTGAATATTCCATTAATTCATAAGTAATCATCATTTAACTTGTACCTCACTATTGCATCTTTTTTGTGAGTACCAGATTTTCTTTTGGACATTTCATAGTTCTGGTTTTTTTTTTTTCGGGTTGTCGGGGGGGGGAGGGGGTTGTCTGTACATATGTGATATGTATACGTGTGTCTGTGTGTGTCGACTTCCTGCAGTTGATTAAGTGCATTAACCTATTATCTTTGTTCCTTCTTATAAATGAAACACATTTCTCCTTGTTCAGCATGCTTACAACCCAGATGAAGATTACACAGAAGCAGAATCTCGGCTCCGGGTGCAGTTGGATTCTTTTCTTGAAACTGCCAGGTCCTTCAATTTGATTTATGGAAAGGTAGCAGGACCATTAGTTGCTCTTGCATTTTTGTATGTTCCTCATGGTGTCATGCACTGCCTTAATTTTATGTTTTAAACAGTGCAGTTGCATTTCTTTTAGGCTCGTCTTGCATTATGTAAAATATAAAACCATGGAAGATTCTTTTTTCCAAGTTTTAGGATTCTAATGATATTTTGGGAGAAAATATTATTCAAATGAATTTCTGTGTTTAGAGCAGATTAGACAGTGACTGCAGTCTGGCCATGACCACAGGAAATGTTCCATCTAGAAATCCTGTCAATTGGTGAACTAAGACTGCAATCTAGTCTTCACAGTCAAGGGTGGTTCCCAGCCAATGTCCATGGAGGCAAGATGGAAGCTGTGACAACCATGCTTTGGTTCATAACTTCACATTCATGGGGCCATGGTTGAACAGGCTAATGGACACACAGCTTTAGACTGGTGCCCAACCTTTTACTTAGGTTTTTAATTGCATGGGATATGAGCTAGAATTTTCTTGGAAGCATCTTTGGATCTGATTTTGTGGCAATCTTACCTTAGATGGGATCAGATGTGTATGTATGTGCATCTGGTAAGAGCTGTACTCATCAATCAATTGAGACATTGTTTTCTGTTTCTGAATATAGAGACCTAGACAAGCCTAACCTTGTGTTCTGGCGATGGGTCAGACATGTTGACCGATCAACAGATTATCAGATGATGCCTTGGTCCATCTACTAGGAGCTTGTGCATTTGTTCTGATTAGCTAGTTGGACCTACACTTTTAGGTCCATTCTGTAGTACTATTCCATCCTAGAAGAGATCAACAGTCATGATGGTGTCATTCGTTTTTCTTTTTCTGGGATCTGGATATGTAGGTATTGTTAATCATTGAAACCTAAAAATTTTTCTCCTTGTTCACTTCTAAATTTGTTTTTTTTTCGGTCTTATCATTAAGAAGTCTCATTCTTGTAGAAGCATGTTTCTTGATATAGTTCATTTCTATCAGGAAATTCGCCCATGGACCCACATGATGGAAGTCCCACAATTACATGGATTTGGCCCAACGGCTAATCACTTGTTAGAGGCCTATAAGGTTCTGCTAAAGGTAAGTCCTGATTTTGTCTGTTTGAACAACATAAGAGCAGAACTGAAAGTAGTGTACTAAACCTTTTGGTTGTGAGGAGTGAGATAAGACACATACCCAGATATGTAGTTTCAAATGGAGTCAAGCTAGAAAATTCAGTTAAAACTAACTGTGAATAGTCATTACTTACATTCATGTTTAGATCTATTTTCTGAAGCCTGCATCTGGTTACAATGGTTATCAATGTAAGATCGATATGAGTTGTTTACCATTGCAACACATCTTCATAGGCTCAATTTGGGGCCTTATTTATCCACGTGAATCTGCAGTGTTGACATTGCTTTTCTCCTAATGGCCCTGTTTGCATTATTAAATTATTGAACACATTTTATATGTAGGACATGCCTACATGCTTTGGCATCAACATGCCAGAGCTTCCTTGGTAAGGTGTACTATAAAATACCAATTATGCACCAGAAAAAGTAATAAGAGCGACTCAAATCATAAACTGTCTTATAAATGTCAAAAATGTTGTCGACATCTAAGTGAAGTAACTTATGTCCTGCCAAATGACAGTTTCTTGGGAACTTGAGGAATCTTCGTGATGCCCATGCTGCTATAGCAGTTGGATCGGAATCAACCGCTGATAAGTCATCCTCCTCTTCGGTCACAAGGATAATTGCAGAGTGTGAGTCTGCTTTAACATGCCTCAATCGTGACTTGGGAATTCTCTCTGCGTCTCTCAGTAGAGAACAAGGTGGAGCTAATAAAGAAAAGGAATAGCGCTGTTTTCATGAATCATTCCTCTTTCTCTTGTGTTGAAGGATGACAAGAATTCAGGCACAAAGGACATTTTGCTTCAACAGGATGAGGTCACTGATGAAGGCTCTAAATTTTTTATTACTGAAAATTCTGATGGTGATTTCTCATTTTTGCTGCATATTTGGTCCATGTTAGTCTTGTCTTTTTTTTGTGAGGCATAGGCTTCCACTGTGAGAACCTTTTTGTTTAATGAATGTAGTTAAAACATCCTTGAGTTTCTAATTTTGTCTCAATTGATGTTGACTTGCTTGGTATGCTTTGTTCATTTTGGAAACTGATCATATGATCCGCCAAATCATTGAGGGAATGTGCTAACTTATGTTTCCTGTTGAGCAATGGTTATTACAAAGGATGATGATGTGCTTAACTACTTCCATGGGGAACCATAGATGGACCTTTTAGTATCTCAGTGCAATCTCGTAGGATCACTTGATATGCTCTCTTGCCATAAGCCAAAGAAAATATTCCAACACTCTGCATGTGTGACCATCCTCAAGAACCATCAGGGTACTCCAGCCACTCTCCTGTTTCAGAACATGCAAGCTGGTCAATAGATCCATGCACCAGCAGCGATGCTGAAAAGCTTACTCGCTCATCTTTTCATATGCCTTCAGCTTCTGTATCACGTGATTCAAAGTTTGTGAGTGGAAGTTGTTTTGAAGAGCCTGAAGAAATGTCTGCATGTTTCATGTCTTGACAAAAGTAAGTTTTCGGGCAGCGGACCGGATAAGGAGGGGACGCTTGCTGGTGTTTTTGATACAGAAGATGAAATAGATCAAGGTCTATCATTTGCAAATTTCCATGAGGTCAACCTTCCTAGCATTTTTTTCAACTACTGACTATTTGTCTCAGCGGAGTCATGAGAAAACATGGAACATGAAAATGTGCCGCATGATTTTTGTGGATTCAGTAACCAAGTTAAGGACGCTGAGAGAAACCAAAATAAGGACGCTGGGAGTGTTGATGCCTGTGGAATGCATGTGGGCTTGAATTAGGATGAGAGTTGCTATGTGTAATATAATACATCAGGGAAAAATCTTGTCAAATTCTTACTCGTGATATACAAGCTAAAAGGTGGAAGAACTAAAAGTACTTTCAGCTTTGAGACAAGTGGGACCACTGGCCTAAATCCATTTGGGTGGGTAGTGTATGGGTGGGCTTGATCTAAGCCTAGATCATCCTGTTGAACCTATTCCCATCCTCAATATGGATGGGCTTGATCTAGCAAGGTCCAGACCCTTGGCTCCTAAACCATTAGTCAAGCCTATTTAATTCAAACCAACTCAAATAGACTCGAATGCTAGCCAGCCCCAGTCAAACCCCATACCGAGCCTACTTTCAGTCAAACCTCCATTCCAACTAGTGTCATCAAACCTAGCCTGAACCTGCCTGTGCCTGAAGCGACCCCGGTCCATATTTTAAATCCAAATTCATGATACATTTCCTATTCCAAATCATAATCATGATTCCAATATATTTGCTTTTCTAGATATGGATCTGTCTATCAAATATCAGTCCAAAACATACATCCAAATTGTCAATCTGGATTTATATATAGAATCCAGTTCACCATCTATTTTGGATCATAAATTTTGATCTAAGTCCACACTCGTCATCATTATCTTTCACTCATCCCAGATCCGACTCTCAGATCAATATAACTTTCACACCCAAAGTTACAAACCAATCCTTAATTTCCTATCCGGAACCTAGAATGCTTTTTGGATCAAGTCCTCATCTTCAAATCATAACAAGTCTAGTTCGTTGAATTCACTCATGCCTATTGACGCCCCCACTTTTCCAAGCCTAGATTTGAACCACGGGCATCATGTTTGATTTGAGTGACAAATCTAAATTTATCAGATCTTGCCACGTCAATTTAAATGTAATCAAACCCGTTAATTCCCCAATTCCTATCTTTTCATTAGGGAACCTAGGCTAGGCAGCAGATTCCTTTGCAATTTCCAAATGACTCTTAAGTTGGCGTCACTTTTAATTGATAATCATAATCCAAATCTCCATCAAGCCAATCCCAAACCTTTAAAATCCAAATTAACCAGATTTAGACCTATGGCTTATTCAATTCATCTCGGACGTCCAATCTTTGGATCTATCTTTAAAATTCACTAGCTGGTCGCCTTCTTGGGTGACACACATCCAGGAATTCCTAAAGTACCCTTGAAATGGTGCCACCTAGTTTTCTCACCACCCCTTTTCTGAAAGTCGATTTCATGCTATGATAGTCAGACGTTACTGCAGCTAATTTTTTTCATGTGAGCACTTTTACTAGAAGTAAAAAGGCTTTTACTAGAGTCAATTGTTTTGCTGCATTGAAAGGGTCTTTTTTCTTCACCAGATTCTCGACATCTTGTATGGTGATACGAATCATTTTTAAAAGATTCTAGCCACTCGTTTTCTCGAATGTTTTGACAAAAGAAATCCAAAATTTCCAAATTGTCAGGCTAAGTCCCTTAAGACGGCGCCACCCATCCCTGATAATTCCTAAAACCAGACTGACCAGATTGCTCCACTTCAACTTACATTCAATCCTCACCATCCAATTTCAAATTTATTTTCTTTTCAAATTCCTAATTATCTAGAGGGAGGAACGCAACTCCTTTAAATAAGGAGCCGAATTCCCTTCCTTCACGTACTTTTTTTTTTTTTTTTTTTCAACTTAGCTGACAGATCTTGAGGAGAGCACGCCATGGTAAGCCGAGTCACTTTCTGTGTCGTTTCCCTCCTCTCTCTCGATTATTTCTGGCGTCTTCTTCTTGCTCTTTTCCTATTTATCAATTCTTTTATTCTATCCTATTGTTATTAAATATCCTTTAAAGGAGGAACGTTTCTTTTCGTGGCAGTGCGACTCTGAGGCAAGCTTGTTCTCCTCGTCTCTCTTTCAGTCTACCTACTTCCTTTTCTATTGTTTTCCTCTTCTAACTCTCCACTCTTTCACGACCTCTTCTTTCTTATCATTTTATGCTCCTCTTTCACAGCGTTGACGAGGAAAACAGTTTGCTATCTCTTGGAACTCACGACTTTCGTGAGCTTTTTTCATTAGATTTTCATTCCTGAAGTTCCGCTTTCATCATCTATACTACCTCTACTTAATGAATTTGTAGGAGCAGAAGTTTGGAAGAAGCGAAGGAGCAGAAGGAGGGACAGCGCATTCCCCTCAGTTAGATCTCCTTCAACACTTCTCTCTTCAATTCAGTCTCTCTCTCATCTGCCTTTTCTCTTTTCCTCGTCAATTCCTCCCTTCTCATTCTTTGTTTCTCATCACCGCCTATACCCTTTGTTCCATCCTTTTGTCAGGTTGCAGCAGAAGTTTGGAAGAAACGTAAGTAGCAGCAGGTCTGCTTTTTGCTTAAACGAGGTAGGCGTCAACTTTTAGCCCTTTAGTTTCTTCTAAGGCCTATCTTCTTTTGCTTCTTTTCTTCTTCGTTATTTCCCTTATTTTCTTCTTTTTCCAGGTTGTTCTATCAGCATTTTTCTCTGTTCTTCCTCATGTTCCATGTGTTTCCTTTAAGAGTCTTCGTTTCTATCTAAATAAGCTCTCCAGGTAAGCCTTTCTGAAGTATGTAATATATGACGAATTTATTTTATGCCTTAATTGTATTTCGATTTGTTTTAATTGTTTCAGTGTACTGACCTCCATGACTACTTATATTGGTACTATATTCGGGTTCATTAGTTTCTTACTGTGTTTGGAAGGCCACATTCGTATGGACTAATCTCTTCCTTTCCATGGAAAAGATCACCATGAAAACGGTCGTGTTGATGCACATCTTTAATAGTTCATGCGTGCTTGATTAGAACTTCAATTGCATATTAGGACTGTTGTTTATTCCATCTTGAAGCTGCATGCTCGAGTCTATCTTGTAGGCATACCGTCTTCATCGAGGCAGTTCAGCCCTTAGGTTTATGTTTCAACTCGTGTAGAATTGTAAAAACCAGGTAAAACAGCCTATCTCGTAATCAGATTGTAACCTTTGGTAGTTTACGACTTCCTCACCAGAATAGATTTTTGATTTCCATAAAAGCCATCTCTTAGGTCCCTAGAGTCTCCAGGCCAATTTCCAAGGCCCCTAGGTCACATTTCACCCTCCTTTGGATGCCTGTTTTCTGTAGTAGGAAGTCTAGGTATAAACAGTTCTGGAATCTGGTAAACTTCAGAAGTTCATAGTTCTATATACAGGAATTGGATTTCCACATATAATATCTCATTGGAAAGCTCTAGGAGTTCCCTATTCACACCTAAAGTTTTATCAAAATCCGAAGCCTACAGCCTATAGGTGCCCGTCGAGCTAAGTCTTTACACTCTACATACTGTTTTCTGCAGTTCTCTGCAGAAATCTTCCATGAAACCCTAGATTCTAACTTAACTTTGTGAACTTGTAGTCCTCCATCCCGGATTTGTTTTCTGCAAATAAGGTGCCATTGGAAGCTTGAGAACTCTGCCTTTCTAGTGCCACAAATTTTGTAAACATCCGAGAACATTTGGTATCTCTTAACCAAAATAGTGTAATCTATTTTCTGCAAAACCTTAAATTTCAGGTTTCTATAATGTTACGGTTTCTATAATGTTACCCTATAGTGACTTCTTGGTTTGCCCTCTTTCACCTTAGGACTCTGATTCGAGTTTTGTCACTTCCAGTCAAACTTAGGCATGTTTGCACTGTTTTATTCGTTTTCCATATAAATATCTATTTAGTATTTTGTAAAGCTATTTCTTTCTATACTAATTATTAAGTATAACATGCATCATATGGTTTATAATAGAATCATGCATGTGTGCACTTTCACTAAACCTGCAACATACATTGTGCACCTCCCTACAAGAAATCAAGAAAGATGAATTCAATCTGTGCCATCTGCTTGGAGGGATGGCATGAAGCATCCCTTCTTGATCTCTTTGGGAAACACACATCATTTTCTCAAATACAGAAGGATGCATTAAGACTTATGATTTCAAACCAAGCTGAAAAATCCCATGTTTAGGCATGCTTTTCCTCTCAAATATTTCAAGTCTTCCAAACTTGCGATTTTAAATTATCTTTTCTTTGATATCTCTTTTCTTTAATTGCAATCTAAAACCTGCTTTGTCAGAACTATTTTTTTTTTCTCTAGTGCAGATCGTTTCCATTCCAAAAAAATTTCAAAATCTCAACCAAAAGTAGTTTTAATTAGAATTCTCCATTTTCTCTTTTTTGCAAGATCTTAAAATCCAAGTCCCTATGGCCAAACCCCTAGATTCTTCAAATTGGACCCACTTTTAGGTGAGATTTCAATAAGTTCAAACTTAGACACGTGTCCAATCAAGTCCAGATCTTAACTTCCTTCAGTTTTCATTTTAATCCCCAGTTCGTTTCAAAACACAGGTCAAAATTTTAATCCCCAGTTCGTTTCAAAACACAGGTCAAATCGTGTTTTAAAACCAGATTTCAAACTAAGTCTGCATGTCTTCACTTTTGAAAATTCATGCATCATGTAGGTCTAGGATTGTGTGCATGCATGGATCCTATGATTAAAGAGTTTCAAATAATACCTTGCTTATTTCTAAAATCCTAAGTGTCCAATTATGATCTTTCAATTCTGCACTTTCTAGATCCTACTCAATGCATCATATTTTTATAAAATAGGCCTATTTCCAAATCTATTTATATAGGCACATTAGTTTATGTCTGAGTATCTAGTAATATTCAAGCATAACTTTAACCCTTGGCTTGGTTACTCCTGGTAAAGGTACCAGGAACGACCAAATGTCATATCAACAGACTAGGTCCCATCTCCCATATTTTGTTCCACATTTCTAAAATGGAGGCTAGTCATTCTTTTCAAATTACCTGTCTTTTCACAACAAAAAATTTTCATATATAAACAGTAATCTTTGTTTTGAAGAGGTCTCTGACACACTATATATGACAGAGGAACACACTGGCTAATATATGCAGGAGTTAAGCAAGTATCACATCCTGCATGGCTAGACTATTTGTATAGAACAAGTGATTATGCATTTTCTTGACATTAAACATGCATAATTTTTTAGAAGAAGCATGTGGAAAATCATATGTTGTTTTTCTCTTGTTAGTGTTGTAGAGCAAAAGCATGCTAGAACTAAAATGTGGAACTCTAGATGCATAATGATGCTTTGATCTTCATTATTGCAAGGGAACAACCAAATTCATGGACTTAGTCATACGTACATGTAGCACTAGTGGCATGAGGTTCACCTGACCACAATGTTAAACTACTCATACCATGGGCTGCCTTATTTTTCTCTTTCCTTATTTCCAATTTTTTTTTTTCCTAACATGAGAGACATTAATAATTTGTCTTCTTTAAGTGAGAGCCTGCGTCGAGTCCTCCAGCCTCTGGTTTGCTTTATGTGATGTGAAATAATAAAAAGACAGACATGCACAAATGGAATTTTTATCCAGAGCTTAGTTGTGCATATACCATTAGGTTCACCTTCTTTTCCCTTCTGCATTAGATTTTTTTTTTCTTCAGGCTTCATTCAAATGACAACAAGTGCAAATACATGATATCTTTAAGTTTGGATTATTTGACTAAATGTGGAGGTTATGTATAACTTCTATTGTTATTACATGGATATGTATGTAACTATTCTGATGTTTGTTGAGAGTTTACTGGAGATGTTCTTTTTTCTTGGAGGAGGTTCTTTCAAATTTTAGTTATACTAGAAATATTCCATGTAATGGTAGGAGAAGAAAAGATATTTCTGTAGTGGTTTAGTATACAGAAACAGCTCCTTAATTTTGTTAAGAGAAAGTTTCTCTTGAAACAGAATTTCTCAATTGTTTTGGCGATTCTTATGGACTTTAGTTCATCTAGATCCTTCAGAGGTAAAACCTTCCTGAGTGAATAACGCCTTATTTGTCTAGATTTGTTCTTAATTTTTATCAAAATTGCATGAGCAATGTGGTATATTAGAATTTTTGCATTGTAACTTTACATCCTTTCGAGTTGTGACATATTACAGAATGTTACAGATTTACAGTCTTATTGACCATATCATATGTTCACTATTGATCTTGAATTTAACTTGGACACATTAATCTTTCACGTTGATTGAGGTATCATGAATGATGGTTTTGACATTTTGTAGTGAAATCTTATAGTCATTGTGTGCATATATTTATCTATATTCATGTATGTATGTATGATGCGTATGTGACTATAGGCTAATATATGTATTAATATGTATACTTGTATATAGGTTTTTTTGTAGTTTTGGTTTTTATTTTTTGTTCTAGCCATTGGCTAGTTCCAACAGCTAGTCCTTACTAGCCTCTTCTTTACTCTTTGTGTAAAAATACTCCACTATTCCATGTACAAAGTAAGCTGTTATAAACAACATTTTCTAGTGACTGAATAAAGGATTTTTTTTTTTTCCTTTTGGCCTTGGTGCCTGTTGCTTGCTGCGTAATCATTTGGTGACTGTTAAAGTCACATTCTCATGGTATCAGAGGCAGGTTGGGCTGATTCTTTGTAAGATTCCTAAAGCTGGATAGTTGCTGTGTTTATTTCTGATTCAAGCCATCAGACCTCTATCTGTTCATTGCTGACCTTCTCATCTGGCGGACCCTGCTGAGAGACTTTCTACTACTGAGCTAAGTATTCTTCAATGCCTCTCAGCTGCACCTCTGTGAGAAGGGACATACATTCTAAACAGCACTAAAATACTCAACTGTCTTGATAAATATAACCAGTTTTTACTGCTGCACACCAAGCATTCGATGGTTTTACTGCTGCACACCAATTATACATCTGATTTCAACATAATCTTGTCTCAATTTCTAAGTTGATCGGGAAACTGATTTCTTTAGTTCTTAAGAAAGTCTTCTGATCGTCATCTATCATATTCACCAACTATTCGATGAAACACCTGTGGCATAAACAACGAATTATTTAGTGCTTTGTAACAATCTTGAAGCTTGAAAAATTGGAGGTTGACTTTATGGAAGATTCCGATATTTCGATCGAAAGAGAAAGCTATATTGCTCCATATAAACTTGATGGATCTAATTATATGTTATGGGATAAATGTTTGGAGATGCAAGTTGAAGGAAAATATTTATGGGGCTTCGTAAGAGGTATGACTATTCTTCCTTCTCTCAAATTAACTAAAGTATAAAATAAGGTTGAGATAGAATTAGATAGAGTAGAAAGACAAATTTCTATGAATGAATATTACAAACAACTAGATGATTGGGAGGCCAACTCAAGGATTAAAAAATGGATTTACGGAAGCATTGAATTAAGGATTGCCTAAAATTTCATGTATTATGAGAGGGAAAGTGACGTATGAAAATATCTCAAAGGTATGTTTACTCACAAGGATAAGACCCAAGAATATCTATTGATTCAAAAAGCCAAAATATCAAACAAGGATAAAAGTGGAAGAGATTATTTTATGAAAACCTTTAGTGTTTGGAATGAGGTAGATCAACTCAGCCCTAAACTAGGAATGAATTTCAAATGTCATGAAATTAGAAAAGATGAAGTTGATGAATTTAGATTCTTTCAATTTCTTTAGGGGCTAAGATTCAAATTTGAACAAATATGATAGACTCCATTATCCTTAGCCTCTCTTCCACTTATTCAGGAACTTCTTACCAAATTGAGTGGAGAAGAGGCTAGAATGCATTTATCTAAAGAAATGGATAGTGCTCTCATCTCTAAACAAGAAAAAAAAAAGTTCTAGTCGCTTCAAGACCCAAAAACAATATTAGAATTTATAGACCCCTTCATTTGAAAAATTAAGAGAAATATCAGGTTACTTGCCATTTTTGTCATGAACCGGGTCACCTAAGACCTCATTGCCTAAAACTTAAGGGAAACAATAATGAAGGAAAACCACAAAATTATCGACGAACTTTTCACGGAGGAGGAGCAGCATATACTTAAGGTGGGCAAAGCAATTCTAGACGATTTGATCAAGTTATTGGAAAGGTTGGAAATGTTCAAAATGAAGGATGCGATCTTGCGTCCATTTCCTCGACATTGAATAAAATTATGACGGCTCTTCAACTTATGATAAATCAATCAAATTTTTGAGCTTTTAGATTCTAGTGCTTCATTTCATGTGACACCAAATATATCCTTTCTGACTAAGTTTGAACGAACAAAAAGGGAATCAAACATATTTACCGCCACTAGAAGTCTGGAACATCTTTGAATGTAGGTTCTTGAAATTTTGAAAAAGAATGTGGGAAAAAATAGAAATTATACATACCAAAAGTTAGTTATGTTTTCAAACATAATCTTAGTTTACTTTTTGTCTTTCAAATTTCAGATCTTGTTTTTGATGTAGTTTTCTCATGAAGTAAATGTTTGGTGCAAGATCACCAAATCGGGGCATTGATTGAGAAATGTATTAGAAAGGGAGATCTTTACTACATGAACAATTTATGTATTCCCAAAGTTTTTTTTTGTAATCTTGTAAAAAATGTTGACATCAATATTTGGCATCAAAGATTAGATCATTCGAAGATTAGAAAATTATCTATGATGACTCCTACAAAGACTTTTTGTATTGAGAGCTATAACGACTACTCTTAAGTCTCTTATTGCATTGACATCTATTAAAAAGTTGAACACCTATCAAATGGATGTTAAAAATGTCTTCTTAAATGAAGTTCTTATGGAAAAAGTTTATATGGATGCACCATCAGGTTTACCACTTCCACAATGAAAAGTTTTAAGACTTAACAAAGCTTTATATGTCCTTAAACAAGCTCACTTGGTTCGATCAGTTTAACTCTGTTGTCTCTAATTTGGTTCTCATTCATGTTTGATTGACACTGTCTTGTTTGTTAAAGATATTGCTGTTGGTATCATAATTCTCTTATTATATGTCATCCATTATCATTGCAAGTAATGACAAAGAAGGAATTAAAGAATGTAAGAGTTTGTTGCAAAAGACTTTTAAAATGAAAGATTTAAGTTTTTTAATGTACTTTCTTGAAATTGAGGTTGTGTATTCCACTAGAGACTTTTTTTTTTTACCAAAAAATAGGTTTGCTACAGAAATTATTGCTAAATCAGGCATAACAGATGATAAAATCATGAAACCCTTGAAGTACTAACAAGCAAAATGAAGATTGATGATGGAGTTCCTCTTGATAGCTTGCGATACCATTAATGTATCCCAGCCTCACCTGTCTTCATATCACTCATATGGTTTATACAGTAAGTCAATTTCAACATGCTCCATCAACCGTTCATATGAGAGCTGTTTTTTCGTGTCACAGATACATCAAAGGGACACTAAATAAGGGAGTATTTATGGCTTCTTTTTTTTCTCTCCATTTGATTGCTTATACTAATGCTGATTGGGAGGAGATCCAAATGATAGACATTCAACCACTAGATTTTGCACTTTTTTAGGAGAATCACATCTGATGGAAGTGCAAGAAGCAACAGAAAGTTTCTCTTTCTTCTACCGAAGCTGATTATGGTGCCATAGCCTTTAAAATCATGGAAATTGTTTGACTCCATTAAATGCTCCTTGATATGGGAAGAAGAATAGTGGATTGTGCTGCGACAACAAAAGTTCTATCTACATTGCTAGGAACTATACATTTCATGAACAAACCAAACATATAAAGGTGGACTGCCATTATGTTTGTGAAGAATTTTTAAGAAAACTATTAAGCTTCCATATGTTTCTTTTGCATTCTAGCCGACCGATTTCTTCACTAAACCCCTATGTTCACCTATATTTAATTTTCTTCTAGAAAAACTTTTGGTGATAGCACCGTAAAAAATGTCACAAGGGTGCGCCATTTTTGGACCCGCACCCGCGTCGACCCAGATTCGCACCCAACCAAGTCTAAGGTGAGTCAGGTGCGGTCAGCCGCACTCGACTAAAATGGTCAATTTTGGACACCTAGGTGCGGTCAAACAACACCATGTCTATTTTGGTCCATGTTTTGGGTTTTTTTTATTTTTATTCTTAACAAAATTGATTTAGGGCACGAGATCGTGCCTTTCGCCCCATCCCGCTGCTCTCTCTCCATCGACAATCGATCGTGTCCTCCACCGGCAGCATCCTCTCCGTTCGGTGGCATCCTCTCACACCTTTCCACTTTTTCTTCTGTTCTTCACTCACGATTCACGACCGAAGCTGCATCATCTTCGTCCGGCGTCTCTGCTGTTTTTGTATGATTTTCATGTTTCCTCTATTTCTTGTTAAGCATTTAAGTGTCTGTGATGCGATTTCTTGTGGCAGTTATGCTATGTCCTTGTACAATCAACATCTTAGTTTCTATTGCATATCTAGACTTTAGTTTAAGTCTGCCTCGTCTGTTTTTAACAGTAGAAGTAAGCTCTCTCTCTCACTCTGCTGCAGGCAGCATAGCCTCGTCAAGTTTTAATGATGTTTCTTATTACTTTTGTTTTATATTGATGAAGTGAATATTTATTCCCTTATTGTGGATAGCTGCAGTAGAGTCTCTGCTGTTTCTTTGAATTGCTCGATGTCATTATGACACTATGCTGGAAATTTAGTATTATAAGCTGAAATGGGGAATTCAAAGTGATACCTTTACTGTCTTGTTCATTTCTATTGTTGTTATTATTTTTGTTATTATAGGCCCACAGTGCCGCTCTTAGATTGTTATTATTTTGTTTGACCGTGAGTCAGGTTGTGTACTTGTGTTATTCAAGTGCATGTGCATTTGTCCATTTATGATTGAAAGGGAACTATGCAGACTATCTATTCTTAAAGTTGAACTAAATTTGTGCAACTGACCCATTAAATTTGTTATATTTGAAATTTTTCATTTTGAAGAAAGATGGCTCAAATTTTCATTTTGAAGAAAGATGGCAGACATAAGGAAGGGAAAAGAAGTTGTTTCAAATTCTCCTGCTTTAGGTTCTTCATCTAGTATAATAATAAATTAATAATAAGAATAATAATAAATACCTTCGCCGCACCGCCGCACCCAAATTTTTTGAGATGTGCGCTTCGGCACCCGCACCCGCACCCCGCACCTATGTGACATAGACCATAAATTTGAGGGGGGGGGTGTTAAGAAAGAAGGTATATGTGTGTGCATATATTATCTATATTCATGTATATATAATGTCTATGCGATTATAGGGTTTAATATATGTATTAATATGTATGCTTCTGTATAGGTTTTTTTGTAGTTTTTAGTTTGTATTTTTTTATTTTTTGTTCTAGCCGTTGGCTAGTTCCACCAGCTCTCAATAGCTAGTCCTTACTAGCCTCTTCTTTACTTTGTGTGTATACATACACTACTATTTCATGTACAAAGTAGGCTGTTATAAACAACATTTTCTATTGATTGAACAAAGGATTTTTTTTCTTCTATTTGGCCTTGGTGTCTATTCCTTGCTGTGTAATCATTTGGTGATCGTTAAAAGTTACATTATCATTTAGTTCATCTAGATCATTCCGAGGTAAAACCTTCCTGAGTGAATAACGCCTTATTTAACCAGATTTGTTCTCAATTTTTATCAAAATTGCATGAGCAATGTGGTATATTAGAATTTTTGCATTGTAACTTTACATCCTTTCGAGTTGTGACATATTACAGAATGTTACTGATTTACAGTCTTATTGACCATATCACGTGTTCACTATTGATCTTCTTGGAGACATTAATCTTTCACGTTGATTGAGGTATCATGAATGATGATTATGACATTTTGTAATGAAATCTTATATAGTCATTCTTGTAACATATCTTGCTTTTGGAAAAATTACAACATACATTCATGAATATGCTTATTTATTTTATATTACTACATAGCAAATAATTTTGATATTTCCATAGACTAACGCAGTAAGTTGTTTGAGGTGGTAACAGGTCATACTTGTTGATGGAGAGTCCTGCAGCGAGTTCGTATGTAAGAAACAGGAGATTTGACAATTACTTTCAGTCATGGACTGATTCTAATGTTCAGAATGCAAAAAGGTCATCAAATAGAGGAATGCAATATGGATTCAGCTGGAAAGATTACACTGATGACAATAGTTGGAGTGCTTCCTTAGCTTCTTACATTAGAATTATCACTTGTTTTATGACAATGATGTGTACAACTTTCATATGGGGCCTAATAATGTTCATTCTTCTACCCTGGCCATGCGAAAGGATCAAGCAAGGAAATGTGTATGGCCATATAACTGGGTGGCTATTGGTATGTTCCTTTTGTTGAGTGTACGTCTGCTAGTTCTGTTTATTCTCACTGCCTTTAATTTTCTTATCTTATACATCTTAAACAGATGAACAATTTATCACCATGTACATGCCCATAGCAGGTTCATGTGTGCCTAGTAAGTGTAGGTGTCCAATTGGTTCTCTATCTGCACATGCATTTGCCTGATGCAATGTATCTGGTCACAAGGATATTGAACATCATATGTGCATGCCTATGTGCATTTGTGGAAATGTGATTTGTCCCAATTGAGTGTGTGAGATTCTTAATGTAAAGTAACAAGCTTAGCTATCATCATAAGTGCAAATTCTTAAATAATTTTAATTTATGAAATGAATAATTGAGAAATCTGAATTGGAGAATGCTCATGATAAATTAGTAGAAATGCTAAATCAACAACCAACATCTTGGTGTGCAATTAATAAAATTTGAATATAATGTCTAAAAGAGAATAACAGTACAAAGAAGATGAGGTCAAGGAAACATGCAATTTTTATCTGCCGCTCTATTGCTTCAACATGGGTTGCATAGGTTGTGTTGAGTGTCTTGATGAAAAAATATTAGTAGGAAAGAGACCTGTATGCTTATAAGTTATAACAGCCTATCGAAAATTTAGTCCTGTATCTAAGAATGGAGAAGTCATAGGGGACTTATAAGAGGGCCAGCTAAGTGAATTGTTCTGCTTATTAGTCTCATTAAGGTTGAACTGAAGCTGCTAAGGGATTGGTTGAGATCTGCCATTTTCTTCTTCTTGTTGCTGGATATCTCGTTCGTATGCATCTTCTCTTTATTTCCCAAGTCTCTAGTGAGTTACAGATAGAGTTTGAAAAGATCAAATCTTTGATGATTCCATCATACAGATTGAGTTGCGAAAACTTCTGGATAGGTATCCTCCACCAACTAATAGCCGGAGCCTGTTTGGAAGTGGGCTGAGTTGTTACAATGCCAAGCTAGAAATTATAGTTTTTAAAAATGTGGTAAGAATGAAATATCTAAACCCTAGTCTGTTCCTTGGAAGGGATCCACCATCATGACTCCACCTCTGCTGTTTAATTTTGAAAAGGATTGAAAGGTTCAATGTTCTCACCATCACTAAATGTAACAACCCGACTCACTCCCGGGCTCGGGCTTCTGGTTCGACAGATCCCAACCCGCCCTCTAACATTTTCGGTTCCAACCCTGAAAAGGCTAGGAACCAGGACAATCATCTCATTAATGGCCTCCCTTTATAAGCTCTTGAAGATTCCTCACAATCTTCAATACGGGATTAAACTTCTGGGGTGTTACAATCCACCCCCCTTAAGGCACACGCGTCCGCGCGTGTGGGACCCCAGGTCTGAGTGTTGAACCTTGCTCTGATACCACTGTAACAACCCGACCCACTCTCGGGCTCGGGCTCCTGGTTCGACGGATCCCAACCCGCCCCCTAGCATTTTCGGTTCCAACCCTGAAAAGGTTAGGAACCAGGGCAATCATCTCATTAATGGCCTCCCTTTATAAGCTCTTGAAGATTCCTCACAATCTTCAATACGAGACTAAACTTCTGGGGTGTTACACTAAAATAGTTCAATTGTTTCTTAAAGGCATTTTATACGAAGAATTCTGATGCTTGTTATTTTCAAAATAACGGCGTACAAATATTTTAAGTGTGAAGAATATGGATTCTTGTGGAAATCATCCTTTGGTTTCTAGTGGGTTTTTCAATCTAAAGATAAAGAACATAAATTTGTAGTTGCTAGTTCAGGTGAAAAAGGAAAAAAAGATAATGAAAGTCAAATTGGTTGCTGTGGCTTATATTTACATAAAGGACTATGTAAAAAGGTCATCTGATGGTTGATTGGCTGATTGATTATGATTAAACATATAATAGCATGTATGCCTTTAATAGCTATACCTCTTGAACATCCTCACAAAAGAAAGGAGCTAATGCAAATTTTTACTGAGTTTTGTTGGAAATTATGTCTCTCATGGAGAGCTACTTCTTTTATGGAAACTGTTAGAATATGTTGTTATGGGAACCGGGTCCATATCTGGACCCGGTTCTATGGGGCATGGGTACCGAGGCGGGCTCGGTACCCTAGGCAGCTTCTCCTCTCTCCCTCTTTATATTGTCACTTGTGTTTAGTGTTGAATTAAGTGAAATATTATTTTCTCTCTCCTAGGGTTGCGGTGTGCCCCTAGGTCAGAGCCTCCCCGTGGTTTTTCACCTCTCTCTGAGGTTTTCCACGTAGATTGTGTGTTTGTTCTCCACTCTCTCTCTCTGTGGTTCGTGTTTCTACATGGTATCAGAGCCAGCGGAGTTGGAGAAGCGTTTTCTCCGAGGATCGTCAAGTTTTTTCGTCGCCCGACGCCGTTGAAGTTCCGGCGCCGCTGCTGCCCGTTTGACGTCGCCCTGCTCTGCCGCCGCTGTCCTTTGTTCCGCCGCCGCCGTCCTCTGTTCCGGCGCCGCTGCTGCACTTGTGACGTCGCCCTGCTCTGCCGCCGCCGTCCTTTTGTTCCGCCGCCGCCGTCCTCTGTTCCGCCGTCCTCTGTTGCGCCTCCGCGGTCCTCCGTTCGGCCCGTTCTTTGTTTCTGCCACCGTGGGTGGCCTCTGTGTTGCGCCGTCGCCTGCTTTCCGTTGCCGCTGCCTCCTTCCCGTCGCCGTTGCCTCATTCCCGCTGCTGTGCCTCTTGTTGCTGTGTCTTGTTTGTGATGGCAGAAGCGATGGGGACTCAAAAAGATGCCGTTCTTGACACGGGCAGCGCCTCCAAGACTGAGAACGTGCCGCTCCAGGTCACCTCCATCCGTCTGACCAAGGACAATTACCTATCTTGGTCTGCCGCTCTCGAGATTGGGATTACTAGCCGTGGGCGTCTCTCTTACATCACTGGCGACAAACCTGCGCCCATCAAATCTGATCCTCAATGGGCAACGTGGGCGTTGGAGGACAGCCAAGTGAAGGTGTGGATTATCAGCTCCGTGTCATCCGATATCCAGCCCCTCATTCTGCGGAAGCCGACCTCTTTTGATATGTGGACTGTGCTTGCAAAGATGTATGGTCGCAAGAAGAGACATCTGCGTACCTATCAGATTAAACGCAGTATTTACTCTCTGACACAGGGTGATTTGTCTGTTGCTGCCTTCTATGCTGCCCTGAAGACCAAATGGGAGGAGCTAGATTATCATGTGACTGATGAGTGGACGTGCGGTTCAGATCATTCCCTCTACTGGGAAAAGGAATGGATGGACCGTACGTTTCTGTTTTTGGGAGGCCTGCGGGATGAATTTGAGTCTATTCGTAGCCAGATTCTTAATGGTGATGAGATTCCGGGGATAGAGGAAGTATATGCTCGTGTTGAGTCTGAAGAACAACGTCGCCAGGTGATGCATCTTGACACCGGTCATGGCCCTTCTGCCTTTGTCAGCCGTGCCTCAGGGACTGGGCAGCGTCCTGCCCGACATTGCACTCATTGCCACAAGTTGGGGCATTCAGTGGATTTCTGTTGGGATCTTCATCCCGAGAAGAGACTGGTCAGAGGTCGTCCTCCCTCTGGCAAGCGTAGCCCTACTGTGTCTGATTCCAGTCAGAGCAATTCTTCTAGTGGTGCAAAGTCCAAGTTGTCTCCTGCTCAACTCAAGGAGCTACAGGCGTACATTAGCCGTCTATCTACTACCCCTGAGGAGTCCTCCACGTCTGAAGGGGCTCAGCTAGCCCAAGCCCTCGTTGCCTCGACTGATCAAGGTAACCCTTCTCTTGGTGATTGGATTGTTGATAGTGGAGCCACTCACCACATGACAGGGGACTCTAAACTCTTTCAAGAATATCAACTTTCCTCTGGCAAGCAACGCGTGTCTATGGCAGATGGGTCTTCTATCTCTGTGGCTGGGAAAGGGAGCTTGTCCCTGCTGAACAAATACCATCTCCACAATGCCCTGCATGTTCCAAATATTCCTGTGAACTTACTCTCTGTCAGCAGTATTACTAAAGAATTAAACTGTAATCTAATTTTCTCTGCTGATCATTGTTCCCTGCAGGACTTGGTGACGGGGAAGAAGATTGGGATTGGTTCGGTTACTGATGGGCTCTACAGGCTGCCGGTACAAGTTGCTTCAGCGTTGATTTCTGCCACGAGTGGTCACTTGTCTGGTGTGAATGATAGATCTACTGTTCTGCGATGGCACGAGCGTCTTGGACATCTCCCCTTCCAGTTAATAAAGAAGTTGTTTCCTCATTTGTTTGCTTCTGTCTCCATTGACTCCTTCGCTTGTGAAGTGTGTCAATTGGCTAAACATGTCAGGGCTTCATACCCTATTTCTTTGAATAAATCCACTCATCCGTTTGCCTTAGTTCATTCCGATGTTTGGGGTCCTTCTGGAGTACCCACGTGTGGTGGTTGTCACTATTTTTTGACGCTTATTGATGATTACTCTAGATGTACGTTCGTGTACTTGTTGCGAGAACGTAGTGAGGTTCCAGCAGTTGTGAAAAACTTTGTTGCCTTTGTTGAGACTCAATTCCATACTACTGTTCAAGCTTTCCGTACGGATAATGCAAGAGAATATGTCTCCCAATCCCTTGATGACTTCTTGAAAGGAAAGGGTATTGTTCATGAAACCTCTTGTAGTTATACCCCTCCTCAGAATGGTATAGCTGAACGTAAAAATCGTCATCTATTGAATGTTACCCGGGCCATTATGTTCCAACGTCATGTCCCGAAGCGGTATTGGGGTGATGCACTTCTCACTAGTGCACATCTCATTAACCGTATGCCTACTAGAGTGCTGGATGGTCGGTCTCCTTATTCTAGCCTGTGGCCTACTCAGAATCCGTGGCCTCTTACTCCTCGTGTCTTTGGGTGCAGTTGTTTTGTGCATAATCATAGCCCTACTCTCAAAAAACTTGATCCCCGGTCTATTAAAGGAGTTTTCTTGGGGTACTCTCCCACTCAGAAGGGGTATAAATGTGTGGATCCCACTACTTCCAAAGTATATGTTTCGAGGGATGTCACATTTCATGAACATGAGTCGTATTTTCCGGTGAATCCTCTTCAGGGGGAGTGTCTTGGGAACAAAGGGGAAGAGTATTCCTCTAATCAGCTGATTCAGTTTATGGAGTTTTTGGATTACAAGGTTAGTCCCAGTGTGATTGACACGGTCACGGTCAGTAATGAGAAGGGCAGTCATATGGAAGGGGTCACGGTGGATGCTCAGCCCACTGTTGCCCGGGATCACTTGTTTGGCAAGGTTTATGTCAGAAAGGAGAAAGCTACTGTGGAAGATGTTGGTGATGAGGATAGAACCAATCCCAATCTTGTGATCTCCCCGGATGACCCAAGTCCATCGAATGAAGAGCTCCCTATTGCTTTGCGCAAAGGCACCAGGTCATGTACTTCTCACCCTATTCAGAGATTTGTTTCTTATGCTAAGCTCAGTACAAATTACAAATGTTTTATCACAACCTTATCCAAAGTTGTTATTCCCAGGTCGGTGGATGATGCTAAGGATGATCCCAAGTGGTTACATGCTATGACGGAGGAGATGGGTGCGTTAGCTAAGAACAAAACATGGGAAGTTGTTGATATCCCTAAAGGGACACACTTAGTTGGCTCTAAGTGGGTTTACAACGTGAAGTACAAACCTGATGGCACTGTAGATCGATATAAAGCTCGTCTGGTTGCAAAGGGGTTCAGCCAGAAGTATGGGATCGACTATCTTGAGACCTTTGCCCCTGTTGCAAAGTTGAAGACTGTGAGGGTTATTCTTGCTCTTGCTGTGCACAAGAAGTGGCGCATGGACCAGCTTGATGTTAAAAATGCGTTCTTGAACGGCCATCTGGAGGAAGAAGTCTATATGAGCATGCCTCCCGGGTATGTTCAAGAGGGAAAATGTTGTCACCTCAAGAAAGCTTTGTATGGCTTGAAGCAGTCGCCTAGAGCTTGGTTTGAGAGACTAAGGATCGTTATGAAGTCCACTGGGTACAAGCAAGGAAATGGAGATCATACCCTATTCATAAAGCAGAGAGATGGTCTGGTGAGTCTTCTCCTTATCTACGTTGATGATATGATTGTCACGGGCAGTGATGAAGAAGAAAACAGAAAGATGAAAGAGAGATTAGCTAAAGAATTCGACCTCAAGGATCTGGGTAAGCTGAGATACTTTTTGGGGATAGAAATTGCTCGATCAGAGACAGGGCTGGTTATGAATCAAAGGAAGTACACTCTTGACTTACTAAAGGAGACAGGTAAACTTGGTTGTAGGCCCTATCTTACTCCTATGGAGTCGGGAACTAAGATGAGTATCAAGACGGGCACCACTCTGGATGAGGAAGGAAAAGGGCGATATCAGAGGCTAGTCGGTAAGCTTATCTATCTTACTCTAACTCGCCCTGATATCACGTATGCGGTAAATGTGCTAAGTCAATTTATGCATGCTCCCACGGATTGTCATTGGAAGAGTGCAGAACGAGTGTTGGGGTATCTAAAGAATGACCCAGGAAAAGGGCTGCTGTATACTCGACAAGACAAACTTACTATTGAGGGCTACTCAGATGCAGATTGGGCAGGGTGTACTGACACAAGGAGGTCTACTACAGGGTATTGTATCTTTCTTGGAGGTAACCTAGTTGTTTGGAGAAGTAAGAGGCAAGAAGTATGTTCGAGATCTAGTGCTGAAGCTGAGTACAGGGCTGTTGCAATGGGGGTTACAGAGATGCTGTGGCTGAAGATTCTTTTGACTGATATTGGTGTGGAACTGGGAGATAAAATGAAGATGTACTGTGACAACAAGTCTGCGATTAATCTTGCCAATAATCCAGTTCTACATGACAGGACCAAACATGTGGAGATTGACCGTCATTTTATCCGGGAACGCATTGACTCAAAGGAGCTGATTCTGCCATATATGAAGTCTGAAGATCAAGTTGCAGACGTCCTAACTAAAGGGCTTTGTACTTCTTCATTTGAAAAGAATGTTAGCAAGCTTGGCATGTTTGACATGTATGCCAAGCTTGAGGGGGAGTGTTAGAATATGTTGTTATGGGAACCGGGTCCATATCTGGACCCGGTTCTATGGGGCACGGGTACCGAGGCGGGCTCGGTACCCTAGGCAGCTTCTCCTCTCTCCCTCTTTATATTGTCACTTGTGTTTAGTGTTGAATTAAGTGAAATATTATTTTCTCTCTCCTAGGGTTGCGGTGTGCCCCTAGGTCAGAGCCTCCCCGTGGTTTTTCACCTCTCTCTGAGGTTTTCCACGTAGATTGTGTGTTTGTTCTCCACTCTCTCTCTCTGTGGTTCGTGTTTCTACAGAAACAAAGGTGGTTAAGGGTTACAAGAATGAATTCAATAAGTTTCTTTTAGTGAGATGCTTTCCAAGGAATAGATAACCTTCATCTAGCTATGTTCATTGACAGAAAAGGTGGATTAGACGCATGGATTATTTAGTCTTAAGACTGCCATTGCTTTAAAAAATGGCATTCATAGTATTGTACTTGATTCATAGATTGGTTCCAGCTCACATCAGAAGTATTTCTTATTTATCTACTTCTCCAGATGATTAATGCAGCACGGCAGATTGTTCACTGACTGATGGGTATTGATGTGGAGGGTAAATCTGTAGAATTGACTAAAGTTGCTGCTCAAGACCATCTAGTTGATCGCATGTCTTTACATCATACACTTCAATCATGCCATGGTCCTTATTGAAAATAATTGTATTAAAGGATTTAGTCCAACATGGCTTCTACATAAGCTCTTAAGCAGAGATTAATTAGGAGGTGGTGATAATGCAGAATGTCCAATAATTGGTAGCATTATCATCGCGATGTGCCTTCATTAATTCATGAACTTTATGGGCTGTGAAGTAGGACTGAGAAAACGTGTGTGCAACCGGTCACATCCCATGTCCTAATGTTGTACAACTCTTCTTTTGCAGCTAGTGCATCCCCTTTCATGTCTTTGTATCCATAGCCATGTGATGCAGCTGAAGATAGGAGGGATTATCTGATAGACAAGGGCTTCTGAATCATTGAAGGAGCAGTCTGTGTCTTGGAACAAACTGAATTGTGCTCAGTTCCATGGCAATTATGTGTTCTTGTGTAGCTTTATTTTTGTTCTTTTACATTGTTATGCCTTGGAAGTTTTTGTTAATCTTCTAAATCCCAAGCTCTGTCATTTTTTTTTTATATAAAAAAGGTAGCTTCTGTAAGATGTGTACAGGAGCAAGACTCAGGGACTACCTTGCTTGCACCAAAGGTATCTTGATGGCATTTGTGGACAAGATCTGCAAAAAGCCATTAGATTGGTTTTTGTCTGACATTATAATGCTCCACCATGAAAGTTTCATCTCATATTGAAGCTTGTGAACATTTTTCAAGGGTTTATAAGAGGGCTGGCTAATTCATTGCTTGTCCTGATTGTTTATTGAGTCTAGAACAGAAGCTGCTAGGGGGCGAGTTGGGATCCATCAAACTAAAAACCCAACCCTGATGTGGAAGCAAACGAGTTCTTACATACATGACTATTTTTTACATGCACCATGGATTTTCACAATCTTACTTTTTTGTTCCCTAGAGTTGCACTTTTTCCTATTAAGGTGGTCAACAATTTTTGGTACTTGCTCTGAAGAATGTCCATTTTCATGGACTATGTGAAATCAGCTTGACATGTTCTCTTTTGCAGTGGCATCCAACCTGATTTTGTTCCTCTAGTTTTCCATGATAAAGGATGCTCCAAATGTGAGACAATAGTAAGTTTTGGGTCATACATTTGTGACATGGTGAATGCATATTTGACATTGGTTCACTAGCGTACGCTGAGACATATGGGGCACTGCTTTTCTCTGCAATTTTCCTTCAAAATAATATGTACAAAAATAATCATCTTGCTAGTTGCTACTAAATTTAATAAGAAACGTAACATTATTGTCTCTATGATTGTTATTTTGTGGAAATTTCTTACCTTGATTCATTTGTTCATGGCATTAAGTCATGACTTTGTTTATTGAAAATATAGTTCCTTTGGTCCTCTTAGTGTTCTAATAGAGTTGATTGCATTGGCTTACATCTGTTCTGTTGGCATAACAAGCTGGTATATTTCATCCTTTTCAGCAATTTTTTGGGGTTCGTCTCATGTTCTGGCTGTGTTATTTGGCTTTGTCTCATTTAATTGTGATCTAAGAACCTGATCTATCTTGCAGATTTTTTTTTTGTGAAAATCTGATTCATGTAGTACAAGTCTCTCCGTTTCTTAATATCGTTTTCTATTTGGAGATGCTAGTCAGTAGTGATCTAGACTCATCTTTCATGCTACTCATACATTCACTTGTGCTGTCCTTAATTTGAAAATGTGGTAAAAATGTCTACTTTTGCAGCAGAGTTTGGTAAGCTAGTTTTGTGTTATAGACAATGAAAGTTTCATGTTTAGGTTTCAAGTTTAAACTACAAGCATCAGTGCTTGATATGTTTACATCTTACCCTGAGGCCAAACATGAATATGTACAACTACCACTGAGGATACTGCTACATGGGCTGGCCCAGCCTCCTAATTTGTGGAAGTTACTGCCACCAAAAGACTGGGTGGCTGTGTCTCTTGAACCTTTGTATGTTGTCACTTCGAGTTTATCTTTATGTTGCCTTTTTTCATCTTTATGTGCTTTAGTTTTGTGTAACAGATGCGGATTTTGGGGAATCCTATAACAATAGAAGGTGCTGAATACTCAAAGACAAAAGCTATTTATATAAGTAATCATGCGTCTCCTCTTGACATATTCCTTGTGATGTGGCTCACTCCAAAGGGCACTGTGGGGATTGCAAAGAAAGAGGTAAACCTGAACTATTTGTAATGGTCATTGTAAATCTTTGCACTTGGGTGAGCAATTTTATGAGCTGCTCCATTAAGTTACGCCTCTTTGCATGTTTTATTTTTAGTGAAATGGAAAACTGCCGTTTGTAATACTAAGAGACCATAGTTCAATTTTAAATTATATCTTAAAAAATTCTCACTTTGATCTATGCTTTTTGCCTATGATCTTGAATGTTGCCCTAGTACTATGTATTGTATATCTCCTGTTTGGTTAGTTCAAAATGCATGATTTTTTTTTCCCGGCAATACGATGTCGAAGTTTTTTCCCTTCCTACAGATCATATGGTATCCACTATTCGGACAGTTATATTTGTTGGCAAATCACCTCCGGATTGACCGCTCGAATCCAGCCTCTGCCATCGAGTCAATGAAAAAGGTCCTTACGCTTTCCTTGGCCTTCTGGTTTTTTTATATTATACTTTTTATGGTTTGGCTGAGAATCCGTAAATACTCAGGCTGCTCATGTTGTGGTAAAGAATAATCTGTCCTTGATAATCTTCCCGGAAGGTACTCGTTCAGAAACAGGGAGGCTGCTTCCATTTAAGAAGGTTTTCTCTTCATCCAGAAAATTTACTCTCTCAATCTCTTTCTTCCTATACATCCCTTTCCACTTCCCATGTGATGACGCCAAAGTTTTTATGGTTCTAACTTTGTGTAGTGCTTAACTCAGGGATTTGTTCATATGGCTCTGCAAACAAGGTTGCCAGTTGTCCCCATTATTCTGACAGGAACACATCTTGCATGGAAAAAGAACAGTCTACGGGTTAGACCTGCTCCTCTAAGTGTAAGATACCTTCCTCCGATAAAAACTGATGACTGGAGCGAAGACATGATTAGTGAGTACGTTGACATGATACATGCCTTATACGAGAAGCACCTTCCAGAATCTCAAAAGCCTCTTTTATAGGAAAGGATGATATGGCGGAAATTCTATTTGTATAGCAAAGGATGATATGACGGTAATTCTATTTGTACAGCGAAGGATGATCTGATGGAAATTCTATTATACGGAAAGGGTGTTCTATCAGGTGCCTGGCATTCGGCCCATGTACATGAAGTTCTTATTAATAATAATATGTCCATTTTTCTGGCATGTAATTTGGTTGATCCCAAAGTCCGAGATGATAGGCCTACATTTTCTAGTTCCTTAAATTGTAAGTGTATAGATGGTACACGGTGGAGAGGTTCAACTGAGACGATTTGGAGATCGAGAATAAAAATCAAACATCGTGAGCTTGTGGTTTCCCATTCCCAAGTTTATCCATATATTCTCTATGCTGGTTTTCCAGATCATGTTATTCTTCAGAGATGAAGTTGGGCGTCAACCATGCAGCATAAAAATCAAACATCGTGAGCTTGTGGTTTCCCATTCTCAAGTTTATCCATATATTCTCTCTGCTGGTTTCCCAGATCATGTTATTCTTCAGAGATGAAGTTGGGCGTCAACCATGCAACTGATTTGGAGGATCAGTGTTCCCTCCCGTCAGCAGTATGCTTCTTGTATGACCAATTAATTACCCTGCCAGAATTATAAATTTGAGACAATCATCCGTTTCTGTTCAAAGATATGCTGGTCTTGCATCTGATACAATAGGTAGACACAATTTCTGTTTAAGAGAAGCTAGCTGAGAACAACGCCCGCTATTATCGTCAACAAATGCCAGTTCACTTGGCTGTAGAGCAAGCAAATCACCGTAAGATCTGGAGCAGCTCCTAGATGCTCCTTAAGCTAAAAGTACTTTTAGTTGTTCCTCTATTATCTTTTAAATTATTGGCTATGATATATAGCACGATATATCTTGCTATGTGATGCGCTGTTTATCTGCAGCGCTGATTTCTCCAATCAACTGACCGATCAGATGACAAAAGTTAATAGGGATTATGTTTTCGATCGTGTCTTCTGGTCTTAAAAGCCAAGGCACCAAAGTTTGGGACGTTGTAAGCTGCTGAAACTGAAAGTTTTACAAATGCATGCATGTACATCATACTCACACTTTGTCTACCTTAATGTTTACTAAAATACCCGGAAGTTTTGATCGTGAAAGGAGCTCAAAAGTTTTGGTGAATAATAGTGTTTGCAAGGTCAGAGGATACAGACATGTACAGTTAGAAATGTTCTGGGTTTACTTTGTATTCATGTACAGTTAAATACTATTAGAGAATGAGATCATAGTCTCGCATCTCTAGGTTAAGTCTGAGAGCAGCTCATGATCCCCTTCTTAATTTTTTGATGTACATATTCCACGCCATTTTTTTGTTAATAAATTTTCAGGGAGGTAATCTCCCATCAGGCTTGCTTTGGAAGGTCAGAGGCCACATACCTTGTGCACCCCAGTCCGTGCTACTATTTCGAAATGTGGCAGTTTTTGTAAAGAATTGTGAAAAGGTGAAAAAGGAAAAATGAAAACCTATTTAGTATTCAATAGAAGGAATGTCCATGGTAACATGGTAAGGTTATCATGATATTGTCACAAGACAATTAAATTTTCCTCAATTTTCAATATTTTGTGGCACTTTATATGCTATTTTGCCAATATCTACGACAAAAACCAATATCCAAAATATGAAGAAGGTCTGTAACTGTCCTGAAGCCACCATAGAATTTTTTTCCCTTGATTTGATTAGGGAATATCACCTATAATCTGGCAATAATTTCCAAATATGGTCTCCGTACATGACTTTGATATGTCTTATATTTGTACGTGCATAGCTGCACATACACACAGCAATCAGTTGTTTTATGAATAATGTTGGATTCTAGATCTAGATCCCCCCATGATGGGCTGGATCCAAACCCGCATAACTACTCAAATAAGTTGCCTAACTGCATGAACCGACCACTAAGGTGGTGGTTACTGCAGCAGATATACATATGAGATTTTAGGAAGATGAATGTAATGAAGGCAGAAACAAAAAGAGAGGGAAGAAAGATCTTGACTGATTAGGGCTGTGGAACATTGAAGGTTTTTCAGAAATAGTGTGAGAACTTTGTCCCTGTTGAGGACGAGAGTCGAGCACCAATTTCTTCTTCACAATCTTCTACTGAAAAACTCAAGGTATGTAAACAGCTGCACATATTCATTAGTTTGCATACAGTTGAACATTTTTTTAACACTGGTATTAGATCAAATGCGACTGGTGTGGCACTCAGTTGCTTGGTGAGAGTCCGGCAGCACCCTTCTCTCTTTTTTTTTTTCAATTTAGAGGATTCTACAGTGAAGAGAACATAGTGTAAGGATCATTTGGTGGGCCAGCATATGTCAATGATGAATTTCAGACATTATGGCCGTCTTAATGTAAATATCCGCTTAAGTGATTGCATTTTGGGATATTACATCATTTTATATGGTATGGAGTATTTTATAATGTATAGATACCTGTACGCAATTACGAACTCTTTGATGGGTTGAATTTGTAATTACTCTTGATATAAAATGATAGTGGTCTTTGGGGTCGTGCAACGGTTGCTTGAAACATTGATTTCTAGGATTGTCTCTTCCCCATTTGAGAGAGATCGCACATGCGCCGCACAGACCCTGGAAAATCCTGTTGCGATCTACCGTTCATGCTGTTCAGATGGATTCAGGTACGCTTCTGCTACAGTTAAGGTTTTGATTCAATGATTTAGCATGAACAAGATTCTGTGTAGGGCATATTTGTTTTGTGTATGCATGAGGGAAATCTCTCATCAATTGGTATCAGAGCCCTATGTTCATTGTTGAATCGTTGAATTTTTAGGTTAATTGTTGTTGCATCCGCATAATTTTTGGATGAATTTGTGCGTTTGTTTTTTTGTCGGGCCGAGCCTTTCCCATTCTCTGCTGCATCTCCCTCTACCCCTCGTGTTATTTCTTGGATTGCTGAGGAAACAGTGGAAGCCACCGTCGGTGAGGCCGTGAGGCTTTGGGCGACGGTCGATTCCACCGTTTTGGTGGGGGACGGAGGCCATCGTGAGGCGACCTACCGGCACCCACCATGAGGCGAGCAGGCGGTGTGGGCGATGGAAGCCGTCGGGCATCCGTCGCAGCCACAAAAGGGGAACAGGAAGAAAAGGGGGCGGCCGGCCGTTAGGCGACGGCCAACCTCCGGCCATCCTGGCACAACCCGCCGGTGGCCACCCACGTTGTTGGGTGGCCTGCCGGTGGCTTCCTCACTGCCGTTGCAGCCGCCCAAAGGAACAAAAGGGGCAGATTTGGGGATGGGAAGGAGAAGGCCGAAATCCGGCCGGTTTAGGCGGGCGACGGTCGCCGATAGGCGACAGACGGCTTTCGGCCGTCCTGGCGCAGCCCGCCGGCGGCCACCCACGCTGTTGGGTGGCCTGCCGGAGGCATTCCACCATTCGCCCACCGTTCGGCAGGCGAGCGGTGGAGCTGCTGCCTGCGAACCGTCGAAGGGCAAGAGGGTCAGACCCGGGTTGGGTCATGTTGGACCGACCCGTATCCATATGGTTATTTTGAGAATACGGTTCTTTCGAATCCGGGTCGGGACGTCGGACCTGACCCGTATCCACAAGGATTAAATTTTGAAAATACGGATTTTCAGATCCGGATCGGGTCATGTCGGACCCGAACCATATCCATATGTTTTAAACTTTGTAAAACGGTTCTCTTTTAAAACTGATTCTGAAGAGAATCGAATCGTTTCATTCGGTTTAAGACGATTCGACTCGATTCAGAACTGGTTCGTACTTTTCAGAACCGATTTAGTTCAAGTTCAAAACGGTTCAGAGCGGTTCAGTTGATTTTCAGACCGGTTCAGTTGATTTTAAGAACGGTTCAACTGTTTTTCAGACCGGTTCAGCTGATTTTCAAACCGGTTTATGCTTTCCAGTACCGATTCAGTTGATTTTTAGACCGATTCAAGGCTTTTTTTTATTGGTTCATTCAGTTTCAGAACCGATCTTAACCATTTTTCAAACGCTTCAGTGGGTTTTGGAACCGATTCGGTTTATTTTTGACCGATTCGTCTAATTTTTTAAACCGGTTCAGCCCTATTTAGGGTCATGTGGGTATTTTAGTTGCGGTTTAAGAACGATATGGGCCATTTTAAGGCCGATTCAGTAGTTCTTGATCCACTTAAGCACAATTATGATACCGGTTTATAAAATTTGGACTCTTTTGGGCCTATTTCATTGAATCATTTGGTTTTGGATTCAATGTAAGACAATTTTATATGTGAATTTTAATATATGTATCATGTTTTACATGTTATTAAAATTATGGGTGTACTATAGATGAATATTTGGACTATGAATTTGATCTTTGGTTATGTCTATTGTTCAAAATGAGTAGGTTTATATTTTGTGTCGCCAAAGTGACCTCTGTTGTACGAATTTGCCTGTTTCGAACATTAGATGATAGTATACTTAATCCATGCGGGTAATGATCAACTCAAAGGAGGATTATTGCTTAGTCAGGTTTAAGTATACAGAACAATGAATATGTGATATTTTTTTAGGTATCCATGTGAATAGTAAGTCAATCCAAAGATGGGCTCGTTCTTTGATAGGGCTAATTATCTATATTCATTGTCGACCAAGAATACCACTTGCAGTTAATATTTCAATCCAAAGATTGGATATTAATGTTGCACCAGTACCTTGTGATAGGATTTAGGCCATTGTATTTAAATTCATTTGTATTTGTTATTTCATCTTTGTACATGTATTGTGAGCATGTTTTTTTTGGTGTTTTTTGTTTTTTGTACAGTGAGTTCTGTTTTCATGATATCTGATGATATCTGCAAATTTGAGTACTATTCCTGAGTTAAATAGTTCGAATTTTAAAAGTAAGAAAAGAAAGACTGTTAAGGAAGTTGCAGTTGACTATTCATCCATTAAAAAACAGAAGAAGCATGAGGAAGACCAATTAAGCAACTTCTTTTGTAAGGATGAAGGTCATATGAAGAAAGATTGTACATTTCTCGCTTTGGTTTGTTCTGAGGTTAATTTAACCTCAGTACCCAGAAATACTTGGTGGGTAGATTCAGGTGCTACTACTTACTTAAGTGTTTCTATGCAAGGCTGCATAAATTATCGAATGCCAAATGATGTTGAAAGGTTCATCTATGTGGGTGATGGCAAGAAGGCGAAGGTTGAAACCATAGCAGTTTTTTCGGTCATTATTACAGACTGGTTGTTATTTGAATTTGACATAAACTTATGTAGTACTGTCTTTTAGACGGAATTTGGTTTCTATTTTTTTACTGGACAAATTTGGTTATTATTGTTCATTTGGAGATAGTAAATTTAAGTTGTTTCTGCACTTAAATTTGATAGTTACTGGTTCTTTATCTAGTAGCGATAACATTTATTTGCTTGATACTGTTGCTTCATATCATGAAACCTTGCATGTTACGTCTAGTGATACTAAAAGAAAATTAGCCAATGAGAATTTTGCTATGTTGTGGCATAGGCGCTTAGGACATGTCTCTGAAAAGATAATAAAAAGGCTTATGTCGAATAGAATTCTTGAGTCCCATGATTTTGCAGACTTTAATGTTTGCATTGAATGTATAGAGGGAAAACAAACAAACATTAAGAAAACAGGTACAAATAGAGCTTTAGACGTCTTAGAACTGATTCATATGGATGTTTGTGGTTCATTCCCTATGGCTTGTTGGAATGGACAATAATATTTTATCATGTTCATAGACGATTATTCTCATTATGGTTACCTGTATTTGATTCATGAGAAGTCTCAATCCTTAGACGTTTTCAAATCATTTAAAGCCGAAGTTGAGAATCAATTAGGCAAAATGATTAAAGCCGTTAGATCTGACCATGGTGGTGAATACTATGATAGATTTGATGGATCAGGTAAACAACGTCCAGGGCCTTTCGCTAAGTACCTAGAGGAATGCGGTATAGTCCCTCAATACACCATGCCGGGTTCTCCTAGAATGAATGATGTAGCTGAGGGACAAAACATGACTCTTATGGATATCGTAAGGAGTATGATTAATCATTCTACCTTACCAGAGTCCCTCTGGGGAGAGGCATTAAATATTGCAGCTTATATTATAAATAAAGTATCATCAAAAGCAGTACCAAAAACCTCATATGAATTATGGACAGACAAAATGCTTAGTATGAGGCATTTTCATATTTGGGAATGTCCAACTGAAGCGAGGCCATATAGGCCAAATGAAAGGAAACTGGACTCTAAGACAGTTAGCTGTTACTTTGTTGGGTATTCTGAAAGGTCAAGGGGTTATAAGTTTTATAATCCATCCAGTAAGTCTTTCTTTGAAACGAGAAATGTCCATTTCTTTGAGGATATTGAGTTTGGGGGAGGTGATCAGGTTAGAAGCATTGCCTTTGAAGAGAGACGTGGGTCTACTCATACAGATGTTGAAAGCAATAGTCAGGTTTTTGTTCTTGCCATTGTTCCATCAACATATTCAGAAGAAGACAATCATGACGATCTTCCTATTCAAACCACTAAAGAACAAACTCAACAACCTCAAGAAAATCAAGTAGAGGTGCCACTGAGGAGATCCACTAGAGATAGGAAAAGTACAATTTCAAATGATTTTGTCTATCTCCAAGAGCATGATGTTGATACGGGCTTAATGGAAGATGATCTTATTAACTTCCAGCAAGCGATAAAGAGTTCTAAATCTCATAAGTGGATAGATGCCATGAATGAGGAAATAAAGTCCATGATGTACAATGACGTATGAGACATTGTTCCCTTGCCTGAGGGTGTGAAACCCATTGGTTGTAAATGGGTTTTTAAAACCAAGAGAGATTCATTAGAAAACATCGAATGGTATAAGGCACGTCTTGTCGTAAAGGGCTTTACTCAAAAGTAAGACATTGATTATATAGAGACTGGTTCCGTCTGAAAGTTCGGTCATCCCGCCTCTCATAAGGCCTTGACCTGCCCGCAAAGTGTTGGCGCTTTACCTGTGTCCGTCCACCTTGTGAAAGCTGGCCTGCTTTCTTCTGATGATCCTTCTGTGTCCTTACCTAATCTTCTTCTATGCAACGTGCCATTGTAACTGCCTCATCCAAGTCACGAGGTCTACTTGTCAACACTTTGCTTCGTAGTCCATCTCGCAGCCCACGCACAAACTTACCCGCTCTGGCCTCATCCGTAGCATAAAGGTGTGGGCAATACACCTCCAAGTGCCGATATCTCGTAATGTACTCTTCTAAGCTCGACTCATTCTGCTGCAAATCTAGAAATTCTTGCATTTTCTTGTCTCTGGCATACACTGGAAAGTATGTGCTGAAGAAGGAATCTCTAAACTGCTTCCATGAGATTGACCCTTGGCCAGCGAACCGAATCTCACTAGTTGATTGCCACCAATTCTTGGCATCACTCTTCAACAAATAGGAGCCATAGTTCACTCTATCTTCTTCTGGCACCTTCAGAAGCCCAAAAATACGTTCGACCTCTTCAATCCAGTCCTTCGCCTTGTCATGACTGCCCCCTCCTGAAAAGATAGGCGGCTGCATCGCCATAAACTGCTGATAAGACACTGTCCTTGCCTTCTCCCGAACTGGAGCATTGGTGTCCCCCGAAGGAGATGCGTCACTCCTCTGATTACCGACCATAGACTGCATTAACGTGGTCAGTGTCTGCAACGTGGTCAGCAAGATAGTCTGCTGATCCACTGGCGGAGTCTGTCTCGGTGGGGTTTGGGCACCCCCACCTAGCTGGGCATACTGGGGCTCTGACGCACTGTCACCCCGCGGAGTATGCGCATCAGAATGGGTTGGGCTGGGCTCTCTATGTGCCTCTGAAGATGGCCCAGCTCGCTTCTTACCCCTACGATGATATTCCATCTGTATAAACAAGATCTTTATCTCAAATCGCGACCAATACCAAACTCACAAGTTAAATCACAACGTGCATTAGCACGAAGTTCAAAACATAGATCACATTACATACTTATACTTGAAAAACCAAAACTACAATAACTAACTAATCAAACAAATGCGTACCTGGGCAACACGACTTCACAGATAGGCTTTAACTCACATCCATAATGGGGTTAACCTGGCTCTGATACCAAAACTGTCACACCCCGACCTTTTTAACTCTCAAACTATTTTTTTTTTCTAAACATAAAGCATCGAGGTGTGACTACCCAACAATTCAAAAAGACGATGAGCCAAACAATACAAAACAATGGAGCGAACTTTCATTGATATAACCATTTTGTTTCATACAAATTCACATCTATGTGCATGACCAAAATGCCCCAAAATCAATAACATTGATGTCTAACAAAAATAAGACATCAACAAAACCAAAACATGACGCGCCGGCACTACAAACGACAATCCCAAAACCACCCCAGTAGGACGTGAGTGAAGCCATCTGCTCAACCTGTTGCCCCGGGTCCGCCAAAACCTGAAAAAGAAAACAACTGAAGGCTCAGCCTTTGCAGTATGGCAACAAGCCAGGAAAATGCCAAACCCTCTCAAGTAAGACTCAAATAAAAGAACAAATATCAACCCATCTATCGTCATGTCGTGTCAGAGTACAACACGTAAAAGCCACTTGATGGTCACACTAACATAACATCAGTCACATGCGAAGCATGCTTAAACATAATACTTGCATTCATATCAATCACATATACGTCAGTCACATGCATTCTGTAAAACACATTGCATTTTCATTAACTTTAGTGCATTAACAGTTCCTGTGGGTGCAACACAGGCACGTGCACACCGCGGGTGGCCTACAGCCGAGAGACAACCCCCGTGGTGGCCCATAACAGTATGGATCCATTTCACCCGCTGCAGCGGTAGAGCACTCATCCCTGGATGTGTGAAGTCCAAGGTGAGATACTCAGCCTTCCCTAGGACACCCAGGTTGGGAAGGCAGGAGCCCAACGCTCCAAGCACAACACACAACAGAACCCTGGGGCCTTGCACCGCCTGTGCTCTGACAGGCGAGACCAGTGGCAATCAAGGGGGACGTCTCCCAAACACATAGCCACATCCCACTGGCCTCTCATCTCTTAGTTAGTCATTCTTATCATTATAGTTACACATTCACAAGATGACTGGCTAGCACACGAGGTTAGTACACTTCACGAATGCACCCACACCTCCGATTACCTTCACATGAGGTCTATACATACAGTAACAGTCATTGCTAGCCGTCATACCTTACGGGTACAACTACCCTCCAAAACATCCATTTGCATCATTGTCCATGGCAATGCATATGCAACGACATACACATTCATATCAATCATCACATCAATCACGTCAATCACCTCTTTGAAAAACATAGCCAATCCACAGAGAGTAGTCTCGATCTGTGGTTGGCTCGTAGCTGTCCTATGCAGTTATCATTCTATGATGCTTTCTAATGCACAATTGGGGTCGAGGAGACACTCGACTCGATACCCCACCTCATCTGTCCTAAACAGATATCAATTCTAGCATGCACATGCCAATGCGTAACATTTTTAAAACAAATGGCTAATAATCTTTCTAACCCATTCATATCATGTAAGCAACATACATATACTCAATTACAACACAGTCAATCAATTAACATCACAATCCTAGGATCCCTTGATCCTAGGAGCACCCAATCACACAATTGCCCCAGGCAGGAATTTGCCTGGAAAGTTGCCATACTTGTGGCGTGCTCACCAAATTCTTCAAAATGCCTCAAGCTTCGAACTCAAGGTCGAGGGATGAGCCCGGTGCACTTGTAAACATAAACAAGAATAAGGTTTCTACTAGATACCTACACCATTCAAACAGAAATGAACAGATACAAAAAATAAAATCCTTGAGGCACGTGTCGTCGCCTCAAGAGGGTGTCGACAGGTAGCGTCGACCAACAAGCACTCCAATAGGCCTCCTCCTTTACGTCTTGACGTTGCCTCGAAATATCAAAGCCTTCAACCATCAATCAATCCATCACTAATTCCTTCCTCAATGGCGTTCTTTAAGTAAGACATCAACCTCAAGTCACATCCCAATACGCATATATCCTTAATTAACTTCATGATACACCCGTTCATCGAAGTCTGCGCTACACTCCCTAAGACGGTTCTAAAACTTCCCCACAACCCCACAATCTCAACCATGTTTCCATAAAGCTTCGAAAATTAATCCATCATGCTTGAACGATCATAAAATACATGAATCATTACTTTCCAACGCAAATCCTAAGTTTTCCCCCAAAAACAGAATCACTAACATGCGTCCCAAAATAATCAATTCTAAGCTCTAGCATGCTCGAACAATAATTATACATGCTTTAGAAGATAATATTCATTACTTTGAGCTTGATTAGGTATTGCTCACCCCAAAACAAGCGTCCAAACTACTACAACCCTTCTAGCAACCACTTCACACGTCCGATCAAGTGCCAATGCTCGAGATTGCTTGCTGTCGCTGCTCACTACACGCCCTACTAGCAGGTGAGAGGGGAAAAACGTCCCTAAACCGCAATCCAACCCCAAAACACCATGGAAAGAGCCAACACACGTCCAAAAAGGTTCAACAGAAAATCTGTTGCTAACCCACGGTAGTAGTGGGAGAAAAAAAAAACCGAAACAAACCAGAGAAAAGGGACGCTGACAGAGAGGAGAGATAGAGAGAGGAGGGGTTTGGTCAAGGGGGAAAACGGCCGTGGGGTGAGAAGAGAGAGAAAGAGCAGGTGGGGGAGTGCGGGTGAGTGAGAAGAGGGTCGAGCGGTAGAGAACCAGCGGAAAGAGGGGAAAGAAAGTGGTGAGAGAGAAGAAGAGGGGACGTGCGGCAGAGAGAAAAACAAAAAAAAGGGCATGAGTGGCAGAGAAAGAAAAATCGCATGAGAGAGAGAGGGTTTACCAAGCCGCCGCCGCCGCCGCCGCTGCCACCTCCGTCGCCGTTCCAGCACCACCACCCGACCGCCACTCTCCTCCCTCTGCGCTGCCACGGGAGACCACCAGGAGACGACGACGAAGAAGGAAGGGTAAGGCGAGGGAGAAGGGCCTCGCGTCGGGCCCTTACGCGAGTGGGGGTCGGGTCCGGGTCTGGACCCTAACTCGACCCGACCCGCCAAGTTCAATGCATGTTGTTGACACAATCTTATATAGAGAGTTAATAATTGTCACACCTGTTTGCATCCCCAATTTTTTTTTTGGATGGAGTGCTCTAGAAAATTGAGTTTTGTTTTGAAAATGAGAGAGAAAGAGACTCGCCCGTCGATACGAGGATCGACCATTCCCTGCACCTTTACCGAGGGTAATCAATCCAAGGGATATGTTTATTATCGATGCATTTTATTTTGGCTTGAACAATTTTTTTATTCTATATGCGGTGTAATATTGAAAGTTTGATGTTTCAAACTTTTGAAAATGTTCTTAAAGCATTACTTGAAAATGTGAAATATTTTAAGGAAAACTAGAATTGGGAAATCTTTGTAAATATCACTTGGAAAGCTTAGGAAATTCAATTTGAAGTTATTTTAGTGTTCCCTTAAGACTTTAAGTAAGTTTGAGATTTTGCTCTAATTCGGTTACTACCTAGTTAGAGCTCAATTTTATCTTGCTTAAGTTCTTTCAGAAATATTGTTGTGATCATTTGTGGTGTTAAGTGAATATAGATGCATAAATGCATTAATCATATATGATTCATTTCTACCACAACATTCATCTAAAGACATTCTTACCATCGCATACGTCTAAGATTTTTGTAATAAATATTTTTGATGAAAGAGAAAAGTTTTTGAAAATAGAATGGGGTTGTAGACCCTCAAGCATGATTCCAATATGGTCATTACTTTGAGTTTTGGTCTTGGTGAAGTCGGCGAATAAAAAGATCATGAGAGAAAAATATTAAAAAGAATGAAAAAGATGAAATACTCTCATAAAAAAGGAGAGAGAGAGAGGAAAAAAAATAAAAAATGATATACATATACGTGTACATACCATCACATATGTATATATATGAAAGTTTGTAAAAAAAATGATATTTGATTTGAATAAAGAGAGAGATTTTTAGAGGAAAAGAAATAAGAAAATTTGTAAGGGAAGATATTTGTCTTGAATAAAAGATTCAAGAAAGAGAAAATAGAACACATATATATATATGCATTCATGTGTATATGAAAATTTGTAAAATAGAATGTAGAAACATAGATAGAGAAGAATAAAGAGAATCATCATGTGCACATATATGTATATAACATGTATATACATACATGTCTTCATGAAATTAAAAATCAAGAAATAACTTAAAATAACCGACTTCAAGTTTGATGTAGGCGGGAGGGAGACTTGAACTCATGTAAAAGTCTAAGCTAAGTCTCCAAAGCCATATTAGAAAGAGTTTTCTGAAAATATTTTGGAAAGTATGATTTCAAATATTTTTGGTATATGAATATAAACCATAGTTACTTAATTTGTTACAAGGGAATATGTTTCTTCCACTATTAGGTATGGAAGAAAAAAAAAATCATACGATAAGATGCTCATTTGGGTTCCTAATAGGATGATCAAAAAAGGAAACTAGCACAAAATAACATGCAAATTAACATAAACATATTCGTGAGAGTTTTTCCCGATTTGGACAAGTCTCAACCTCAAAGTTTTTTTTTGTTAAAAATGGGCAGCTGCTTCGGGCTTGTTTTTAGCCACCCACGTGTTCTAGTGAGTGGGTTAAGTTTCAAAAACATATTTTTGGTGTGAGGACGAAGCATAAAACAATGGAGAGGCCTGTGCACACGCGTGCGGTGCTTATATCACCAGACTTTGTCATTTTTAAACACGATTTTTTACTTTGAGTTTGAAATGATTGATTTGGATTTAATTTTGGGTTTTGAGTCTAAGAATTGGATTTTGAATTTGAATCTTGCGCCTAAATTTGAGTTTTGTGCTTGGGTAAAATAACGTAGTCTTTTAAAAAAATTTGGGGTGATTATAGATGCCCCTCTTTGTTACTAAGCCGGTGTTAAACGTGCTTAGTGACAAAGATAAGCACCACAATTTTTTCAGATAAAACATGTTCGAAGTATGTTTTAGGCTTAACCCCTTATCTGAATGAGTTGTTTGAGCTTATGTTGCAGGTTTAACCCGTTGCCTGCATGGCTTTGCCAATATTGAATTCAGGTTTAACCCTCCTCAAATGGGTTGTCTTGGCTTGCATTGCAGATTTAATCTCTTACCTCCGTGGGTTGCTCTTTTATTCATAATTTCAGGTTTTACCCATTTCCTGAATGGGTTGCTCTATAACAAGTGGCATTGCCAAGAAAAATCTTTCATCAGCTCGTTTAACTTTGTTGAAACAAAGAATGAAACCCTATTGCTCCTTCATTGGTTGTGGCAAGAAAACTCCCTATCACCTCGAGTGTCTTTTGGTGAAAATTTTGTTTCCATCGAAGGCTGGATTTTGAACTTGTTAAAATTCTCCAAACTAGTGTTTGGGTTGAGCTTGCTTTGAAAAGCCCTTGGCCAAATGACTGAATTGCGCTTGCTTCATAAGATTCTCTTCCTGGCGGTCAGGTTGAGCGAACGTTAGAATATTATGAACCTAGTGGCTGAATTGCGCTTGATCAAATCTGTAGCTTAGTAGATGAGTTGATTTGACTGGGATATGATCCCCTTTTTTATGGACAATGATGATTGTGAAAGAAAAATGTGTGTCACAAAAGCAACAGCGCCCTGCATTGGGAAAACGCGAGCGACAATGCCCAAAGTGCTGCCGCATGCTGCAGCACTTCACGCGATCGTGTGCGCTACGCACCGTCGCGCGACTGTGCGTCACAGGACGTGCAAACTCTCTTTTTTTTTTTAATTAAAAAAAACTTTTTAAATAAAATCAAGTAAAATCTAATAAAATGAAATAAAGAATGTTTTTTATATAAAACATTTTTTTAATTTAAAATATGTAAAAAGTTTTTGTTAAAAATGGGCAGCTGCTTCACGCTCGTTTTTAGCCACCGACGTGTTCTAGTGAGTGGGTTGAGCTTCAAAAACATATTTTTGGTGTAAGAACGAAGCATAAAACAATGGAGAGGTCTGTTTATGCGTGCGCTGCACTTTTAACACCAGACTTTGTTGTTTTTGAACTCGATTTTTTACTTTGAGTTTCAAATACTTGATTTGGATTTAATTTTGGGTTTTAGATCTGAGAATTGGATTTTGGATATGAATCTTGCGCCTAAATTTGGGTTTTGTGCTTGGGTAAAATAACGCAGTCTTTTGAAAAAATTTGGGGTGATTACAACACCCAAATACTTTTACCCCCTAATATTTTTTTTCTTACATTAGAACATAAAACATCGAGGTGTGACAACACAACGATTAAAAGAAGCTATGCACATCAAAATGACAATACGGCGAACATTTCAATAGTAACAAATTCGTTTCATACAAAATCACTTATACTTCTGAATGATACACATGATACAAATGCACCAAAACGACAACATTGATATCTAACAAAAAATAAAATATCAATGCGACCCAAAACATGACGTGTCGACACTACAATAGAATGTGAGCAGGACCATCTGATCAACCTGTTGTCTCAGGTCCACTGGCAATAGACCAGATGAATCCTTAACCCTCTCCGGTAAAGGCTCAAATTTGAGATATAACATACATGGAAACATAATACTATCATATCATGATAGGAGCATGCAGTCACATAACTTGTCATGGTAGGCCCTCACATATTCCATGACGTAGGGACTACTCAATGACTACAATTAACATATTTAATAATCACATTCACTTCATGCTTATTCATTTCATTCACATTTGTTGTATTTACAATCATTTCATTTACATTTGCTTTAGTGAATTGACAGTTCCTGTGTATGCAAACATAGGCGCGTGCACACCATGAGCAACCTATAGTCGGGAGACAACCCTCGTGGTGGCCCAAAATTATACGGATCCATTCACGTTGCAGCGGTAGAGCAATCATTTATGAATGTATGAATTCCAAGTAGAGTTACTCAACTTTTCCTATGACACCCAGGTTTTGAAAAGCCGAAGCCCAACGCTCCAAGCACATCATACAATGATATCTTGGGGCCTTGCACCGCCTGCTCCGAGCAGGCGAGACTAATGGCGAGGATGGGACATAGAATAATTCTTTCTTAATTTATCATTATGACAACACATTCACAAAAAGACCGACTAGCACACGAGGTTGGTTCACTTCACGAGTGTACCCATATCTCAAGACGCCTCCATACGAGGGTTACACATAGAGTCAATACTTTTAGCTAGTCGTCATAACTTTACGGGTATATCTACCCTTCAAATTCATCCAATTGCATACGAAAATATTGTAGCATTCACATCAATCAAACATAACAATCACATCATACAAAACTTAGCCGAACCATGAAGAGTAGTATTGATTCGTGATTGACTCGTAGCTGTCCTATACAAATATCATTCTACGATGCTCACTAATGCACAATTAGGGTCGAGAAGATACCCGACTTGATACCCTGCCTAATCTGTCCTAAATAGTTATAATTGCTAGCATGCACATGCCATTACAAAATAATTTAAAAATAATCAACCAATCTTATAATTATTCAATCGCAAGCATACATTCTTTCAAAACAACACAATCATAAGATCCAACGATCCTGAAAAACAAGCATTCTAAATTTGGCCCCAAGCAGGGATTAGATTGGAATGCCACCATACCTGTCACGTATTGTCAAAATTACCCAAAATCACCTCGAGCTTCGAATCTTGTCGCTCAAGGTCTACTCGACGTGCCTGGAATACCTGCAAAAAAATATTCAAAGCGATAAATTTTCCACTCATTTCGCTTTAAAATCTATACAAGTAAGAAATAAGATCAATGAGGCGTAGGTCATCATGTCAAGAGGTGCCGACAGGTAGTGTATTGACTCTTAAAGCCCTCCAATAGGTTTCGTCCCAACTCTTTGAGGTTGTGACTTAAAACTTAAAACTTCGATTCAACCTATCACTAGTACGTTTCTCACTTGTTTTCTTGGTTGAGGCATCTTCCCAGCAATTATGCTTCCCAACGTACATACTTTTTCCCAACAAACGACGTAATATGCAGGTCAACAATAGCAAGCATCACAAATTTGCTAAAACGGTTCTAAAACTTCTCAACAACATCAAAATTTCTACCATGCTTTCTAACCACTTCAAATATTAACTCATCATGCTAAAAAGATAATTATATACATTCTTAGGACAAAAATCCAATGAAATTAGGCTTGTTTAGCCGTACTCACTCCTCTTTTAGCGTCTTAGCTGCTGTAGTGTCCCCGACAGTCACTCAAGTGCTCTACTAATCTCCAAGCGGCTAAAGTTATATGTTGTTGTCGCCTCCCACACCTTACATTCGCTGGTATGAGGGGAAAGACATGTTTCCCAAGCTGCAATCCAACCCAACAACATCAAATAGAGTGAGAATGAATGAAAGAGAGATCAACAGATAAGTCTGCCGTTAGAAGAGGGCATCCGGTTGAGAGGAAGATGGTTCGGCCAAGGGAGACACATGCATGGGTTAGGGAGACAACAATGAAGAAAGAAAAAGAGAAATAAAGGGTGAGATTTCAGGTGAGGGAAAAAGACACGCGAGAGGGAGAGTGCAGAGATATGTGAGAGTGAGTGACTGTGAGAATGAGAGGAGGCTGGCGGGAGAGAGAGTGTTAGCAGAGAGATATGCAAAAGTGAGAGAAGACCCGAAATAGAGAGGGAGAAAATCAGGAAGGAGAGACACGGGCTCGGGAGAAATAGGAAAAACAAGAGAGAGGGAGAATGAAGACAAGAGAGAGCATGAGAGGGCATCACACAAAGGGTTAGAGACGAATAGACGAGGGGGTTAGAGCTGGTGGGAGAGAGTAGAGAGATCAAGGGGCTTACCTTAGCGTCGCCGCCATTCACCTCCACCGCCACTGCCATTCTTCCGCCTTCTGTTTTTTCTGCGTCGTGCCGGAACCAGCAAGGGAGATGAAGAGGGAGAGCCAGCATTGGGCCTCCTCTTCAGGCAGGTGGGGTTCGGGTCCGGGTCTGGACCCTGATCCAGCCCAACCTGCTAAGACACCACTCGTTACAATAATGGTTGGTGATATGGAATAAAATCTAATGCTGAAAAGGAAGAGGTAAAGAGTTATGCAACAACGAGAATTTAAGAGGACAACCTATATGACCCTTCATCACATTCTCCTATAACTAGCTAACTCGTAGAATGGCAATTGAGGCCCTTTCTGTCACTCTAGAAAGAGCTTAGCATTTTTTGTTAGCACCAAAACACTGTAGACATGCTTTGTTTTTTCCCTTACCAATATAACCGTACGGGTGCAATCCATCAAACATCCATGAATACTTGTATTATTTTGTTATATTCATAAAAATCGGAAACTGAAATATCAAACTGAAATAGCCCAAGTCAAATATGAATTGAGGGCTAAGCATTGTAGGTTATAACTTTCCTTAAAGTCTAGCTCAAAAAGGACAATCAAGTTACATAGGGAGATTTGCAAATTTAAGACACCTTAAGTCATAGATGTAAAAACATTCTCAGGTCCCATCTACGCATGGAAATACTTGTTCACTTCGGTAAATTTCAATTTGTAGGCCGAAACACATTACTCGAGATATGACTTGGAGAAAAAACTATAGCTGTTTGAGAAACATTAATATAATAGGAGAGAACAATCGACTGGGCCAAGCAAACGGATAAGGCAAAAAGACTTGACTCCCCTAAAGAGTTCAATAGGTTGGACCTTAACAGGATGAGAAGAACAAGCGCTCCACTTTAAAAAATAAATTGAACAAAAAATGACAGGTACACTCATCGGTTACCATGGTTGAAGATGGTTGACAAACCACAGGAACACAAGACAGGTATGATCATTGATCCCCACGACTGAAGGTTACTGACAAACACCAGGAACACAATCTAGTTGCTTGACCAAGTCCTATCCATTCATCTAGGCGATAGGATAGGATTAGGTAGCTATCAATCTTATCAAGAGCTTGACCCTGGGTAACTACGTGACAATAGAGTTTCCAGTGGTAGATGGGCGGGTAACCCATGCGAACTTCTCTATGGCAGAAAGACTGGCAACCCAGGGCCTGAGCAAAAGAAGTCTTATGGCATCGAAATGAGGAACAAATGGTCATTATTTTTGTTCTTTTTTGGTACTGTGATAGGCAAGGAAGTACAGCAAATTTATACCAGACCACTCCAATTTTTTTCCCAATTTGAAGGTTTTTATGTCGAACCACTAAGCCAAGTAAGAACTATTGTCAGGACGGAATCCCACTTCTTTCAAACGTAAATCACACCTGCACACTTTTTAGTAACAAAAAGGAAAATGATGAACTTGCATGAACGTGTAAGTGAAGTTAATATTTTCTCTCTCTGTGTTCCAGGCTATTATAAATTCAAGGGGAGAGAACGATTTGGTAGTATGATGTCCAACAATTTAACAGCATCCACTGCAGCCGAATGAGAATCCACATACAATGTCAGCGTTTGAAAATTGAGGGAGTCATTTCATGTAATAAATGACATCAAAGCAAACCTAATTAATTTTCTTCAAGGTATCTCCGAGCTGAACCTTAGACATACAATCTCATTGTATCTCTAGAGAGAGTGGTAAGGTCCATTCAGCAATGCAAGTTATAGCAGAATAAAAGTGACAGACACCAAAGTTCACCTATTATGAGTACTAACTGTGCCCACAAGTATCTCAAAGAGGTTTATAACTTTATGCTAAATCGAAGGGTTTATGTTAGATAAAAGATCAAAATACAACATGGCTACTCCACTTTATTATTCAACCACTATGACCCTGAACTTGAGAGTACCAAGGTAATCATGGCAGATCTCTGTTGTACTATAGATCCTGCTAGCTTCATCGCGTGCTTTCTTTCATTGGATGATGATGTTCCTAAGATGTTATGCTGTTTCATGTGCACATTATATTTTCAGCAATTTTATAATATAGCTCCTTCAACTTGATAAGACCTTGATTCCCATTCCTAATCAAGATCACTGGTGCTTCTTCTTGGAGGCAGCTGCATACTTACTATGTCTTCCCTAGGGAGTAGATATATTGACCTGTTCATCTCAGACTGGGCGTCAGATATCCCATCTTCAACTGGCAATAAGTAGGTTACCTTTTTATCTTTTCGGAAAACCAAGTAGAGAACCCCAGCCAAATAGACCAACATGCCTGAAAAGCCCATAACTCCAAGAAACACTGATGCCACAGTCCGAAGACCGTCATGAAGAAGCAACTTGGTGAAGCCAGTGATTAGATAATAGAAATTAATGACCATGATTGCCGAACTTATCACCCATGTTATCCCCATAATCTGCAGTTCAGAAACAGGATAACATTTTCAGAAACAGGAAAAATTTTATGTTTTCTCGAGTATGACAGAATGAATTAAAATGCTTCAGTCCACACATATGCATGAACTATTTTATGTGAACTAGCATTCAACTTTCAAAAACCAAAGGAAACAAATAAATACATCCTAAAGATTATTTCCATATGTTGCAGGACATACTGAAATATCCACCAGAGGGTAAACCTCCCATATAAATTGTAAATCTTGACTAAAAAGCCAAGAAAAATCAAGATAAAAACTGACACAATGGTCAAACAAGTGGAAAGATACAATCTGAAAAAATAAATATTGATGAAGCAGAGAGAACTTCAAATGTGACAACAGTCCCTTGTAGTACGAAGCATAGGACAGAAGAGAGGGGAGCTTAGCTCTTGGGCTGACTTGCCTTTGAACAGTCAAAACAAAAAATAAAAAATAAGAAACACAAAAAAGAGAAAGGTTAAAAAAGCATGTATAACGAAAATATACGCATATATATAATTATATATGAATCTTAGCAACCACCCCCACTTTTTTTTTCAAAGTTAGGGTCGTTTGTCCAAAAGCAAGGCAGGCTTTGGACCAACAAGAGTTTTTGTGTGAGTCAGTTAGCTGATATTCTAATGTGATGAACAGCAGCTCCCTGTTCTTCAAAAAAATTTTCCAACATAACGGCAGTCTATCTCCACATGTTTGGTTCTCTCAACAAGATTACAATTGTTGGAAATGTATAATGATGTTTTTGTTGTTACAAAATAGTTTGAATGGTGAGTCGAGAGACACAACCATAACTTTGAGAAGATTTTTTATCCAGACTAGCTCAGAAATAGTTTTAGCCATTGCACGATATTCAACTTCAGTGGACAATAGTTAGGGCTGTTCATGAGCCAAGTTCGAAGCTCAAGCCGAGTTCGACTTCATTACCTCAAATTTGGCTTGACTCGAGCTCTTAAAACTCAAAGTCAGCTCGAATCGGTTCGAGTAAGCTCGAGCCAAGGATTGCCTTATTGAGATTTGAACATTGAACCTCCCACCTGTCAATCATGTGCACAGGCATGTGAGCCATCTAACTTTTGTGATAATTTTATGAGACTTATTTTATACATTTTCTTTTTCAAGCTTAACCGAGCCTAGCCCGCTTAACTCAAGCTCGATTTGTTTATGTGGTCGAGTTCAATTCTTAACTCGAAGTTGACTCACTTATTAAACAAATCAAGCTTGAGTCCAGTTTATCGAGCGAGCTCAAGTCGAGCTAACTCAAACTCGACTCGTTGAACAGCCCTAACAATAGTGATAGTTTATGTTATTTTTTGCACCTCCAAGGTATTCATGAATTTCCCAAAAAGACCGAAACCAATTGTGGAAAAACAATTAGGATCACATCCCCAATTAGCATAAGCATAAGCAGTAAGATCTAAGGATGATGAAGAAGATAAAGAAGAGTCTCTTAACAATAGTATTATTGATGTATCTAACAATTTGTAGGACAGCTCTCATGTGCATGGTGGGGGTTCATGCTGAAATTGACTTCCTATGTGGAGAGCATGAGCTATATCAAGTATGGTGATGGTAAGATAGGATAATGCTCCCATGAGTTCTCTGGATGGAGTGATATTATTCAAGAGTTCCCCCATCATTGATCTTCAACTTCACACCAAGAGCTTCAGGAGTATCCACTACTTTAATCATCTGTAATTCTTGAATGCTGACCACTAGAAGCAAATTAGTTTGAGGTAGAAGGTAGCCTATTGAGGAGTAGGCTAAAACTTCATGCCAGGAAAATAAGTCAGGTTTGTCAGAAAATAAAAATTAGAAGGACAGGCAAATTAGAAATTAAAAGAATAGTTAAATTTTGACTTTGTTATTTTGCTGTTTTTTTGGAGGACTTTGTCATTATCTTTACCATCCCTACTCTCTAGTTGAAGGAGATCAGGACTAATCTAACGAGTCTTTCTTCTCCTATTCGGCTGCAACATGGTATCAGATCAACACGACTCTAAGAGTTCGTGCTCCACCTAACTTGGTTGTTTTCTTTTTCTCTCTTTTTCTCCCTTCTTTCTCTCATTGTCCGTCTTCCTCTTTTCCTTCTCTTGTGCATCTCTTTTGATTTCTGCTCGTCCATGGGTGATCAGAGATCTGATAACTGGTGTCACAGTATAACGTAGTGATCAACCTCTCTGAATCAACCACTTTGCTTCTTGTTGCATCATGGCTGGTGGTTGGAGATTGACAGATGCCAAGTTTGATTTTATTCCACTTGGTAGCTGTCGAGACATTGTCAGGTTCATCTGAGAATATCCTCGATCATGCTCAGGACATCATGTGGTGTTATTGTTGTTCAGTTGAGTTTATTCAGATACAAGTTATTGGTTTACATTGGAAGTGGTATTGGACAGCACGTGGTTGATATTGTTTGTGCAGCAAATTTTTGCGTCAAGTCATATTCTTCAGCAGCCTACTAATCTGTCCAGGCTCTTAGACTACATGGGCTTCCCATTAAATGTGTTGGATCATGTACGATGATTTTCAAATTATTTGTTTGCTGCTTATGTTGGATCGTGATGCTGTTATTGCTGTTTATCAGGTGGAACAGGGCTTCTATTCTTTGTTTTATGCTTGAATCAGTTCACGTTAATAATTTATTATAACTTATATTTACACATTTACTGTTTTTGCTGTTTTTCCAAGTTTATATTATGTTGTTCTTCTGTGTCTTGTTTTTACTTGTTTAGCATGAATTGTAGTTTCATGTTATTAACTTATATTGTCCGTTCATATTCCCTGTTTATATTTGTTGTTTTTTCTGTTTTTCCCTTTTTATATTTTGCTGGCTTTCCGTGTTAACGGGTGCTTCTATTTTTTGTTTGATGCTTAAATCAGTTCATGTTATTAACTTATAGCTACTCATTTACTGTTTTTGCTGTTTTTCCCTATTTATATTACGTTGTTCTTCCGTGTCTTGTTTTTACTTGTTTAGTATGACTTTTAGTTTCATGTTATTAACTTATATTTGCACTTCATATTCCCTGTCTATATTTGCTGTTTTTTGTTCATATGCAGAATTGCAGTTTTTGATATTTTGCTGTTTCTTTTTCTGTGTGCTTTTATAGCTGTTTTGGCTGTTTTCTTTTCCATATTCAGTGTTAAAAACCTGTTGTCTGGAGACTTTCTGCAATATTAGGAACTTTGGTGCGTATTTTTAAAGATTATCCTATTTTATTTGGATTGATATTATAATTTTTGTTACTGCCAGCCTGAATCTCTTTTAACCTTGAGATTAGGGTAAAGTTAATTGAAATTTTTTTGCTCTCTCTCTCTCTCTCTCTGGTGGTAACATGGTACCAAAGTGGAGGTTTCCCTAACATGTCTCACAATGAACGGTTAGCCTTCGTTAGCCGTGCCTCTATGGGAACTGCCTGTTCCTCCTGTAAATGTACTCACTGCAAAAAACTAGGTCACACTATGGAGTTTTGTTGGGACCTGCATCCAGAGAAGAAGAATAGTAGGGGGAGGTCTTCTGGTGGGAAGAAGCCTGTTTCGAATGCAATGAACCCTAGTGACGGTAAAGTTTCTATTTCTGCGGAACAGATTCGTGACCTGCGAGCATATTTGAGTCAGATTGATGTTGGTTAGGCAGACACGTCAGATGAGGTGAAGGTCAATCAAGCACTGGCCGTTTCGGGTGAAAAAGGTACTTCTTGCATGGGGGAGTGGATTGTTGATAGCGGTGCCACTCATCACATGACTGGCAACCCCAAATTCTTTCATGACTACAAGCTATCCTCGGGAAAGGAACGTGTATCCCTTGCTGATGGTTCCTTTACCTCTGTGGCAGGAAAAGGGAGTCTTTCTTTGTTAAACAATTTTTTAGTGCATGGAGCCTTACATGTTCCCCATCTTCCCTTAAACCTTTTATTTGTTAGCAAGATTACCAAGGAACTGAACTGTGAACTTACATTTTCTGAAAAACATTGTGTTTTGCAGGACTTGGTGACAGGGAAGAAGATTGGGATTGGTTTGGTGTCTGATGATTTGTATCGGCTTCATATACGCGTTGCCACAGCTCTTATGTCAGCAGTTAGCAGAACAGAGAAGAAGAAGGAAGAGTGTCGTCAGTTATTTTTGTATTGGCATGAACGCCTTGGTCATCTCCCTTTTGGGATTTTGAAACAATTGTTCCCTAAATTATGTTCCCGTTTGAACATTTTCATGTTATCTTGTGATGTGTGTCAATTTGCGAAGCATGTTAGAGCTTCATATCCAATTTCAAATAGTCGTGCTAATAAAGCTTTCTCCTTGATTCATTCTGATGTGTGGGGGCCCTCAGGCATTCATTCTCGTGGTGGTTTTCAGTATTTTATGACTTTCATAGATGACTATTCAAGGTGTACTTTTGTTTATCTGTTGAAAGACTGTAGCGAAGCGCTTCATATTATAGAAACCTTCATCCTCCTAGTGGAAAACCAGTATGGTGGGTCTGTCAAGACATTCTGGTCCGATAATGCTCGTGAGTATATGTGTCTCACTGTCGAGGAATTCCTTCGAAAGAGGGGGATTGTTCATGAGACATCATGTAGTTATACACCCCCTCAAAATGGAGTTGCTGAGAGAAAAAACCATCAGATTGTTCCAAAGGAATCTTCCAAAATATTATTAGGGAGATGCGGTTATTGCTAGTGCCTATTTGTTTAATCGCATGCCTAGTCGAGTGCTAAATGGTCGTACACCCTACTCCATGCTTTTATGGAGTAGCCAACTTTTTCACCTTCCTCCTCGTGTCTTTGGATGTGGGTGTTTCATTCATGACCACAGCCCGAATGTGAAAAAACTTGACCTCAAATCAATTAAGGGAATATTTATTGGGTATTCTCCTACTCAAAAGGGGTATAAATGTCTAGATCCCACCACTGGTCGAGTTCACATTACCAACGATGTCATTCTTGGAACATGTGTCTTATTTTGGTGAGAATTCTCTTCAGGGGGAGAAGTCAATATCTAAGAAAGAGTATTCTCCAAGTCAGGAAATTTAGTTTACAGATTTTTTGGATTACAGGCGCGAAGAAAATCCATCAGTTGATGTGCTTGGAAAAGAAGAAGATGGGAAGTCTATTGAGCTACATGAACATGAAAAGGAGGGAGAGTGTTCTATGGAGACAGAAAGAGAATGCAATCGTCTGTTTGGGCAGGTGTATTCTAAGACAAGATTTTGTACTGACAGGGTGATTGATGGGGAGAAGTCCACTCCGAATCCCAATCCTACTTCTTCCTTGGATGACCCAAGTCATGCTCAGAAGCAACCTGTTGAGAGAGAAAGTCAAACAGAAAATGAAAAGGAGGATCTTCCCATTGCCCTGAGAAAGGGTGTCAGGTCATGTACTCAACACCCTATTGGTAACTTTGCGTCTTACTCTAGATTGAGCACTGACTACAAAAGTTTTGTATCCTCCTTGTCTGTGGCTGTGATTCCCAGGAATGTTACAGAGGCTCAGAGTGACCCTAAGTGGACTCATGCAATGCAAGAAGAGATGGAAGCCTTAGACAGAAATCAAACATGAGAAATGGTAGAGATTCCTGAAGCAACTCCTTTGGTTGGGTCAAAGTGGGTCTACACCATTAAGTACAAACCAGATGGGAATGTTGAGAGGTACAAAGTACGTCTGGTGGCTAAGGGCTTCAGTCAGAAATATGGGATCGACTACTTAGAGACGTTTGCTCCTATCGTGAAGATGAAGACTGTTAGAGTTATTATTTCTTTAGCATGCTGAAGGGTTGCGAGATGTGCCAACTCGATGTTAAAAATGTCATTTTCAATGGAGATCTCGAAAAGGAAGTGTATATGTGTATGCCCCCAGGTTTTGAGAGACCTGAAAAATGTTGTAAACTGAAGAGGGCCTTGTATGGGCTCAAACAGTCTCCCCGAGCATGGTTTGAACGTCTCAGACTTGTTATGAAGAAGCATGGCTATAAACAAGAAAATGGAGATCATACCCTGTTTATAAAGAAGATGGAAGGTAAAGTTACTCTACTGTTGGTCTATGTTGATGATATGATTGTTACAAGTGATGATAAAAAAGAGATAGCAAGATTAAAGGGTTTACTATCTGCTGAATTTGATCTAAAGGACCTTGGCAAGCTAAAGTATTTCCTTGGTATCTTGTGCTTAATCAAAAGAAGTATACCTTGGATCTACTGAAGGAGATAGGAAAACTGGGATGCAGACCAGCTTCTACTCCTCTGGATGCTGGGCACAAACTCGGTAGTAAGGATGGAGAACCTTTGTGTGAAGAAGCTAAAAGGAGATATCAACGTCTAGTTGGTAGTTTGATATACCTCACTCTGACTAGACCGGATATCACCTTTGCTGTAAATGTGATGAGTCAGTTTATGCATGCACCTACGGATGCGCACTTGAAGGCTGTAGATAGAATCCTGTGTTACTTGAAGAAGAATCCCGACAAAGGACTTCTATATGTGAAACAAAGGTCTATTGAAATTGAAGGGTATTCTGATGCAGACTGGGCAGGCTGTGTTGACACCAGAAGATCTACTTCAGGGTACTGCGTCTACTTGGGGGGAAATCTAGTTGTTTAGAGAAGCAAGAGACAAGATGTTTGTTTCCGCTCAAGTGCAGAGGCTGAATATAGGGCTGTTGCTACAGGAGTATCAGAGTTGTTATGGCTAAAGATCTTGCTGACTGATATTGGGAGAGACTGAAGGGTCTATGAAGATGTATTGTGAGAACAGCGCGGCAACCGACACACACCAGACGACGACAAACAGCAAGGGAGGCCTCGGCCAACAGCAACGGAGCACAAAATGGCTGGCGACGGTGAGCGTTGAGCGATGGACGCTAGGTGCTGACAGATGCTGAGCGACGGGGACTTAGGGCGACAGTAGAGAAGGCGGAGCTGGGCTGCAACCAGAAACCAGCAGCAAGAGCAACCGGAATCGGCAGCAACAATGGAAGCGGCGGTGGCGGCAGCAGCGGCAGCGGCGGAATAAGAGCAGCGAGCGATGGAAAGGTCAGGGCCGGAACTTCACGGCCGGCAAAAATTTCCACCAACTAGTCACGGCTCTAATACCATGTAGAAACAGTAAAAGCGAGAAGAACACATATGTAACGTGGAAAACCCTCTACGAGAGGGAGAAAAACCACGGGTGAGGAGGCCTGGTGCCCACTAGCCGCAAGACTCTCTCTCTCTTAAAACTTCATTCACACCAAAAATTAGGGTTACTAGTCTTTAAGTAAGTCCCAACAAGGGCTACAAGCTGGATCGGGTCTGGACCCAGACCCGGTCCCAAGACCCATCTTTACATGCTTCAACAAGTAGTTATTTTGATTTGAGTTTGTTAAAAGTTGCAAAAACACGTTTTGCTTCAACAATTGTCATGTTGAAAAGAATTCAAAGGCTACAGGATGCACTGGTTCAAATGGTGGCTAGTAGAGAATGGAGCTTCTATCGTGCTGAAGATGAGGCTAAACCTCAAGTAATTAGAAACATTATTGTGGATGACAAATGGTGGGATAAGATTGCATATTTTTTTATTTTACACAACCAATTTGTGCATGTTGAGAGTAGTTGATACAGATGAACCTACGCTTCATAACGTCTATGAAATCCATGTAACGTTTATGTCGTGTAGGTCGTTTTGGATCAGGATCCAGATCTGGACCCGATCTCCATTGCGTGAAGAGGAGCGAAGAGGAGCCCGACACCGGCTCTCTCCCCCTTCGTCTCTCACTGATCCTTGCAACACAGAGAAGCAGACGGCGGTGAAGAGCGGTGATGGAGGTGGGGACGACGGTAGCGGCGGCGTGTAGGTAAGCCCATCGGTCTCTCTCTGTGTCTCTTCCTTCTTCTTCTTTCTTCTCCTCCTCCCTCTCTCGATGTTTTCTATCTGTCACTCCCTTTGCCCACGCTCTCTCTGCTGCACTCTCTCTCTACTGCCCATCTCTCTCAGTCGCAACATTCTCTCTCGCCCTCTCGTCTCCTTGTTCGCACCCTCTCTCGCCCTCATTGTCTCCCTCCTTCTCCTACGCTCTCCCTCTCTGCACGCTCTCTCTCTGCATTCTCTCTTGCCCTCTCGTCTCTCTCGCTCTCCCTGTCTGTCTGCCCATCTCTCTGTCAGCACCCTCCCTTTGCCCATGCTCTCCCCTCTGCCCAAACTCTCTCAATCAGTCTCCCCTCTCCGTCTGCACTCTCAATCAGTCTACAATTACTATGCAATTGCATGTGCATGCTATAAATGATAACTGATAAGGACAGATGAGGTGGGGTATCAAGTCGAGTATCTCTTCAACCCCAATTGTGCATTAGAAAACATCCTAGAATGATAATTGCCTAGGACAGCTACGAGCCAATCACGGATCGAGACTACTCTCTGTGATTTGGCTAAGTTTTGAAAGATGTGATTGATGTGTGTGACTAATGTGAATGTTGTGATATGTTACACATGCATTGTCGTGGGCATGAATGCAAATGAATGAAATTGAAGGGTAGCTGTACCCGTAATGTTATGATGGCTAGCTAAGAATGTTAACTATACGTGCAGCCCTCGTGTGGAGGCAATTGGAGGTATGGGTGCACTCGCAAAGTGAACCAACCTCATGAGTTAGCCGATCATTTTGTGAATGTGCTTTTACAATGATAAGAAAGAATAATAGATGAGAGGTCAGTGGGTTGTGGCTATGTGTTTGGGAGATGTCCCGCCTTCGCCACTGGTCTCGCCTGCTCAGAGCGCAGGCGGTGCAAGGCCCCAGGGTATCGTTGTGTGATGTGCTTGGAGTGTTGGGCTCCTGCCTTCCCAAACTATGTGTCCTAGAGAAGGCTGAGTAACTCTCCTTGGAATTCACACATCCATGGACGAGTGCTCTTTCGTTGTAATGTAAATGGATCCATATCGTTTCGGGCCACCACGGGGATTATCTCCTGACTGTGGGACGCCCATGGTGTGCAGTGTCTGTGTTTGCACCCACATAAACTGCCAATTCACTAAAGCTAATGTAAATGAAAAGAATGTGAATAATGTGTTTATGTATGAATTGCATGTGACTTTTGAATGTGTTATTGTGGCCATTGAGTGGCCTTTACATGTCGTGGTACATGTAAGGGGCCTTCTTGACAAGTCATGTTACTGTATACCCTATCACGACATGATAGTGATTTGCTTTTGTAATTGTTATACCCCATATTTGAGCCCTTACCTAAGGGTGTTAGGGATTTGTCTGAGGTGTTGCCATACTACAAAAACAAGATATTTGTTTGAGGTGTTGCCATGTATGGAGAGACTTTTTTCAAATTCATATGTCAAAAACAAGATATTTGTGAATATCCAAAGTTCTATTTATGAGAACTTAGTTCTGAAGATGCAGCAACAACAAGAGAAGATGATGGCATAAGTCTTTTTGATTGGTGGGCAGCCTATGGATCAGAAATGCTTGTGCTCCAGCTCCAGCAATGAGATTACTATCACAGCCTATTACATCATTGTGTTACAAACAAAATTACAGCACATATGCTCATACACACAACATTAAAAGGAATAAACTCACTAGCCAACGTATAGAGGACTTGATTTATGTGCACTCTAATTTGCGTCTTCTTTCACGGAAGGAAAAAAAATACAGGTATTCCTTTAGTATGTTGTTTTGTTTTACTCATTTTTGTGTGTTGTATTAGATTTGTCATATTTTTGTCATAATAAGATGCAGTTGTGAATCATCTCAATATTAAAATGTAAATCCAAAAGAATTTGATTTCGAATGAGAACCCAACTTATATACTGCTAACATAGGTTTAGTTGACCTTGCTATTCTTTCTGAGGAGTTTAATGATGATTTCATTGAAAGCATTGAAGAAAATCAAGATATTGGTAGAACTGGAATGTCACTTTGATGATGATTGATGAAGTACGAAGTATGAACTCAAAACTTAAAAGAGTATATTCCTTGTTGAATTGATAATTGATATCATGATTTGCAATTTTGAATTTGTAATTTGATAATTTTGTTGTTTATAGACAATTTTTGTCATATATAAAATACATATTTTTGTTTCAAAGCACACATGCTTGGTTTCTTACATTTTCCAAAGCTCTCATGTTCTTTTGTTTCTTACGAATGTTTTCATGCTTAATATCGTGATTATTTCGTTTTTTTTTTCATGTGTTGGCCTATTTCCTACTTATTTACCCCAATTTGAGGATGCTATTCTGAGTTTTTCATTGTTGTTATTTGTTTTTCATTAAGCTATTTTATCCTCTTTTGCTTCTTTATTTCATTCTGTTGTTATAGTGTTATTTGTTAATCTATTTCAATATTTTTATTTTGTATGAGTCATGCCCTTTCTGTTGAGGAACTTGGGAACTGGTTGATCCTCCTGAGAGTGACATTGTTGGTTATAAGTGGGTGTTCACAAGCAAATACCACTTTGATGGTTCAGTGCAAAGGTATAAGGCTCGATTGGTGGCTAAGGAATATACCCAGATGTATGGGGTAGACTTCTTTGAGACTTCTTCTCTTGTTGCTAGGCTGGGTACTATTAGGCTTCTTATTTCACTCGCAGTTCATTACAGATGGATCATGCCACAGCTAAATGTTAAAAATGCATTTTTGTATGAAAATCTTTGTAAGATAGTACATATGCCAGCATCACATATCGCGAGATTCTATTTAAGAGAAAATAAAATAAAACGTAAAAAACAAGAGTAAATCACAAGATATCGAAAATCTCACCAAACATGAAAATCTCACAAATTTATCATGATTTTTTCACGATTTTTTTGAGATTTTAATATCTTTTAATTTTTAAGTTTTAAGGTTTATTATTATTTTTTATTGTTTTCTAAATTTTTTAAATATTGTCGAGAATGTCATGAGACTTACCCGAGACAAACCTCGCTGAGATTTTCCCGAGAATGATATTTGTAACAATGATATATGCAGCAGCTACTAGGGTTCAAACATCAAGGGAAGTGGAAAAGTATGCAGATTGAAGAAAGCTATATATGGATTAAAATAAAGCACACATGCTTGCTTTCATAGTGTTAAAGAGGGTTTTTGTAATATTAAAAACTTAAAGAGTAGGTCTTTAAATATTTTCTTATACTTGTTGGACTGTTTTTGTAATTTCTGTACCACCAGCCCTAATCTCTTTAACTTGAGATTAGGGCTACGTTAAGGAGTATTCTTTTGGGCTCTCTCTCTCTCTCATCGTAACATGGTATCAGAGCCTTCTCTGGCATCGACAGCCAAGTGAGTTCTCCGGTGACCTCTTCCTCCCTCTTCTCATCGCCCATCTCTATTCCCTCTTATCACCCAATAAGGAGACGGTAAGAGAATAGAGGTTGGGTGGGCTGCGTGGAGAAGGGCCTAATCACGCCTATGTGGAAGGCGTGATCAGATCCCTAAGTGGATCTCGTGGATGTTACTGTTTTTTTTTACGTTGACTGTGAAGGGCTGAATCAGTTGGGAGCGTGGGGCTGCTGTTTGTGGAGTCAATCTGCTTGGTGTGGATGAAGTTTGACGTGAGGAGCAGGATGATCTACAGATTGTGGATGTGAAACCTCAGATCGTGTGGAGCAGCGTTTGGCATGAGGAGCAGAGTTGATCTGCTGATCGTGAAGGCTGTTTCAGCCTTGTTTTTGTCGTGGATGGTGCTCTGTTGATCGTAGGTGGGGCGACTGAAAGCAGAGCAGCAACAGTCTGCTGTAATATGCAGAAATCAGCAGCAATCTTCTGAAAGTTTGTACGTGGGCCAGCAACAGTCTCCTGAAATCAACAGTCTGCTGTAATATGCAGAAATCAGCAGCAGTCTCTCTGGTCGTGGATGCAGTTTCTGGCATGATCAGAGTATGTTGGTCGTGTGTGATGATTAGAGCTTCGTTGCAGAATTGATATGCCATATGTGAAGTCATCGGCTGTTTATGTGGAGCAGAATTGTGTTCTGCGAGGTGTGTGCTGTCGAATGTGAGACAAATAGAAGTGGAGCTGCTACAATCATCAGCTAAAAGTGGAATAAACTGGTATCTTACCGTGATTCAGATCTAGTGATTACAGACCCTTTTTTTGTTGCCCATCCTATCAAATTTTTTTTCTACGGTGGTGCGTGAAGATACTTTTCTCCATTGTTTCTGCTACTACATCTTATACCTACATATATTGTGCGTCAAATTCTGCTTGGGAGTTTACTATGGCTGGAAATCCCATCTCACATGGAAATCCCTCAAGGGCGACAAGATCTATGGTTGAGTCTTCTACTGGGCCTCCTATACCCATGTCATATTCCCTTAAGTAACGATGAATATGATCTTGTTCTTGCTCAGAGATCTGCCTCTACATTTGCCAATACTACTGTAATAGACTCAGCCCTCTCTGTTGGTGCTTCCACTGATAATACGATATGGATGATAGATTCTGGTGCCTCCAGGCACTGTTGTAATCAATCACAGAAGTTTTCATCATTAATCAGATTCTCTACACCACAACATGTCAGACTGGCTGATGGCAAGTTGTCTCCTATTTTGGGCAGTGGTGATATCTACCACTCACACTTAGGCACTATTACACATGTGCTATACAGTCCTCAGTTTCCTGTTAATTTGTTATCTGTTAAGCAATTGGCTATTGACTTACAGTGTAGAGTCATTTTTTATCCTGGTTCATGTTCTTTTCAGGACTTACCAACTGGGAAGATGATTGGTGGTGGTTATGAGCGTGAGGGTCTCGACTTCCTGTCTGTCCCAGTAGATGTTGTTGCATCTTCATTCCCTTCGAGGACTTCTCCTTTCCAGTGGCACCTCAGACGTGGTCATCCATCAGTGTCCAAACTTCGTCACATGTTTCCAGATATCTCTGCATCAGAGTCCTTCTTATGTGATGCTTGCTAGTTATGTAATGCTCGTTGGTTCGACGGGTCGGGTCGAGCTAGGGTCCAGACCCGGAACCGACCCCCACTCGCGTAAGGGCCCGACGCGAGGCCCTTCTCCCTCGCCTTTCCCTTCCTTCTTCGTTGTCTCCGGTGGTCTCCTGTGGCAGCGCAGAGGGAGGAGAGTGACGGTCGGGTGGTGGTGGCTGGAACGGCGACGGCGACGGCGACGGAGGTGGCAGCGGCGGCGGCGGCGGCTGCTGGGTAAACCCTCTCTCTCTCGTGCGATTTTTCTTGCTCTGCCACTCATGCCCTTTTGTCTGTTTTGCTCTCTGCCGCACGTCCCCTCTTCTTCTCTCTCGCCATTTTCTTTCCCCTCTTTCCGCTGGTTCTCTACCGCTCGACCCTCTTCTCACTCACCCGCACTCCCCCGCCTGCTCTTTCTCTCTCTTCTCACCCCACGGCTGTTTTCCCCCTTGACCGAACCCTTCCTCTCTCTGTCTCTCCTCTCTGTCAGCGTCCCTTTTCTTTGTTTATTTCAGTTTTTTTTTCCCCAACTACTACCGTGGGTCTTTCCTAGCAACAGAGTTTGTGTTAAACTTTTTGGGCGTTTGGGGTTGGTTTGCAGTTTAGGGGACGTTTTTCCCCTCTTACCTGCTAGTAGGGTGTGTAGTGAGCAGCGACAGCAAGCAATCTCGAGCATTGGCACTTGATCGGACGTGTGAAGTGGTTGCTAAAAGGGTTGTAGCAGTTTGGACGCTTGTTTGGGGTGAGCAATACCTAATCAAGCTCAAAATGATGAGTATTTATCTTTTAGAGCATGTATAATTATGGTTCGAGCATGCTAGAGCTTAGAATTGATGATTTTGGGACGCATGTTAGTAATTTTGTTTTTGGGGGAAACTTAGGATTTGCGTTGGAAAGTGATGATTCATGTACTTATTGATTGTTTTAGCATGATGGATTAAGTTTCGAAGCTTTAAGGAAACATGGTAGAGATTGTGAGGTTGTGGGGAAGTTTTGGAACCGTCTTAGGGAGTGTAGCGCAGACTTCGGTGAACGGGTGTATCATGAAGTTAATTAGGGATATATGCGTTTTGGGATGTGACTTGAGGTTGATGTCTTACTTAAAGAACGTTATTGAGGAAGGATTTAGTGACGGTTTGATTGATGGTTGAAGGCCTTGATAATTCAAGGCAACGTCAAGACGTAAAGGAGGAGGCCTTGTGGAGAGCCCGTTGGTCGACACTACCTGTCGATGCCCTCTTGAGGCGCTGTCACGTGCCTCAAGGATTTTATTTTTGTATCTGTTCATTTCTGTTTGATTGGTGTAGGAATCTAGTAGAAACCTTATTCTTGTTTATGTTTGCAGGTGCACCGGGCTCATCCCGTCGACCTTGAGTTCGAAGCTTGAGGCATTTTGAAGAATTTGGTGAGCGCGCCACATGTATGGCAACTTTCCAGGCAAATTCCTGCCTGGGGCAATTGTGTGATTGGGTGCTCCTAGGATCAAGGGATCCTAGGATTGTGATGTTAATTGATTGACGGTTTTGTGATTGAGTATGTGTATGTTGCTTACATGATATGAATGGGTTAGAAAGATTATTAGTCGATTTAAAAATGTTACGCATTGGCATGTGCATGCTAGAATTGATATCTGTTTAGGACAGATGAGGTGGGGTATCGAGTCGAGTGTCTCCTCGACCCCAATTGTGCATTAGAAAGCATCATAGAATGATAACTGCATAGGACAGCTACGAGCCAACCGCAGATCGAGACTACTCTCTGTGGATTGGCTATGTTTTTCAAAGAGGTGATTGACATGACTGATGTGATGATTGATATAAATGTGTATGTTGTTGCATATGCATTGCCATGGGCAATGATGCAAATGGATGTTTGGAGGGTAGTTGTACCCGTATGGTATGACGGCTAGCAATGACTGTTACTGTATGTATAGACCTCATGTGGAGGTAATCGGAGGTGTGGGTGCACTCGGGAAGTGTACTAACCTCGTGTGTTAGCCAGTCTTCTTGTGAATGTGTAACTGTAATGATAAGAATGAATAACTAAGAGATGAGAGGCCAGTGGGATGTGGCTATGTGTTTGGGAGACGTCCCCCTTGATTGCCACTGGTCTCGCCTGTCAGAGCGCAGGCGGTGCAAGGCCCCAGGGTTCTGTTGTGTGTTGTGCTTGGAGCGTTGGGCTCCTGCCTTCCCAACCTGGGTGTCCTAGGGAAGGCTGAGTATCTCACCTTGGACGTCACACATCCAGGGATGAGTGCTCTACCGCTGCAGCGGGTGAAATGGATCCATACTGTTATGGGCCACCACGGGGGTTGTCTCTCGGCTGTAGGCCGCCCGCGGTGTGCACGTGCCTGTGTTGCACCCACAGGAACTGTGAATGCATTAAAGTTAATGAAAATGCAAAGTGTTTGACAGAATGCATGTGACTGACGTATATGTGATTGATATGAATGCAAGTGTTATGTTTAAGCATGCTTCGCATGTGACTGATGTTGTGTTAGTGTGGCCATCAAGTGGCTTTTACGTGTCGCACTCAGACGCGACATGACGATAGATGGGTTGATATTTGTCCCTTTATTTGAGCCTTACTTGAGCGGGTTTGGCATTTTTCTGGCTTGTTGCCATACTGCGAAGGCTAAGCCTTCAGTTGTTTCCTTTTTTCAGGTTTTGGTGTACCCGGGGCAGCAGGCTGAGCAGATGGCTACACTCACGTCCTACTGGGGAGGTTTTGGGTTTTGTTTTGTTCTTGTAGTGCCGGCGCGTCGGGTTTTTGGTTTTACTGATGCCTTGTTTTGATGAGGCATCGATGTTGTGATTTTGGGGCATTTTTGTCAAATGTACAATTGAATTGAAATGCTATATAATGGAAAGCTTGCCCCATTGTTTTGAATTGCTTGGCTCATTCCTTTTTGAACTATTGTGTAGTCACACCTCGATGTTGGATGTTAGAAAAAAAAAAAAAATGTTTGAGTGTCAAAAAGGTCGGGGTGTGACAGTTTTGGTATCAGAGCCATGGCAAACCCCATTATGGATGTGAGTTAAAGCCTATCTGTGAAGTCGTGTTGCCCAGGTACGCATTTGTTTGATTAGTTGGTTATTGTAGTTTTGATTTTTCAAGTATAGGTATGTAATGTGATCTGTGTTTTGAACTTCGTGCTAATGCACGTTGTGATTTGACTTGTGAGTTTGGTATTGGTCGTGATTTGAGAATTAAGGATCTTGTTTGTACAGATGGAATATCATCGTAGGGGTAAGAAGCGAGCTGGGCCGTCTTCAGAGGCACATAGAGAGCCCAGCCCAACCCATTCTGATGCACATACTCCGCGGGGTGACGGTGCGTCAGAGCCCCAGTATGCCCAGCTAGGTGGGGGTGCCCAAACCCCACCGAGACAGACTCCGCCAGTGGATCAGCAGACTATATTGCTGACCACGTTGCAGACGCTGACCACGTTAATGCAGTCTATGGTCGGTAATCAGAGAAGTAACGCATCTCCTTCGGGGGACACCAGTGCTCCAGTTCGGGAGAAGGCAACGACAGTGTCTTATCAGCAGTTTATGGCGATGCAGCCGCCTATCTTCTCAGGAGGGGACAGTCATGACAAGGCAAAGGACTGGATTGAAGAGGTTGAACGTATTTTTGGGCTTCTGAAGGTGCCAGAAGAAGATAGAGTGTTATTTGATCCAGGAGCGACACATTCTTTTATATCTAGTCGATTTGCTACCTCACTCGAAGTGTCGGCTAGAAGAATGCCGTATGTTTTAAAAGTTGTTAGTCCGATGCATGCTCAAGAGTCGTGTCGTGAGTATCTTCCTGATGTGGACGTGGAAATCCTTCAATTTCACCTACCTGCACAGTTGGTGATCCTCGGTCTCAATGAGTTTGATGTGATTTTGGGTATGGATTGGTTGTATGCGCATTATGCCATTATAGATTGCAGGAAGAAGCAGATACAGATGTTGACTAATGAGATGCAGCCTGTGGACTTTCGTGCACGTAGGGCCAGTCGAACTGATAAGATATTGGTGTCTGCATTGAAGGCTAAGCGATGGATAGAAGGTGGAAGCGTTGCCTTCTTGGTCAATGTGTTGATCAATGAGGCTGAACGGATGATATTGCAGGATGTTGCCGTGGTGAGTGAGTATCCTGATGTGTTTCCTGAGGAATTGTCGAGTTTGCCTCCAACTCGAGAAGTGGAGTTCAAGATAGAGTTGTTACCAGGGACAACTCCTATTTCTAAGGCACCCTACCGTATGGCACCAGCAGAGTTAGAAGAGTTGAAGAAGCAACTGCAGGAGCTCTTAGATAAGGGCTTCATCCGACCTAGCGTGTCTCCTTGGGGAGCACCTGTACTGTTTGTGAAAAAGAAAGATGGGACTATGCGCTTGTGTATAGATTATCGTATGTTGAATCAAGTCACCATCAAGAATAAGTATCCGCTTCCAAGAATTGAAGACTTGTTTGATCAGCTTAGGAATGCAAAGGTTTTCTCTAAGATCGATCTGAGGACAGGCTACCATCAACTATTGATACGGGAGGAAGATGTTTCTAAGACTGCCTTTCGAACTAGGTATGGACATTATGAATTCAGGGTCATGCCTTTTGGGTTGACTAATGCTCCCGCAGCGTTCATGGACCTCATGAATCGGGTTTTCCAAGAGTTCTTGGATTGTTTTGTTATTGTGTTTGTTGATGATATTTTGGTGTACTCAGAGAGTGAGGCAGAGCACAGAGACCACTTGAGAAGTGTGTTAGGTCTTTTGCGCAAGCACAAGCTTTACGCCAAATACTCAAAATGTGAATTTTGGCTAGAGAAGGTAAACTTTCTGGGTCATGTGATCTCGAAGGATGGAGTATCCGTCGATCCGGCTAAGGTGTCAGCTGTTCAGGACTGGAGAACACCTTGCAGTGTAACTGAGGTTAGAAGCTTTTTGGGATTGGCAGGATACTATCGCAGGTTCATACAAGACTTTTCGAAAATAGCTACGCCCATGACTAAGCTATTGAGAAAAGGGATGAAGTTTGTGTGGAATGAAGATTGTGAGAAGAGTTTTCAAACTCTAAAGGACAAGCTTACTTCTGCCCCTATTCTGACGCTTCCATCAGGTCATTCCGGTTTTGTGGTGTACACTGATGCTTCGGGGATCGGTTATGGTTGTGTGTTGATGCAGCATGGCCGTGTAGTGGCTTATGCATCAAGACAGTTGAAGACCCATGAGCAGCACTATCCCACTCATGATTGGAATTGGGAGCAGTCGTGTTCGCATTGAAAATGTGGAGACACTATCTTTATGGTGCAACATTCGAGGTGTTTACAGATCACAAGTCCCTGAAGTATATATCCTCACAAAGGGATCTCAACTTGAGGCAAAGAAGATGGATGGAATATTTAAAGGATTATGATTTCACCATATCGTATCATCCAGGCAAGGCGAACGTGGTGGCAGATGCGTTGAGCAGGCATGCCAAGGCGACAATGTGCAGTATGTTGACTCGTTCTTAGACATTATTGCAAGATGTGATAGCTTGGCAGCCTTGCATTAGTGATGAGCACAAGGAAACGATGACGGCCTTGATTCGGCGTCCTTTGATGGAAGAACTTGTAATGAAACAAAAGGAAGATCCAGAGTTTGCTAAGAACATGGAAGCAAGCCAGAAGAATGATTCTCTTTGGCATCAAGATGAAGATGGTTCATTGCGTTTTCGGCAGAGATTATGGGTTCCTAGAGATGAAGGGGTGAAGCGTCTGTTGCTTGATGAAGCTCACAAATCTAAGTTTTCTATTCACCCGGGCAGTACAAAGATGTTTCAAGATTTGAGAAGAAATTTTTGGTGGCCTGGAATGAAGCGTGAAATTGCAGAATATGTGGCAAAGTGCTTGATTTGCCAACAGGTAAAAGCAGAACATCAGCGGCCAGGAGGCTTGTTGCAAAAAATCGATATTCCAGTGTGGAAATGGGAAGACATTACGATGGATTTTGTGGTTGGGTTACCTCGTACCAAAAGACAACAGAATGCCATATGGGTGATTGTTGATCGACTTACGAAGTCCGCCCACTTTCTGCCAATCAGAATCAGTCAATCATTAGAAAGTCTCGCAGAGTTGTATATTGGCGAGATAGTGAGATTGCATGGAGTGCCAAAGTCTATCATTTCGGATCGAGATCCGCGTTTTACCTCTAGGTTTTGGGGGCAATTACAGAGGGCTTTGGGTACCAAGCTTAAGATGAGCACAGCATTTCATCCCCAAACTGATGGGCAATCAGAGAGGACTATTCAGACCTTAGAAGACATGTTGCGTGCATGTGTCTTAGAGTGGAAAGGAGAATGGGACAAACATGTGAAACTGGCAGAATTTGCTTACAATAACAGTTACCACTCTAGTATTGGGATGGCACCTTTTGAGACTTTGTATGGAAGACCGTGCAGATCGCCAACTTGTTGGGCCGAATTGGGTGATGGTAAGATCGAAAGCCCTTTAGTTTTGCAACACTACACCGACCAAGTGGAATTGATAAGAAAGAAGTTGTTGACTGCTCAGAGTAGACAGAAAAGTTATGCTGACATTCGTCGTAGAGAATTGGCTTTTGAGGTGGGTGATCATGTGTTTTTAAAGATTTCTCCTACTAAGGGTGTTTTTCGCTTTGGTGCGAAGGGAAAATTGAGCCCGAGGTTTGTAGGACCTTTTGAGATATTAGAGAAGATTGGAGAGGTGGCATACAGATTGGCGTTACCACCAGATTTGAGTCATGTTCATGACATTTTCCATGTTTCCATGCTTCGAAAATACGTACCCGACCCGACACATGTGATTGATTTTCAAGGTATTCTAGTACAAGATGATTTGACAATGGAAGAACAGCCCATTAGAATTGTGGATCATCGAGAGCAAGTGCTTCGCACCAAGAGGATTCCTTTAGTGAAAGTGGAATGGCAGTACCATGGGTTGAAAGAGAGTACATGGGAGCATGAGGAGGACATGCGGAAGAGATATCCGCACTTGTTCTTGCATTGAGGTATGAGCTAAATTTCGAGAACGAAATTTTCTTTTTAGGAGGGTAGGATGTAATGCTCGTTGGTTCGACGGGTCGGGTCGAGCTAGGGTCCAGACCCGGAACCGACCCCCACTCGCGTAAGGGCCCGACGCGAGGCCCTTCTCCCTCGCCTTTCCCTTCCTTCTTCGTTGTCTCCGGTGGTCTCCTGTGGCAGCGCAGAGGGAGGAGAGTGACGGTCGGGTGGTGGTGGCTGGAACGGCGACGGCGACGGCGACGGAGGTGGCAGCGGCGGCGGCGGCGGCTGCTGGGTAAACCCTCTCTCTCTCGTGCGATTTTTCTTGCTCTGCCACTCATGCCCTTTTGTCTGTTTTGCTCTCTGCCGCACGTCCCCTCTTCTTCTCTCTCGCCATTTTCTTTCCCCTCTTTCCGCTGGTTCTCTACCGCTCGACCCTCTTCTCACTCACCCGCACTCCCCCGCCTGCTCTTTCTCTCTCTTCTCACCCCACGGCTGTTTTCCCCCTTGACCGAACCCTTCCTCTCTCTGTCTCTCCTCTCTGTCAGCGTCCCTTTTCTTTGTTTATTTCAGTTTTTTTTTCCTCAACTACTACCGTGGGTCTTTCCTAGCAACAGAGTTTGTGTTAAACTTTTTGGGCGTTTGGGGTTGGTTTGCAGTTTAGGGGACGTTTTTCCCCTCTTACCTGCTAGTAGGGTGTGTAGTGAGCAGCGACAGCAAGCAATCTCGAGCATTGGCACTTGATCGGACGTGTGAAGTGGTTGCTAAAAGGGTTGTAGCAGTTTGGACGCTTGTTTGGGGTGAGCAATACCTAATCAAGCTCAAAATGATGAGTATTTATCTTTTAGAGCATGTATAATTATGGTTCGAGCATGCTAGAGCTTAGAATTGATGATTTTGGGACGCATGTTAGTAATTTTGTTTTTGGGGGAAACTTAGGATTTGCGTTGGAAAGTGATGATTCATGTACTTATTGATTGTTTTAGCATGATGGATTAAGTTTCGAAGCTTTAAGGAAACATGGTAGAGATTGTGAGGTTGTGGGGAAGTTTTGGAACCGTCTTAGGGAGTGTAGCGCAGACTTCGGTGAACGGGTGTATCATGAAGTTAATTAGGGATATATGCGTTTTGGGATGTGACTTGAGGTTGATGTCTTACTTAAAGAACGTTATTGAGGAAGGATTTAGTGACGGTTTGATTGATGGTTGAAGGCCTTGATAATTCAAGGCAACGTCAAGACGTAAAGGAGGAGGCCTTGTGGAGAGCCCGTTGGTCGACACTACCTGTCGATGCCCTCTTGAGGCGCTGTCACGTGCCTCAAGGATTTTATTTTTGTATCTGTTCATTTCTGTTTGATTGGTGTAGGAATCTAGTAGAAACCTTATTCTTGTTTATGTTTGCAGGTGCACCGGGCTCATCCCGTCGACCTTGAGTTCGAAGCTTGAGGCATTTTGAAGAATTTGGTGAGCGCGCCACATGTATGGCAACTTTCCAGGCAAATTCCTGCCTGGGGCAATTGTGTGATTGGGTGCTCCTAGGATCAAGGGATCCTAGGATTGTGATGTTAATTGATTGACGGTTTTGTGATTGAGTATGTGTATGTTGCTTACATGATATGAATGGGTTAGAAAGATTATTAGTCGATTTAAAAATGTTACGCATTGGCATGTGCATGCTAGAATTGATATCTGTTTAGGACAGATGAGGTGGGGTATCGAGTCGAGTGTCTCCTCGACCCCAATTGTGCATTAGAAAGCATCATAGAATGATAACTGCATAGGACAGCTACGAGCCAACCGCAGATCGAGACTACTCTCTGTGGATTGGCTATGTTTTTCAAAGAGGTGATTGACATGACTGATGTGATGATTGATATAAATGTGTATGTTGTTGCATATGCATTGCCATGGGCAATGATGCAAATGGATGTTTGGAGGGTAGTTGTACCCGTATGGTATGACGGCTAGCAATGACTGTTACTGTATGTATAGACCTCATGTGGAGGTAATCGGAGGTGTGGGTGCACTCGGGAAGTGTACTAACCTCGTGTGTTAGCCAGTCTTCTTGTGAATGTGTAACTGTAATGATAAGAATGAATAACTAAGAGATGAGAGGCCAGTGGGATGTGGCTATGTGTTTGGGAGACGTCCCCCTTGATTGCCACTGGTCTCGCCTGTCAGAGCGCAGGCGGTGCAAGGCCCCAGGGTTCTGTTGTGTGTTGTGCTTGGAGCGTTGGGCTCCTGCCTTCCCAACCTGGGTGTCCTAGGGAAGGCTGAGTATCTCACCTTGGACGTCACACATCCAGGGATGAGTGCTCTACCGCTGCAGCGGGTGAAATGGATCCATACTGTTATGGGCCACCACGGGGGTTGTCTCTCGGCTGTAGGCCGCCCGCGGTGTGCACGTGCCTGTGTTGCACCCACAGGAACTGTGAATGCATTAAAGTTAATGAAAATGCAAAGTGTTTGACAGAATGCATGTGACTGACGTATATGTGATTGATATGAATGCAAGTGTTATGTTTAAGCATGCTTCGCATGTGACTGATGTTGTGTTAGTGTGGCCATCAAGTGGCTTTTACGTGTCGCACTCAGACGCGACATGACGATAGATGGGTTGATATTTGTCCCTTTATTTGAGCCTTACTTGAGCGGGTTTGGCATTTTTCTGGCTTGTTGCCATACTGCGAAGGCTAAGCCTTCAGTTGTTTCCTTTTTTCAGGTTTTGGTGTACCCGGGGCAGCAGGCTGAGCAGATGGCTACACTCACGTCCTACTGGGGAGGTTTTGGGTTTTGTTTTGTTCTTGTAGTGCCGGCGCGTCGGGTTTTTGGTTTTACTGATGCCTTGTTTTGATGAGGCATCGATGTTGTGATTTTGGGGCATTTTTGTCAAATGTACAATTGAATTGAAATGCTATATAATGGAAAGCTTGCCCCATTGTTTTGAATTGCTTGGCTCATTCCTTTTTGAACTATTGTGTAGTCACACCTCGATGTTGGATGTTAGAAAAAAAAAAAAATGTTTGAGTGTCAAAAAGGTCGGGGTGTGACAAGTTAGGTAAGCATACACGGAGTAGCTTTCCTTCGAGTCAGAATCCTTCTAGTCAAAGTCCGTTTGATCTCTTTCATGTGGATGTGTGGGGTCCTAGTCGTGTTCCTTTTCGCTCGCATTTTCGGTGTTATCTTGTTTTAGTTGATGATTTTATCGGAGTCAGTTGGGTATTCTTGTTACGAGAAAGATCTGAAGTCATATGTATTATTCAAAAATTTGTCAAGGAAATAAAAACAAAGTTTGGCTTCCTTGTCAAAAACATTCGCACTGATAATGCTCTTGAATTCAAGTCTTCCGTCCTACTTCAATTTTATGCTAATCATGGAATCCGACCTCAATTTACTTGTCCTCATACGTCCCAACAAAATGGTGTCGCCGAACGCAAACATCAGCAACTCCTAAATGTGGCCCGCACCCTCATGCTGCATTCTCACGTACCTGCCTATTTTTTGGGTGATGCTATTCTTACTGTATGCTATCTCATTAACAGATTACCCTCATCAGCCATCCAAGAACGTATCCCCATTCAAATTTTATATCCAGATCGATCGTTATTTCATATACCTCCCAAAGTATTTGGATGCACATGCTTTGCACATATCCTAGGACCAGACAAAAACAAACTTGCTGCCCAAGCCATCAAATGTGTATTTATTGGCTATTCTACCAATCAGAAAAGATATAAGTGCTTTGATCCCCAGACCAAGAAAGAGATTATCAGTGCGGATGTTACATTCTTTGAGTCTCGTCCTTATTTTTCTCCTTCGAGTCCGTCTACGTTTGAGATGTCTGTATCTGTTCCTCTTCCTATTCCACCGTGTCACTTGAGTCGATCCCTCCCTCTCCACCTGTGTCACGTGAACATTTCCATGATCCTCCCTTAGTTCACACTCGCCGTGTTGGTCCTTCTCCAGACCGCCCACCAGAGTCTTCTCAAGAAGTAAGTTCCACTGATAAGCCTAACTCAGGTATAAATGATGACTACTCCACAGATGATCTCCCTATTGCTATGCGCAAAGGCAAGCGACAGTGCACACTACATCCGATTTCTAATTCTGTCTCTACTGACTATCTGAGTACAAGTTTGGTGCAGTTTGATCAAGCTATGTCTAGTCACAATATCCCATCTTCTCACCATGAAGCCCTGTTAGATTCAGGGTGGAGGCAAGCGATGCAAGACGAAATAGATGCTCTTATCTCTCGGGAGACTTGGGACTTGGTAGATCCATCGATGCACTGTGATGTGGTTGGCTCCAAATGGGTGTTCACCATCAAGTATCATGCTGACAGCTCAGTTGAAAGGTTCAAAGCACGTCTTGTCGCTAAAGGATATACACAAACTTATAGAGTTGACTTCTTTGAGACCTTTTCGCCAGTGGCTCGGTTGGACACTATTCAACTTATTATATCTCTTGTTGTCCAGCGGGAGTGGCCTCTATTTCAGCTAGATGTGAAAAATGTCTTTCTATATGGACATCTTTCTAAAACAGCCTATATGCAGCAACCACCGGGTTTTGAGCGACGGGGGGAGTGTGCTAAGGTATGCAAACTAAAGAAGGCCATTTATGGACTTAAACAGAGTCCCCGTGCATGGTTCCATAAGCTTCCATAAGCTGACTGAGGTTTTATCGAAGTGTGGATTTCGAAGATCCCAGCTTGATCACTCGTTGTTTATCAAGCGAGGCACACTGCTTGGACAACTCCGTTATTTTCTTGGTATTGAGGTGGCCCGTAGTAGTAAAGGAGTTGTATTATCTCAAAGAAAATATGTGCTTGATCTTCTGCAGGAAACAGGTTTATTGGGGGGCTAAACCTGCCACACTGCCCATGAATCCTTGCATTCATATATATGATGATGAATCAAAGCTTTTTGACTCTAGATCTTACAGATCTCTTATAGGGAAACTGCTGTATTTGACAGTCACTCACCGCGACATTAGCTTTGCTGTAAATAAACTAAGTTAATTCATGGAAAAACCTCGAAAGGTTCATTGAGATGCTGCTCTAATGATTGTCAGATACTTGAAATCAGCCCCGGGAAAGGGGTTATGGTTTAAAAAGGGAGAAGGTGTTGACATCGAAGCGTATAGTGATACTGATTATGCAGGATCTGTAGATGACAGGAAGTCTACCACTGGTTTTTGTGTCTTTGTGGGAGGCAATCTTATTTCTTGGAGGAGCAAGAAGCAGAATGTGGTGGCTCGATCTAGTGCTGGGTAAGAATATAGGGCTATGGCTCAAACTGTGACTGAAATGTCATGGGTCAGATCAGTGCTTCTAGAGTTGGGTGTTTCAGTGAATCTCCCAATGAAGATGTATTGTGACAACAAGGCAGCGACCTATATTGTAAACAATCCTGTCTTTCATGAGAGGACGAAACACATTGAAGTGGATTGTCATTATGTTCGAGACTTAGTTCAAGAAGGAAGTATTAGCACTGTTCATGTTTCCTCAGAAGATCAAGCAGCTGATATCTTCACCAAGGCTCTTCCCATAGGCGATTTCCTGAGAGGATGTAACAAGTTGAGCATGATTGACATATATGCTCCAGCTTGAGGGAGACTGTTAAAGAGGGTTTTTGCAATATTAAAAAGTTAAAGAGTAGGTCTTTAAATATTTTCTTATACTTGTTGGACTGTTTTTGTAATTTTTGTATCACCAGCCCTAATCTCTTTAACTTGAGATTAGGGTTACGTTAAGGAGTATTCTTTTGGGCTCTTTCACTCTCATTGTAACACATAGATTATGATATTTCTTGGGGATAGAAGTCTCCAGAAGCAAGGAAGACTATGGTTCAAATGAAGAGAAAATACGTTTTCGATTTGTTGTAGGGGACTAGAACGTTAGATGCTAAACCTGCCATCATTCATCTCTAGAATGTTAGATGCTAAACCTGCCATCATTTTGATGAATCTAAGTTATATATTTATGATGGGAAGTCTGATTCTATAGATTGCAAGTCATATAGATCCTTAGTTGGAAAACTCCTGCATGTGACTGTGACCATACCAGATATCTCTTGCTATTGACAAATTGAGCCAGTTTATGGAGAAGCCTAAGAAAGTGCATTGGGATGCAACAATGATGGTTGTCAACTATCTTAAGTCCTCCCCTAGCAAAGGATTACTATTTAAGAAGGGAACATCTTTAGGTATATAGACTTATACTGATGCAGACTATGCTGGGTCTATTGATGATAGGAAGTCTAGCACTGGTTTCTTTGTGTCTTTGTTGTACGTAACTTGGTATTGTGAAGGAGAAAAAAACAAGCCGTAGTTGCCAGATTGAGTGCTGAATTAGAGTATTAGAACTATGGCTCAGATAGCAACAAAGATGATGTGGATAAAGTCCATGCTCATTAGTTTGGGTGTTTCAGTAGATCTTCACATGAAAATGAGATGTGACAATAAGGTTGCCACCTATATTGCAAACAATCTAGTATTCCCTGAAAGAACCGACCAAACGGAGGTCGATTGCCAATACATTCGAGACATGATGCAAGCAAGTGTTATATTTACAGTCCACGTGTCTTTAGAAGATCAAGTGGTCGATGTCTTTACTAAACTACTTTCCATTGTTGATTTTACTAGATGTTGCAACAAGTTGAACATGATTGACATTTATGCTCCAGCTTGAGGAGGAATGTTAAAGAGTTTATATCGCCTAGCTTATTTTAGTAAATATTTTAGTAGTTGTGTCAAGTGAATATCTTGTGACGCTGTCTATATTATTTTTATTTCTTTAGTGAACTATTTACGTAATTTCGTTACTGTCTCCCTATCGCATATTAACGTCTTAACACAGTTTTAGTTCTCTCTCTTCTCTCAACACATACCTTCAATGATATCAAATACTATGACTTAGAAGACCATTTCCCATTGCATAGAAAAGTTAATATTATGATCATTAACATCACTAATGAGCAATGACACACTCAAGCCAATAGAGAGCAAAAAGAGAAACCAATGTGACTTGCAATCATAAAAAGGTAGCACAAATAGAAATTCTAACTGCAATCAAGTTTTTAATATTCATGAAAAGAAACACTACTTCCATACTTCCACACTTACTTTATCTGTGATACATTTTTTTACCCCACTTAGAACCACTACATTTTATCAGATGATTCACATATTTCAAAACAACAAGCACCATAAAGGGGAAAGGGAATTTATTTGAAGACAACAGTGCCAACAATAGATAACGAATCAACTATGGGCCGTAAAGAAAAAAAACTTAATTACCGTACCAATAATCAAGATTTAAGTCACATGGGTACTTGAATAAGGTCCATGTACCCGTGTCACCATACTCGTACCCAAAGTGGGTTGTTGGACACACTTAGATACTTTTTACATGGAAACTGATTTAAACTACTTAATTTTGCTTGATTTAATTTTTTCCAACTCAGTTTTCATACTGTTTTAGAGTTATTGTTCATTAACATGTAATGCTCTTATTTATATCACTTGTTTATTTAAATGTTGCTTTCATTTTGATTGTTTTTGTATATATATACTGTCACATCCTCGTACCCATTCTAAAGTTTCCATGTCCTCACTTGTACCCATGTGACTTAGATCAAGATACAACTATTTGTCCAAGAAAGAGAGAAGGAACATAACTATTTTGACATTGAGAAGTACTTCAATCATCAATATGACAAAATAGACATGAAGATGACCAAGGAAGTTTATATAGAAGACCTTACCCATTTGGAGTTCACATACGGCCCCATCTTTGTCTTGCTGCTTGTAAACTTAAGAAGTGGAACGAGAGCAAATGGCAGCTCAAAGGATAGAATCATCTGTATGGCAAATGTTCAAAAATGAACGTTACTAAAAATGTTACTGAAAGCCTATGGCACAAATGATTTTGCTTAGCATGTCTGGATTTGGGGTAGAATAAATAGAGAGCAGAAATAAAAAGGTAGATCTAGGCTAATTGATAGACCATGGTTGTGGAAAGATAGGATACTTCACAGACATGGTCACATTAATGTCAAACACACTCAATACTACCAGTAATTTTATCTAGAACGTCACCAATGCATTAAGTTTCAATTTCAATTAGTTCTAAAAATTGGAGGTTTACCTATTTGATGTAGAATTGTTGCCCAAGAGTCTATGTTTGAGATGGCATTCATGTGTTATTGGTCATTTGGCCTAGACTAGGAGCTATCTATGTCAATATATTCCAATACTATTGACTTTTTTGAGAAGTACAACGAAGTACGATGTAAATCTTCAGGGGACCCGCTTGTCCATCCACAGTTGAGTAAAAACATGTAAATTCTACCTGTTTCCAGCCCAATAGAAAAGAAATGGAATGTAAATTGCAGTGACTTGCAGCTAGATTCACAACATAACTAATCAGCAAACAACAACTAGTCAGATGAGATGATCATAAAAAAATTATTTCCAACAAGCCAATAAGAGTCCATGCACTTGATTTACACTTGAAACATAGGAAAAAAGAGCGGAAGAATATCCTATACATGAAACTGCACTCTTTCAGTTTAAGGAAAAAAAAAAAAAAAACTGAAGGAGAAAACTCAATAACTGTTAGGTATGCACTATTCATGAGAAGTTGAACTAGTAAATTATTTTTTATGGCTGCATCTAAAATGACAAGACAACCTGATTTGCATGGCAACTTTTGTTGTCACTAATAGCTAAAGACTATTAAAGGTCATTGCGAAATATGGCCTGTTAAATCTATAAGAATTGATGCTCAATCAACCCACAAGCTTTCCAACATAAAGATGTTAAACTATAAATCTTTCACCAGCACGTTGAAGAGGAGTCTCTTAGGATTCCACATCCTTGTAAAATGTGTTAAGATATTTAATGTCCTTGTAACATGTGAAGAGTCTGCTAGGATTCTATGTTGTAGTTAATATCCTTGTAACATGTGAAGTCTCCTAGGATTCTATGATGCAATTAATGTCCTTGTAGCTTGTGAAATCTCCTAGGATTCTATGATGCAATTAATGTCCTTGTAGCTTGTGAAATCTCCTAGGATTCTACGATTGGAGACTCTTAGAATTCTAGAAATGGGATTATAAATAGAGTCCGTGCCAACCATTTTGGCTACGGCTTCTTCTCCTCAGCTTCTTCTTGTTTTCATTCTCTCTCTTTCTCTCTCTCTCTCTATCTTCCTGCGTGAGTGCTGTTTTCTGGTTTCAGATATTGGTGCTAGATTTCTATCATGATATCAGAGCCAGGTTACGTTATCTCTACCTAACGAAATGCCCAAACAAGTCTGACCTGGTTAGAACTCTTTTTTCATCTTGTCTCTATCCTGAATTTACTTTTCTCTTGCGTAATTCTTGTTCCTTTTTCTTCTTGTTTACCTAAGGACACATCTTGTTATATCTTGTCTTCTTTCCCTCTTATCTTCTACCTGTATACCCTTCCTTTCTGCTGTCATGGAAAACCTTTCGCATTCTGGCATGTCCTCAAGTTTTCTTCCTCACCTTATTACCGAAAAACTCAACCATGAGAATTATCTGATCTGGAAAAGGCAAATCATGCCTTTCATAAGAAGTCAAGGCCTTTTTGGACATCTCAATGGTTCAACAAAGGCTCCACCAATATCCGTTTTGCAGGAAATAAAAAACGAGGCAGGAGAAGTTATTGTTGTTCATGAAGACAGCAACCCTGAACATGCTATGTGGATGAGACGTGACCAAAATCTGGTTGCGTATATTTTGTCTACTCTATCTCAACAAGTGTTACTTTCAGTTTCTGATGACTGTACTGCAGAAGAATTATGGAAAACCCTTGCTGATACCTTTTCCCAAATATCAGAAGCTCGAATTATGTACTTAAAGAAAGAATTTCAGAATTTGAGCAAAGGTTCAACGTCTATCATGAATTATTTGGGGCGTATTAAGGCCATCGCAGACCAACTTGCTGCCTCAGGGAATAACATTTCTGATAAGGAAAAGGTGCAGCAAACCTTGAATGGACTTGGGCATGATTATCATGCTTTTATTACAGCTCTTGAGGTCCTTCCTGTTCTACCTTCCTTCAACGAACTACAAGGTAAACTTCTCCAATACGAAATGAATATGAAAAGAGTCATTGAAAGGACTGATCAAGGGAACTCCCAAAATGTGTTGGCTATGAATGTAAAGTTTGGTAAGAGCCATGGGAACTCCAATCATGGTTGTCGTGGCATTCTACCAACACCACATAACCAAGGTATGTCTCCTTTGGATACTTCAAGAAAAATACCAATTTGTTTTCAGTGCAACAAGAAAGGGCACATGAAGGCACAGTGCTGGTTTAATCCTCAGAATAAAAACAAAGGGGTAAGACATGATTACAAACAAGGAGGACAAAGTTCTAAATCCACCGCCGAAGATATGCAGTAGCTATTGATGACCGCATTCTCAAAGATGACTATAAAGCAAAATGAGCAGGGAGAATGGTTCTTGGATTTAGGTGCAGCTACCCATGTGACAGGAAATGCAGGTAAATTGACTAACTTATCCCCTCATTATGGTAGAAGTTGCATTATAACAGGTGATGAAAAATCTCATCCCATTACACATATTGGAAATGCATATATTCCATTGTCATCTTCGTCTCTATCACTGTCTAATGTTGTTCTTGCTCCCAATATCAAAAAGAACATCATATCCATTTCTAAACTCATTGATGATACAAGCTCTTCTGTTGAATTCACACCTTCTTCTGTCTATGTCAAGGACCTCCAAACGAAGAAAATGTTCGCTAGAGGGGAGCGTCAAGGGAATATGTACGTCCTCAAGGAATGTCTACCCAAGGATTCATCCACTTTTGATATAGGATTGAAGACTTTTTCTCTTTCTCATAATGCGTCATCAGTGCCAAGTTCTTGCTATTTTCAATCAAAAGTAAGGGGCCCTAACCAATTTTTGGAGTGTCGGCTAGGACACTGTGGTCGTCATTTCATTGAAAAACTTGTCACAGATAGTCTCATTCCAAGATCAAGCTTACCCCTTACTTCAAGTGTCAAAAAATGTTCAAGTTGTGGACTTTGTAAGAGTCATGTTTTACCTTTCCATAATATAAATCAAAGGGCTTCCAAACCTTTTGAAACTATTTTTTCTGATGTATAGGGGCCCGCACCTATTAATTCCATGTCTGGATCAAGATATTATGTCTTATTCATTGACTCTTACTCACGTTTCACCTGGATTTACTTCATGAAACACAAATCAGAAGTACCCCACATATTTCAAAACTTCTATGCCATGATTCAAACCAAACTTTCATCCAATGTGATGGAGGGGGAGAATATTCCTCACTTGATTTTATTGAATTTTTACGTGAAAAATGGACAACTAGACAAATCTCTTGCCCTTACACATCACACAAAATGGTGTAGTTGAGTGGAAACATCGATATATAGTTGAAAGCACCATGAGCATGATGCATGATACTAATGTGCCCATTTCCTTGTGGACTGAAGCCTTCCATACTGCTGTATACATAATAAATTGTTTGCCTAAGACACTCTTGATGTCTAAATCGCCATATTTTACGCTCTTAGGCAAACAACCAGATTAGAAGAACTTAAAGGTTTTTGGTTGTGTATGCTATGTTCACGTTAATGCTGCCTTGAGAAACAAGTTTCAAGACAAAGCTACTCAATGTAGATTCGTTGGATATGCTGATGAATATAAAGGTTTTCGATGCTATGATCCAACAACTAAACGTATCAAAACTTCAAGAAATATAATTTTTTATGAACATAGTTTTGATGATACAAATGAAATGTCTATGACCATTGAATCTTATGATTCTTGAACAAGTACACAGTTATTCAATGCAGATCCTGCTATAGAAAATGATGTGCCTCAAGGTAAAGATCAAGAGAGAGCAATACAACCGTCAGATATGGCTCAAAATGAAAATCAAGAAGATCCAACACCGTCATCAAGTCATCACGAAAGCAATAATGAAGAACAGAGCAACGATTCACATCGGTATTCAGGTCTTATCTACAGTCGACGACTAAGGGACAGAGATGGTCACAGTGAAGAAGACAACATGCCCCACCTTAGAAGATCCCAATGCATTCGTCATCCCATTCACAGGTGGGTTAGCTATGATTCTTTATCACTTGATTTTCAGTTATTCATGGCAAAAGTTGGCAAGCAGGAAGAACCTACTTCATTTGATCAAGCATCAAAATCACATCATTGGAGAAAGACTATGAAAGAAGAAATGGATGCCTTGCATGAATGTGGAACATGGAAGATCGTTTCAAGGCCACATGGAAAGAACGTAGTGGGATCTAAATGGGTATACAAAATTAAATACAAACCTGACGGCAGCATAGAAAGACACAAAGCAAGGTTAGTAGCAAAAGGGTTTACACAACAATATGGAGAAGATTATGAAGAGACATTCAGCCCTGTGATCAAAATGGGAACAATCCATGTGATTATATCATTGGCAGTTGAATATGGATGGAGACTACATCAAATGAACGTGAAGAATGCTTTTCTTCATGGTGATTTAAAGGAGGAAGTATATATGGAACAACCTCCAAGATACACGAAAGGAGACTCTCATGCATGGGTTTGCAAACTAAGAAAATCTATTTATGGACTTAAACAGGTCTCACGTTCGTGGTTTGACAGTTTCTCTTGCAAGATTCAAGAATGTGGTTTTCGGAGATGTCCTCTAGATCACTCTCTTTTCATTTATCAAAAGGAAAACATATTTACTTTACTTCTTATATATGTCGATGATATTGTTATCACAGGCAATTCAGAAAAACACATAGAAGAAGCTAAAGTTTTGATGATGCAAAACTTCAAAATGAAAGAGCTTGGTGATTTACGATTCTTTCTTGGAGTGGAGATTGATAGGCACAATAATCGCCTCACATTGACACAACAGAAATACACGTTGGATCTGCTGAAAAAGTCAGGTATGTCTGATTGTAAGCCTGTTGGAACTCCTAGTGTTCTAAATCAAAGACTAAGTGCTCAAGATGGGGAGTTATATGAAGATCCTACACAATATCGAAGTGTTGTTGGGGCACTTCAATATCTTACATTCACTAGACCAGATATTATATATGTTGTGAATCAAGTATCTCAATTTATGCATGCACCTAGAGATACTCACACGGATGCTGTCAAAAGAATATTAAGATATCTAAAAGGGACAACAGGAGATGGCTTAGTTTATGGTAAGAGTGAAAATATAACTGCTGAACATCAACTTATGACATTCACAAATGCAGATTGGGCGGGAGATTCCGATCAAAGAAAGTCCATTTCTGGTTTTTGTATTTTCATTGGACGTAATCTTGTTTCTTGGAGTTGTCGAAAGCAAAAGGCAGTAGCAAGATCCAGCACTGAAGCTGAATACAGATGCATGGCTGCAGGTACTGCTGAAGTTACATGGGTTAGACATTTGCTAGAAGACATTGGAGAAAAGATTAAAACGTCAATGTTAATGTGCGATAATCAAAGCGCTATTAACATTGCCTTTAATCCCATACAACATGGTCAAACAAAGCACATTGAGATTGATCAACACTTTGTTGTAGTTAATATCCTTGTAACATGTGAAGTCTCCTAGGATTCTATGATGCAATTAATGTCCTTGTAGCTTGTGAAATCTCCTAGGATTCTACGATTGGACTCTTAGAATTCTAGAAATTGGATTATAAATAGAGACCATGCCAACCATTTTGGCTACGGCTTCTTCTCCTCAGCTTCTTCTTGTTTTCATTCTCTCTCTTTCTCTCTCTCTCTCTCTCTATCTTCCTGCGTGAGTGCTGTTTTCTGGTTTCAGATATTGGTGCTAGATTTCTATCAAAAGATAGGAGAGATATACATACACTCAAGCTGATTACTCTAGCTTTATGCAAAACTTTTACTAATGTATAAGGAGGATTACTTAACTTTTTCAATAAGGTATATCATTTTATTTTCAGCCAACAAGTTATTTCCTTGGAATTATCAGGGGAATGTAGAAGTAATTACCAGTTACTACCTTAGCTAGAGAAACAACAAAGACAGGTGAATGTAAGAACTGAATACCGATGCAATGATGATCAATTTTCCAGCCCCTGTTGAGCCACCAATTATGGCAACAATAAGACTTGGGATGATTGCCAAGGATCTGGTTAAGAAGTTCCGTATCCATGGTCTTAGGCGTAGATCCAGAAAACCCTGCAACAGTATTCTGTCAAAATGTATTCAATCAACTAGACCAACAATAAGTGATGTACTCGAGGATTTAAGCCAAAAGATCAAATACATTGCGGCAAGGTTTGTTTCTTTAACATTTATTACATGCAGATCACAGCAGATGATACCACCAACTCTAATTGGCGAAAATGAAGATATACAACTGTGTTATTAAGATCAGTCTTCCACCATTTGAATACGAAAGGCTGTGTAATCAATACAATGCACCAGCTCAAATGAACTACGTGGACCTGCACGAATGGTGCCTGAAAACTAGGAAGAAGTAGTAATAGCGGCTATATAATGATCTTGTTAGTGGTAACCAAAAGCCCGTCATGCAAAGAAAGTTAATTTTGGAATCAGTAACCCATAGAATATGTGACTGACTTGAGATCATATGAAAGGCTGACTTGCCAAACATGCCAAAGAGCATCTGTACAGTCCAGACAATAGAAGCAGATCCAAGTTCATATATAAACTTTGAACAGAAGAGATACGAAGCAGTTTTTAAGAACTCATTGAGTCAACTTGTAGATTTGGCTCCAATCGGTCCCCTACCAGTTCAACCCAGTAGGAAAACTCATTTTCATCTAAGACCCGGCATGACTTGGTAGAAACTCATTTGACTCACCCATTACAAATCGGTTAAGACTCGGGCAAGTTATGTCTACCTTTTTCCAATGAAAACTCGGGGAGTCATTTTACAGTTTGCATTTTCTAGGCCTTGTTTGGCCAAACTTTTATTTTATGCAGAGAACAAATTTTTGCAACCTCATTTTTCTAAGTTTTTCTTTAATGTTTCTAGTTGTTAGTTTGTGTTTTTGTGAGATTTTAGAAGCCCACTTTCTCTGCTATGACACATAGGTACGTGTACTGGTGCGGATACGGATCATTTTCAATAAACTTGGGTGCGGGGGTACGGCCGTACACACACGCGTATATATTGCGATTAAAAATTATATTTCCACCGCCACCTGGTGCTTTCCCTAATTTTTTCACATAGCGCAAAGAGGCTGAGATGGATTATCTATTTCTAATGCAGCGGTATTAACACTACTATTGCTACTGGCAAGATTTCTACTTCCACTTGTAGGCATTGTTTCTTTTCCCTTATCAGCCATTACAACTTATATGAAAAGCACCTAACAAGAGCTGCAAAGACGCACACAAAAAAGAACACGATGACCATCAGTCACTAAACTTCCCAAACTGTCAAGATTTTTACAGAATCAGTCACTAAACTTCCCCAAAGTCCCAAACAGTCACGATTTTTACAGAATAACTTTGGCAAAACTTCCACAAAATCGAACACGCTGTAAATAACGCACAAAAAGAAACAAAATTTCTATTGAACATGCTGTAAATAACACGCACAGAAGAACCGCCTCAACCGATGAGAAAACAAGCAATACCAGAATGTCAGATGCATGAGAACAAATCTTATACAGGAAAAAGCAGCAACTTGTGCGGCGTTTATAGCATCTCCAAGACAGACGAGGAAATGACGAAAAACTGAACAACGAGATCTAAGAAATGAAGAGACACAGAGCACATGATCAACGATGAGGAGGAGACAGAGTAATAACCATCGAGAGGGAAGGAATGAAGAGGAGGTAAGGAGGACGACAGGATGTACTAGCCGGTAGCTCGCCGGTGGAAAACGACGTCTGCCAGCACCAGACAAATGGAAAGAAGAGCGCATTGACAGAAAATAGAAGAAATTGGCAAAATGGAAGCAAATACCATCCACAGTCGCCGTTGTTCGTCCACCCAAGTCGCTGGTCGCCGCCGTTCGTCCACCCAAGTCGCCGGTCGCCCCAGATGCAGAAGTCGTTCGTGAAATGGGTAGAAGGAAGAAGATGTCGAGGGGTTTAGGGTTTTCTTTCGACCAATTTAATGTTAGATTATTTTTCAAAGTTAAAAACTTAAAATCGTTAAAATAAAAAATAAACATCTTTGGACTCTGTCAAAGTTGACCGAGTCCAAAAATGGATCGATTTGAACCCGGGAACGTTGACCGTACCAGGTACCGCGTTGACCATATTAGTAGCCCATCCATAGCCGTACTGGTACCGTGCGGGTACTCCTCCTAAGGAGCAGTACCCGTGTGACATAGTTTCTCTGTCAAACTATGGAAATTTATGAACTTATTAGAGTTTTGGGTTTTGAGGTTTTAGGTTTGATTTAGATGGGCATTAGTTAATTGTCTTTGCCTTTTTCTCTTTTTGCTCTTGCTAATTGGCCCAATTAGCAATCCTTATATTAGGGCTGTTCAAGTAGTCGAGCTAACTCGAGCTCGACTCGAACTCGATTCGTTTATTAAACGATTACAGTTCAAGTGAACTCAACAACCTAAATGAGTCGAGCTCAAGTTAAGTGGGTCGGCTTGGTTAAACTCTGTTAAGCTCAAGAAATAAAATATATAAAATAAGTATCATAAAATTATCAAAAAAGTAGATTGCTCAAATGGGTATACGAGTGACTGGTATGTGGGAGGTTCCATGTTCAAGTCTATATGCTGCCTCTTCCTTGAAAAAATAAAATTTTTAATGAAATGTTTGGCTAGGCTCAAGCCCAATCGAGCCGAGTTCGAGTTCCTTTCAAGACACACGAGCTGAGTTCGAGCTGGCTCAACTCGCTCACCGGATTTCTACCTTTATGTTTGATCTTGTGATTAGTTATTTACAAAGTTTAGCTAGGCTAGAAAACCATGTAAGGTGCATGCTATATCTAGATCAACAGCCAATATAAGCACAAAGGTCGGGCCCACTTGATTCTATGTTCTATATAGTTCTTAAGTCATTATGGATCACTAAGAAAACTCAATTTATTGTCAATGGGTTCATGCCCCACCTAACCTTCTGCCAGACCCAGTAGAATATATTACCCTCAAATGTGTGCATTGAGAAAGCACACTTTGTTGTGGAAACAAGTTTCTTCAGGATCAATTTGACAATACCAAATTCTTCTCAAGCAAGTTATATATTTTGCCACGTTTTTTTATTATGCTCATGGATGGGGAAACCATTTGAATTGTCTTAGAGGACTTTGGTGCACCCTTCTTTTATGTCAATCAAACCTTCATAACGATTAAGTATGAGAAAACAACAAAACACCCTCATTTCCACCCCGCCACTTCACATCAAGGTGGCTACCCATTCCCATGAAATTTCCAAGTGCTTACAATCACTCGAGGGACCTCTTTAAGACAATAGGGCCTCATATGAGTGCGTTTGTGATCTCAGTTTGCCCAAGCGTTAGATCATATTATGGGTCTAAGTTCCTTCCATCTAAATTTCTTTTTGATCCACCACATTAAGATAGAGCTAAAATTATTTCGTGGGAGGAATTCCATTCCAAACCAAGATAATATATGCTTCCAAATCATATAGGGGAACAAGGCTGTGGTGTTTTGCAAAACTGGGGCCAAACCTACCTCTTCAGCTATGGGGATTTGGTAGCATGCTTTTAGTTTGGACACATGAAAAACAGGGTGGATCTGGCTGCCTGCTGGCAGCTGTAGTTCATAAGCCAAAGCCCCCACTTTCCGTGTAATAAGGTAAGGCCCCACAAATCGAGATGCCAGCTTGACATTGCCTTGTGTTGTCTTGGTTCCCAATCCATGTGGTAGCCTCTGAAGGTACACCCACTCTCCCACCTTGAACTGCTGGTCTTGATGGTGCCTGTTGTATTGAAGGACCATTCGAGAGTGGGCAGCAGCCAAGTGCTGCTTAAGGTCCTTCAAGATGGCATCCCTGCACCTTAATTGCACGTCAACTTCCTCCTCTTTAGATGTACCTGGCTGATACCTTCTTAGATCGGGAGGGGTTATGTTGTAAACAGCTTCAAATGGGGTGGTCCCTGTGGCTGTGGAAGAATGCCGCCCTGTGTCAGGGATATTCTGCTCATGACAGGTAATCAGCCCTCGCCCTGAGAAGCAATGCAGGTATGTCTCTAAACTTCTATTAACAATTTCTGTTTGGCCATCGGACTGCCGGTGGTAGGCTGTACTCATCTGCAGCTTGTTGCCGTGCAGTTGGAAATATTCTTCCCAAAAACTACTTAAAAATAGAGAATCTCTGTCACTTACTATTGAACAAGGGACTCCATGTAGCTTCCTTACCTGCTCTTGAAATGCTTTCGCCACCAATTTTGCAGAAAATGGGTGGGCTAATGCAATAAAGTGGGCATACTTAGCCAAGCGATCCACCACTACAAAACCACTGATTTTGCAGTTGCCGATAGTTTCATCAAACTTTTAATAAAACATGGCAGCAACAGCAACCAAATAAAAATGGCAGGCGGCAGCCAAAATAGCCAGCAAGAGATAAAAATCAAACAAAACATGAAAAAATGGAAAGATCTACGGATTTATAGTTCGATCTTCAAACAAAAACATCTCCAAATCAAAAGAATGAAAACCCACAAATCAACAAAATGAAACTCTAAGTTGTAATAACAAAAAGAAAACAAAAAATACTTGGCCGCCACCAGTCATTGCTGTTGTAGACAAGAGGTGAAGAAAACGCAGGTAGGCCGAGCTCTGCAGCCAGAGCTCAACTTGTGTATTTCGTAAGTTAAAACTGTTGACGTGTATTAGTGGATGGGTTTTCTGTCCAGGTCTGGGTCTGGACCCGGATCAGTTTGTGTTACTGTTGGGCTCTACTTAAGTCATTGTAATCCCTAATTTCTTTGTGAATGAAAAAATATAGAGAGAGAACGTTTGGCTGCTAGTGGGCACCAGATTTTCTCCTCCGTGGATTTTTCCCTCGTGTTGAGGGTTTTCCACGTTAAATTTGTCATTTCCCTTCCTTTCTCCTCTTTCTACATGGCATCAGCCGACTATGTTCTGTTTTTTTTTTCCGTGTTGGGTTCGGACAAAGGATCATGCCATCACCAAAGTTGCCCAAGTTAGTGCAACGTATATGGTCCAGACGATTGAAGTTCTGCTATGAGTCTCGATGGAGCTTCACTGACAACTGTCGTGGATTTCCGGCTACAGTCCATCGACGGTTGCTCGACACAAGGTGGTTGTCGTCGTTAGGTCACTCGAGCTCCGCCGTCACCTGTCTCAGCCGTGAAGTTGAGGTACGTCGATCGTGGTCCCCTGTCGTGCATCGCTCGAGAGTCGCCTGTTGTTTCTACGTTTCTGCAAGACGCCGACTCGTTGTCTGCCGCTGTTCCCTGCTTCCGCCTACTGCATGACGTTAGGTCACAGTCCACCGCCTGAACTGCCAGCGCCTGAGAGCCCATCCTGCTGCATCGCCCTCACTTGAGCTTGCTGCTTCTGCATCACCCGACCTCTCTTTGCAGTCACACGACCCATCTGCTGTGTCGCCTCCCCATCCTCGTTTCAGCAAGTGCTTTCTCTCTGGTATTATCCTCTGTCACAGTTGTCGTTTGTTCGTTGCTGCGCGGCTATGTGTCACAGGCATATTCTCCTTGATCCTTCAGTTACTGCATTGGCATGGCGGAATTAGCCTCCTCTACTGGTAATACTGACCAAGCAGATGTTGGGGTCTCTAGAACTAAAAATATACCTGTTAAGGTCACCACTATTCGTCTTACTAAGGATAATTATTTTCAATGGTCTGCTGCTATCACTATGGGGATCACTGGTTTGGGGCGAATTGCCTATGTCAATGGGAAGAAGGTTGAACCGCTTGAGACTAGCCCAGCATGGGATACATGGTTTCTTGAAGATAATCAAGTAAAAACTTGGATTGTTAACTCTGTTTATTCGGATATTCAACCTCTTATTCTCCGTAAGAGGATTGCTAGAGACATGTGGGGCATTTTAGAAAAAAAGTATGGGCGAAAGAAGGATGTTCGTATGTATCAATTAATGAAGGATGTCTATGCCCTACGACAAGGGAAACTTTCCATGGCTGATTTTTATGCGATGTTGAAATCAAAATGAGAAGAACTCGACTACTACTCCGATTATGCTTGGAGTTGTCCACAAGACCTGCTGCGTTATTGAACCAAAGAATGGAATAGGGTGTTTGTATTCTTAGTAGGGCTCAAAGATGATTTCGAAGGCTTAAGGAGTCAGATTCTTAAATTAGAGGGACTGTGTGGCATTGAAGATGTCTATTCTCGTGTTGAAGCTGAAGAGCAAAGATGCCATGTTCTTACAGGGAGAAAAGAGGCCCATATCTCATACACTGAGAGGTCTACCCTTGTTAGCCGTGCCCCTATGGGAGCCACTCGGTCTTCCAGGAAATGTACTCACTGCAAGAAAACTGGTCATACCGTAGAGTTTTGCAAGGATTTGCATCATGAAAAGAAGAATGGTCGTGGGAAGTTTTCTAGTGGGAAGAAGCCTGGTTCTAATACGACTGAACCTAATGGAGGAAAGACATCCATCTCTGCTGAACAGATTTGTGAGCTCCATGCCTACTTGAGCCAGATTGAAACTTGCCAAGTTGAAACATCAGATGGTGTGAAAATTAATCGTGCCCTTGCCATTTCTGGAGAAAAAAGTAATCCTTGTATGGGAGAATGGATAGTTGACAGTTGAGCCACCCACCACATGACTGGCAATCCTAAGTTTTTCCATGAGTATAAGCTCTCATCAGGAAAAGAACGTGTTTCTCTTGCCGATGGTTCTTCTAACTCCGTGGTCGGGAAAGGGAGTCTCTCACTTTTAAACAAATTTTTAGTACATGATGTTTTACATGTTTCGCATCTTCCCTTGAATCTCTTGTCAGTCAGCAAAATTACAAAAGAGTTGAATTGTGAACTTATTTTCTCTGCCAATCGTTGTGTTTTGCAGGACTTGGTGACGGAGAAGAGGATTGGGATTGGTTTGGTGTTTGAAGGCCTATATCGATTACCCATGCCTGTTGCCACAGCTCTCATGACAGCAGTCAGAAAAACGAAGAAGAGAGAGGACTTCCTTCAATTGTTTTTCTATTGGCATGAACGTCTTGGGCATCTTCCTTTTGGAATTTTGAAACAATTATTCCCGATTTATGTTCCAATTTAGATATGAATATGATATCTTGTGATGCATGTCAGTTTGCTAGACATGTTAGGGCTTCATACCCTATTTCCACCACTCGTACTAATGAAGTGTTCTCCTTGATCCATTCTAATATGTGGGGGCCTTCGGGAATTCATTTTCGTCATGGATTTCATTCAGTACTTTATAACCTTTATAGATGAGTGTTCTCGTAATACTTTTGTATACTTGCTGAAAGACTGTAGTGAAGTGCCTAATATCATAGAGACGTTCATTCTTCTTGTGGAGACTCAATATGGAGGATCTGTTAAGACCTTTCGGTCTGACAATGCTCGTGAGTATGTATGTCAATCTGTTGATGATTTCTTTCGAAAAGGGGAGATTGTTCATGAGACGTGTTGTAGTTATACTTCCCCCCAAAATGGGGTGGCTGAGAGAAAAAATTGTCAGTTACTTAATGTCACCAGGGCCCTCTTGTTTGAAAGGAATCTTCCAAAACAATATTGGGGTGATGTTGTTCTCACTAGTGCATATTTGATTAATCGTATGCCTAGTCGTATGCTAAATGGGCAGACCGCCCATTCTATGCTACCAAGGAGTCGTCAACCCTTTCCTCTCCCACCTCGTGTCTTTGGATGTGTTTACTTTATTCATAATCACAATCCTAATGTTAAAAAACTTGATCCAAGGTCGATTAAAAGTGTATTTGTTGGCTATTCTCCCACTCAAAAGGGTATAAGTGCCTTGATCCCTCTACTGGGCGTGTCTATGTTACCAAGGATGTCACTTTCTTGAAACATGTCTCCTATTTTGGAGAGAATTCTCTTCAGGGAGAGAAGTTTATGTCAAGAGAAGAGTCTTCTCCTAGTCAAGAAATTCAATTCACAGATTTTCTGAAATATAAAAGGGAAGAGAGTCAAGTTACAGTCACAGATGTTCTTGAGCATGAGAAGGATGAAGGTTGTTCAACTGGGACAGAGGACGAAAGTAACCACTTGTTTAGGCAAGTTTACTCTAGGCGAAGAGTGCCTACAGATGAAGTGACTGGTGGAAAGAATTCTACTCCCAATCCCAATGCTACACCTTCCCTGTATGACCTAAGCCGTGCTCGAAAGGAATCAGTTAAGAAAGAGTTTCAGATAGAGGTTGCTAATGAAGAGCTACTGATGCAAATCGACTTGTAAACGGACTTTGCAAGCCAACGTGCAGTAGACTATCAGTCCATCAAGTGTGTTTTCATTGGCTATCCTTCCTATCAAAAAGACTACAAATGTTTTGATCTCTTAACTCATAAGGAATTTATCAGTGCGGATGTTACCTTCTTTGAGTCTCAACCTTATTACATCTCCTCTTGTCCTCCACAACAGATGCCACCTTCCGTTCCTCTTCCCATTCCTCCCATCCCATTGGAGTCGGTTCCTTCTCACCTTGAGTCTGTGTCTCCCCCCAATAGTCGCTTTACAAATCCTCCACAGACTTATACCCGTCGACATAAGGCTCCCACTGTCTCTCCACCAATGTCTCCTTAGGAGGTAAGCTCTCCTGAAAACCTAGATTATGGCACCCATCTGCAACAGTTCGTGTCAGCCTTGTCAGTGCACTCTGTTCCCTCTAGTCACCAACAGGCAGTACTTGACCCGAAGTGGCGGCAAGCTATGCAAGATGAGATGGATACTCTACTACAACGAGGGACATGGGACTTGGTTGATCCTCCATCTGGTTGTGATGTCGTTGGCTCTAAATGGGTTTTCACCATCAAGTATTTATCCAATGGCTCAGTGAAACGCTACAAAGCTCGTCTTGTAGCCAAAGGGTATACACAAACATATGGTGTTGATTTCTTTGAGACTTTCTCGCCTGTAGCTAGGATGGGGACCATACGTCTTCTTGTGTCAGTCGCAGTGCATTATGATTGGCCCTTATATCAGTTGGATGTCAAAAATGCTTTCTTATATGGGGATCTTGATGAGACTGTTTACATGCAGCAACCCCCTGGCTTTGAACGTCAGGGTGAGTGTGGTAAGGTGTGCAGGTTGAAGAAAGCTATCTATGGATTGAAACAAAGTCCTCGTGCTTGGTTTCGCAAATTCTCTGAAGTGGTGTTAGAATGTGGCTTTACGAGGTCTCAGCTGGACCATTCGTTGTTCATCAAGAAAGGATCTAGAGGTACAGTTGTGCTCGTGGTGTATGTTGATGATATTGTTTTGACAGGTGAATGTGAGCAGGAGGTAGCTCTAACAAAGCAGTTCTTGCAAAAACGCTTTGTTACCAAAGATCTTGGTCAGCTACAGTATTTTCTTGGCATCGAAGTTACTCGTAGCAAGGAAGGAGTTGTGTTGTCACAAAGGAAGTATGTTCTTGATCTTTTATAAGACACAGGGATGCTAGGAGCTAAACCAGCAACTCTTCCTATGAATCCATGGGTACATCTATATGAGGATGACTCGAAAGATGTAGCTTCACAAGCCCACAGGTCGTTGATTGGTAAGCTTATTTATGTGGCAGTGACTCGACCATATATTAGCTTTGTCGTGGGAAAATTAAGCCAATTCATGGAAAAACCAAAACAATCACATTGGGATGCAGCTATGTTGATTGTCAAATATTTGAAGTCCTCCCCTAGCAAAGGCCTTTTCTTCAAAAAAGGTACATCTCTTGATGTTGACGCTTACAGTGATGCAGATTATGCAGGCTCAATTGATGACAGGAAGTCTACCACAGGGTTTTGTGTGTTTGTGGGAGAAAATCTCATTTCCTGAAGGAGTAAGAAACAAAGTGTTGTTTCTAGGTCTAGTGCGGAGTCAGAATATCGTGCGATGGCTCAAACTGCTGCCGAAATGACTTGGTCTAGATCCCTACTTAAGAGTCTTGGTATTCCAACTTCTTTGCCTATGAAAATGTTTTGTGATAACAGAGCTGACACATACATTGCCAATAATCCTGTATTTCATGAGAGGACAAAGCACATTGAAGTTGATTGTTATTATATTCATGATATGGTTCAACGGGAAATCATCTCCACTATACATGTAGCCTAGAGGATCAAACAACTGATATCTTTACTAAAGCATTGCCTATTGCAGAGTTCTCTAGATGTTGTAACAAGCTGAGCATGATTAACATCTACGCTCCAGCTTGAGGGGGAGTGTTGAATAACATTTATAATAGGTGGTCTTTTGAATATTTAAAAGGTGTATTAACAACTTTTATTAATAGTTCTTCCAGTCTTGGATTGTTTTTGTAATTTCTTCTTTTTACCCAAATTCTCATTTAACGTGAGAAGTGGGCAGCTTAATGAATTAGATCGTGCAGTTTTCTCTCTCTCTCTCTCTCAACCTCTCCTCGTCTCTCTTGATCTCTCACAACAGTTAGTTTATGTTGATGATATGATTGTTACAGGCGATGACAAAGAGGAAATAACAAAATTAAAGGAGTTATTGGCTGTCAAGTTTGATCTCAAGGACCTTGACAAGCTAAGATATTTTCTTGGTATTGAAATTGCTAGGTCTTTGCACGAGCCTTGTATTGAATCAACGAAAGTACACTTTAGATTTACTAAAGGAGACTGGAAACCTGGGGTGTAGACTTGCCTCTACTCCTCCGGATGCTGGACACAAGCTCAGTATTAGAGATGGAGAACCTCTCTATGAAGAGGCTAAGGGAAGGTATCAACGTCTGGTTGGAAAGTTGATCTATCTTACTCTCAGTAAACCTGATATTACCTTTGTTGTGAATGTGATGAGTCAGTTCATGCATGCTCCAATGGATGTTCACTTGAAGGCTGTTGACAGGATCTTGTGTTACTTGAAGAGGAATCCCGACAAGGGCCTCCTATATGTTAGGCAAGGCCCTTTCGAAATTGAAGGGTATTCTAACTGGGCAGGTTGTGTTGATACTAGGAGGTCCACCTCAGGCTACTGTGTTTACCTGGGAGGGAATCTTATAGTATGGAGGAGTAAGAGACAAGATGTTTGCCCTCGCTCTAGTGCAGAGGATGAATACAGAGCAGTTGCTATGGGAGTTTCTGAGCTATTGTGGTTGAAAGTATTATTGACTGATAGGTATAAAGATTGAAAGGCCGATGAAGATGTATTGTGATAACAAGCCAGCAATCATCTTGGCCAACAACCCTGTGTTACATGACAGAACCAAACATGTTGAGATTGAACCTCACTTCATCCGAGAGAGGATTGATGCTAAAGAACTGGTCCTACCATACATGGAGTTCGAAGATCAGACAGCAGATTTTCCGACTAAAGCCTTGCAGTTGACCTTCTTTGAGAAAAATGTATCCAACTTGGGCATGTTTGATATGTATGCCCAACTTGAGGGGGGAGTGTTGACATGTATTAGTGGATGGGTTTTCTGTCCGGATCTGGGTCTGGACCCGGTCCAGTTTGTGTTCCTGTTGGACTCTACTTAAGTCATTGTAATCCCTAATTTCTGTGTGAATGAAAAAATATAGAGAGAGAACATCTGGCTGCTTGTGGGCACCAGATTTCCTCCTCCGTGGTTTTTTCCCTCGTGTTGAGGGTTTTCCACGTTAAATTTGTCTTCTCCCTTCCTTTCTCCTCTTTCTACAAAAACGAAAAATTTTCATGGTTACCTGATCCAACCCGTACAGAGTATCAACGTCTGGTTGGAAAGTTGATCTATCTTACTCTCAGTAAACCTGATATTACCTTTGTTGTGAATGTGATGAGTCAGTTCATGCATGCTCCAATGGATGTTCACTTGAAGGCTGTTGACAGGATCTTGTGTTACTTGAAGAGGAATCCCGACAAGGGCCTACTATATGTTAGGCAAGGCCCTTTCGAAATTGAAGGGTATTCTAACTGGGCAGGTTGTGTTGATACTAGGAGGTCCACCTCAGGCTACTGTGTTTACCTGGGAGGGAATCTTATAGTATGGAGGAGTAAGAGACAAGATGTTTGCCCTTGCTCTAGTGCAGAGGCTGAATACAGAGCAGTTGCTATGGGAGTTTCTGAGCTATTGTGGTTGAAAGTATTATTGACTGATAGGTATAAAGATTGAAGGGCCGATGAAGATGTATTGTGATAACAAGCCAACAATCAACTTGGCCAACAACCCTGTGTTACATGACAGAACCAAACATGTTGAGATTGAACCTCACTTCATCCGAGAGAGGATTGATGCTAAAGAACTGGTCCTACCATACATGGAGTTCGAAGATCAGACAGCAGATTTTCCGACTAAAGCCTTGCAGTTGACCTTCTTTGAGAAAAATGTATCCAACTTGAGCATGTTTGATATGTATGCCCAACTTGAGGGGGGAGTGTTGACATGTATTAGTGGATGGGTTTTCTGTCCGGATCTGGGTCTGGACCCGGTCCAGTTTGTGTTCCTGTTGGACTCTACTTAAGTCATTGTAATCCCTAATTTCTGTGTGAATGAAAAAATATAGAGAGAGAACATCTGGCTGCTTGTGGGCACCAGATTTCCTCCTCCGTGGTTTTTTCCCTCGTGTTGAGGGTTTTCCACGTTAAATTTGTCTTCTCCCTTCCTTTCTCCTCTTTCTACAAAAACGAAAAATTTTCATGGTTACCTGATCCAACCCGTACAGAGTAGCTTCCACATACCCGCTTCCACGTACCGAAGCAAACATAGACATATTTATTATTTATATTCATAAAATATAAATTAACAAACAAGAAATACTAAAATAGAGCACAAAACACAGAATATGAGTCTATCATGTTTAAGCCATGTCTTGGACCTGTGTCTAGCCATGTCAACATGGAGTAGCACTGTTCCAGGCATGTCCATGGGACAGCTCTAATGTATATATAATGCAAATTTTAGTAACCTATTTACTGAATGATACCATATACTCATATCTTTTGTGTAAAATAGTGAACTTTTGATAGAATACCTGTACATAGTTTACATAGTATCCTTGTCTAATACATAACAGACATTATCTACATAAAAACTCTGTTATCCCAGATTATGACTCAGCTGACTCTGCCAAAAGGCGCAAAGCTCAGGTGTCACTTGTAATCTTTGCAAATGGCCTACCATGACAATCTGATGAATGTCAGTCTTAATTTTTAAACAGAATATAAGATTAATGTCTGTTTAGCTTGGTGAGGACAACTTACGGCGAACATTTCCTTTAAGAAAAAGGTCTTAAAGGTCTCATCTAAGAGTTTGTCAGTACATATGAACACCATGTAACATTCAATACACAGCTTGTCCCAAAATTACAGCATATAGAGAAGCTGGCTGAAAAGAAACTGATTGAAAAAGTCTGTGAACATGTCAAGCCAAGCAATGAGCCCATTGAAAAATAGAATAGTGGAATTTTACCTGCATGACATACTGTCCAGCATATGTTCCTGTGATTGTTGAACTCTGACCAGATGCCAACAAGGCAACTGCAAAGAGTTTTGAACTCCAATTTCCCAGAACATTCTGAAAAAAAAATTGTACCAAACATGTTAAAGGAGAATGAAAGATGAAAGAAGATTCACACTAAAGGAAAAAAATTGGATTTTGGACTACTGTAGGAGACTTGATAAAGCAGAGTAACTTGACAATGACTCATAATAGAGAAACATAAACAAAAAGGAGCTCATATTCAATGGAACTAGATCAAGTATTTGTTCATATTCCTCCCATTTCCTAAGGTAGTGTTGATAGGATCCGGGGCTCATTTAAGATCCAAGGATCTCAGATCCTCGAATCTTAAAAACCAAGGTTTTTAAAAACCTTGTTTGATGTATCAAAGCGTTCTCTCTCACCAACCACAACGAGCTCAAAACCATGGCATGAGAACCCATGGATGACCACAGGACGATGATGACTCTCTCTCTCTCTCTCTCTCTCTCTCTCTCTCTCTCTCTCTTGCTTGCTATAGCCAGAACCCTTGACAACGAGGTTTTCAGACTTGATCGAGTCTGAAATCCTCGATGAGGTCATGGTCGAGTCTAGTCCTGCCATAGCTTTGTTATTTTTCTTCTTCTTCTTCTAATCATCCTTTGTCTCTCTCTCTCTCTCTCTCTCTCTCTCTCCCTCTATATGTGTGTGTGGGTGGTTGAGGCGGTTGTGCTTCTCACGAGAATTTCCCAAGCTGATCACAGACCTGCGCGAGAGAACGGGGGGCTGTTGGATCTCAAAATCGTAGATTTCTCCCCCATCAAGGATTTTAAATCCTTGGTTTTGAGATCCAACATTTGCTAAAACCATGGATCTCGCCTTGAAATCCAGCCTAGGATTGAGATCTCAGGCTATCAAACACGGCCTAAGTCACTGACTACCTTGATTTCACTATAATTCTATTAAATAATAGGATCAGTTAAAAGCATAATATGCTCAATAAGCCAGTAGTTTGTTCACTGCAGCATCCTTGCTCTCAAAACCTGATTTGTCTATAAAAGATCACAATAATGCACTTCAGATACATGCCTTTAACAAGAATGAAGCTTTGTTTAGGTCTAGGTCTTCGCAATTCCTCTGATCCTCGGCGCTTAAATATGGTGAATTGCAAACAGCACCACTTACAGAAATAACTGATATATTTATAAGGAAAGCCACAGTCAAGGCAAACCCACTTTCTATGTTGTAGAATGTGCACGCCTCCTGCAAGAAAACAGGCTTAGTCTAAGAGAGAAGCTGAATGATAAGGGAATAAGAAATAAAAATACTAAAGCTACTTGACATTTTGACAGTCTACTAGGTCCCATTTATACACCAACAAAGGCTATTGTGCATCAAACCAATATAATGGCAAGCTAAAGCAACCTAGACTAGCACAATCTAAATAAACTTTTCTTAAAAATAAGAAACATGTAACTTGTTTTGCATGTGTATTAGAATTGTGATAATATTGCAAAGAAGAAAAAACGAGAAAATGTTGCCTTGATTCCATGGATGGAACGAGGAATTTTCCTTGAAAGCACCAAAGCTGAATGGAGAAACAAATTGTGCCTAAAATTCAAGAACAAGTTAGTTCATAGAATTGCATGCTATATAATTTCTATAAGATTCTTGATGGCAAATGAGAATCTTACGGCATAACCATGGCACCAAGAAGAGAGACTGCCAAACCAGTTGCACCATTCCCTTTGAGTTGGGGAACAAATAGCCCTTCGAGAACTTCATGAGCATTAGGCTTTGAATATCCAAGTTCCATGAAGAAGCAAGCTGCGATTGTCAATACTAGGATAGCAATAAGAAACTCAAGTTTCCTTACCTGTAAAAGTTCAAAATGATTGATGTAGGAAAAGTTTAAGTTCATCAAGCTTTTCACTTTCCTTTTTTCCATGCCTAGGAGTAAACTAAAAATTTCAACTTTTATTCCAATGCGACAGAATTACGTACCCCATATTGTTGTAGTGCAAGAAGGACCAAAGTACTTAATCCAGTAAAGAGGACTCCACACCAGATCGGAACATTGAAAAGCATGTTCAAGGCAAAAGCAGTTCCAATGACTGAACTCCGCAGGAGAATTTAGACAATTTTACATTTTGAAAGTTTCAAAAAGAAAAAGTTAGCCATATAATAAAGAAAGCAATTCTTAACTATAACTGAACAAATGAAAACAAGCATGATCACAGAATATATGAGATTTCTATTATTATGGTGTTGTTCTATTGCTCTTAACTGTTAATATGACATATTGTAGAAATATAGAAAGATTCACCAGACTGTTTGGTCTTCTTAATCCTTTCCTTTCTAAAGTATGTGGTAAATATTGCTTGACAGATTTTGCATCGACATAACTCTTTCTCCTTCTCCACTTTGCAGGCTTTAGCTTTCACAGTTTAATTTCTAGCCTTTCTATGGAAATAAAATGCCAACCATATACGCCATCTTCATACAAATATTAGAGTTGGGACACAGTGCATGATATGCTTTGTGCAATGAGATAGCTCCCAAAAATTAGAAAGTGGGAACATGGCCACACTCATATGACATACATGATTCTTAATCCAAAGCAACAAATAAGTACAGTATCTCAAGCAAAACTAAGAGCAATTTTAAATCATTGTACTGCTAACAGCATCAATTTGTAAAACTAAGTTGAAAGTGAAATATGATGTCCTCATTGGAAAAATAGTAGAGATAAAAAAAGGCATTGAATACAAAGGAAATTAATCAATATTATAGAAAGAAAATAGATAAATTTAACAACGCATTGCTTGTCACGTCTTTGTTAGAATTTAGGACTTAGATTTCATGTAAGTACACATATATATAATTTACCATCATATGTCATATACTCTTGGAAGTTTGATATATGAATTGTCTGTATATAAATATACGTATGTGTGCATAGAGTTTTTATGTCTTTATTTTATTTTCTTCCTTTCTGTACTTTTCTTCTTCTCCTTATGTTTTTTTTCTTTGTGTTAACTAGCTGTTCGCTGACCCCAACGACTAATTTTTCTAGACGTTGGAGCATAGCTCCACTACCTTTCTTCCTTATGCTACTCTATAAATAAGGGACTTCTGTCCCATGTTTTTTTAGGGCTTTATGCCTGGTTGTAAGAGGAGTTTTTCAAGTAATACAGTGTCTTTTACTACTGCCATGGGTGTTCCTTATGTGGATGTTTGAGAGTCTTGTTTTGCCATCCCAAGTGACTGATTTCTAGAGGTTTTGCAGCTGTATTTGCTTTGGTTTACAGTCTTGGAGATGTCTTTAAAAATACTGGTGCTTCATTGAGACACATGTGCTAAGTGTCTGTAGCATAGCACCACCAGAACAAAAACATAAGAACATCAAATAGTAATTTATACCTCAAAGAGTACTGAGGAAAGAATTAAGCATGATGGTGAATAAGGTGTTCTAAGGGATTAGCTCAGCAGGAACAAAGTATGCAGTTTCTAGGCAATCAAATGCCTGGCAGCTAGCTTAAAGGTGGAAGGGATCTTAATACCTCTTTTAGTGTAATGGAAGTGCCACAACGAGAAGGAATTTGACTGGGCAACGGTGAAACCTTGTGACAATATGAACACCAATCGTATTATAGAGAAAATAGCATCACACTGTCAGACACTAATTCTCAATAAAGTTGCAATGCAACTCTTAGAAATTAAGGCAAAGGCAGCATTCGAGTGCTCTATTAAATTCTTGTAAAAATTTCAACTCTCTTAATATAGATGTGAGAACAAAATGCTGTTTGCAGACCACACACATGTGAAGGCACAACCACACACCAAAATTGTTGAGTGCTGTTTAATTTTTGCATCTTCATAAACTCAAACTTTCAAAACATGTAACATAAGAAGAAGAAGAAGAAGAATTTCATATTAAAATCATATCTTCTTAAAGAGGTAAAAGGACCTTCTGGAATATCACATGCTACAATTGCAATTTCAGCAATCACCCATAGTACAAAATTTGGTTTCTTTGGATACTCCGCTCTACAATGCTCGGCTAGATGCTTTCCTACAACATGGAGATATAAGCCTTTTATAATGTATTCAGGACACCACACAATAAGATTATCATCTAAGGTTTACAAGAATTAAGTTGTGTGTACCTGTTACAACACCAAGCTTTGCTGCCAAAGATTGGATAACAAAAGCTGCACAGGATGCCAAGAGAATGATCCAAAGCAACTGAAGCATTTGGTCACAAAAAACATGCTTCCCAAGTTACACATGGAAAAACCAGAAAATACCAACTAAAATGATCTCCATTCACTCATTTCACCATACTTTGAACTTTGAACATCACATTTATAAAGGCTAAATAGCACACCTCATACTTGTATTGTGCTCCTGACTGCAAATCAGTTTCAACTGCAAGTTCAACAGAAGGGGAAGAGGAATATGAATCATTTTTCAAGCATAAAAATATTGTCTGCTTCAATTAACATGTCCTTACAATTTCCAGGATCAATATAAGCAATGGAAACAAGAAATCCAGGACCGGTGTAAGCAAAGAGGTTCTTCCAGCTTGCTTTCTGCAGGATATGATGATGTACATCATTATTTTCAATCTTAAAGCAAAATTTAACTCTTTGTTCTTCAAATTCACTCTGATAAAGTAACTATCAGGTGCATTCTTGTGCACAGTGATGAAAATCCTTTGAAGGACTCACAGAGAAAAGCTATCTCCTACAAAGTGAAAGTAAGATTATCCAGGAAGAGGGGAATAAATCAGAAAATAATGAGATACATCAAAAAGAAAGCAGGAAATAACAGAAAAACTGGAAATAAAAAAAATTAAATAAAAGCCAATAAATTTAAAGGAGATAAAGGACTCATAAATCATCCAGATATGGACTGACTTCAAACACCAAATTCCTTATGTATTTAAAGATAAGAATTCCATAAATAATAAACTTCTGCTTCAATAAACATTCTCAAATGATAACTACATAAACTACTTATCTACCTATTTGACAAAACTAAAAGTATTGAAATAAATTAAATTCTTAATTCAATGTAAAGTTCTTTAGATCTCACATTCAGTTACAAACTAAAGATCCACAAAAAGATCCCAATGAAATACAATTGGATCCATGTGGATGCAGCGAATTGTAAAAATAATTCCATCTACATCGTGCATCAAGTAGCAGATTCCAAATGTACAAGGCATAATGAATTTGTGCCTTTGAATGCAGACAGACATAAACAAGATCCTATTCATGCATACCTCATACGTTTGTCTTCACAGATTATGTAAACATCATCCCTATTTGCATAACAAAATTAACATGGATCATTTGGTACATATGCCCTAATGTACCAATATCTATGTGACACGGGTACGTGGAATTGCCCCACGTACCTGCTCTGGTATGCGAGTACGCGGAAGTGGGTACGGCCGAGCTTTGGGTATGGGTTGGATCGGGTCAGGGTTAGACCCAATCCAAACCATAAAATTTGTTTGTTTTTATTCACGAACAGAAGTCAAGCTCTACAGCAGAGCTCGACTCACCTGCATTTTTTACAATAGAGTTCTACCGCAACGATGACTGACGGCGACAACGACGTCGGTCGATCCACGGCAACGTCCAGTGGTGTCAGGTGGTAGCCAGGTAAGTTTTTCTTGAGTTGGGGTTTTTTTTTATTTGGGGATGTTCTTTTTTTAAGATTGAACAGTAAAACCATCGATCTTTCTATTTTTTCATATTTTGTTTGATTTTACATGTTTAATGTTTATCTGTTGCTGGCTATTTTGGCTGCCTATCTGTCACCGCGCCTGCCATTTATTTGTTGTTGTGCTAACTATATGTCGGGTGTTGAAGATCATCTTCAATCTTCATCAACCAAATTGTCGCTACCGAGTGTTGATCAGCCAAGCTTAGGCGAAGCCTAAATGCTTGACATATTCTTATTATTGTGTATTGTCTTATTCCTTCAATTTTCTATTCATTATATGCTTTTTGTTTTGCATCTTTTTCAAAAAGTTTTTCATCAACTATCAATCTTTCATTTGTATAATTTTCTGTCAAATCTTCATGATGTGTTATTTCTTCAAGTTTTTCTAGTATTTTATCTGTCATTCTTCTTCGGATGTATTTTAATGTAGTATGGCGAACAAAGGAAAATGAGTCTCTCAACCTACTACAAGTTCAAGTTGTGGATCAGCTACATCAACTGCACATGAAGACCAACCATTATGGTCATACATAGAAAAAAAAAAGGAAAGCTCCTCAAGGTGGTGAAAATGTTGTTTTTGTTTGTTCTTTTGTGGGAAAGAGTTCAATGGATCATATACAAGAGTGAAAGCGCATTTGTTAAAAATCAAGGCATAGGGAATTCAAGTATGTAAAGATATCACAAATGAGAGTTTAGAATCTTTAGATCAATTGAAGAAAGAACAGGAACTCTTTGAGGAAAAAAAAAAGCATGGCATCATCCAGTTTTATTGACATTGCTTCAATTTTACATGATGATGTTAAGGATGATCCAAAAGAAAAGAAAAGTTGATGATGCTGCCCAAAAATCAAATAAGGAGTCATTTAGTTTACAAAGACGGCAAGAATTAGATCTAAAAGTGGCGACATTTTTCTATACTAATTGCATACCATTTAATATAGCTAGAAGTTCATATTGGAGAGGTTTAGCTACATATATTGCAAATTGTAACTTGTGTAGGTATGTTCCCCCTAGTTCTAAAAGACTTCACACTGCACTACTAGAACAACAAAAGACTCGAGTGAACAAATTATTAGAGTATCAAAAGTTAACTTGGAAGCAACATGGAGTTTCTATTGTTTCTGAGGGCTGGACAGATTTGCAAAGGTGCCCTCTTATTAATTTTATTGCAACTTCAACAAATGGACCAATTTTCTTGAAAGTGATAGATGCATCTATGAATACAAAAGTGTTGAGTATTTGAAAGGATTGTTCATGGAAATAATTGAAGAAATGGGAACATAAGGTTGTTCAAATAATTACAGACAATGCACCTGTATGTAGAATAGCTGGGATTGCCATAGAACATGATTACCTTCATATCTTTTGGACTCTGTGTGCAATCCATAGTTTACTTTAAATTTAGCACTAAAGAGTATATGCAATCCACCAAGTAAAGAGCAAGATCCTCATGCTTATGAATTATGTTCATGGATTGAAGCCTTGGAAAAGGATGTGAGGAACATCAGAAATTTCATAGTAAATCATCAACATGCATTTTCCATTTATAACAAGCATTCTGATCTAAAATTGTTAAGAGTTGCAGAGACACATTTTGCATCTTTAATCATTATGGTCCAAATGATGAAAAGGGTTAAAAGTGCATTGATCAATATGGTGACTGATGATAATTGGAATTTCTATCATGCTGATGATGATGACAAAGCTCAAACAATCAAAAGATTGATTATTGATGACAAGTAGTGGGATAGAATCTTTTATTTTCTTTCATTCACAAGCCTATTTGGGAGATGTTGAGAGTTCCTGATTGTGATATTTCAACATTGCATTGTGTTTATGAGATGTGGGACACTGTGATTGAAAAAACCCAAGAGGTTATTTTTAAGCATGAGAAAAAAAATATTGCACTTGAAGATTCAACATTTTTTTATCATGTGCATAAAATATTGATTGCATGATGGGATAAAAGCAGCACTCCTCTTCAATGCATGGCACATTCATTGAATCTTAAATATTATGGGCAAAAGTGGCTTGCACAAGGTGTTGGAAGAACCCCACCACATAAGGATCCAGAATTATCAAAAAACAGATTGGCATGTCTTAATAGGATTTTTATTGATCTACATCATAATCACTAAGCTCACAATGAATTTGCAAAGTTTTCTACAGAAATTGGAGAAGATCTTTGTGCAACTATAGATAAAGATGATTATCCACCTACATCTTGGTGGATTAAACATGAACATGCTTATCATACTCTTCAATACCTTGCTTTTAGATTGCTAGTTCAACCTGCTACATGTTCATGCTGTGAGAGAAATTGGAGTACATATTCACAAATCCACAATATACAACGGAATAATCTCACAAGCAAACGTTCAGAAGGTCTGGTTTATGTGCATTTCTAACCTTCGGCTTCTTTCACGAAACAAAGAAGAATATAGGTAAATAAGTATATGATTTATTGATTTAAATGTTTCTCTTCTTATTCGATAATAATTACAATTTTTTTTGTCTTATAGGGAAGGAAAAACTAAAAATTGGAATGTGAATGTTGAGAACTTTAACTAAGAAGAAGACAACGAACTTGAAGCTATTAATTCAAGATTCGAAGAACCTTCTATTTCATGAACAACTTCTAATGTGGAAGAAGAGGAGGACGAGTTGTGCATTGACTAGAATGACGATAATAATAGTGTTCTTATGATAAACAATGTTTTGTTTGTGTTTTGTTTGAGACTTTCTTATGAGATTATAAGTGTGAACTATTAATGTTTTTTTTCATTTTATCATTTTTGAGAATATAAAATTTGTCGTATCCATGTACCCACAATTTTCAAAATAGATGTGTCTGAACCCGCACTGCCATACCCGAACCTGTACCGTACCCACACCCATGTGACATAGACGAATATTAAAGAGGCTCCTTGACAGTTTGCTTTTTCACAAAAGCAGTGAGAAACATGATCGATTCTCACCTAGTTGGCGACCTGGGCATTGAAAAGTTGTCTTAAAGACGAGAGCTAGGGGGAGACCCATGCCAACATGCAGAACAGAATCGGCCATCTACTAGCGCAACAAAGGTAGCCGGGCAACCTAAGCAACCATGTAAGCAAGCAACGTATCATATACTAATATTTGCTTCTTTCAGTTCATTACCATTTAGCGTTAGTCAAGACCTAATCTCAAGCAAGTGATCCAGTTACAGACTAGGTTGGACTTGGATCCAAGTTTGAACCTACAGATTGCCAACAAAACTTCCCACGTGCTAGAACTTGTGAGCACGAAGAGGATACCTCAGGTATGATTATATGGTCAGGACCAGAATTTTCAATGGGAGGCTCATCCGTTGCATTCGGCATGGTTGAATGACCATCGCTTGTTATAAATTGGGAATGTGAACGCATGGTTTCTCCATGTTCCATCTGCTGCTAAAGAAATGCCACACAAAAAGAAAGACGGTTAGCGGCAGATGCTTCCAGAAATAAAGGGGAAAAGAGAAATCTCTACAACAATAACTAGCATTGAATTATACTATCCTAAGAAAGCGGATTAACTTCCCAAAAATGGTCAGAGAAAAAAAAAAGGAGGAAGGATCTTCATATTCACACTGAACTTCGATGAATTACGAATAACTCGGAGAAAGTCACGACAAGAACCACGTTGGCAAGAGAATCGAATTGAAAATGAAAGAAACTCGTCGAGAAACCAGAAAAAAGAAAAAGAAAAATCTAGCAACAATGCCGGAGAACTCGTAATCATTAGAACAAAAACCACGATGAACAAAATCAAGGGAAGGAAAAAGAAAGAATCCAAAACCTGCGAACAGATAACCAAACAAGTAAACATAACAAACATTTGAAAGGCAAAAAGAATCGAACTCTCACAAGATATTAGCACTAGAATTACGAAAAATTGAGACAAAGAGAAAGAAATCAACGGGAACTCCTACCTTCCTTCGTCGGGCGATCTCGTCGTCCTTCGAGAAGGAAGAAGAAAAAGAGAGAGAGTATCTCGTCTGAGAGGCTCAAACCAAATCTCCGAGTCTCCCGCTTTTTAACGACTGCATGCAAAGAGAGAGAGAGAGAGAGAGAGAGAGAGAGAAAGAGAGGACGGGTAGCTAAGGGACTTAAAAAAAATAAACTAGAATACCACTTACTTCGGATATATCACCACGGACTGACGGAGCCACTCTTCTTGAGTTTTGACTTGGTTGGTTGGTATGGGAGGCGAACGGTTCGGACGTATGACGATACTCGATCAGCTTTAATGAGCTTAAAATACTCATAATTCGGACCTGATATTATATTATTTTATTTCACTTTATTTCATATAGGAATTGAAGATGGCTATTCTTTTATTTTGTGTTGTTAATGATGTTTCAAAATATACATTTGTAACGGCCAATTGCTTGGCCAACGAGCAGTCCTACTCTTAATGGTGTATTTTGGCCCTTCGCTGGCCTTGTTAAACGTTGGCTTCCAAGAACACAATGTTGAGGACATTGCCCTGTCATGTTTCTCTTTCTGTGATTCACCTGTGGGCATTTATTTTTTATGAATTGGGACTCTCCCAACCGGACGCGCTGTTTTTAAAGTCCTAATGAGAACAAGAAGAATAAAGATGACCCTCCAGATGGGGTGAGGGCTGCGTTTGTTCAGGCGAATCGGATGCTCAGTTGTTTATATGGGATAGCGCCCGCTTCCATTTTTTCCTCTCGTACTCACAAGCAAACTCTCTCTAAAAGAAATTTATGAAAATATACGAAACAAATTTAGCCCTTTAAATTAAAATTAATTTTTCAAATAGAAATCATTTTACCTATAAACTAAAATTAATTGTTTGTTTTTTTCAAAAGTTAAATTTTAAAGCTATAAAATAATAAGTTAATCATATATTTTACCATTTTCGTTTAGAGAGAGACTGTTTGTGAGTTTAGGGAAAAAGATAGGGAGCATATTTCATATTTGTCATGGTTCGAAAATGAGAGTTGCTATATCAGCCCGGGTGACCTTTCGTGATATTTTTTGTTATTGTTTCCGTGTTCAAACCCCTACATTTACGGCTTCCGCTTTTTTTTCGTTTTGTCGGTTGGGACGTTCGAAGAGAAGGCTGAGATGACATTTTCGTAATATCAGGAATAACCATGGTTGCTATCCGACGGTTCCGTCGACGGGAGCCCCGAAAGAAAAGAATGAAACGGGTCGCGTGAAATCGGGGTAGGGTGGCAGACAGGCAGCACAAATACGATCCCGTAATTTTCCTCTTTCTTTTAACTTTCTCCAGAATTACCGAGGAGTTTTATTTGGGTTTATCAAACGTTGCTTTTTCTTGAAAAAGTATTGAATACATTAGATCTCAAAATATGGAAGAGAAAGCTTTGATGACATAAAAGAACATTAAAAATGAAGACTGCATACTTGTGGAAGTTCAAAATCGTGCGATATTTGAAAAAAATTGTGGTAAACTACTGACACCTCTCCAAAACTTGGTACATGATCCTTTTCTTGAAGAGGGTGAATCCCCACCACGGAATCCTTCTACACCTTAAATCTCCTGTAAATTAAAATAATTGGACGGTGCAGACTTGTTCGATGTCTTCAACTAAACGCCTATTTGGCATCTCCCTTGCCACCTTCTCAGCACCTTTCATGATGATTATTATATCTATATATGTACAAAACCGTAATAAAGAGGTGCAACACATCATAAATTAGCATCTAATGTAGGCATTAATTAGTCAATTATCACCAAACATGAGATAATTTTTGTTCTTCTTTGCAGCTGTAATTATTAGAGAACAAATGCTTTAGAAATGGCCATGCAAAAAGTTTGTAGAGTATCTTGCTTGGTCGACGGTTGCTAGTTTATAGCGAGTGGCTTTCTTGCTTTGCAAATGCGTGGCCACAAGAACGGCATAAAGGGACGGCATAGCATATAATTCGAGACACCATGGGAGGCCATTGGCTCCTTGTATGCCACACCCAAATGAAACCCTCTTAAATTTGGCATCTATGCCAAAAGCGATGCCAAATTTAATTGGATATGCAATTTGGCATCGCTTTTGGTAGAGATGGCAAGGGAATGAATCTAATTAGTGGAGCTTCATAAAGAAAATAGATATAATTGCTAATCAAATTTGTATTAGGAATACAAAATATTTGAATTTGAATTGCGCTTCAAAGTGACCATATAGTGTCAGAATGATCTGAATACGACTGTATATACGTCAGTTTGGCTATGATTCGTAGATTCAGCCCGGAGCAATTGGATCTTCAAAGGTTCACTTTCGAAAAATAAATCACATTTGAGCTTGAACCCGATCGACTTTATGGGGCTGTACAGTAATCAAACTATGGACTAAATTAGCCTTCTTGATTCGTGGAAAGCGGGTCATCTCTTTTTGGTTTTGGCAACACGTAAAAACTGCGAAGAAAAAGGTGTACATGGCTTAGAAAAATGAAAAAAAGAAATGTAATGAGATGCACCACATTAAGATCAGAAAAATGTTCATGCAAATTACACTCATAAAATTGTTCCTAAAAATACATGGCTCACCATAGTTAGTTTGTTCCTCCTCATTGGATTGTCGATAAAATGTCAATGGAAAACAGCGGTGACCAAGGATTGCTTATTCTCATTGTGTTGTTGTTCATTCACTTTAGTAGGTTTCCCACCTTCTTTCCACCTTAAGCTCATAATGATGTTCTTAATTTAATCAGACCGAAAGAGAAGCCAGACGGTAGTAGTTAACAAGAACTCTAGTTCTACAATCAATCACTATAACAAAAAATATTATTGGTTAGGGCTCATTCCGTGGCTAAAAAATTAGTTTTTCATTGCCAAAAATATTTTTACCTTGCTGATTTTTATTGGCGGCCCTAACCATAACCCTTGTGTACAAAAATCATAGGGCAAAGCAATTAGAGTCGTTGCCAAAAAGTTTTGAGCAATGATTTCATTATTTATTGGCTACGATTACACTGCCAAAAATGTTTTTGGCCATAGCCCAAATACTTGTTAGTTACGCTAAAAGCCGTACCCAATAATGTGGCCATCAACATATCCAAATCTCATGGACCTTGTTACAGAGCACACACACATATATATATATATATATATAACTAATCAATTTCTAAAAATGAGATAAAGCTTTCACAAGATGAAATTTTATGATGAAAAAAATTTACAAAACGTCCCGTTGTATGGAACGTATACAAAACCAAAAAAATATATAAGTATCTCCAGCTCGTCTAAAGAGTGACAAATTCAGCAAGGGTATACTAGAAATTTATGATGAAAAAAATTTACAAAATGTCCAGTTGTATAGAACGTATAGAAAACCAAAAAAATATACACAATATATCCACTTCGTCGAGTTATGTCACAGTGGTACGCCACAATTGGTGGAGTACCCGTACCGATATGCTGGTACAGCAATACCGGTATGGAGGTACCGCCCGGTACGTTTGGATCTGGTTCCGGGTCAGAACCAGATCCAAACTATATCATAACCTAAAAAGTAAAAAGAAGGTGGCTTGATCTTTTTTTTTTTTGACTTATGAGATTATCTATGGATTCATGGAAGGAACATTGTCTTAACGTGAAGATATCATTTGGTTTTTTAAAAATTTTCAATTAAAAATATATAATAATATATAATATTCATCGTACCGCCGTACCAAGATTTACAAAAACGCTGTACCAGTACTCGTACCCCCGTACCCATACCAGCACCCGTACCCATACCCCTACCATTGTGACATAAGAACGGAGCCATTAAGTGGGCCTTTGTAATGAGACTTCGCTGAGCTCATGCATAGGTTCTCTAACAAAAGAAAAGTTGTTTGACTTAGACAAATCCAAGGAGTGAGGATTGCTGAAAATATTTTCTTCCAAGCACGACAATTTCAACAACACACACTATTTTCTGTCTATTAGTAACCAAAAGGTAAAAAAGAAAACTGTGTTGACTGTGTTACTTACCCCCAACCGAGATGCAAAAAAATTGGATTAACAACATTGAGCTTTGTTGAGAATGAGAGAAAAAAGAGAACCGAGAAAAGAACACAGATTTTTATGTGGTTTGATTCATAGACCTACATCTACGATGAATGTCGGAGCAGCTACTCCTTTGGTTTTCTCCTTTTTCTTGTTTTTTTTCTTTATTTAAGATACATGAAGAAAGTTAAAATTAATGTAGAAGATCGTTGGTGCACTTTACATAAAAAAGTCAAAATGATTGTGAAAAGAATATCACCAACATATATTGCAGCAATTCTTCCAACGTTCACACGATTTCAATAAGGCAAGAATGAGATTGAACCATTGAGCATGCTGCACTTAGGGCTGCACAACGAGTCGAGCCAACTCGGGCTCGACTCGAACTCGCTCGAGTAAACTCGGCTCAAGCTCGACTCGTTTTTTATACGAGTCAAGCTCGAGCTTAAATATAAACTCGAGTATGTTAACGAGCCGAGTTCGAGATAGTCAAACTCGACTCGATTAAACTCAACTTGGCTCGACTTTAATTTTTCTTTTAAGTTTTCCCTCTTTCTTTTGTTTCGTATTTTTTAATTTTCCCTCCTTTTTCACGCTTCCTCTTTTCCTCATTATTAAACTTCATCTCATTATTACTCTTTTCAACCACTCTTTCCATGTCCCCCTCGTTTTTCTTTTCCCTCTCATTTTTTTTCCCTTCCCTTTTTTTTCTTTTTTGTCTCCCACACCTTTTCTCCCACCACCTTTAATCACTGATCATGTCAGGTGCCAATGCCATTATCGATGACACCACCGTAGGCAGTTTTTTTGCCTTGTGAAAGAGTTGTGAGCACTGTTTATGGCAGGTGCTGGCAGGTGTTATTACCGAGGACACCACCACAAGGAACTGCGCGCGTGAGAAAGAAATAAATGAGTTTACTCGAGCCGCTCGAGTCGAGCTCGAGCTTGGAGACAGTTTCTCGAGTCAAGTTCGAGTTAAAGTCATGAAGCTCGTGTTGAGCTTGAGTCGAGCTCCTGCTGACTAAACATGAGTCGAGCCGAGCTCGAGCTGGCCAAACTCAAGCTTGACTCGGCTCCTGTGCAGCCCTAGCTGTACTGGATGTAACAACCACTTTCAACACTCCCCTTCAAGTGGGGCGTAGAGATTGAAATCGCCCCACTTGCTTTTAATATCATCAAATTGCTTTGTAGGAAATCCTTTAGTAAACCCATGGGCCAACTGCTCTTTGCTCCTAGTATATGGTGTTTCAATGTCTCCTTTTGGACCTTTTCACGTACATAATGACAATCAATTTTCTATGTGTTTGGTACCTTTATGAAAAACGAAATTTATAGATATATGAATTGCAACTTCTTGATTGTCACAATGCATAGGAATGGGAGAGTTGATAACAAATCCAAGCTCTTGGATGAGTGATTTACCCAAATAAGCTCGCTTGCGGTAGTCGCCATTGCCATGTATTTTGCCTTGGCACTAGATCTAGAAACAGTATGTTGTTTTTTGTTTTTTCAAGAAACAAGATTTTCACCAATATAAACGCAATAACCTGTCATAGATCTTCTATCTGAAGCATCAACCCAATCTGCATATGAGTAACCTCATATATTCACATATCCATTCACTTTGTACCACAAACCTTGCATGAAGTCCTTTTTAAGTATCTGGTAATTCTTTCAATTGCTTTAACATGAACTGATTTAGGAGAATGCATATGTTGACTTACCAAGCTGACGACATAATTGATGTCAGGTCATGTGGTAGTAAGATAGGTTAACTTCCCCACAAGCCTTTCATAGCTTATCACATTTCCAATAGGATCATCTTTGGTGTTGTCAAGTTTAGGGTACATTGCTATGAGCGTGTTTGCTGGTTTAATACCTTTTTTTCTTGTTTCTTTAAATAAATCAAGTATGTACTTGCATTGACACAAAAAGATGCCTTTTTTTGACATAGTGATTTCGATCCCCAAAAAGTATTTTAGTTCCCTCAGGTCCTTGATCTCAAAAGTCTTGTGAAGGTACCATTTGGTGTGAACTATCTCCTGTTTATCATTTCCTGTAATTATTATGTCATCCACATAAATCAATACAACAACAATTTTATCATCAATTGTTTTGATGAAAACTGAATTATCTAAATAGCATCTGGTGAATTTTTTGCTCTCCAATTCATCACTGAAATTGTGGTACAATGCTTTGGGAGATTGCTTCAATTCATAAATCGACTGCTTGAGTCTGCAAACAAGATTTGGGGTATATTCAATAGAATGGCCTGGTGGCAGGTTCATATATACTTCTTCTTGAAGGTCACCTTGTAGGAACACATTTTTTACATCTAATTGAAACAACGACCACTTAAAATTGCAAGCAGTGGATAGGAGAATTCTGATGGTGGTCACTTTTGCTATAGGGGCAAAAGTCTCTTTATAGGCTAACCCTTAGGTTTGAGTATACCCCTTAGCAACAAGGTGCACCTTATGGCATTCAATGGAGCTATCATTCTTGCACCTGGTTTTGAAGATCCACTTGCACCCAACTACACATTTTTCCATTGGAAGAGTAACTAGTTCCCATGTACAGTTTTTGTGTAGAGCATCTAGCTCTTCATGCATCGCTTCAACTCATATCTTTTGGTCTTTGGTTTCATGGTAAGTAGTGGAATCTCTTTACTTTTCAATATAACTAAGGAAGGACACATGGTGTTTGGGGTGGTGGCGATAACTTAGAAAGTTTTCTAAAAGATAGGTAACTGTAATGTAAGTGACAAAGTCTTCCAAATGTCTAGGCAGCTGAATGTTTCGAGAAGATCTCCTTAGAATGAGTTCAGATGGGTGAGATTCTATGGTCTCCAAGTAAGGTTCAATAGGATATATAGTTCCAGTGCTTTAATAAGCTTGAGATTCAAAAGAGGCTTCAGTATTGTTTGGATCAGATTCAAGATTTTCAATGGTCTCTCTTTCATTAGGGTCACTACGGTGATGGGTTATGGTGACATCAAAATCATTGTACTGTAGGATGTTAGGCGTGACCATGTTGTTGTGCTTGAAACTATACTTCTCTTGTCTTGTACAGAGAGAGAAATATGGACTTTTTCATCAAATACTATACCAAGAGAGATATGGACTTGCTTGGCAGCGATGTCATAGCATCTGTATCCCTTTTTTTGTAGATAAGTAGCCCGAGAAAATGCATTTTTTTTGCTCTGCGGCTGAGTTTGTCTCAGCTTAACTCTTAACATAGACAATGCATCCAAAAATTTTCATGTGGTCAACTTTAGATATTTTTTTCATGAGGTCATTTTCTTGTCGGTGTGTGGCTGATAGTATAGCAAGCTGTCAAAACTGCATCACTCCAGAAACACTTAGGAACATTCATTTCAAACAATAAAAACCTAGTCATTTCTAGAAGGTGACGATTTTTCCGTTCCACAACCCCATTTTGTTGGGGTGTATCAATACAAGTGAATTGATGGTCCATCCTCCTTACCTCTTTAAATTGTTCAAAAATTTGATTTTTATATTCAATATCTTTGTCAGATCAAAAACATTTTATATGGGTGTCAAATTGCGTTTCAACCATTTTGTAAAATTCTAGAAATTTTGCAAAAACTTCATCCTTGGTTTTTAGAAAATAAATCCAAGTAGTTTCTGAAAAATCATCAACAAATGTGAGATAATAACAAAAATTTGAGTATGAGTTCTCCAGAGCCAGTCCCCATACATCATTATGCACTAGATCAAATGAAGACATAAAATTATTTAAAGATTCATAGAATGGAAGTCTAGATGCTTTAGCATACTTGCAAGTTGCACAAACATGTGAGTCAGAATTCAAATTTGGTAATAAAATATTTAAGGCGCGACATGATCGGTAGTTGTTATCACCCCAATTTTTTTTAAAAAGCAATTATTTTATTATTTGGATTTAAAACAAATTTGCAACTATTTGATCCAAAGTAAATTTCTAAACCTAAGTTTAGATCCAAATCTAGCATTTCAAACTCGAAATCCAATTATAAAATCCGAGTTAGATCCAAAACTCAATTTTAGATCCGAATCGATCATTTGAAGCACAAAATCCAAAATCGAGTTCAAAACAACAAAGTCTGGTGTTGTGAACGTCACGTGCGCGACCACAGACGTCACCCTTGTTTTATGCTTCACACCAACATAAGTTTTTGAAACTTAAAATGAAGCCGATCACTCCTTTATAACAAAAAAAAATCAATTTTCTACATATTAAAAAAAAGAAGATTTTATGATCATTTTATCTTTTTTTTTTATTTCATTTCATATTATTTCAAAAGTAAAAAAAAAATCGACAGCGCGTCACGCGATCGCGTGATGATTGCGGTAACGGGATCGCCCCTGCGCGCTACCGCATGCAGTTTACCGAGGTGCCAGGGCGCTGTTGTGCCTGGCGCGCAACAGCGCCTGGGCAGGGGCCTGTGACGATGCAGGCCCCCTCCCCCCTCCTTTTCTTTGCAAAAAAGACCCTTGGGGTCAGTTTTCGAAAATTTTGGGTGGGCATAGCCCCGCCCATACCTATTTTTCAAAAAAAAAAACCTATTTTTCGAAAATTTAGGTGCTTGTAGGGCTAGTGGCCAATCTCACTTAGTCAAAACCTATTTTTCAAAAAAAAAAAGAAAATAATTCAAAATTTTATGAAATTCGGATGAAAATGTTGAGAAATTCAAAAAAATCCAAATTTTGAGCTTTGGCTTCAAAACTCTCTATAAATACCCCCAGAATCCCCCCTCTTGGACAAGAGTTGGCCCTTGGGAGAAACTCTAGTGTATTCACATTTGAAGACTTAGAGTTTTTCTTGAGTTCTCTCTCTCTCCCTCTTCCTCTTTCCATTTCTCTCCAACTTGGAGCAAGCTACAACTCTTCAAGGGATCAACAAAGATCTCTTGGAAGACTCATTTTCATAATCTTGGAGCTTCATTCAAGGTGAGTTCAAGATTATTTCAAGCATGGTTGTTCATTTTCCCTAAGCTATTCTCACTAGAGGTATGTAATCAACGTCTCATCTCTTTCTTTCTTCATTTTTCTCTCTTCTTCCTCTCCTCATGGCCAAAGAGGATAGCCCTCAATCTCTATTTTAGAGACAAGAGGCTATGCTCAAGTGCACTAGGAACATGAAAATATGAGATGATCTTTCATTTTATGATTAAATCATGATCCCCTCTTATTTCTTTCATATTTTCTTTTCTCTCTTCTTCCTCTCTCAATGGCAAAAGGAGATAGCTCTCATTCTCTATTTTAGAGTCAACAAACTATGCTCGAGTGCACCGGGAGCATGAGAAGATGATATGATCTTTCATTTCATGATTCAATCATGTTCTTTCTTTTCTTGATTATAATGTTGTTGTTGCCCTTTCTCTTCATGAATATATTCTTGTAGTTATTGTTATTTCCTTTCTTGAATAGTCTTGTTTTTGTTCTCTTATTTCCTCCTATTTTTCTCTCCTTTCCTCTCCCCATAGCCAAAGTAGATAGCCCTCAATCTCTATTTTAGAGACAAGAGACTTTGCTCAAGTGCACCTGGAGCATGAGAAGATGAGATGATCTTTCATTTCCATGCTTGAGTCATGTTATTTCATTTCTTGAAAATAGTCTTGCCTTGCTTCCCCTATTTCTCTCTTCCTCTCCCCATGGCCAAAGGAGATAACCCTCAATCTCTACTTTAGAGACAAGAGACTATGCTCAAGTGCATCAGGAGCATGAGAAGATGAGATGATATTTCATTTCCATGCTTGAGTCATGTTGTTTCATTTCTTAAAAATAGTCTTGCCTTGCTTCCCCTCTTTCTCTCTTCCTCATTTCCCCATGGCCAAAGGAGATAGCCCCCAATCTCTACTTTAGAGACAAGAAACTATGCTCAAGTGCACCGGGAGTATGAGAAGATGAGATGATATTTCATTTCCATGCTTGAGTCATGTTGTTTCATTTCTTGAAAATAGTCTTACCTTGCTTCCTCTTTTTCTCTCTTCCTCATTTCCCCATGGCTAAAGGAGATACCTCTCAATCTCTATTTTAAAGTCAAGAGGCTATGCTCAAATGCACTGGGAGCATGAGAACATGAGATGATATTTCTTTTCATAGTTGAATCATGCTCTCCCTCTTAGTTGAATCTCTCTATCTCTTTTTCCTTTCTTGAATATTGTCTACATATTATTCATGCATAGTTGCTTGGTTTTTTTATTTATATGTAAATGTATGGCGAGAATGAGAGTATAGTTTGAGAATTTCTACCTTTATATTAATTTTTGAGGTTGAGACTTGTTCAACCCGAGAAAAACCCTTACGAAATATGTACATTTTAATATGCATTTGCATATCATTTTGCTCGATAGTTTTCTTTTTAATCATTCGATTGGGAACCCTAATGAGCACCTTATCGTATGATTTGAGCTTCTTCCATACCCAACGGTGGAAGAAACATATTCACTTGCAACCAATGGAATAATAACATTCTATGTTTATATGAATCATATTTTTCAAAACATTTTCAAAAGAAACCAATCTAATGTGGCTTTGGACACTTAGCTTTGGTTCTTGCATGAGCCCAAGTTCCCATCTGGCCTATATAAAAAATTGAAGTCGGCTATTTTCAAGTCATTTCTTGATTTTAATACTCATGAAGACATATATGTATATACATGTTATATACGTATACGTGCACATGAATGTCTTTCTCTTTTTATGATTTAACATACTTCTACAAACTCTCATATACGTATATATGAATATATATATGTATATTCAATTTTAAAATATCTCTCTCTCTCTCTCTTTCTAAAATGATCTTCTCTTCTCTACTTGATTTAAACCTCATTTTCATAAGCTTTCATATACGTATCTATACGTATATATATATATATATACATACATATGTATATATAAATATGTATATGAATATGTATCTTTCTTTCTTTAGAATATTTGATTTTCTGATTTTCAAGACCTCACTCCCTCTCTCTTTCTCCATATTTTTTTATGATCAAGTATCTCATCTTTTGCATTCTTTTGGACATTTTTCTTCTCCACGATCATTTTCATTTACCGACTTCACTAAGACCACAACTCAAGTAATGACAATATTAGGTTCATGCTTGATGGTCTACAATGTCAATCCAATTTCATAAACTTTTCTTTCTTTGTAAAAAAAAATGTTTATGTTAATTATAAAACAAAAATCTTAGATGTATGTTATGGTAAGAATGCTCTAACATGAATGTTATGGTAAGAATGAATGATTTTTCTTTCCAATCATATAGAATCAATGCATTCATGCATTCTCACCCACTTAATTTCACTTATGATCACAAGCACTTCTCTAAAAGAACTTAAGTAAGATGTGATGAAGCTCTAACTATGTGGTAACCGAATTAGAGCAAAACCTCAAACCATCTTAAAGTCATAAGAGAATGCTAAAGTGATTTCAAAATGATTTCCAAATGAGATTTATAAAGATTTCCCAATTCTAGTTTTTACCAAAATGTCTCACATTCTCAAGTGATTCTTCAAGAATATTTTCAAAAGTTTGAAACATTAAACTTTCAATATTTTTCTACACTGCATATATAATAAAAAATATGTTTAAGTTAAAACAAAATGCATCAATGATAAACATAGCCCTTGGGTTGATTACCCCCGGTAAAGGCACCGGGAACGGTCGATCCTCGTACCGACGGGCGAGTCCTTTTCTTTCCTATTTTAAAACAAAACCTCATTTTTCTAGAGCACTCTAAAACCAAATACCAAAAAATTTTGGGGATGCAAACAGTAGCCAAGTTTCTGATGCAAAAGTTCTCCATCTCGGTTGATTTGGGCAGTCAAGGCACATTCATTAGTTTTCAGCTCATATAGCCCATTTTCTAGAGTTCCTCACCAATCTTCCTCTTTGATATAGGGTCCTGCAATACAACATTAGTGGGGAGAAAATAGCTTGGAAATTTAAATCTTTAACAATGTTTGAAATGGACAACAAGTTAGTTGAGAGATCAAGCATATAAAGTACTTTAAATTTAACACCATTTATAGGAAAATCTAACTGTCCTTTTCCTTGAACATGCATATTGGAGTCATTCAAAATAACGACAGATTTTTTTTCCAGGCATAGAAGAATAATTGCCAAGATTATGGCACTTCATAGACATATGATCACTAGGTCATAATCCACTACCGATAATTAGGCGTGAGGGAAATAAGAGCATTACCAGTAACACTTGTTCATGCTGCAGTACCATTTTGCTGCTCTTTACCATGTTGATCCTTGACATTTTTTAAGCAATTCATTTATTTTTTCTAGTAGCTGAGGAAGATCCAAAGTATCCAAAGCTTTGGCAGCAACTTTGGCTACGACAGTGGTATTTTATATTTCTCTTTTTTTGTGGCCTCATGGTGGCTGGTTTTCCATGAGGAACCAACACCTTTCCTTGGTATGACCGTTCTTCCACTTGTTTTCATTGCTTTTATCAACTCCATAGAAGGCAACCTGTTCTACATTACTAGAGTTCCCTGTTCTACATTACTAGAGTTCTCCTTTAGAAGATCAAAATTTTGAAGCATTACTCTTTTCTTAGATTCATCTCTCATAAGAATGGTGCAAACAGTGGCAAGAGAAGGAAGTTCTAGGGACATTAAGATATCACTTTGGATGAATTCATAATCCGAGCCAAGAGTTGCAAGAAGTATAGAAAATTTCTGTTGTTCACACATTTTTTTCTCTCGATCTAAGAGTAACAAACATATCTTCATCCCACATACCTTGGATGTTGCCTGGAAGATCGCCGAAATTTTGGTTTTGCTTCTTAAGATCCCAAAAGCCTTGGAAGAGTTGATACATACGAGCAATGTCATTTTTTTACTATAGAGTTCCTTCGCCTTTCTCTAATTTGGTGAACAGTTTATGCGAAATAAAATATGCAAGCGACCTTAGACTTCATAGAGTTAATCAACCAAGACATTATGAGATAATTGGTGGATCGCCACTCTCTGTGTGTCAGATCTGTTTCAGTAGGTTTCAGAAGATCTTCAGTGACAAAATCTAGCTTGTTTCTGCCACTCAAATAGTGCATCACATATTTGGATCATGCCAAATAGTTGTTGTCGTTTAGAAGTATAGAAGCAATTTTGTTTGTAGGGCTAGGTTGCTTTTGCATGATGATTTTTTCCACTACTCTACTGGTGGTTCCAAAGTTGGAGTCTTCTGTCATGATGAAATGAGCAAGATCCGACAACCAAAAAATAAGAGAAATGTGCCAGAAATGAACATCAATGCTCTGGTACCATGTTGAGAATGAGAGAAAAAAAAGAGAACCAAGAAAAGAACACAGATGTTTACATGGTTTGGTTCTTAGACCTGTATCCACATTGAATGGCAGAGCAGCTACTCCTTTGGTTTTCTCTTTTTTCATGTTTTTTCCTTGCTTTACAAGTATATTTAAGATACCTGAAGAAAGTTAAAATCAATGCAGAAGATCGTTGGTGGACTTTACATAAAAAACTCAAAATGATTGTAGAAAGAATATGACCAACGTATATTGCAGCAATTCTTCCAATGTTCACAGGATTTCAACAAGGCAAGAATGATATTGAACTGTTGAGCATGATACACTGGATGTAACAACCACTTTCAATAGGTTTAAGTCGGATTTTCTCTTTCCCCTGCCCTAGACAAGAAACACATTAGAGAAAAGGAAAACCCAAAGAGATAACTTCATTTTTATATACAAGGGCAAAAAATTCAATGAGTAACACGAACTTTATGGCTTGCGTATTTCATAATTTTTCTTCACCTACATGTCTAGGTCATCATAATGCGGAATACTTTCTGTGCGCATTACCTCAAGGAGGATCAACGTCTGGATCAACCTATTGGAGACAAGTATTGGACCTCTCCTCACTTGTACTGAGAAATTAGCCCAATGTATTGGTGAATAATCAAGGAGAACGAAGACCCTTAACCCTTAGAACCATTTGGAGGAGTCATTGCTACATAGTCAGAACTTTTTGTTCAAGTATATAGGTATATCTGGTCTAAGGAACAATTGATGAACGTAAATCCTAGGTATCCAGTTCTAGGTGACCAAGCCATTTTCAAACATTTGCATGATAGAGCCATGTCACTGTGGGGTGTTGTTTGTAGAACTATGTGTATGTCTTGTTTAAGTTACACGTTTATTACTTTTACATTAATCACATTTCATCAATACTATGCACCAAATTTTTATAAAAAAACTCGATGAATTTAACAAAAGAATCTTTGTTTTCCTGTGTTCAGATCAGTCAAAATTTTTCTTTTCAATGTCTGTCATCTAGTACAATCTGTTCAGCTTGTCAAGGTGAACATTGACATTCAGTTTGAACTTTCAATTGGGTCGACTTTGCTAGGCACAGTCTCATCATCTAGTCTAGCCATCATCTACTTATATATTCATTTACATGTCTGTCTTGACCCTCACCATGTCATTTTGTTAGTCATTAGATCATGACATTTTTCTTCGACCACAAGCACTTGTATTCATATGAGACCCACAAAAAGCCACATTTATATGGGACTCACAATCACTTGTATTCATATGGGACCCACAAGAACAAGTATTCGTATAGACCCACAAGCAAACATATTCATACTTGACCCATAAGCAGACTTGCACTCACATTTTTAATGTGTGATTTTGCATGTCAATGCATATTTTCACACCTCAGTGAACATTTTGAAACAAGCATTTCAAGTTATATTAAACATTCATTACAAGTTATCATATTACATATTGCAAGCACTTAATGGTTATAGTTTCTCTGCAAGGATAAGAAAATTTCAGTCAATAGTTTGATGATTGTTGAAAGATGAAAATTTCGACAGGACAAGCTATGAAAAGAGCTCAAAAAAATAGAGAGAATCAAAGTCTAGGAAATGTCACCTGCTTCGACCCATTTAATAAAACAAGTGGTTACCAAAAATAAACCAAAGAACAAAAGACTGAGTTAAATGAAAACGATCATTGAAAGATGGGCTCAGGGTAAATGTAGTCATTCCACTAGATAAATACTCGAGAGTACTAGTTAGGTGTAAAGTTGATTTACATCTATTATGCAAAGTTATATGGTCTATGAACACTTGTCTAGTCATGTCTTCTAAAGCTTTATGAGCTCAAGCAAGTAAGTTCGAAGGGTGTTCCACATCTAGTACCCTATAGCCAACTGGTCTGGGAACTACCGACCCAAAACTCGTTACAAGAGTTTCAACGAAAAGCTCAACAAACAAGACATTGTATGACAAAGCTACATGGCCATCAAAACGATGGAACCTCATAGTAGCCTGTGTGGTGGCAAGGTATTTTTCCTATAGGTAAAGGTGGGACAGAAAAAAAAAATTAAGAAAACAAGAATAGGAATGAAAGAGCCAAAACTGGCCAAAGTCAAGGAAAAATCAAAACAACCAAAAATGTCTGGCCAAAAAATCAAGGTCACACCAATCAAGAATTCTTTGATGATAAAAAAGTAAGCTTCTTGTGATTACAAAGGGAGTCGGAATAGTGGCAAATCTTGCACTAATATGACATAGAGAGTAACCCTTCTCGGTTATCATTTTGAAATAAATGGGAAATGGTTTTAGTTGAGTTTCATTGGTTGAAAAGTTTTTGGTTTTTAGTAAACAAAGTCATACAAGTCCTCACAATGTACAACAGATACAAACAAATTTTATCAAATGTTGCACTTTACAAGCATAATGTTTTGATGTGAGATTTACGTGCTCCAACGTGCAACATCTCAATGCATGAATTTCGCGATCATTTTCAAACATTTCACAAGCAGTCATATTTATATGAGATTTTAGTACAAGCATACATGTACTCTAATGCATAAATTTCACAACCATTTTAGGCATTTCACAAGCACTGCACTAGTGTTACCACCGAGACATTTTTTATTTTTTATGAACACTAGAGACCATGACCTTGTGCTTCATGATTTGAAGGTCTTGAAAATGCTTTCAAAGCTATGAGCTTCTTTCTCATGAAATGAGGCATCTCTATTTTTGAACCATGTTTTGATTAGCGTTTTTGGAAAACAGATATTTCATAATGTCAAACCAGTCCATGCGTTGAGCATCTTTTATGTTAAAACAAGCTACAAACAAACACCTTTAAAGATGCTGCATCAATGCATACATCAAGACATCTTTTGATTAAGGATTTCCACAAGCACCATTTTTGTTCAATCATCATGAACAAGTAGCATTCACAATCATTTCAAAACAAACATCTTTCCAATAATGTAAAATATGTATATCTCACAATGTCGCACCAGTGTTCACACGAGGACACTTTTATTGTGAACAAGGCTTTGAACATGTATTTTGGAACAAATGCATGCCATGATGTCGCACCAGCTTCCAAACTGAATTGAATAATGTTTTAGACAAGCACCTAGAATTTCCATGAAATCACACTAGTTTTCAAGCTGAGGCATTTTCTATATATTTCAAATTGGATTTTCCTTTTCAAAAGTTCGAATTTTAGGATTCATCATTCCCAGGATGGATGTTCTTTCTTTGTCACTAAGCATAGTTTCCTGCTTAGTAGCCAAGAGGTGCATACGAGAACACCTAAAATTTTTATTTTGGTTAGATTACTATTTTACCCCTCACTAGGTTAATTGCATGAGATTGGAGATGAACCAAAATCAAGTGATGACGGGAGGAAAGTGCAGTGGTGATTGGTGTCGCTCAGCTAGACGGGCAGACGTTGAAAACTGGGGGCCAAGAATGAAGGGCCATAAGAAGAAAAATCAAGAGGAAGAGATGCAGCGATCGGCTCCTCAAGTGGTCGCTGATGGAGGCAGACGACCAGGAACAACACAAAAGAGAGAGAGAGAGAAGGAGGGACAGGGGAAGGTTGGTGGATAATCGGCGTCGCCGTCACCTGTTGCTGTTGAAAAGGGAGAGGAGGAGATGGAGAGAGACCCAGCAATGGAAGAGATTGGAAGAAGAGAGAGAGGACAGGCCATGTGGTGAATGAAGAGGAAGAGCGCGGGAGCGTTAGAAGAAGTGAAGGAAAAATGGGGAAAAGCAAAAGGGGGAGAGGGAAAATATATAGAAGAGAGAGAGAGAGAGAGAAAAAAAAAAGAAAAAATCAGAAAATCAAAGCAGTAAAATAGGAAAAATTCAAAAACATTGCAATTTAACTTTCAAAATTGCTTGAAATTTCTTTCCTAGATTGTACTTGGTTTGATTTTAAATCTTTGACATTGACCTGAAAATCCTTTAAAATCAATTTAAATCACCTGCAACTTGATTTGAATTTATTCTATAATCTTCAAAAATTGATTTAAAATGCATTAAAATTGATTTTGAAATTAACTAAGGATCTCTTGAAAAAAGATTTTTATAGTTTATCACTTGGAACTAATTATCTGTTCTGTGGAGATTCTCTATGCACAATTTCGTGAATATTGGATGTCGTTGCCTATCTTTTAAGGCCAATCAAATCAGTTGCAGAGCATTAAGCTGCAGTTTTTCTGGGATGGCTAAATTTATGTTTTCCAACTAGATAGAGATTTTCTACCCGATTTTGGACTTTTAATCAATTACTTTTATTTTTCTTCATAGTAAAAACCCAAATTAACGTGGTTAACAATATGGATAGTCATTTTAGGGTTTTAGATTGTGTTTATTTAATTAATTGTATTCATGTATTATTAAATGTGCTTTCAAAATTACTGAATTTGGAACTTAGTAAATGAATTTACGGTTTTGAATGAGTTTGCCGCAACAAACCTTTCTCATTAAGCTTGATTGATCAAGTGGAAGCCCATTTTGATATGAATGCCATATTATTTTGAAATATCATATGATTCATGCATATATATTTATTTTCCTTGGTTTTATTTTTATTACTATGCTTAACTATGTGTATTCATGTGGTTTACTTTCAAAATGCATTCATTCATTTAAAAAATATACTTAGATTTAGGCTTCATATTAATCAAGTTAAGATCATCATTTTCAAATGCACATTTTCAAATCACCCTATTTAAAACTTGTTTTTCATAAAATCTAGATTGATTCATAATTGTGATATAACCTTTAGTATTAAACCTACCTAAAACCTTAATCTTTTATCAATATCTTTGCCAAAACTTGATATTGAGTCCACAATTATGTACGTAAGTTTGAACTCTAATTAGGTTGGATCTATATCCTAGTGAGGTTAAGTTGTAGTTCAGTCTGGTTAAACCTAAGTCCAAGTTGAGTTAAACCTAAACTCTAGTTAGGCTCAACCTAAACCCTAGCTAGTTTAACCCGGGCCCTAATAAGGTTAGATGTGTGGATCTTGGAGAAATTGGATCCATATTTGAATGAATTGGATGTTGTACTTGAGATCAAGTACCAGATGGGATTTGAATGTGACTAGACCAAAGGAATTGGATTATTGAACTCAGATCTTATGAGAGTTGGATGATTGATCTGGATTTCATGTCAATATTTTGGACTTGGATCTCATGTGACTCAAATTAATAATACAAACCTCTATCCAAAACCCTAAACCATGAGATCGGATCATTAAATTTCATTTTGGATTTGGATCATGAAGTTTGAATAAAAAATCATTTGCGAACTCGATCAACTCTCAGTTAGGGTTTGAACCTAAGACCAGTTAGAATGATCCTAAGCCCAAACCTTGTTTCTCGATCAACAATTGAAAATTTGCTTTGTCTTTAATCAATAAATTTGGATTTGAACTTTGAATTAATATTTCCCTAAGTCCACATCCCATATGTAGCGATAAGATCTCAATTATATATTGTATCTAGTTTTGTATGCATTAATGTTAGATCAAGGAATCACCTTTTCCATAGATCTATGATGACACAAATCATGAAATATTTTCGTGATTCAAGAATTTCCAGCTCTTCTATTTTTTATGATTCACTTACTTTTCTAAAACTTCTCTATTTCAAATTTAGGACTCCCCTTTTGCGTTCAGGTTTGACGACAATCGTATTTTGAGACCTTAAACACTTAATATAGTCCTTAATCTGATTACTTTTGTGAAATGCCATAGGAATGGTCGTACCTTATACCAACTAGTCGAGTCCTATCTCTCATGGATTCCTACAATGAGACTACGGATGTAAGTCAATATTTTGTTATCTTCTGTTCATCTCATATGAACAGCCATGACATGCAAGAGTGCGAAAAGTTGCATGGTCAACAGAATTTACAGTTAATGTAATGGATTGACCATGCAAATGTGACATCACTAATCATGTGAATCAATCAACTAAATATATTAAAATCTAAAATAAAACAAGAAAATGACAAATTAATGATTAAATACATGAATATAACGAAACATAATAAGCAAGTTATGAATGAAATCAAGGAACTACATGACTATGCATGTGCATATGATCTAGTGGAGACAAATGGGATGTGGAAGAATAAGAGTATGTTTACGTGAAGTTCATGAAGGAGAGAGAGAGAAAGAGGCGTGAAAATCAAAGAGGGAGAGAAAGAGAAACTTGCCTTTTTCTTCTGTTCTTCTTCCTTCTTTCCTCCTTTCTAAACCTCATCCAAACCTCTTGGAACATCTTAGAAAAACCTTGGAAACCATGCACAAAGGGGAAGCAACTTATTTAACAAAAAGCAAAAAATATTCCAAGTAAAATAAAAGAGAGAGAGAGAAGAGAGCATGTCTTGGAAACCATGCATGAAGGAGATGCACATAGGGTTGGACAACCACCTACCACCTTTTATAAGAGTTTTGGCTAGATGTGTAAATCAGGCCCAAACAAGACTAATGCTTCAATAATGGCACACTTGGAGCTTCCCCCAACACAACAAAGTAATACTCAAGAGTCCTCACCCAAGAGGAAAAAAGAACATATATTGATTCCAATAAACACTACCTGAAGTGGCTAAAAAGCCATAAGCAAAATAGTGGAGAATGTACACTATTTATAAAGGAGAGAACAAAAGGGAGAAGAGAGCTAGCCGTTTGGACTAGTCCCTTTTTGAGAATAATGAAAAAAAAGGGATAAAATAGGGAAAGTAAAAATACATAAAAAAGGAAAAATTACATAAGTATCCTAATATCCAAACATATATATATATATATATATATACATTTGGAATACATACATTCTAACACCCCCCTCAAACTTACAGTGTGATGACCGAAAGTTTGCCAAGGAGAAATTGAAACCTGGCAGCAGCAAGAGCTTTGGTGAAGAAATCTCCAAGTTGATACTCAGATGGAACATAGAAGAGAACAATGTTTTTCTAAATAAATTTTTCACGAACATAATGACAATTCATCTCTATATGTTTTGTTCTTTCGTGAAATGTATAATTGTTGGCAATATAGATTGCACTTTTGTTGTCACAATAAAACTTGATAGGATTCGTGATGTGAATTCTCATGTCATTCAACAAACTTTTGAGCCACACAATTTCTATTGTTGTAGATATCATGACACGATACTCAGCTTCTGTTGATGAGAGAGATACCTTATTTTGTTTCTTGCATCGCCAGAAAATTAAGGAATCACCTAAAAACAAAGAAAAACAAGTGGTAGAGTGCCTATTATTAGAATCTCCACCCCAATCAGCTTTTGTATAAGCAACTAGTTCTAATGCACAAGAGGAAGACAAGAAGAGTCTTTGTTGATAGTGTTTTAACATAACACACGATTCACATGGCTGCTCCCATGTGCACAGAAGTGGGTCTTTGTTATAATTGACTTATAACATAAACAACATGAACAATATCCGGACTAGTGATAGAGAGATAAGAGAGAGCACCAACAATTTGTCGAAAAAGAGTGGGGTTCTCAAAAACCTCTCTATCAACAATCTTCATTTTTACTTCCAGAGCTTCTGGAGTATCGACAAGCTTGTTGTCTGAAATCCCTGTTCTGTTAATTAATTCACTAGCAAACTTCATCTGAGAAAGCAGATAGCCTTGTTTGTTATAAGCAACTTCAATACCAAGAAAATACGTTAGTCTTTTGTTTGCATCCCAAAATTTTTAGTTTGGTTGTTGAGTGCTCCAGAAAAATGAGTTTTTGTTTTGAAATAGGAAAGAAAGGGACTCGCCCGTCAGTACGAGGGCCGACCGTTCCCGGCACCTTTACTGGGGGTAATCAACCCAAAGGCTATGTTTATTATTGATGCACTTTGTTTTAACTTGAACATCTCTTTGATTCTATATGCAGTGTAGAAAAATATTGAAAGTTTGATGTTTCAAACTTTTGAAAAAGTTCTTGAAGAGTTGCTTGAGAATGTGAAATGTTTTGGGAAAACTAGAAGGAAATCCTTGTGAATATCATTGGAAAACTTGAAAAGTCATTTTGAAATCATTTTAATGTTCTCTTAAGACTTTAAGTAGGCTTGAGAATTTGCTGTAATTCGGTTACCACCTAGTTAGAGCTCCATCTCATCTTGCTTAAATTCTTTTAGAGATGTGTTTGTGCTCATTTGTGATATTGAGTGGAAGTAAATGCATGGATGCATCAATCCTAAGATAAATGAAAGAAAAATGACTCATTCCTACCATAACATTCATCTAAGGCATTCCTACCATAACATACATCTAAGATTTTTGTTATTATAGTTATCATATATATGAAGGAAAAGTTTTTGAAAATGGATTGGGGTTGTAGACCATCAAGCATGAATCCAATATTGGATCATTACTTGGTTTGTAGTCTTGATAAAGTCGGCAAATGAAAAATTAAAATCTTACATTGTAAGATATTGAAAGAATGGAAAAGATGAAGGAATACATCCCAAGAGGGATATAGAGAAAGAAAAATATCTTAAAAATCATAAAATCACATGTTTTGAAAAAGAAAGATATGTGTTTGTATACATATATGAAAGCTTATGAAAATGAGGTTTATATCAAGTAGAGAAGAGAAGATCATTTTAGAAAGAGAAAGAAAAATTTTAAAATGGAATACACGTACATATATATATTTATATATACGTATACGAGAGTTTATAAAAGTATGTTAAATCATGGAAAGAGAAACAACAAAGAAAGATATTCATGTGCATGCATACGTATATAACATGTATATACACATACGTTTTCATGAATATGAAAATCAATGAATGATTTGAAAATAGCCGACTTCAAATTTTGATATAGGCCGGAAGGGAGCTTGGACTTATGCAAGAGCCTAAGCTAAGTCTCCAAGGCCGCATTAGAGAGATTTCTTTTGAAAATATTTTGAAAAATATGATTTATATAAAAACATAGAATGTTATGATTTTGTTTTCCACAAGGGATATATTTCTTCCACCGTTGGGTATGAAAGAAAAAAAATCATACAATAAGATGCTCATTAGGGTTCCTAATGGGATGATTAAAAAAAAACTAACGAGAAATGTCATGCAAATGCATATTAACATGTACATATTCGTGAGAGTTTCCCCGGGTTGGACAAGTCTCAACATCAAAAATCAATATGAAGACATAGAATCCCCAAACCACACTCTCATTCCCACCATACATTCACATATAGATGGAAAACCAAACAACTATGCATGGGTGATACATGGACAATATTCAAGGAAGGAAAGAGAGAGAGAGAGAGAGAGAGAGGATGATAGGAAGAGAAAGATTCAACTAGGAAGGAGAGCATAATATAACTATGAAATAAAGGATCATCTTATATTTCCATGCTCCCAGTGCACTTGAGCATAGCCACTTGTCTCTAAGAAGAGATTGAATGCTATCTCCTTTGGCCATGGAGAAATGAAGAAGAGAGGAAAATGAATAAAGAAAGAGATGAGATATTAATTACATACCTCTAGTGAGAATAACTTTTAGAAAAATGAACACCTAGGATTGAAGATCCCCTTGAGTGAAGCTCCAAGATGATGCCTCCAAGAGGGTTGTGGCTTGCTCCAAGTTGGAGAGGAGTGGAAAGAGGAAGAGGGAGAGAGAGAGAGCTCAAGAGAAACTCTAAGTCTTCAAGTAAGAATACACCAGAGTTTCTCTCAAGGGCCAATCTTGCCCAAGAGGGGGGAAGTGAGGGGTATTTATAGAGGATTTTGGAGCCAAAACCTTAAATTTGAATTTTTTGACCTAAAAAGACTAAAATCACCCTCTAAAAGGAAACTTTTTGTCAAAAGGAAGGGCAAATGGGTCATGTCCACTCAAAAAGACTAAAATTACAGGAGATTTTTTGTCATAAAAAAGGCAAATTGATCTTGTCCACCCAAAAAGACTAAAATCACCCTCTAAAAGGAGACTTTTTGTCAAAAAAAGGACAAATTGGTCTTGTCTACCCAAAAATACTAAAATCACCCTCTAAAAAGAGACTTTTTGTCAAAAGAAAGGGCAAATTGGTCTTGTCCACCCAAAAAAGACTAAAATGATCCTCTAAAAGGATATTTTTTTTGTCAAAAATAAGGGCAAATTGGTCTTGTCCACACAAAAAAGACTAAAATCACCTTCTAAAAGGAGACTTTTTGTTAAAAGAAAAGGCAAATTGGTCTTGTCCACCCAAAAAGACTAAAATTACCTTCTAAAAGGAGATTTTTTGTCAAAAAGAAGGGTAAATTGGTTTTGTCCACCCAAAAAGACTGAAATTGCCCTTTAAAAGGAGGTTCTTTGTCAAAAAGGAGGTGCAAATGAGTTTTGTTTACCAAAAAGACCAAAATTACCCTATAAAAGGAGGTTCTTTATAAAAAAGGTAGGGCAAATGGGTCTCAAATGCTTGATTTGGATTTGAACTTGGGTTTTTGGATCTAATTTGGATTTGGATTGTGGCTTTGGACCAATTTAGATCCAAAAATTGGGTTTTATGTTTTTAATAAAAGAGGGCATTATTTTTGGAAAAAATTGGGGTGATTACAGATGCCCCTCTTTGTTACTGAGCTGGTGCTAACCGTGCTTAGTGAAAAAGATAAGCACCACAAATTCTTCAAACAAAACATTTTTGGAGAGATGTTTCAGGCTTAACCCCTTGCCTGAATGGGTTGTTTGAGCTTATATTGCAGGTTTAACCCATTGCCTGCATGGGTTTGCCAATATTGAATTCAGGTTTAACCTCCCTGAAATGGGTTGCCTTGGCTCACATTGCAAGTTTAACCCCTTACCTGTGTGCATTGCGTTAGCTTGCAGGTCCAACTGCTTACCTGTGTGGGCTGCGTTGACTTGTAGTGCAGGTTTAACACCTTTACTTGCGTGGGTTGCTTTGGCTTGCAGTGCAGGTTTAACCCCTTATCTGTGTGGGTTGCACTTTTGTCCATAATTTTAGGTTTTACCCATTTCCTGAATAGGTTGCTCAATAACAAGTGGCAATGCCAGGAAAGAACCCTCATCTCCTCGAATACCTCTGTTGCTACAAGGAATGAAATCCTATTGCTCTGTCATTGGTTGTAACAAGAAAACTTCATATCACCTCGAGTGCCTTTTGGTGAAATTTTTGTTTTCACTCAAAGCTGGACTTTGAACTTGTTAAAATTCCCCAAACTAGCGTTTGGGATGAGCTTGCTTCGAGAAAACCCTTAGCCAAACGGCCAAGTTGCACTTGCTCCATAAAATCTCCTTGTCTAATGACATGGTTGAGCTAGCTTTAGAAAGCTCCAAGCCTAGCGGCTGGATTGCGCTTGGTTCAAATCTTTAGCTTAACAGCTGAATTGATTTGATTGGGATATTATCTCTTTTTCTATGGACAATGATAATTGTTCATGAAAAATATTTGTCACAAAAGAAATTAAGAAATGTCTTTGAAATATTAAAAAAATGCCCCAGTATTAGCAATTTGCCATGATTGATAAAGGAAAGAATGTTGCGTAGAAGATAAATGGTTGATGTCTTGGATTGAGACTAAGGGGAATAAAATAATGAAAATTACTTCAATCAAATAAGATATGAGGAAAATTATATAAAGGAGATATATGTTCCACTAACAGGAAAATAAGGGTGCAAGGTAATGACATATATGAACTTTGGTATGCAAGAATTTTTGTTTTGTCTCTGAGAAGAAGAAATTGAGACAAAGCCTGTATGAGGGAAATTTGTTATAAGAATATGAACAGTGGATGATAATTCTCATAGCGAGATATCAAGTTGATAATGTAGGAAAACAGAGAATCTTAGTTTTCAAATGATTAAATCTCGAGTAGAGTATAAATATATGATGTTTGATTCATGAAGATATAGATTGAACCGGGGTGAATGAATAAATCCAAAATTAGATGTCCAACGATTAAAAATAGAATATAATCGGAGCATTAGAAAAAATTTTGGAATAAATGATGACCCAATAAAATCATGAAAGTAGTAAAATGGTAGAAAGACACACAATATGTATTGAAGCCGAAAAATTATTGGGCTAAATATAAATGAGAAAAAAAGAGGAATGTATGGCCCGAGTCAAGCTCGTGTTGATCACAGACTCAGATTGAGGTGGAGAAATTAATGAAAGTTGCCTCAATAGAATGAAAGGACAAAATTATATAAAGAAAAGTGATATGTGAAGATGAAGGGTAATATCACGTGTCTGAGCTCGGATATAAAAGAATTTTGACACGAAATTGAGACAAAGCTTGAAAGAAAGGACTTTGTTGTAGAAATATGGTTGGTAAATAGTGATTTTCTAAGCAAGATAGAAAGTTGATAATATAGGAAAATAGAGAGAATTATGAACAATTTATGACATGTGAAGAATATTAACTTTGAAAGGATTGGACCTCCAGTAGAGTTGATTCATATAGATTCAATAAATGGAAATCACATGTCTGGTGATTGAAAATTGAGTATAGTCGAGTAAAGTAAATATTGGTATTCAATTTGGAATAAATGATAGCCCAATGAAATAATGAAAGTAATAAAATAGGGAGAAGTATATATTGTAGGTGTTGATGCTAGAAAATTGTCAAGCAAAATCACTTTCAAGAATGACTCTGGACAAATAAATGATGGATTGATAAGGAACAATTGATGTCCCAAATTATGGAAGTAGTATAATATAAAGAAATACACCCTATGAGTATTAAGGATAAGGAAAAGAATGTACGACCTAAGCCAAGCAAAGTTGGTAATTGTGTTAGAAAACATGAGGTAAGACAAATAAATGAGAGATTGACAAAGTATAATGAAATGTAGAAAAAAAAAATGAACTTGTTAAGGAATAATTGATGACCCAATGAAATTATGGAAGTAGTAAAATATGTGGAAAGACACGAAACTTGAAAAAAATGTTTGGCATAAAATTAGGGAAAAAGGAATGCATGACATAAGTCAAGCAAAGATTGGTAATTGAGTCAATACTTGGCTCTCATGTTCAAGAATATGAAGCTGGACCAATGAATAAATGAGGAATTGAAAATGTGGATCTTGAAGTTTCTGAAAAACGGATTTCTTGAATGACAATATTTGAAAAATCAATGTCATTTAGATAGTAGGGTTAAAGTATGAGTTTATGATGTGGTCATGCTAGAGATGATTGAAGAAGACATTGATTGAAATGAGAAAGATGTTATGTAAAATTGATCAAAGATTGTAGAAGATGCACATGCAATCATCATACAATGATAAACATCGAGCATTTTTGAAAATCACCTTTATCATGCATATATTTGAAAAAGGAGCAAAGGATCCTAATTGAGTTTAGTTTGATCAATTATGATTATCTCATGTAAGATATGCCAATATACTTTAGCCAAGAGGCTTAGTACAAGCATAAAATTCTCCATTAGGCAACTAAGGGTAAGGTTTATCCACCTCTTCTTGATCACTCGTCAATATACCATAAATTACCATTCATGGTACTAACGAGGGGGCTTTCCCGCCCAAGGTGTGGTCTAGTTGTAAGGCTTAGTCTTGTGCTACCGCCTAAGACCAAGCCCAGCAACATGATGACTGGGACAAATAGGTAATATAAATTTTTGAAATATGAGCAAGCATGCAAAATCGGATGTCTCTAATGCAATGTTGCCTAAAATAGTGATTAAAATATGTGGAAAAGCAAACAAACATTGTTTAAAATCAAGGCTTAAATTGAGGAGGGTTGTATTTGATCCAAGATCTAGGTGAACATGATTGACCCTCCTCAATTAGTCTTATATGCAAGAGAGGAAACATAATCATCAAGCAATGTAATGAAATACAGATGGGGTCAAGGCCAAAGTTGGGGACATGCTTTATCATCGGCATATGTGAGATGTTTAAGTTAGTGAAAATGCATCATTTCTAATCATAGCTAAACGATGACGGGTCCCATCACGGTCGCCATCTATTTGCATACCAAAATTTTTAGTTCGGTTTTGGAGTGTTCCAGAAAAATGAGTTTTTGTTTTGAAATAGGAAAGAAAGGGACTCACCCGTCGGTACGAGGGCCGACCGTTCCCAGTACCTTTACCAGGGGTAATCAACCCAAGGGCTATGTTTATTATTGATGCACTTCGTTTTAACTTGAACATATTTTTGATTCTATATGCGGTGTAGAAAAATATTGAAAGTTTGATGTTTCAAACTTTTGAAAAGGTTCTTGAAGAGTTGCTTGAGAATGTGAAATGTTTTGGGAAAACTAGAAGGAAATCCTTGTGAATATCATTGGAAAAATTAAAAAGTCATTTTGAAATCATTTTAGTGTTCTCTTAAGACTTTAAGTAGGCTTGAGATTTTGCTCTAATTCGATTACCACCTAGTTAGAGCTCCATCTCATCTTGTTTAAATTCTTTTAGAGATGTGTTTGTACTCATTTGTGATATTGAGTGGAAGTGAATGCATGGATGCATCAATCCTAAGATGAATGGAAGAAAAATGACTCATTCCTACCACAACATTCATCTAAGGTATTCCTACCATAACATACATATAAGATTTTTGGTTTTATAATTATCATATATATGAAGGAAAAGTTTTTGAAAATGGATTGGGGTTGTAGACCATCAAGCATGAACCCAATATTGGATCATTACTTGGTTTGTGGTCTTGATGAAGTCGGCAAATGAAAAATTAAAATCTTACATGGTAAGATATAGAAAGAATGGAAAAGATGAAGGACTACATCCCAAGAGGGATATAGAGAAAGAAAAATATCTTAAAAATCATAAAATCACATGTTTTGAAAAAGAAAGATATGTGTTTGTATACATATATGAAAGCTTATGAAAATGATGTTTATATCAAGTAGAGAAGAGAAGATCATTTTAGAAAGAGAAAGAGAAATTCTAAAATGGAATACACGTACATATATATATTTATATTTACGTATACGAGAGTTTATAAAAGTATGTTAAATCAAGGAAAGAGAAACAACAAAGAAAGATATTCATGTGCATGCATACGTATATAACATGTATATACACATACGCTTTCATGAATATGAAAATCAATGAATGATTTGAAAATAGCCGACTTCAAATTTTGATATAGGTCGGAAGGGAGCTTGGACTTATGCAAGAGCCTAAGCTAAGTCTCCAAGGCCGCATTAGAGAGATTTCTTTTGAAAATATTTTAGAAAATATGATTTATATAAAAACATAGAATGTTATGATTTTGTTTTCCACAAGGGATATATTTCTTCCACCGTTGGGTATGAAAGAAAAAAAATCATACAATAAGATGCTCATTAGGGTTCCTAATGGGATGATTAAAAAAAAACTAACACGAAATGTCATGCAAATGCATATTAACATGTACATATTCGTGAGGGTTTCCCCGGGTTGGACAAGTCCCAACATCAAAAATCAATATGAAGACAAAGAATCCCCAAACCACACTCTCATTCCCACCATACATTCACATATAGATGGAAAACCAAACAACTATGCATGGGTGATACATGGACAATATTCAAGGAAGGAAAGAGAGAGAGAGAGAGAGAGAGAGAGGATGGTAGGAAGAGAAAGATTCAACTAGGAAGGAGAGCATAATATAACTATGAAATAAAGGATCATCTCATATTTCCATGCTCCCGGTGCACTTGATCATAGCCTCTTGTCTCTAAGAAGAGATTGAATGCTATCTCCTTTGGCCATGGGGAGATGAAGAAGAAAGGAAAATGAAGAAAGAAAGAGATGAGATATAAATTACATATCTCTAGTGAGAATAACTTTTAGAAAAATGAACACCTAGGATTGAAGATCCCCTTGAGTGAAGCTCCAAGATGATGCCTCCAAGAGGGTTGTGGCTTGCTCCAAGTTGGAGAGGAGTGGAAAGAGGAAGAGGGAGAGAGAGAGAGAGCTCAAGAGAAACTCTAAGTCTTCAAGTAAGAATACACCAGAGTTTCTCTCAAGGACCAATCTTGCCCAAGAGGGGGAAGTGGAGGGTATTTATAGAGGATTTTGGAGCCAAAACCTTAAATTTGAATTTTTTGACCTAAAAAGACTAAAATCACCATCTAAAAGGAGACTTTTTGTCAAAAGAAAGGGTAAATGGGTCATGTCCATCCAAAAAGACTAAAATTTGCCCTTTAAAAAGAGATCTTTTATGAAAAGGAAGGGTAAATTGGTCTTGTCCACCCAAAACGAATAAATCACCATCTAAAAGGAGACTTTTTGTCAAAAGAAAAGACAAATTGATCTTGTCCACCCAAAAATACTAAAATCACCCTCTAAAAGGAGACTTTTTGTCAAAAGAAAGGGCAAATTGGTCTTATCCACCCAAAAAGACTAAAATCACCCTCTAAAAGGAGTTTTTTTGGTAAAAAAGAAGGGCAAATTGGTATTGTCCACCCAAAAAGACTAAAATCACCCTCTAAAAAGAGACTTTTTGTCAAAAGAAAGGGTAAATTGGTATTGTCCACTCAAAAAGACTAAATCACTCTCTAAAAGGAGATTTTTTTATCAAAAGGAAGGGCAAATTGGTCTTGTCTATCTAAAAAGACTAAAATTACCCTCTAAAAGGAGGTTCTTTGTAAAAAAGAAGGAGCAAATGAGTCTTGTTTACCAAAAAGACTAAAATTACCCTCTAGGAGGAGGTTCTTTATAAAAAAGGAAGGACAAATGGGTCTCAAATGCTTGATTTGGATTTGAACTTGGGTTTTTTGATCTAATTTGGATTTGGATTGTGGCTTTGGACCAATTTAGATCCAAAAATTGGGTTTTGTGTTTTTAATAAAAGAGGGCATTATTTTTAAAAAAATTTGGGGTGATTACATCTTCCCAAATTAGTCATTTGAAAGCATTTCTTAAGAAAATGTTTTATTTCTATGATTCCTTTTTCATCACTCCCAGTGATTACCATATCATCAACATATAATAATAAAATAATTATGCCTACCGAAGTATTTTCATAAACATGGCTGTATCAGAGTAACAAGATTTAAATCTTGATTAAACATGACACTACTAAATTTGTCAAATCAGACCTTGAGAGCTTGTTTTAAACCATACAAAGCTTTCTTAAGTTGCAAAACCTTGTTTTGAGGTAGATCCAATTCAGGATGAGCACTCATGAAAACTTCTTCATTTCAATGACAATTTAGGAAAGTATTTTTAATATCCATTTGAAACATGAGCTACTGTTTGATAGAAACAACAACAATAAGAGATCTAATAGAGGTTATACGAGCAACAGGGGCAAATGTTTCTTCATAGTCAATCTCATACTCTTGAGCATAACCCTTAGCAACAAGTCTAGCTTTATATCTTTTCAAGGACCCATCATTCTTAGTTTTAACTTTATAAATCCATCTACATCCTTTTGCTTTTTCCCTAGAGAAACAATATCCTAAGTCTCATTACTTTCAAGAGCTTTAAGTTCTTGGTTCATAGCATCAATCCAATTTTGGTCATCCTTAGCCTCAAGATAAGATGATGGCTCATAAAATGAATGATGTGCCATGAGACAAGTTCTATACTTAGGAGAAAAATACTCATAAGAAATGAATCTTTGAGGAGGCATTATATGTCTTTGAGACCTCCTAAGATTGGCTTGATCAATTTCTTGTGTAGTATGATCTCTTGGAAGATTAGTTGAACAATCTTCTACAACTTCTTCCATTGGTTCCTCATTATCGGATTCATCATCATCATCCGTCCATAGGAAAACATAATCTTCTAGCTGCTTGGGCTCATTTTTGAAACCATCTTCGTTTTCCAAAAAGACTGTTTCTAGTAACATATACTTTATCCCGTTCAATATCATAACATCCATAGCCTTTTTGGGTTTCTGAATAACCAATAAAAACACATTTAATAGCTTTGGAAAAAAACTTGTCATCTTTGTCACTTAACACAAAACATTTGCAACAAAAAACCTTAAGTCTATTTTAATTAGGTTTTATATCGTGCAATTTTTCAACTGGAAAAATATATTTCAAAAGTTTGGTAGGCATTCTATTAATCAAATTGGTTGATGTCAAAACAGCCTCGGCCCAAAAATTTTTAGGAACATTTTTTGATAAAAAGAAGTGTTCTTGTGGTTTCAATAATGTGCATATGTTTTCTTTTAGCCACTCCATTTTATTGTGAAGTGTTAGGACAAGATCTTTGATGCACAATGTCTTTATCTTTTAGAAATTGTTGAAATTCATTTGACATAAATTCTTCTCCCGAGTCACTTCTAAAGATTTTGATATTGAAGCCAAATTGGGTTTTGATCATGTTATAGAAATCCTTGAAGTTTGCAAATACCTCCGACTTGTGTCTGAGAAAATAAACCCAAGTGTGCCTAGAATAATCATCAATAAAGATCACATAATACAATAATCTTCATTTTGACATAATAGGAGTGAGTCCCCACACATCCGAATGCACCAAATCAAAAGTAAGACTTTCATTTTTGCCTTGATACAATCATTACAACAAAAGTTTTTTTGGCAATACTTTTCCAAGAAGGGAAGATGAGACATTTTTTTTATATTTGAATGTCCAAGTCTTTGGTGCCAAGTTTGAATGTCACACTCGATGATATTGCATGAAGGTCTTGATAGGTCCAAAAAGTCTATGTAGTAGAGATCATTTGTTTTAAAACCTTCCCCAATCATCTTCTTGGATAGACGGTCCTGTGTCAAGCATTTATATTGTGAGACAATTATATCAAAACCAAGGTCAGCCATTTGAAAAACGGACAACAAATTTAAGTTTAGTATAGGAATACATCGAACTTGAGGTACTTTTAAAACTTTTGATTCAAAAGTTTGATCTATATTTCCAACAAAATCTATTTCAAGAAAAGTTCCATCGGCCATTTTTACAAATGGATATGAATTATTTTTGGTGCATTCGGTGAGAAGGGATCCACAAGAAGTCATATGAAAAGATGCACCCGCATCAATAATGCAAGAATACTTACTTGATAAGGTAGATGCTACGGTAGCTCCCAATGTTGAAGGTGTGCTTCCTCCCTTAAACAAAGGTTGAAGAGCTTCAATAAGCTTAGGTTAAAAAGCACTTACAAGTTGATCGAGTTGAAAAGGGCTAGTTTCTTTCCTTTCTTCTTGCATGGGAGCCGCCACATTGCTTCTTTTGTCATAAATTCTTAGTTTTGGAAATCTAGGTTTTGTATGTCCTTCTTCTTGGTAATGATAACAAGTAATTCTTCTTCTTGCTCCTTCATTTACTCGGTTGAAGTGTGGAGGTCTATAAGTTGTCATATGAGCACCGGATTTTGAAGTAGCAAGAACACTATCATTCTTCTCTTTAGAAAAATTTAGTCTATTTTCTTCCATTTGAAGCTCGGCTATGGCTTCATTCATAGATGGCAATTTATGTCTATGGAGCAAGGAAGTTTTGACTCCATCATATTCGGGTCTAAGACCAATAATGAAATTATAAAACTTTTCCCTTTGGATTTGTTTTTCCCTTATTCCAATGTCTCTTGGATCATATAATTCGGGTTCAAATAGAGCAAGTTCGTCCCATAATTGTTCCATTTCTTTAACGTATTCTTTAATGGACTTATCCCCTTGTTGGAGACTTGCAATCTTCATTTGAAGATTGCACATGTAAGCCACATCTTTCATAGTGTAGGTTTTCTTAAGGCATTCCCAAGCTTCATGAGCAAAATTATGTTTTGCTATTTGACCCATGGTGGTAGTATCGACACAAGCAATAATCCAAGTTATAATCTTATGGTGTCCTATCTTCCACTGTTCTCATTTTCTCTCATATTCATTCATAGCTTTATCTTTTTCAACTCCATCTAGTTCTTGGGCTTTACCATCTATGGTTTTGGTTAGGACTAATTGTGGTTCATATTTAGACCCATCAATAAGATCCCATAAGCCTTTACTTCTAATGAAATGTTTTATAATTTTTGCCCAATAAACATAATTTGATGAAGTAAATTTGGGAAGAGGAGTAGAATAAGTTCTTTCATCCATAATGTGTACCTTGTAGAGGAGATGTTGAGATAGCGCAAGAATGAAGAAAACAGCCACAAGAAATAGAAGCTTTTGACGCACCAAAAACAGCCACAATCTTCACCACCAAGGGACACATCACGAAAATCACCAAAAGAGGCCAGCAAAAAAACAACACCTTCTTGTGTCAAATTTCAGTCAGCAAAATATCGAGCACTTGGAGTGCTTCACAACTCCAAAGGAAGAGTAAGAGCTGAAACTTCAAACTTGAAGGACAGCAAGATCAATAGCCAAAATGTGTCTCTGATACCACGTAAAACAGGCCCAATCAAGACTAATGCTTCAATAATGTCACACTTGAAGCTTCCACCAACACAACAAAGTAATACTCAAGAGGCCTCACCCAAGAGGAACAAAGAACATATATTGATTCCAATAAACACTACAAGAAGTGGCTAAAAAGCCATAAGCAAAATAGTGGAGAATGTACACTATTTATAGAGGAGAGAACAAAAGGGAGAAGAGATAGTCCATATATATATATATACATATACGGCATATATTAGATGACTAATATATGTAATATATATATAAATATATATGTATACATTTGAAATACATACATTCTAACAAGATGTTAGCCAATTGAGACAAATTAGTTTTTTAAAAGACATCAAATCATGGATTGATGAGGCACCAGATACATCTATGGTGGGGATTTGGTTAAAAAATTGATCAAGGGCACAATTTTTAATAGATATTATTGATGCTTTAAATTAATTCCAGGAAAATAGGAGTGGGGGAAGCACTTCTAGGGTTCCCTTTTTGAAAATCGTGAAAAACCCAAGGCAACCCTGAGATGGACAACTATGATCAATCTGTTTCAAGTTGGATTAGCTTTCAGCATTGGGTTGAAGAAACAATGCTTGATCTAGATTTTGATATGAATTCTGAGTATGGATTCAGCTGTAGCATATGAAACATGTAAGTTAAGTTCATGTGGTTCCTAACTAAGAAAAATATAAAACCATGCTCATTTACCAAATGATAATGTTGCCTCTAATGCAAAAACCATGTTCTTCAAGTCATGGTGGACATCAAACTATGTAGGATCATAGACACTGAAAACTATATGTTCATGTGAAATTTCGTGGGAAAATGGTATGATTTGCCACTGAAAAATCAAAATCTTCAAAATTGACCAAGCCCTAACTTGTGGAGGGCAAAATGGAAAATAGTGATTTTGAACTTGTAGGTGAAAAATAGATTTACTAAAACTCTCTTCGAGTGATGTTGAAGCCATTAGTGTTCTCGTACTGAAAATGAGAATCCGAGATTCATTAGAATTTAGCTCCGAAGCCACATGTGAAGATGTCTAGATTCAAACAAGATAGTGTACTCTATGGCACTGATTAATTGTATGGTCTGGAGGTGCTATATTCAAACTGAAGTTGTTACTTTGTTGAGATGTTTTTGCTTACACTGATTAAAAAATTACTAATTGATTTCCAATGAAGTAGGCCGAATTAAGCTAAAAATAGTTAGTTTTGATACTAAAGAACATGTTGTTAGCTCGACATAGGCTGACAGCCCTTAAATTAAGATGAAGGAGAGAGAGTGACTTTGATGTTAGGAAAACTCTCTAGAGCTCAATTTAAGAAGAGTTAGTGGAGAATAACTTAAAAATACTCTCATGTCACTGAAAAAACCTTAACATGAGCTCCATGGGTATCGACAAAGTATCAATCCCGAGAATTATCTAAATCATTAAGCCAGGGAGCTCATTTCAGCTGAAATGAAGGGAAACAGATGGTTTGTATTGATAATTTGGCCCTATAAATTAAAGGTTTCACTGAAAATAGTCCATTGACACTGAAAAAGTTTGAAAACGAAGTTGGTGGGATAAACATACAATCTAGTTTGAAGAAATTGCCAAAAAAAGTAGAAATGGACCATTTTGAGCAGAATTCAGCCAAATGTGAGCTGGAAAATGGGCTGTGGAAGCTCCTAGTGATTCGCAAATATGAGAATTTTCATAATTGAAATAGTAGAACAAAATTCTCGAAGTTCTAAAGCTATTTTATGAAAATTGGATCAAACTCGAGCAAAATGAGGGTGATCTATGGCAAAATGGTAAATTTTCCAACTGACAGTAGGCTAGTGACCTGGGTCAATTGCCTATCATTTGGATTGTGAAGTCCTTGTCTGTGTGATCCTTGGCCTTTGCATCCAAAAGTGTTTGAGAAAATTAGCACATTAAGAGGGGTAAAAAGGTTATTTTGACAATACAAAATTTGGGGTGTCTACAGATGCCTTTTTTTGCTATTAAGCCTGTGTCAAGCTGTGGTTAATAGCAAAGATAAGACCTCGGATTTTGAAATCATTTTGCAAATGTTGTGAGGAGGATTCCTTTGTAGAAACAAAATGCCTTATTCCAAACATGGTGAGAATTTGAAATATGGTAATTGTGAAGATCTGTTACTCCAAACATTTTTGTAATCAAGGATATCCATTTTGAGATTTGTGAAAATTTGTTGCTCTAAACATTGTAACAAAAGATGGCTTGAGTTTGAGAACTGAGTAGTAATTATTAGAACTCATAATCTAAAAAAATGTCCCAGTTGGTGAATTTGGTGAAAATTGTGAAAGTACATGATTCTGATAAAATGGGTGGGCCCATCGCCACACGGGCTAGGTAGGGTCCACATGTGGGTCCCACTTGGCGTTTTGGAATCTGAATTGAATCTAGTGATTGGATATGGGTTCAAATGACAATTGCAAATGGATTTGGGTTTCAAATCCTAATTCGGATCCATTGGGTTTTGTGCTATGAGTCAAATTCATTATTTTACCTAAATTGTGTTTAGATTTCAAAATTCATTTGAAATTCAAGTGTTGAGATGAAAAAATTTTGAGCTTTAACACGTGTCAAACAAATAATGTAACAACAACGGAAGTGCCAGAACAAGTTTACCATGAAATGTCAGTTCAAAGATATCTTAATATGGTCATACTAAAATGACTTCAACATTTTTGTGTATTCATCAATGACCTGTATAACAATAATGGATCATAAACGTTTGACAACCACAAGTAAAGAGCTTGAGCATGATAATACGCCTAAATAATTGATCTGACTTTGTGGCTGAAAATCATCCTCAATAATGACAATAAAATTGCTCGCAACAGTTTGATTCATTATACTTTTTTGGCTTTTGCACCTTTCGTCTGCATTCGAAGGTTAGTTTGTAAGTGCAAAAATACTAGTAAATAAAATCGATCATCAAAAGAAAAAAGATTTCAAGCTTACATTTTTTTTTTATCCTTCCTCCTCTATTTGTTTGGATTGAGTAGTTTTTCCCTTGGTTCTTGATGCTAGGGCATCTATCATGGTGCAGTGTAAGTCGGAGTAGCCACTGACCCATGTGTGGCCTCACTACGGGTTGGCTGGTTCCGTCTAAATGTTTTGTCATCATGCCTCTCATAAGGCCTTGCCCTGCCTGCAAAGGGTTGGCGCTTGACCTGCGTTCTCCCACCGTGTGATTGCTCGCCTGCCTTCTTGTGGTGATCCTTCTATGTCCTTGCCCAGTCCTCTTCTATGCATCTTGTCATGGTGACCGCCTCGTCCAAGTCACGAGGTCTGCTTGTCAAGACTTTGCTTTGCAGTCCATCCCGCAGCCCGCACACAAACTTGCCTGCTCTGGCCTCATCTGTAGTGTAAAGGTGTGGGCAATACACCTCCAAGTGTTGATATTTCGTAATGTATTATTCCAGGCTCAGCTGATTTTACTGTAAATCAAGAAACTCTTGCATTTTCTTGTCTCTGGCATGCACTCGAAAGTAAGTGCTGAAGAAGGAATCTCTAAACTGCTTTCAAAAGATTGACAGTTGGCCCGCAAATCATATCTCAATAGCCAATTGCCACCAATTCTTGGCATCACCCTTCAACAGATAAGATCCATAATTCACTTTGTCTTCTTCTAGCATCTTCAGAAGCCCAATGATGCGTTCAACATCCTCAATCCATTCTTTTGCCTTGTCTGGATTGCCTTCTCCTATAAAGATAGGCAGCTGCATTGCCATAAACTATTGGTACGACACCATCGTTGCCTTCTCCCGAAGTGGCACACTGGTGTCTCCAGTAGGGGATGTATGGCTCCCCTGATTACTGACCATCGACTGCACAAAGGAGGTCAGTGTCTGCAACATTGTCAGCAGTATAGTTTGCTAATCCATAGGTGGAGTCTATCTCGGTGGGGTTTGGGCACCCACACTAGTCTCGGCATTCTATTGCCCTGACGTACTGTCATCCACTGGGGAGCGAGCGGAGACTTGAATATGTAAAATGGTGGAATGAAGTCCGTCCATGTATTCTTTTGTCCTAGATCACCATGTTTAGTTCAAATGATGTAGACAACCAAATCAAATTGTGTCAAGCTTTGCCAAGTTTTCTCAAGTCTTGTCAAAGTTTTGTCATTGTCATTTTTCTCGTAGTATGCAAACAAAATTTGCCATTTTTTTAATTTATCGTTTGTGAAAATCATCTCTCATCAAATCAAAACCTGACATCGACAATTTTTCTTCTTACAAGTTGAATGTCTTTTTATGGTGGAGACCAGGAACCAACAAAGAAAAAGGATTGAGATGGAACTAGAACAACTGATCACATGAGGCATGGGAGAAGAATCCTCCTCAAGAACAACTCCCAAGACAGAAGCAAATGTTCCAGAGTATGAAGAATACAAGAGATTCAAAAAATACATGATCATGTTAAATGAAGAGCAAGATCGGGCAGGGAAAGCCAAAAAGAAAGGGAAAGAAGACAAAGAAATCTCCTCGAGCCATTCTGATTCTTCTGAAGGTGCTACTACAGAATCAAGTAATGAGGAGGAACAAATGGCTCTCAGGAAAAAAAGAAGGGAGAATCCTGGAAAGCCAAGATCTAGGAAGTTGAAAAGAAGTTGAATGCGGTTAAACTTAAAGGCAAGAATAAAAAATATTTTACTTGCGAAGACTTCTACCAAAGCTTCAAGAATGATAGGCACATCAAGAATTCTTTGTAGAATATTACAAATTCTACCACAATTGTAGAGCTCTCTCTCAGTGCTTCTTTAGGAGCTTAGAAGGAATTGCAACACAGTAGTATAGAGAACACATTAACCTTGTAGAGCTGAAAAATTGATCAACCTCTTCATCGAAAGATTCATTTAGAATGTCGAAACTGCCCCGACAATCACCACATTGTGCTATCTGATGCAGAGACCAATGAAAGGTTGGGGATTTTATTAAAGATAGAGGTCCTCTTGCAATAAGGTGAGAGACTAAATCTCCCAATCCCATGCATTGATACTGATTACTAACAGTTTGACACAGTCATTGAGGTGCTTCATTTCTACTGGTTTTATCAAATCTTTCATCAATCTCACTGAGAGGGCTGAGTGCATCAATCATGGTAAAATTCAAGAAAGATGCCAAAAAAAATAGCAAAAGTCAGAATGCCCTAACTAATATCATAGCCAATGCCGCTACCTTCAATAAGGAAAAGGCATACTACTTCGTAAGTAAAGGAGTAGCCAATAATGTCAGCAGCAATAGTGGCACCAACAACAAATATATTGGACGGGGATATGACATAAAGTTTACCCCATTGAAGCATAGTTATGAAGAAATCATGCACGAGCTGGTTGAAAGATATATTATGAGGAAAAACAAAGAGCAATTTTGTAAATTCTATCATGTTGTAGGGCATGATATAGAAGATTGTTTTGTGCTTAAAAACATAGTCCAAAATGAAGTTGACAAAGAAATAGTCAAGGTAGTCAGTTAATTGCCAGATAAGAACCCTTCTCCTAAGCATGAAAAAAAAACAGATGCAATGGTAAGATTTTTAAAAGGTCATCTGATCATGGTGGTAGATAAAAAGGGGAAAGCATCCCTTGACTTCTTTGGATTGTTATCTAGACAAAAGAAAAGGTCTACAAATGAGCAGGCCGAATAAGAAAAACATCATATTTGAACAGAGGTAGATCAAGGGACACAGATATGAGATCCAAAACCTTTGGAAGTCCTTTTTGAAAAGCTAGATTCTCTACCTCAAATCGAGAAGATAAAATTTAACCCTAGTCAAGGAGACAAATGTACTTTGAGACTATGGTTCGATCATATTTTGTGATGAATACTTGCCAAATGGAGGTACGTTGCATAATGAATAGTGGTTGAGATAATGGATGTCTGAGTTTCCCATGTCTTAATCGATGGAGGAGCCAACCTAAACATTTGTCCATAGTAGACTGTCTACACATTGAGTATAAGGCAAGCTGACTACACTCCATCATCAATCTTCATTCATAGATATGATGGATCGGGACAACCTTGCCTAGGCTGCATATGTCTCAATTTAGATATCTTTGGAATGCAATATCAGGTTTTGTTATGAATACTTGCCAAATGGAGGTACGTTGCATAATGAATAGTGGTTGAGATAATGGATGTCAGAGTTTCCCATGTCTTAATCAATGGAGGAACCAACCTGAACATTTGTCCACAGTAGGCTGTCTACACATTGAGTATAAGGCAAGCTGACTACACTCCATCATCAATCTTCATTCATAGATACGATGGATCGGGACAACCTTGCCTAGGCTGCATATGTCTCAATTTAGATATCTTTGGAATGCAGTATCAGGTTTTATTTCATGTGGTAAATATAGAATTTTCATTCAATTTGCTACTCGATAGGGCATGGATCTATGCCACCAATGCAGTTCCCTCCACACTACATCAGTGTGTCAAATGGGCTCAAGGCTTGAGTACCATCACAATTTATGTAGAGGACAGACAAAATTGCCTCATGCATCCAATGATTCTAGCCTCAATGTATGCAAGCGAGATGCCAAGTATCCAATTCTACAAGGAAAAAGAGCAAACTTGGAGCCTTAGTAAGTTAACCATTCACAAGCGCAAGAAACAAATATGGGTAGTGAAAGGCAGCAAGCCAGATCTATCCATAGCAAATTACAAAAAGCATCCATTGTTCAAGGATTTCTCTCAAAATCAGAAGGGATCTGACCTCTTTATGTGTCATGGTTATCATCCATTTTTACTGGCCTTGACAAACATGAAGATTGAATTTTCGAGCTAATTTCCTTGGTGGAGTAACGAAGCACTCGAGCCCTAGTATGCCCAAACTATGAAGAGGTGAACACAAAAGAAAAATTCAAGCCAGTGCCCTTCTTGAAAAGAAGCATCATAGGCGGATGTTCACAATATATTTAAAACAATGATCATTTTGTCATCATTGTACTTTAATAAACTGTTCGCACCCCACTCCCTTTTCAAGAAGGTCGAAATGCGAGTCAGCAAAATTCTTTTAAAATTGGGGTTTTGAGAAAATTTTCAAGAGAAAGGGATCCGCTCGTCGGTACGAGGTCCAACCGTTCCTGCCGCCTTTAACAGGGGTAATTAGACCAAGGACTAAAGATCATTTGGATCATATACGAGTTATTGATGTAAGTCCTATATGCTTATGCATTGAGGTTTTGGATTCAAGAACCGAAATTCATTTTTTTGAATAAATGAATTTGAATATTGGGGGTTTTCAAGTTGGTTTAAAATCCTTTGTTTTGGTGTTATTTGAAACACATAATTCTTGAGGATTTTTGAAGATTTGGAATTGAGTTCTTTGTTGTGAACTCTAGATGATGATGATCATCTTATGATAAAAATTGATTTTGAACTCTTCTTTTGTCAAATCATGTGATTTGTAGAATTCATTCTTTTGAAAGAACATAGGTTCCAAATTGTTAGAAAACATGTTGTTTTTCAAATGCACTTTGGCCAAAAGATTATGAATGCATTGCTTGTGTTTTCTTTTGAAGTTAAGTGAAGTTTACAAATTCTCATTGCAATATGACTTGGTCACTTTTTGCAACTTAAATTTGAATCACTTAATTTCTTGAGAATGTGCATGTGGTGCCATTGATTTTGAGTGAAAGTGAATGCATGAAACGAGAATGGAAACTATATGGAACATTCATTCTTCTCTCTCTCATAATCCATCAAGATTCATTCATATGAAACATACATTCTTCACTCCCTCATAATCTCTCAAAGTCCGTATTGCACGTCATACAATCTATACATGAAGATTGATTAAAATGTAGGACTTTCTCTATATGTGCTCATTATATGATTAAGCACATGAATTAGAGATGTAGTCCATAAGCTTGAGGCTTGACATAAAATTATCAAAATGATGAAAATATATAAATGATGTCAAGTTCAATCTTTGAAACGGATGGGAGACATGGATGACGTCCACTTTTGTCTCAAAATAGCTAAAAATCAGACCTTGTGTTGATTTAAATAGCTGAAAATTATGACATTGATTCCAATAAGGACTTGTTTCTTAGATAGAAACAATGAGTTTTTCAAATCTATTCAAATTCCAGATTTCGTAGTAATGAAATCATCAACTCCTTTGGATGATTCTAGGATGGTTGGTATTTCAAATACGTAAATTTTGATATTCTTAAACCAATTCCTATAAAACATGGTCTGATTTCAACAACATACATACATCTTACGTATGGGTTTGCTGAAATTAAGTAAAAATGAAATGAAAGTAATTTATAATCTTGCACTAGAAAAATCAATAAAAATGGCCAATTTCCTTAAAGACCGGTTTGGAAACATGTTCCAACCTGATTTTAAGGGAGGAATGTAATTTTTGACAAGAAATCGGATGCATATATGTACATATATAACAATGTATACATATACGTACCTTACTTTTCAAAATGAAATTTTATCAAGGGACCGCATGACTCATGAATCATGATGATTCATGGCTGGGTTCTTTTATGTAGGAAGATTGAGAACTTGTTTCAAATCTTCCCTACTACCTTGATTAATTAAATTGAAAGACATGAATCAAAATGACTGTGAATAAGAAAGAAAATAAAACAATACTCAAGCTTATTCGTCCATCATTTCGCCACGCAAGGGTGGATCACATTCATAAAAACGTATCCATCCCTTATAGGCATTTTCATCATACGTGATGTAGCAAAATCACTTTCTCACCGTGGGATTCTCTCATGGTAGGGAGTTCAAAATGGTATTAAGTTGGTTCCTTTGAAAGGGACGTGGCCTTGGGGCCCATTTCGAAATTTGATACTTGGGTTCATATTTAAGAAAAACCGACATATGCATGCATTATGCATTAACATGTACATTGAAGCGTAGGTTTCCCTTAGCTGGACATCATTCCCAGCCGTAAGCAAATGAAAATAAACCCTCCCACGAATTGTTGGAATTAAAATAAATCAACAATAAGCTAAAGTAGAAGAGAAGTGAGTTAAGATCACCTACCTTGCGGTCGGTCTTGATGTTTGTCTTTCGTCTTCACTTGTTTTCTAACCCAAGCAATCCTAAGCAAGAATCCAACCGTGGATTCAAGCTTAGCAAAGCTAGAATAAGAAATAGCTTGCTTGCTGGAATTTGGAGTGGTAAAGAGGGCTTCTCACCACGAAAATCCTAAGTAAGGGTTCACTTAAGCACCCTAACTTAGCAAAATCAATGGGGAGAATAGAAGAAAGTGAAGAAGAGAATGGGAGAAAAAGGGGAAGGGGGCTTGGACGAACCTCTTCTCTCTTCCTTGGCTTCTCCCTCCTAGCTCCTTGGCTGCAGCAATTTGATAGAATGCTCCAAAATTTCGTCCTCCCCCTTAGTGGCCAAGGGGAGGTTTATATAGAGGAGGAGGTGGGTTCAACCACCTTCTTAACTCACCTTGGGAACTTACTTAAGACCTTGGGGACTTGTAAAATGAGTTAAATAGACTTTAAAGGCTCTAATTGACCATTTCTCAGCCCATTTCCACGAGCTAGGTGGGCTGGGCTAGGTTTGGTCAACTTGGGTTCAGACCTAGGTGACCATTTTGACCAAAATTTTGGACGAAAATGCCCTTACACAGGGTTTTGCCCTTATTTTATACTATTTATTTTTTTTTTGTTTGAAATCGAGCTTATAAGGTTAAAACCTAGTTACTAAGCTCCAAATGCCATTGAATTATGATAATTAAATTTAAATTTTAATAAAATTTAAAAATTTTATCAAATTTGGTTCGAAAAGGGTATTTTCGTCCAAAACTTGATTGAAAATGGATTTCAACTGAATCAAACTTTCACTTGAGAAATTCAATTTAAATTTGGTATTTGATTCAAGCATTTGACAAATTCAAATGTTTATTTGCCTTTCATAAACCATTTTAGGCTTTTTAATCTTAAGTTGACCGCAGAAGGGCAAAATTGTCCAAATTGATCAATTTCGACCAATTGACCAAAGTCAAAGCTCATTTGCAAGTAGTTTGACTTTATTTGAGGTAATTTGATAAATTTGGGTCAAGAAAGCTCTTAATTGAGCTAAATTGTACTTTGACTGAGTTTAGTCAAAGTGGGTTTGGTTCGGTCAAAGTCTATTTTCGTCCATTAATTGGATCATGAGACAGACTTACGTTTTGACTATATTGAGCCCATTGTGACCGAACCTAGCTGGAATTGGCACCACATTTGAGTGCACCCGGGTCAAACCTACTTGGATTAAGTAGGTTAGGTGAGTTTGACCAGTCTAGTAATTGCTTCCTTGGAAATGATTTTTTTCTTTAAGGAGGATCTGGTTAAAGAAGAGAGAGAGACATAAATGTCTCTCTTTTCCTAGGTTTCTCCTTTATTTCTTCTTGAAAATGACTTTTCTTCAATTAATTTGAGAGAAAATATTTATTTATTTTTTTTTTTTGACATGGAGGGGGGCATGGCCCCTGGGGAGGGCTCTTGACCACACGGGCTAGGTGGGGCCCACACGTGGGTCCCACGTAGCATTTTAGACTGAATTAGATCCAATTCTTGGATCTAAGTCAAAATTTGCATTTTGCAATTGGATTTGGATTTCAAATGACATTTGCAATTGAATTTGGACTCGTAATCCTGCATTGGGATTCGTGTATCGGGTTAAATTCACGATTTGAATCTAATTGTTCTTTAGATTCGAAATTGGCTTTGAAATTGCAAATTTTCACAATTCTTTTGTGAAATTTTCACATTGCTTCAATTTTGATGTGGAAAAATTTGGGGTGTTAACAGATGCTCCTCTTTGTTGTTAAGCAAATTGAATAATTTGCTTAATAGCAAAGATTCACGCACCAAATTTTTGCAAATCGTTTGGAAAATCCATTTTTCAAATGATGTTGAACCATCCTCGCTCGAGGGGAAATGCTAGGCATAGACCTGAAATAAGAAGATCTTTCTCCATCTCATTGGAGACTTTGTAGAGGAATTAATGTTGGTTGAAAAATTTTGTAATTGTGAAAGTTTTTGCATTTGATGCTTTGAGAAATTTGCCTTCGATGCCTTCTAAACCATTGGCAAGTGCTTTTTCTCTTCTTTTACTTAATTTTTCACATACTCTCTTTTGCTTTTGAATTTTGATTTTCTTTTTGAGCCACCCTTCACTCTTGGGAGAAATTCCTCACCACCCCAAAAGCTACTACGGAGTTCCACCGCTTTGGCGGTTTTGTGTAGTTTGCTTTGTGTAATATCAAGTCTATCGGGCTTTCTTCTGAACCCTTGTAACAAGCTTTGGGCCGGTAACTCCTAGACCAGTTGGCCTCAGGGTACCAAATGTAAAACACTCCCCGGGCTTACTTGCTCGAATTCAGAAGGCTTTAGGAGACTTAATATAAGCAAAATGTTCATGGATTGCTTTTTAGCTTCACGGCGTAAGCATAGGTCATATGCCCACCCGCGCCTGCTGAGCTTTGAACCAGAGGAACAACTACACTCACCCCGAGCTCATTGCTCAACTCATTTCGCTTGATAGCTTTTTCTAGCATCTTGCCAAGGTCTTTTAGGTGACAAGACTTTTTCTTATGGCATCTCATGCTAGACCTTTACAAATGCCGATTGTCGGGACCAACATTAATTACTATACATAAGTCCCTCAATGTCTGTGAAATTTCTTGCCTATTTCAAGACGATGCCCTTGCAATTGTCTTCAAGACATGGGTTGAGTTTGAAAATTTTGATGCATTTTTGAAACTTTTCCCTAAGGGATACCATGCCCCTTAGTTGGTTTGAAAATTGTTACAAACGTGCTTATCAAAGCACAACTATTTTGAATTTTTTTTTTTTTTTGAATTGCAAATTCAAGTATAGAATTTTTTGAGATGCAAAGCATTAATTGGATCGGGGATTTCAACCCCATCGGCATCAATCAGTCGATAAGAATTGTGAGGTAGAACCTCTTTGACAACATATGGTCCTTCCCAGTTCGGCGCCCATTTTCCTTTGGGTCTACTCCTGAGTGGAACTATGGATCTTAAAACAAGATCATTTACCTGAAATTTTCTTTCAATGACTGATTTGGCATAATGTCGGGCGACTCTCTTACGATAGACTTCGGCATGCTCTGCCGCTTGTAGTCTTTTCTCGTCTAAGAGGTCTAATTGAGTAAGTCTCTTTTTTTGGTATTTGTTAATTGGGAGTTCAATGAGAGCAGCAAATTTCATTGCTGGTTTTTGGACATGTAATGGAAGGACAATTTCCGTTCCATATACTAATTCTGCTGGTGTAGCATTGGTGGGTGTCCGAATTGTGGTTCGATACGCCCAAAGTGCATTGTGCATTTTCTCGTGCCAATCTCGGCCTGTTTCAACTGTCCTTTCTAAGACACGAATCAAAATCTTGTTGGTTGCTTCTGCCTGACCATTACCTTGAGGGTAATATGGGGCAGAAAAGTGATGTTGTATTTTGTGTTTATGACAAAGATTGCGCATTTTCTCATTTTTGAAATGAGTACCGTTATCAGAAACGATATCATGCGGGATGCCAAATCTACACAAAAGATTTTTATGAATGAAGGACACTACGTGTTGTCCTTCGACTGTTTTTAAAGTGATCGCTTCCACCCATTTGGTGAAGTAATCTGTAGCTGCAAGAAAATACCTGTGTCCATTTGAGGCAGGTGGATTGATTGGACCGACTACGTCGAAGGCCCACATGGAGAATGGCCATGGTGAGCTGACCGAATGAAGGTACGCTGCTGGAGCATGAATTGATGGTGCATGCAACTGACATTTGATGCATTTCTTGACAAATTGGTGACAGTCTCTTTGCATTGTGGGCCAATAGTACCCTGCTCTGACTATCTGCTTGACGAGGGTCTGATACCCTACATGTCCCCCACAAATTCCTTCATGGGCTTCTTGAATGACTTCTAGTGCCTCATTTGCATCGAGACATCTAGCATATTCTGTGCTGAATCCTCTTCTGTATAGGATGTCGGCTAGAATGAAATATCTTGAAGACATGTGTCTCAAAACTCTTTGCTCTTTTCGAGACATTTCTGGTGGAAGTGTTCCAGTTTGGAGAAAATCCTTGATGTTCTGATACCATGGTGTTTCTCTACTTTCTGCTTGCAACACCTGTTCTGGTATGACAAAAGATGGTTGTTCGAGTCTTCCAACTTCAAAAGATCTGATAGATTCTCCAGGTTTGAAGGCAATGGTAGAGCCTAAACTGGCTAAACCGTCTGCTATTGGGTTAAATTCTCTTTTGACATGTAAGAGTTGACATTCCTCGAACTGTCTTAAGAGGGAAGCTGCTAACTCTTGATATGGGATCAATTTTTGATCTTTGACTTGCCAATCTCCATTGACCTGACTGACAGCCAAGAGAGAATCTCCAAAAATGCGAACTCTCTGCACTTTAAATTTGAGCAACATTTTGAGTCCTTGGATTAGGGCCTCGTACTCTGCCATATTATGCGTGCAGGAAAAATTCAATTTGAGAGAGTAAGGAATCATTTCCCTTTCTGGTGTAATGAAAAGTATCCCAATGCCTGCCCCAGCTGTGCTCTTAGATCCATCAAAGTACATCTCCCAAATCGGCTCTGGTTCAGTTGTCAGGATTTGCTCATCTGGAAAATCATCATTTGTTCTAATTTCTTCATATAGAGGAAAATCTGCCAATTGGTCTGCAATGGCTTGCCCCTTGATTGATTTTTGTGACACATATTCCAAATCATATTGCATCAGCAAAACCTGCCACTTTGCTATCCTTCCATTCAGAAATGGCTGTTCGAGGATATATTTGAGTGGATTAAGTTTGGATAAAATTTTAACTTCACAAGCCAATAGATAATGCCTTAATTTTTGACACATCCACACCAAGGCTAAGCAAGTTTTTTCCATGTGCGAGTAGTTCTTTTCATACTGCACAAATGTCTTACTGATGTAATAAATGGCATGTTCTATTCGGCATCCTTCTTCATATTGAGCCAGAAATCCACCACAGGCTGAATCGTTAACTGTGATGTAAAGGAGTAGAGGTTCCCCTAAAATTGGAGGTTTTAAAATTGGTGGGCAAAGAAGATACTTCTTGATCTTTTCGAATGAGGCTTGACATTCATGCCCCCATTCAAATTTGACTCCTTTCCGCAGTAAATGGTTGAAGGGTTCGCATCTCATGGCGAGATTAGATATAAACCTTCTGATTGATTGAATTCTGCCTTGCAAGCTGCGTAGCTCCTTAAGATTTGTTGGGGGTGACATTTCGATGATCGCCTTTGCTTTGGAAGGATCCATCTCGATTCCCTTTTGGCTGACCATAAATCCCAAAAGCTTACCGGATTCCACACCAAATACACATTTTTGTGGATTCAATCTAAGTTTGTATTGTAAGAGTCTATCAAAAACTTGAGAGAGAATGTTGATGTGATTCTCCCTTGTTTTTGACTTAATTAGTAGATCATCTACATATGCATCCATGATTTGATGCATTTGGTCATGAAAAATAGCTGCCATAGCCCTTTGATATGTTGCCCCAGCGTTCTTCAAACCAAATGGCATTACTGTATAGCAGAAGGTACCCCATGGGGTTGTAAATGATGTTTTGGCTTGATCTTGAGCTGCCAACTTAATTTGGTTATAACCAGAATATCCATCCATAAAGGAGAACATAGCGTGACCTGCGGTACTGTCTACCAACAAGTCAATGTTTGGAAGTGGGTAGTCATCCTTTGGTGTAGCCTTATTCAAATCTCTGAAATCGATGCAGAGCCGAATTTTGCCATTTTTCTTTGGGACTACCACAATGTTTGCTAACCATTCAGGATAGTCGATTGTTCGGATGAACCCTGCCTTTAGTAGGTCTTCCAGGCCTTCCTTAACTTGCCCCTCAAGACGAGGGTCTAGTTTCCTCAACTTTTGTTTGATTGGCTTGCATTCTGGTTTCAATGGTAGTCGATGCTCGACTAATTTTGTATCAAGTCCTGGCATGTCCTCATAAGTCCACGCAAAGGCTTCTTGATGCTTTTTGAGGAAATCTATCAACTCTTTTCTTTCTTCTGCTGAGAGACTTGTTCCAATTTGCAAAATCTTTGGACTCTCTTCCGTGCCAATGTTAATTTCCTCAATCGGATCATTAATCAGAGGTGACGGTTGATCTTGCTTTCTCATTTGGATGAACTCTGGACATTCGGCCTCTGTGAGTTCTGGATTTATCTCCTTAAAAGCTTTTGATGTTTGATCCTCAAATGCCATCCTAAAGATTGTAAAGAAGTTAGATGAAATTTGAGACATTGTATATGGAAGTAATTTGCATTTGTCATTGTATTTTTGAAGGTATTACAAAATGAAGACACTTGGTCTATTTGAGTACAATGACGACAAAATGACAAAATGATGGCGGATTTGTTGATTCAAATTGATGGTGAACATCCGCCTATGGTATTGCTCTTGACGAAAGGTACTGGCTTGAATTCTTCCTCAACATCCACTTTTTCATAGCTTTGGCACCCCAAGGCTTGAGTGCCTCGTTGTCCTGTCAAGGTAACTGGTTCCAAGATTCCATTTTCATGTTTGCCAAGGCCAGTAAATGGCTGGTAGCCATGGCGTATGAGTAAATCCAATCCTTTCTCATTCTGGCAGAATTTCTTGAACAACGGATGACTTTTGTAACTTGTTTCAAGTTTGGTACCCCTTTTCACCCATACCTGTTTCTTTGGTTTCTGAATGGCCAACCTGCTAAGACTTTGAGATATTTCTTCTTCTTTGCAGACTCGAATACTGGGTACCTCAATTGTATATGTTGGTACCGGAATCATTGGGTGTACAAGCCGACTTTCCCTATCCTCTGCATAGATGGTTATAGAATTCCCGTTGTAAGTCCATTTGACACACTGATGTAGAGTGGAGGGAACTGCATTGGTAGCATGGATCCATGGCCTGCCAAGCAACAAGTTGAAGGAGGGTTCTATATCCACCACATGAAATAAAACCCGATGATACGTCTCAGAAATATTCAAATCCAGACATATGCATCCTAGGCATGGTTGTCCTGTCCCGTCATATCCATGGATGAAAATTTTGGATGGAGTATAGTCAGCCTGTCTTATGCCCAACTCACGAGCTGTTTGTTGTGGACAGATGTTCAGGCTTGCTCCACCATCAATTAAAACGTGGGAGACTCTGGTGCCCCTTGTCTCTATCACTATGTGCAAGGCGTCATTGTGCGATGCACCTCCAGTTGGTAGATCTTTATCAGAGAATATGATCGGACTATTTTCACATAATTCAAAAGCCCATTCATTCCCCCTGTTAGGGCTAAACCCTCCCTTCTTGACTTCAGGTAAGGGGTCCAATTCATTGAAAATGGATTCCAATGGTTCAGGGTCGCACACTTGTGACTTCTGATCAATCTCTGTCAGATGGTCTTGTTTAACCAGTCCGGTTTGTGCATTGATGGATCCTTTATCATGTTTGAAAAGCAATCCAAAGAAATCCAGGGACGCTGTATCCCTTTTGTTTGTCACCATAATTTGACGACCTGTTGAAAATCTGACCATCGAAACTATTCCTTTGCCATGTTTAGGAAAAGGATTCTTGAGAATGTCCGGCTGTTCACTGACCTCTTTGATTATTTCTTTGTCAACTGCATCTTGCACAATATTTTTAAGTACAAGGCAGTCTTCTGTATCATGTCCTGGAGCGCGATGAAATTTGCAGAATTGCTCTTTGTTTTTCCCCATCATTGGTGGGGGGTTGGAGACTTTTGGGAGAAACAGAGTACCTCTTTCGATTAGCATATGCATGACCTCTTCATAACTTTGTTGTAATGGGGTAAATTTTCTATCGTACCCCCATCCAGGATGTTTGTTTTTGGTGCCACTACTACTGCCACTAGCTTTGTCCATTACCCCTTTATTCTTAGGATATTCGGACTTTTCTTTCTTGAAGGCTGCAGCGTTGGCCACGATGTTGGCTGGAGCATTCTGACTTCTGCTATTCTTTTTTGTATCTTCCCTTACTTTTACCGGGATGACAGCATCAAAAGCTCCATTCTCAATTCCTGCTTCAATGCATTCTGCCCTCTCAGTGAGATCGATGAAAGACTTGATTGGAGCATTGGAAATGAGGCTCCTTAATGGTTGTGTCAAATTGTTTACGATCAATCCCAGTGCATGGGATTGAGAGATTGGGTCTCTCATCTTGTTGCAAGAAGACCTCCACCTCTGAATAAAATCTCTCACCTTTTCACCTGGCCTCTGTTTTAGATAGCATAATGTGGTGATCGTTGGTGCAGTTTCAACGTTTTGAATGAACCTTTCGATGAAAAGGTTGATTAACATGTCAAAATTTTTCAATTCCACTGGGTTGATGTGTTCCCGATACCATTGTGCTGCAATTCCTTCTAGGCTTCTAGGGAAACATCGAAAGAGGGCCCTATGATTGTGGCGGAATTTGTAGCATTCAGCAAAGAACATGGCCAAATGTGCCTTTGGGTCTCCATGGCCATCAAATTTGATAAATTTCTTGGGCAAGTTTTTTATGTGTTTGTCATTTTCGAAGCTTTCGTAGAAATCTTCGCAAGTGAAATTCCTCTTGTTCTTGCCTTTAAGTTGTACTGCATTTAACTTTTTTTCAACTTCCTGGATTTTTGTTTTCCAGGATTCTCCCTTCTTCTTTTTCTTGGGAGTTTTCGGTTCTTCCTCACTACTAGATTCTGTTGTAGCGTCTTCAGAAGAGTCTGAACTGCTTGATGAGTACTTTCTTGTTTTCTTCCCTTTCTTTTTGGCTTTTTCTGCCTGCGCTTGTTCTTCATTGAACATGATCATGTATTTCCGAAATCTTCTGTATTCCTCAAATTCTGGGTCATTTATTTCCAGCTTGGGAGGTGTTTCTGAGGAGGATTCTTCTCCCCTGTCTCCTATAAAAGGTTGATCAAGCTCCATTTCACTCCTTCTCCTGCTTTGGCTTCTGGTTTCAACCATAAAGCGGATGTTCACCTTGCAAGAAGAAAAATTGAAAATGTTAGGATGTGAATTGATGAGAGGTGACAAATTTTGATTACATATTAAAAGAAAGATGAGAATGACAAAACTTGACAAAGTTTAACATAACTTGACAAAACTTGACAAATTTTGGCTTAATGACAATGAATTAGACATGACAATCTAGGACAGAAGGATAGATGGGCGAACTTCATCCCACCATTTTACATATTCGGGACCCATTCCTGGACCAAGGACAAGATACAAGTGAGCAAATGATTCCCAACGTTGCTGGGCATAGGTGTATATCCCGGACCACTCTTCAGTGTCTAGTTCACACTCCACAATGGCTCCTTCCGACTCAATTGGATATGCCTTCCTCTGACGCAGTGAGAATTGCCTGAGGCAACGCTCCGGATGATATTCAATTATGAAAAACGGTCCCAATAGAAGACTTCCTCTGACTGGGTTGTAAGTGTATCTTGACTTGATGACCTCTCGATCAAAGAAGTCCCAAATGATGGTGGAGTCATCAACTTCCTCCATCTTTCTGCGGTAGTGCTCCATACTAGATAACTGACCGTCTGTGTTTTGAAAATGACATGATTGTGGCCCCACATGTTTGTAGAACCATGCTTGCAGTGCAAAGACACATCCTTCTATCGAGTCTGCATCTCCAATTGAAAATTTGGCCAACCCTCTGTAAAGGAATGCCAAGGCTGCCATTGCTATGGAAATGTGACGGACTTGGACATGCCCCCATTTTCTGAAGAGGCGAGCTATGCGGAAATCCATTATGTGTTCTTCATTATTGAAGAAGATAAGACCCACGGTACAAGTCACTATGGAGTTTTTGTACTTGTCTGCAACAGTTCTAGATAGTGACGCAGGGTTGACAAATTGGGAGTATGTTTCACCAAGCTCTTGTAGTTGAAGATATTGATGTCCATCTTTCTCTAGAAAATGCCAACTCCTTTTCCCTGTGAGTTTACGAATCACTTCTAGAGTTTTGACTTGACCTTGGTTTACAAGGAACTGGTCTTCAATTGGACCTCTTGGGTCACCTTTTGGTTCTGGCAAACCCATAATGTTGGAGAACTCATCAAGAGTGATTGTCATTTCACCCCATGGAAACCAGAATGTGTTGGTCCTTGGGTTCCATCTTTCAGCAATTGCATGGATTAGATTGCCATTGATAGGCTGTATGGCAAGACTGACTGCTTCTTCAAGACCGCAATCCTCTAAGTGATCCGGGAACATACACCGAAAAGTTGGGTACCATGAAAGATACCACTGAGGTAGGTAGACTCCACTTGGGATGATGCGAAGTCCGGATCGGCCTTGACATGACCCGAATAGGATGTGGTCATATGGGAAGATACTTTCTGAGTCCATCTAGACAAGAGAAGGTATTAGACTTTGACATGAATTGACCCAATAGAGACTCGAGAAGAGTTTTGACATTGGGTTTGGACATGGACTTAGGGGCAAAGTAAAACATCACATGCGTCCAAACAAGCAGTTAATGAAAAATTGATAATGCAATTCCTAGGACTCTTGCCTATATGCATTATTTTGAAAATTGGTCTTGGAACCTATGGAAAATAAATGGGTAAATGATTCTAATTTATAGTACTAGCATTGACTCCTCCAAGGGTTTTCTAGATTTGGGCTCTCCATTTCTCCTTGTTCACCCATCGATATACCGGGACTATTGTCCGTTTCGGTACTAATGGGGGGACTTCTCAGTCCAATTGGGTGGTCCAGTTGTAAGGCTATATCTTGGACTAATGTCCTAGAAATAGCCCGGCAACATGATGACCGGGATATGATATAGGTAAGGATTTGTTTTTCAAAATTCATGAGAAGATGCAAAATAGATGGCTCTATTGCATACATTCCTAAGAGATAGATTTGAAATTTTGAGAGCATACATGGGCTGCATACAATCCTTAAATTGAGGAGGGGTAGGATAAATTGAAATGAATGAGGTTCATGAAATCTCCTCAATGTACACTACATGATGTCGGTATGCATTTTTGTGAGTTTAATTTTTTTTTTTTTTTTTTTTTTGTGCAATTGATGTCCGACATTGGTGAAAATAACTCATATATGATCCAAATAAGTCTTTAGACAAACAATGACGGGTCCCACCGGGTGTGCCATCTGTTCGCACCCCACTCCCTTTTCAAGAAGGTCGAAATGCGAGTCAGCAAAATTCTTTTAAAATTGGGGTTTTGAGAAAATTTTCAAGAGAAAGGGATCCGCTCGTCGGTACGAGGTCCAACCGTTCCTGCCGCCTTTAACAGGGGTAATTAGACCAAGGACTAAAGATCATTTGGATCATATACGAGTTATTGATGTAAGTCCTATATGCTTATGCATTGAGGTTTTGGATTCAAGAACCGAAATTCATTTTTTTGAATAAATGAATTTGAATATTGGGGGTTTTCAAGTTGGTTTAAAATCCTTTGTTTTGGTGTTATTTGAAACACATAATTCTTGAGGATTTTTGAAGATTTGGAATTGAGTTCTTTGTTGTGAACTCTAGATGATGATGATCATCTTATGATAAAAATTGATTTTGAACTCTTCTTTTGTCAAATCATGTGATTTGTAGAATTCATTCTTTTGAAAGAACATAGGTTCCAAATTGTTAGAAAACATGTTGTTTTTCAAATGCACTTTGGCCAAAAGATTATGAATGCATTGCTTGTGTTTTCTTTTGAAGTTAAGTGAAGTTTACAAATTCTCATTGCAATATGACTTGGTCACTTTTTGCAACTTAAATTTGAATCACTTAATTTCTTGAGAATGTGCATGTGGTGCCATTGATTTTGAGTGAAAGTGAATGCATGAAACGAGAATGGAAACTATATGGAACATTCATTCTTCTCTCTCTCATAATCCATCAAGATTCATTCATATGAAACATACATTCTTCACTCCCTCATAATCTCTCAAAGTCCGTATTGCACGTCATACAATCTATACATGAAGATTGATTAAAATGTAGGACTTTCTCTATATGTGCTCATTATATGATTAAGCACATGAATTAGAGATGTAGTCCATAAGCTTGAGGCTTGACATAAAATTATCAAATGATGAAAATATATAAATGATGTCAAGTTCAATCTTTGAAACGGATGGGAGACATGGATGACGTCCACTTTTGTCTCAAAATAGCTAAAAATCAGACCTTGTGTTGATTTAAATAGCTGAAAATTGTGGACATTGATTCCAATAAGGACTTGTTTCTTAGATAGAAACAATGAGTTTTTCAAATCTATTCAAATTCCAGATTTCGTAGTAATGAAATCATCAACTCCTTTGGATGATTCTAGGATGGTTGGTATTTCAAATACGTAAATTTTGATATTCTTAAACCAATTCCTATAAAACATGGTCTGATTTCAACAACATACATACATCTTACGTATGGGTTTGCTGAAATTAAGTAAAATGAAATGAAAGTAATTTATAATCTTGCACTAGAAAAATCAATAAAAATGGCCATTTCCTTAAAGACCGGTTTGGAAACATGTTCCAACCTGATTTTAAGGGAGGAATGTAATTTTTGACAAGAAATCGGATGCATATATGTACATATATAACAATGTATACATATACGTACCTTACTTTTCAAAATGAAATTTTATCAAGGGACCGCATGACTCATGAATCATGATGATTCATGGCTGGGTTCTTTTATGTAGGAAGATTGAGAACTTGTTTCAAATCTTCCCTACTACCCTTGATTAATTAAATTGAAAGACATGAATCAAAATGACTGTGAATAAGAAAGAAAATAAAACAATACTCAAGCTTATTCGTCCATCATTTCGCCACGCAAGGGTGGATCACATTCATAAAAACGTATCCATCCCTTATAGGCATTTTCATCATACGTGATGTAGCAAATCACTTTCTCACCGTGGGATTCTCTCATGGTAGGGAGTTCAAAATGGTATTAAGTTGGTTCCTTTGAAAGGGACGTGGCCTTGGGGCCCATTTCGAAATTTGATACTTGGGTTCATATTTAAGAAAAACCGACATATGCATGCATTATGCATTAACATGTACATTGAAGCGTAGGTTTCCCTTAGCTGGACATCATTCCCAGCCGTAAGCAAATGAAATAAACCCTCCCACGAATTGTTGGAATTAAAATAAATCAACAATAAGCTAAAGTAGAAGAGAAGTGAGTTAAGATCACCTACCTTGCGGTCGGTCTTGATGTTTGTCTTTCGTCTTCACTTGTTTTCTAACCCAAGCAATCCTAAGCAAGAATCCAACCGTGGATTCAAGCTTAGCAAAGCTAGAATAAGAAATAGCTTGCTTGCTGGAATTTGGAGTGGTAAAGAGGGCTTCTCACCACGAAAATCCTAAGTAAGGGTTCACTTAAGCACCCTAACTTAGCAAATCAATGGGGAGAATAGAAGAAAGTGAAGAAGAGAATGGGAGAAAAAGGGGAAGGGGGCTTGGACGAACCTCTTCTCTCTTCCTTGGCTTCTCCCTCCTAGCTCCTTGGCTGCAGCAATTTGATAGAATGCTCCAAAATTTCGTCCCCCCCTTAGTGGCCAAGGGGAGGTTTATATAGAGGAGGAGGTGGGTTCAACCACCTTCTTAACTCACCTTGGGAACTTACTTAAGACCTTGGGGACTTGTAAAATGAGTTAAATAGACTTTAAAGGCTCTAATTGACCATTTCTCAGCCCATTTCCACGAGCTAGGTGGGCTGGGCTAGGTTTGGTCAACTTGGGTTCAGACCTAGGTGACCATTTTGACCAAAATTTTGGACGAAAATGCCCTTACACAGGGTTTTGCCCTTATTTTATACTATTTATTTTTTTTTGTTTGAAATCGAGCTTATAGGTTAAAACCTAGTTACTAAGCTCCAAATGCCATTGAATTATGATAATTAAATTTAAATTTTAATAAAATTTAAAAATTTTATCAAATTTGGTTCGAAAAGGGTATTTTCGTCCAAAACTTGATTGAAAATGGATTTCAACTGAATCAACTTTCACTTGAGAAATTCAATTTAAATTTGGTATTTGATTCAAGCATTTGACAAATTCAAATGTTTATTTGCCTTTCATAAACCATTTTAGGCTTTTTAATCTTAAGTTGACCGCAGAGGGCAAAATTGTCCAAATTGATCAATTTCGACCAATTGACCAAAAGTCAAAGCTCATTTGCAAGTAGTTTGACTTTATTTGAGGTAATTTGATAAATTTGGGTCAAGAAAGCTCTTAATTGAGCTAAATTGTACTTTGACTGAGTTTAGTCAAAGTGGGTTTGGTTCGGTCAAAGTCTATTTTCGTCCATTAATTGGATCATGAGACAGACTTACGTTTTGACTATGTTGAGCCCATTGTGACCGAACCTAGCTGGAATTGGCACCACATTTGAGTGCACCCGGGTCAAACCTACTTGGATTAAGTAGGTTAGGTGAGTTTGACCAGTCTAGTAATTGCTTCCTTGGAAATGATTTTTTTCTTTAAGGAGGATCTGGTTAAAGAAGAGAGAGAGACATAAATGTCTCTCTTTTCCTAGGTTTCTCCTTTATTTCTTTTGAAAATGACTTTTCTTCAATTAATTTGAGAGAAAATATTTATTTATTATTTTTTTTTTGACATGGAGGGGGGCATGGCCCCTGGGGAGGGCTCTTGACCACACGGGCTAGGTGGGGCCCACACGTGGGTCCCACGTAGCATTTTAGACTGAATTAGATCCAATTCTTGGATCTAAGTCAAATTTGCATTTTGCAATTGGATTTGGATTTCAAATGACATTTGCAATTGAATTTGGACTCGTAATCCTGCATTGGGATTCGTGTATCGGGTTAAATTCACGATTTGAATCTAATTGTTCTTTAGATTCGAAATTGGCTTTGAAATTGCAAATTTTCACAATTCTTTTGTGAAATTTTCACATTGCTTCAATTTTGATGTGGAAAAATTTGGGGTGTTAACAT